>NC_044986.1:26709766-27390742 GCF_008728515.1 Papio anubis | reverse complement strand
GATTATGGCTTCCCTATAGGTCTTTGGATATAGCTAGCCTGAGTCAGGTGTGACTCAACTATCAGCACTCCCTAGCATCTGTACAGCAGGATAAACTACTTAATGGTATGCCTAGACACTATATATACAGAACACTCAGGACGGATCAAGGAGAGAGGGCAAGGAATACTCCCTGGGAAGAGTCAGAGGAAAAGAATGATATAAAAAAGGGTAACCCTTGAGCTAAGACTTGAAGAATGACTAGGAATTTTAAAGGTGATTAAAGAGGAGGAAATTGGCAAAGGGAACAGCCTAGTGGTACGGCTTTTAGAACATGTATAGCATGCTTTCTCATTTTTTTACTTGACTATCCCCCATGCCACAAAAAGAAGAAACAAAAGGGCACTATGAAGAGAATGAAAGTGGAAACAAAAATAGTTCAGTAAGAGTGGTGGAATAGGAGTACCTTGTCTGCAGTGTGTGAAAGGGTAAGCTATGGAAAAAGCTTGCATATGGACAGGAATGTTCATACGTACATTTGAGAAAGTCTACTCTGATAATGATTTGGAGAATAGATGAAAATGAGGAATAGTGTGGCAGGTAGAATAATGACCCAACAAAGATGTCCATATCCTAGTCCCCTGACTCTGTGAATATGTTGCCTTACATGGCAAAAGGGACTTACAGATGTTGTTAAGGACACTGAGATGGGAAAATTAAACTGGATTAGCCAGGTAGGTAGAAGAAGATAGCAGAGTGAAGCAATATGAAAACTCAAACTCCTCATCCTGGGTTTTAAAATGGAGGAGGAGGACCACGAGCCACAGAATGCTGGTGGCCCTAAAAGCTGGAAAAAGCAAGAATACAGATTCTCCCCTCTAACTTCCAGAAATGAAGCCACCCTGCTGACACCTGGCTTTTAGCCCATTTGGGACTTTTAAGTACAGAGCTGTAAGAAAATTAATTTGTGTTGTTTTAAGCCACTACGTTTGTGGTAATTTGTTACAGCAACCATGGCCAGCAAATACAGATGGTGAAACTGCTGGCAGAGAGATAAATGAAGAGGCTACTTTAATTCATATCAAAGAAAATATTTTGTGGAAAGTGGTCATTCATTCTGACAAACGAATGGTTTCCCTAGAAAGAGTAAATATAGGAAGAATTTGCCCTAATGATTAAATTTTCCAGAAGAACATGAAATATAATTTGCTTTGAACAAAGATGAATTGCCCATTTGTGGCCAATATCCTTCAATGAAGAACTATATCGTTTTAGGTTCAGAATGAATGGGGCAATGGGAAAGAAAAATGACAATCTATCTAGACTATTGAGGCCTGGAAAAAAATCCTTTTGATTAAATTAGTGAGCAATTTACCTAATATTTTGATAATATAATTCTTTTAATTAGCTATTAATAACATGTCATTATTAGTTAATTATCAGTCTCTAGAGGATAATGTTTTCTCATGGCTTGGCTTTAATGGCACTCTCATACATTTTCCTACGTCATGGACTATGGGTCATAGGCTACCAATTTAGTTCTTCCAAAGACTATTTTATTGATTGAACATATAAATTTTAAGTAAAGAAATATAATACAGTTGAGGAATTCTGACAACATGGATTCAAATTCTGGCTTTATTATGTAGTAGCTATGTGACCTTACATCAGTAGCTAAACCCTTGCAGCCTATTTTCTCATCTGTAACGTAAGAAAAACAATAGCAACTGTCTTGTGTGCTTATTGTGAGGATTAAATGAAATGATTGCTTAAAGTATTTGGTATGCTATCCAGTAGTAGGTTGGTGTAAAAGTAATTGTGGGTTCTGCCATTAAAAGTAATGGCAAAAACCTCAATTTTGCACCAACCTAATACACGTAATAAACATTCAGTAAAATTTAATTATTATTACTATATTTATCACTTACATGCACAAGCACATCTACACAAAGTTGATGGGACATGTGAAAAACATGTATCACATTCTGAGTTTTATATTATAGTTATGTGTGATAAGGTTATCCTTCCTACTAAATTTTATGTTTCTTGTAGTATACCAAGACAATGTGGCCTTAAACAGTTTGCTATGATAGCCCAGAAAAGTGAGGACTAAGTTATTGGGATATTGATAAAAATGAGGGGAAGAAAGACTCCCAAAAGGGTCTAGAATTTGAACTATGGTTTAAAAGATAGTAAAGATTTCAGTAGTTCAAGATAAACAGGAAGATTGGGGCAGAAAAAAAAATCATGTTATTAAATGTAGAGATACAGTCTAGTTTGACTAGAAATAGAAAGTTTGTGTAAGGGGAAGGGATGGAATATCAAATTGGCAGATACCAAAAAGTACTGAATTTTATAGCAGGTGTGCATTTCATTTAGTAGTGAGTAAAAGGTTATTGGTTACCCTGCTGCTCTAATATCATGATCATGGTAGCCATGTGCAGGTAAGATGAAAGGTAAGATGTTATGGGTGAGTAGATTAGCAGGAAAAAAATGCAATCCATATACATGTGAGATGATACTCTGGTCTTGAAATAATGGTTATATGAGCTAGGAAATAAAACAGGGAACTGAATCTAGAGGTATCAATAGGTAAAAGAAAAAGTCTATTAATGAAGAACTTGAAAAATAGTTATTTTTTTTCACTCCATACCAGCCAGAGATAAATAGTTATTAGATTAATAGAGAAGTAGTTACTATCATAGGAAGGAACACTAGTCAGCTATTTTAAAAAGCAAGAAAATTCCACCCGTATTTACTGACATGTAAAGAAATTCATCATTTACTATTGAGAGAAGAAAAACAAGGTGCAAAATAATATGTATCATACGATATCATTAATATAAAAACAATTATGTAAACATTTCAATAAAGATAGCCCGTACGAATAGAGTGCTATTTTTAATTTCACAATAATGCACTACTTGCATTTTTTTTTTACCACAAACGTATTATTTTAAACATAACATTTAAATGTAAAATAATAATGAGGTTTGTAAACTATCAATAAGATCATAAATATCCAACTCCCCTAGAAAGATGAGCAATTTACACATAGCAAGATCTCAATAATTGCTGTTTAAATGAATGAGTAACTTAAATAGGAGACAAAATACCCGTATAACCATATAATCCTTTTTTTTTTTTTTTTTTTTTTTTGAGATGGAGTTTTGCTCTTGTTGCCCAGACTAGAGTGCAATGGCACGATCTCAGCTTACTGCAACCTCTGCTTTCTGGGTTCAAGTGATTCTCCTGCCTCAGCCTCCTGAGTGGCTAGAATTACAGGTACCTGCCACCATGCCCAGCTAGTTTTTGTATTTTTAGTGGAGACGGGTTTTCAGCATGTTGGCCAGGCTGTTCTCAAACTCCTGACCTCAGGTGATCTGCCCACCTCGGCCTCCCAAAGTGCTTGGATTCTAGGTCTGAGCCACCATGCCCAGCCCATAATTCTTAAATAATGAAGAAAAAATATAAATTATGCTGGATCATGTGAACTGAGAATTGATCTTCTAACTATAATTTCTTGTAAATTATCAAAACAGATTTTAGCCAATAGCTCAGTGTTTACACCGGTAAAATGAGAATTGCTGTTTCACTCTATGTTGAAGAGAAATATGCTAGGAAAATATGTTATTTCTCCAAAGATTACATGGTATATAGGGTTTATCTACCCTAAAGTTGTCATCTATCAATGTTTACAGTATAAGATTTGAGACCCTGTGTTCTGTTATTCAGTGTCATATATCATGATGTGATTTAAGTCACAGAAAACCAGAGCTGTTCTAGTCAAAGTACTTCTTTGGATCACAGTACTCAGGCATGTTCTGCTGAAGTAAACCAAGTCCCTCACGGGTACTAATGCAGAAATTCTGCAATCCAAGTGATTTTTTTTTTTTCGCACATCCACATTATAACATCAGTAGCTCTAGAGTGATAATTCTTCCAGTAGATTTTACTCTACTGAAAACCAATCTCTCTGGAGTTACAACTATAATAATAAATTACACAATAATTATAGTTGCAATTCTTATGGTTTCTATTTTCTTACAGATCTGTGAGTATGAGAACATATATGCCCTACCCCCACATAAATTAAGTTCTGCAAATACACTCCTGGCATCAAGGCTGTAGTAACGTACATCATGCATGTTGCCAAGAGCACCTCAAATCTATTCTTTAAAATTAATCTGACCACTGCTTATCACATTTACTAAATATCAGTCAGCTTTTGCCAAGATGCAGACTGTTAGCTGTTCCTAAACCTTATCAGTCAACCTCCTTAAAATATCTGGAGGGCAATTCTACTGTACTGAAAAGCAAATTTAAAAGTCTTATAGAGAACACCAGACAGAATCCATCAAAAAAATGTAAAAAGCAAAAACAAAACAAAACAAAACAGTTTCCCCCTCAAGAAAGAAAGAAAGAATCTCTGAAAAGAAACCAGAAGCAGCCAGCTAAATTAAATGCAGTGTTTTCCCCATCTGTCCCCTACAGGAAAAAGTGAAATGGCCTCTTGCAGAAAACCTCTTTTTTTTTTTTTTTCCAAATTCCACCTACTGTAATATACACATAAGCAGTTGTGAGTTACTGCAATCCATTCATTGGCCAATAAGCACAGAATAAGTCAGAAGAACCCTGTATTCATGATGTTTGCAGTTAAGTAGGACGAGAAAGCCATATACACACGTAATTAAAATACACAGTTATCTCTGAGAGCTTCTTTAAAAATTCCAAGGGAAAAATAACCACTTTTTTTCTGCAGTGACCTGAAAAGTCTCTTCATTCTCATCATCATCATCATAATCATTGTCATCAGTTCTGCCATGAAATCTGTGACTCAAGGAAAATGTCCCTTCTTGAAGTTTTAAGTTAACTACATATACTTGATGGGTATGAGAAAATTGGACCAGAATGATAATTTAAAATTTATTTTCAGAGTTAAGATTCTGTATACGACCAAATGTAATTAAGATTTTACATGTTAAAAGTCAATTTACTTCACAGGTGAATCAATTTTTTAAAGAAACATTTAAACTCTGCACCCTTCCGTCCCCACCAATAAGTTTAGCAGCACTAAAGTGGAAAGATGTCACCCATAGTATCATCTCCCCAAAATAATAATGGCTAAGATTTCAGAAAACCTCTTTCCAGCTTTTTTTCCTCTCTGTATCGATTTTTAGATAGTAATAAATATGTTTTAGATATTATTTAGTTACCTTGGTTCCCTTGATGTCATAGCGTAAATAATTACTGTTGTCACAATCCCTATAGCAACACAAGTTACTGTCAGCATATTAATAATTACATGTAAATTGAGGTATTATTTTTATATAAATGATCTCTACCTACAGTTATTTAGGTCATTTCCAATTAATCATTGAAATGTTTCAGTGACCATTTTAATACATAGGTGCTGCTGGATATATATCACACCCAAAAGTAATGAAAATATTTTAAGAATTCCCAAAGCACATTTGCATGTTATTTTGTTGAATATTTTAAGCAACTCTGAGTGGTCAGGAAGGCATCTATTTATGAAAAATATGAAGTCAAGGTCACAGAGATAGTTAATGGCAGAGCCTGGCACTCAAACCTAGGCTTTCTGATTCAAGTCACACTAATGACGTTGCCTTTCTGTTCTCCATGAAGAGCTTCATTTCCTTTGCTGGACTCTCATAAACTAATGACACTAAAATCTGTAACTTCAGTTCTTTCCAGAGCTCCACATCCAAATTCTAACAGTCCAGATTATATTTTCCTATAGATATTCCTATATAATTTCACATGTAATCTTTCTGGAACTGGACTATCTTAATCTATTTCTCCTTAGGTTTCCTCTGTGTTATAATTCCTCTTTGTTAGAATTCCTAGCCCCAAACAGATTTTCTTCCCACCTTTCTTATAATAAATCAGAATGTAAGCCCAGCAGATTACTTCCCTGAATATTTTCTTAGAAATCTTCTCTATTCTCATTGCCAAGTTTTCAGGACATCACTATGTTTTCTTTTTTTTTTTTTTTTTTTTTTTTTTTTTGAGACAGAGTCTCGCTCTGTCGCCCAGTCTGGAGTGCAGTGGCACGATCTCAGCTCACTGCAAGCTCCACCTCCCAGGTTCAGGCCATTCTCCTGCCTCAGCCTCCCGAGTAGCTGGGACTACAGGTGCCTGCCACCATGCCCGGCTAATTTTTTTTGTATTTTTAGTAGAGACGTGGGTTCACAGTGTTAGCCAGGATGGTCTCGATCTCCTGACCTTGTGATCCGCCCGCCTCAGCCTCCCAAAGTGCTGGCATTACAGGCATGAGCCACCGCACCGGGCCATCACTATCTTTTCTAGCTTGATTGAAACAACCTCCAACTTACTACCCTGGCTTTTTTCTTCTTCTTCTATAATCCACTCTTCATGCTATATCCAACATTATACTTTTTTTTTTTTTTTTTTTTTTGAGACGGAGTCTCGCTCTGTCACCCAGGCTGGAGTGCAGTGGCGCAATCTCGGCTCACTGCAAGCTGCGCCTCCCGGGTTCTCGCCATTCTCCTGCCTCAGCCTCCCGAGTAGCTGGGACTACGGGCGCCCGCCACTGCGCCCGACTAATTTTTTCTATTTTTAGTAGAGACGGGGTTTCACCATGGTCTCGATCTCCTGACCTTGTGATCCGCCCGCCTCGGCCTCCCAAAGTGCTGGGATTACAAGCGTGAGCCACCACGCCCGGCCCCAACATTATACTTTTAAAAGCATTTTAACATCCTTATTTTGAGACTAAAGCTATTCAATAACTTGCTATCACACTCCTAGTCATAACATGTATGTACAGCTCCTCCCAAACTACCCCCAATCTAATATCCTAACTTTATCTTGTTTTTTTCCCTTTCTGGCTTCATCATTCATTTTGAATTACCCACTGAGACTCCCAAACATTATGAATGTTTAAGCCTTAAGGTTTTTCTCTCCATAGACTTTTTACTAACTTTATTGTCTTTTTTCAAATGTCCACTCTTCTTTCAATATCAGCTATTACTTCCTCATAAAATTTTGATTTTTCTCATGCAGAATTATTATTGTTTCCTATATGTTCATATGCCGTTTATACATTTGTATATTAAACAACAAATTAGGATATTTTAAAACCATTTGTTTACTACTCTTTTGTATTCTATTTTCCCCAATAATGGTATATGTATGACCATAGCAGGTGGAATGTTGTCTGGCACATGGAAGTTAATTACTTTATCTAGTGCTCTTTCTATCACACCACATTTTCTGTAATACAAAGTTTACTTCAACCATCCAAAAAAAACAATCCATCATAAAGTGAATCCCCTGGCTACGGCAGAAATTTTTATATCCACAATGATGCATTATGCAAACACATTATTAGAGAGAGCTAAGCATGGCTCAGAATTCAAAGAGTTAAAGGTGAAATGGTGTCAATAGGTGACCCAAATCTTATTCTTAACCCTCTTCATTTTTGAAGGATAGAAGCCCAAAGTCAGCCTTGATAATTAAAGTGTTTCCAATATGAGCAGAAGACATAATTTGGGTGATAAGAAAAATGATGACAGACTCCCAAGCCTGTTAAATCATCAACTCAGCAGCTTTATGTATGTTTTTATAATTTTTATTTAATCATTTCTCTCTAATGACAGTGTCAAACCTATTGTGTGAGGTTGTTCCTTTTATATGAAGTTTGTTTTATACTCTTTAATACATACAAGTAAATTTTTATAAGCAGCATCTAATTTAAAATAAAAAGATTTAAAGTGATTTGTAAATCATTTAATTCTTTTAAAAAATCTATTTGATCTCTAATTTCCAGATTTTGATATCTCTATTTACAGACTGAAAGAAGAAAATGAGAAAGTGTGGATTAATTTTACATTTAGATAGAGTTTCTTAATTGGATTCAAGATAAAATCCTGTATACAGCTTACTTACTAAATTCATCTATAGCAGTAGTGATGGGGGCCCAGGAGAGCAAAACTATTTGGGATAGTTTTTTGGTTTTATTATCCATCCAAAGAGTAAGAGAATTTTGGAAGTTACTTATCCAGTATTTTCTTGAGAAAACAATTGGAATATCAACGAGGATCATACATTCTTACATATTTGTATTGGAAGACCATGATTTTTTAAACTATAGAAAAAAATACTGCTGAATGTTCAACTGCAATCTTTGCCCTAAGAGCTAGACAAGCATAAACAAATCATAAAACATATATGCAAATCAAAGTTCATTCCAGAATTTCATCAAGAAAATTTTCATTTTCCAAAGTTAAAATGTGAATAAAAATGCAATCTAGTTTCTGGTAAATTAACAAGAGTCATTAAAATTTGTGTTGACCACTTAAATCTGAACTAACAAAATTAACAACTAGATAGAAATATGGTTAATAAATTATCAGATTGGTTCCACACATTGACCCAATGTTTTCCCTCCCATGAAAGTAATTTAACAGAAACAAAAGTACATATTAACTATAGTGTTTACTGTGATGGAACCTGCAAAAGAAACACTTTGGAATTAGTTTAAATTTCAGTATATTGAGGTTCATCAACATTAAAATTGTTATATGGAAGATTCTTGTCATAATATGAGGACATGCTATGTCCTCATGCTATGGCATTGCTACAATGAAAATACATTTACACACAAGAATGAAAGCAAAGTGATGTTTTAAAATGATTGTTTTAACGCTTATTTAAAACTTTCTAAATTTTGTTATATATTTACTTTAGTATATTTTCAAGATGTAAGATGACTTATTTGCTTGCTTGATGCAAATATATGATATATCTGCAGAAACTTCCTTGTTAAAATCCAAACATCTTTCTTAGTAAAGTTCACAATTATCTAAAAATCTGTGTAAAAATTTCAGCGTCATAGGGTATCAGAACTGAAAGGCGTCTTAAAAAAATACAAGTGTAACTACTTCTTAAAATATGTAAATACATTTTTTCTTTTCAAATAATGTATAGAAAAGTATCAAAGAGAGTACAAAGAGTTTCTGAAAATTTTGTACCCAGTCTCCTCGATTAATATCTTTCATTACTACAATACATTCATCCCAAATAATAAGCCAATATTGATCCATTGTTATTAACTCAAACTATTTGGATTTTATTAGTTTTCCCCCAATATCCTTTTTCTTTTGTAAATCTCATCTGGGATACATTTAATTGTCTCCATAGGGTCCTCTGGGCTGTGACAGTTTCTCTGTATTATCTCAAATTTCTTTGAGTTTCCTCAAAATCACTAAAGAATTTTGAATTCTTTATCTGAAATGTCAGATATCTCTATTTCTCCAATATCGATCCCTACTTCTTTGAGTGAGATCCAGTGCTGTGGTGGCTTCATGTCTGACCCAGTGCATTTTTTGAGGTCATGCATTCCTGGAGAGTTTTGATGCTTATGGATGTTCATCTGTATCTAGGCATTGAAGAATTAGGTTTTATTGTAGTGTTTACCATCTAGGCTTGTTTGTACTCATCCCTCTTGAAAAGGCTTTCAGATAATTGAAAGGACTTGGGTATTGTGATCTCAGCCTCCATTAGGGGAGCTTCTACAAGCCTAGTAAAGCCATGGTTCTTACAGACCCCCTAGAGGTATTGCCTTGATGGTCTTGGGTAAGATCTCAAAACTTATCTGGATTACCAGGCAGAGACTCTGTTCTCTTCCCTTATTTTCTCCAAAAGAAATGAAATCTCTCTCTCTCTGTTCTGAGCTGCCTTGAGCTGGGGGTGGCGTGACATAAGCACCCCTGTGACCACCACCATTGGGACTGCACTGGGTCAGACCTGAAGCCAGCACAACACTGGGTCTCACCCAATGCCTCCTGTGACCATCACCTGGCTGCTGCCTATGTCCCCTCAAGGCCCTGGTGCTCTACAATCAGCAGGTAGCCAAGCCAGCCAGGCTTGTGTCCTTCCCTTCAGGGTAGTGAGTTCCCCCAGGTCTCAGGCAGGTTCAGAGGTGCTGTCCAGGAGCAAGGGACTAGAGTAAAAAACCTTAGACATCTACCTGGTGTTCTATTGTACTGCAGCTGAGCTGGTACTCAAACCACAAGATACATACAGTTCTTCACATTCTTTCTCCCCTTTCCATAAGCAGAGGAGCCTTACCCTATGGCCACCACCACCACAGACTCACGGGAAATACTGCCAGGCTATTGTCGATGTTCCCTTAAGATCCAAAGGCTCTTCCGTCAAGTTGTCATGAAGGCTGTCTAGCCTGAAACTCACGTTTTATGGCAATGGGACCCCTTTAGCCCAGGGATGGGCCATCCAAGAGGCAAGTCCTAGAATTGGAGACCCCAAGAGCCTGCTTGGTATTCTATCCCTGGTGGCCCAGTTGGTATCTAAGGTGCATAACAAAGTCACCTTTACTTTTCCTTCTGCTTTTCTCTAGAAAAAGGAGTTTATCCCCATAGTTAGTAGAGCTAGGAATATGATGAGTCTCACCTGAAGCCAGTTAGTCTCAGAATCTCACCAAGGCCCACAGTACACAACCTGGGTATCACTGCTTTTTATTTAGACCACAAAGGATCTTTAGTCAGCATGTGATAGATCCTTCCTAGACTGTGTCCTTCCCTTCAAGACAGTGGGTTTCCTTTTGGCCCAGGGTGTGTCTAAAAATATCACGTAAGAGCTAGTGCTTGAAAAGGTGCCTCAAGAGTCTGACTGGTGTCCTATTCTATTGTGGCTGAGCTGGTATCCAAAATGCAAGACAAAATTTTATTTACTCTTCCCTCTCCTCAAGTAGAAAGACAAAGTCTCTTCTAGAGCCATGAGCTGTGCAGTCTGGGGTTGGGGGAGGGTGGTGCAAGCACCCCCTTTGTTGTCCTGGTTGGTATTTCAGTAGATCGTGTGACCCTGCAGTCCACTGACTCTGAGCCCAGTTCAGCACTAGGAATCACCTAGGAGTTGCAGTCCTTTTGGTCTAGACTGCCTTTCAAGTTTATTTAGGGACCCACAGTGCTTTAGCCCACAGTGGAAAGGCTTATCAGAACTGAAGTTCTGACTACTGAGATGGGCAATTCCCTTCTGGCTAGGACTGGAATAAATACTCCCTACATGGGTGGATATCAGCTGAGTTCAGCCCAGTTTTGCTTTCTGCAGTGTCAGAGCAGCACTGAATTCAAGGCAGTATCTCACAATTGCTGCACTCTTCCTCTTCCAAGCAAATAGATTCTCTCTAAGCACCACACAGCAGCTGCCTGAGGCTGGGGAGGATTGGCATTAGCAATTCAAGACTGTCTTTTTTACCTCTTCAATGCCTCTTGCAGCAATATGAAATTAAAACCAGGTACTGTGAGTGCTCACCTAATTTTTGGTTCTTACAAAGGTTTTTATTTGCATGTAGATTGTTGTTAAATTGGTGTCCTTGCGATGGGGATGATTGGTGGAGGCTTCTATTCAGCTATCTTGCTCTTCCCTTCTGGTCAGACCTGATTTATACAATTTAATAAAACTTTTTTGTGCCCTAATATATGGCCTATTGTGGAGAACGTTCTATGTGCTGATGATAAGAGTTTGTATTCTGCAGCCATTGGATGAAATATGACATAAATGTCTGTTAGGTTCCTTCAGTCTAAAATGCAGTTTAAATTCTGTTTCTTTGTTGTTTGTATGTCTAGATGATCTGTTCAATCCTGAGAGTGGGATGTTAAAGTCCCCAACTATTATTGAATTATAGTCTATCTCTCCCTTTACCTCCGATAGTATTTTCTGTATGTTTTCAATTTTTCAGAAATTGGATGTATATATATTTAGAATTAAACCTTGCTGAATTTGTCACTTTATTGTTGTATAATGACCCTCTTTGTCCCTTTTTACATTTTCTTGGCTTAAAGTCTATTTTATGTGACATAATTATAATAATAATTGTAATTATAGCTATTCCTGCTTGTTTTTTGTTTCTGTGTACAGGGTATATCTTTTTTCATTCTTTCACTTTCAGTTTATATCTTTCTTTACAGATGAGTGTGTTTTCTGTGGGTCTTATTTTTCTTCCCTTTCAGCAAGTCCATGTCTTTCAGTTTAGGAATTTAAATTACTTACATTCAAGATTGTTATTTTTATGTGTGAACTAACGTCTGTCATTTTAACAATTGTTTTCTATTTGCTTTGCCTATTACTTGTTTCTTTCTTCCCCTCATATTGTTTATCTTGCAGTTTGGTGGTTTTCTGTAGTGATAAAGTTTTATTCCTTTCTATTTTTCATTTGTGTAACTACTCTTCCAGTAATTTTTATTCTTTTGTGAATTTTTATGATAGCATTTTTTTGTTTTTCCTTTTCCAGATGTAGAACTTCCTTAAGCATTTCTTGTAGTTCCAGTCTAGTGGTGATAAATTCTCTCAGGTTTTGCTTATCTGGAAAATTTGCTTATCTGCTTAATTTTTTCTGCATTTCTGAAGGAGATAGCTGTGCTGGGTGTAGTAGTTTTTGTTTGTTTCTTGTTTTTTTCTTTTTGTGTCTTTTTTTTTTTTTTTTTTTTTTTTTTTTTTTTTTTTTTTTTTTTTGAGACAGAGTCTCCCTCTCTCACCCAGTGTAGAATGCAGTGGCATAATCAGTAACCCCCACCTCCCTGGTTCAAGCGATTCTCCTGCCTCCACCTCCCTAGTAGCTAAGATTACAGGCATGCACCACCATACCCAGCTAATTTTTGTACTTTCAGTAGAGATGGGGTTTTGCCATGTTGGCCAGGCTGGTCTTGAACTCCTGACCTCAAGTAATCCACCTGCCTTGGCCTCCCAAAGTGCTGGGATTACAGGCGTGAGCCACCGCGCCCAGTCGATGTAGTAGTCTTGACTGGCAGATTTTTTTCTCTCAGTCCTTTAAATATATTATCCTATTGTTTTCTGGCCTGTAAGGCTTCTACGGAGAAGTCCACTATTAGCCTAATGGGGATTCCTTAACATATGACTTAATACATTTTCTTGATGTTTTTAGAATTCTCATGATCTTTGAACTTTGACAGTTTTAACTATAATGTGGCTTGGAGAGTGCCTTTTTAGGTGGAACATATTTGGGACTATTGAAACATTTTGGATCTGGATACCCACATATGTCCTCAGACATGGGAAGCTTTCCCTTATTATTTAATTAAATAGGTTTTCTATGCCTTTCCCTGACTCTCTTATCTTTATGCAATTTTCATGATGTGAAAATGTATTTGATTTTTGGTATACCACGAGTCTTGTAGGCTTTCTTTACTTTTCTACTTTGTATTTATTTAGTTTTTTGTCACCATCACAAACTTCCACAGCCTAGGCCACTGAGGCCTCACTGATGAGGATTATAGCTGAAGAAACTACAACTGCATAAAGATCACATCAGTGAATCTACCCAAAACTAAAGCCAATGCATGATACCCACTGAACACCCTAGGACCTCTCTACAAGAAAAAGTCTCTCTCTACGAAAGATAATTCATAAAATTTTGAAAAGTAGCTCTTCTACTAGATGCACAGATATTAATGTAGGAACCAAAAACCATAAAAAGCAAGGAAATATGACACCTTCAGAGGATTAGGTCTCCAATCAAAGACCCTGAAGTAAAAGATATTTACAAAATGCCTGAAAAGAAATTCAAAATAATGCTCTTAAGAAAACTCAGTGAAATACAAGATAATACAGGTAGACAATTCAACAAAATATGGAAGACAACTCGATCTGATTGTGAAATTCAATAAAGAGAAAGATATCATAAAACAGGACTAAACAGAAATCTTGGAAATAAATAATTCAATGAATGAAATAAAAAATACAGTCAACAACTTTGATAATAAGCTAGATCGAGCAGAAGAATTTCTGAACTTCAGTGGAAGTCTTTTGAAGCAATCTGCAGATGCCCAGGGGTGACATGGATGGCCAGCTGTTTGGTGACTTCCCTATGGTACAGATCCACCTGTTTCTTGAGTGTATGGTTTGCTGTGTGGGTTCAGATACTAGGTTCTCAGTCATACCATCTGCCTCGGCTCTGGCAGCCGGGATAGGGTACTGCAGTTACCAGTATGAATGTAGTGGAATGATAGTGGGGCCTCAAGGACAAGCACTGGCAGCTGCTAGTGTCCCCTAGGGCAAGATGCACTCCAGTAGTGGGTTCAGTGTCAAGATACCACCAAGCACTCAAGATACCAACAAGATTCACAGTTATGTATTGCTGGGGAGGCCTCAGGAAACAAATTCCTGCTGGAAAAGGAAGCAAATATTCTTCTTCACATGGCAGCAGGAGAGACAAGTGCAGAGTGAAGGGGAAAAAGCCCCTTATACAACCACCAGATCTCAGGAGTATTCTCTCACTATCATGAGTACAGCATGAGGGGAAACCGTCCCCATGATTTAATTGCCTACCACCAGGTCCCTCCCATGACACATGGGGATTATGATAACTACAATTCAAGATGAGATTTAAGTGGGAACACAGCCAAACCATATAATTCCACCTCTGACCCCTCCCAAATCTTATGTTCTCACATTTCAAAACACAATCATGCCTCTCCAACAGTTCCCCAAATTCTTCATTCATTCTAGCACTAGCCCAAAAGTCCAAATCTAAAATTTCATCTGAGACAAGGCAAATCCACTCCACCAATGAACTTGTAAAATCAAAAGCAAGTTAATTACTCCTAGATAAAACGGAGGTACAGACATTGGGTAAATACACCCATTCCAAATGGGAGAAATTGGCTAAAACAAAGGGGCTACAGGCCCCATGCAAGTCCATAATCCAATAGGGCAGTCATTAAATCTTAAAGTTCCAAAATGATCTCCTTGACTCCATAAATCACAACCAGGTCGTGCCGATTCAAGAGGTGGCCTCCCATGGGCTTGGGTAACTCAGACCCTGTGGCTTTGCAGGGTACAGTCACTCTCCTGGATGCTTTCATAGGCTGGCATTGAGTGTCTGTGATTTTTCCAGGCACACAGTTCAAGCTGTCATGGATCTATCATTCTGGGGTCTGGAGGATGGTGGCCCTCTGGGGTCTGGAGGATGGTGGCCCTCTTCTCATAGCTCCACTAGGCAGTGCCAAGGGGGTACTCTGTATGGGTGCTCCAACCCCCATTTCCCTTCCTCACTGCCCTAGCAGAGGCTATTCATAAGGTCTCTGCTCCTGCAACGAACTTCTGCCTAGACATCCAGGTATTTCCATATGGCCTCTGAAATCTAGGTGAAGGTTCCCAAACCTCAATTCTTGACTTCTGGGTCCCCACAGCCAACACCATGTGTAAGCTACAAAGGCTTGGGGCTTGCACCCTTTGAAGCAATGGCTTGAGCTGTACCTTGACCTCTTTTAGCCACAGCTGGGATTCAGGGAACCAAATTCCAAGGCTGTACAGAGCAGCAGGGGGGTCTGGGCCCCAACCTGTGGAACTATTTTTCCCTCCTAGGCTTCCAGGCTGTGATGGGAGGGGCTGCTGTGAAGGTCTGTGACATGCCCTGGAGACATTTTCCCCATTGTCTTGGTGATTAGCATTCAACTCCTCATTACTTATGCGTTTCTACAGCTGGCCTGAATTTCTCCCCAGAAAATGGTTTTTTTCATCATTAGGCTGCAAATTTTCCAAACTTTTTTGCTTTGCTTCCTCTTGAATCCTTTAATGCTTAGAAATTTCTTCTTCCAGATACCCTAAATCATCTCTCTCAGGTTCAAAGTTACACAGATCTCTAGGGCAGTGGCAAAATGCCACCAGTCTCTTTGCATAGCAAGAGTGACCTTTACTCCATTTCCCAACAAGTTCCCCATCTCCATTGAGACCACCTCAGCCTGGACTTCATTGTCCATATCGCTATCAGTATTTTGGTCAAAGACATTCAACAAGACTCTAGGAAGTTCCAAACTTTCCCACGTTTTCCTGTCTTCTTCTGATCCCTCCAAACTGTTCAAACCTCTGCCTATTACCCAGTTCCAAAGTTGCTTCCACATTTTCAGGTATCTTTATAGCAGCACCCCACTACCCTGGTAACAATTTGCTGTATAAGTCCATTTTCATGCTGCAATAAAGAACTGCCTGAGACTGGTTAATTTCTAAAGGAAAGATGTTTAATTGACTCACAGTTGTACATTGATGGAGAGACCTCAGGAAACTTATAGTCATGGCAGAAGGGGAAGCAAACATATCCTTCTTCACAGGAGAAAGAAGTACAGAACAATGGGCAGGGGTCGGGGGTGGAAATCCCTTATAAAACCATCAGATCTCATGATAACTTACTTTCATGAGAACAGCATGGAGGGAAATTGCCCCCATAATTCAATTACTTCCCACCGGCTCTCTCCCACGACACATAGGGGTTATGGGAACTACAATTGAAGATGAGATTTGGGTGGAGACACAGCCAAATGATATCAAGTACTCAATGTGAGCTCTTACTCTGAGACAATGTGGCTGTGCAAATGCCTGCCTACTTTCTAAACTGGACCTGGGGTCTCTGTAAACTGGGGGATCCTCTTGCAGCCACAATTGCTGATGTTTGTGGTGGAAGTGGAGACCACTTGGAATATCAATATTACCTTTTCCTTGTATAAAGGAGTCCCACCTGAATCCAAGTCAATCCCTACCAACGAGACTGTAGAGCAGAGACAGAACAACACCTAGATAACTGAACTATGGTGCTATCCTGGACTTCCACACTTCCCATGAATTTTGCTGCTTCCATGGTGTTCTTCAGTGTACTTCTGCAGTCACTCTACTCAAAATATAATTATTTTTTGTTTCTGTCCACTTCTGTGAGGATGGGGCAAGCCCTAGGTAACTAGATCCAGCCATCTTGCTGATTCTATGAAGGAGTAGGTGTAACCACATTTTAAACATATTATTTTCCCAAGGGCTCAAGGGCTCACACTCAGTGAATGACAGGATACAGCTCATAACTTAGGTTCCCTGAACTTCTGCTTTCTATTCAAACATTGTGTCAATATAGCTACTTTCTCTTCATACATGTGGCCAGAGAAATTGGACTATAGGATAACCTCTGGAGGAATTTCACATCAATCTACTCTACAACTTATAAATTGTGCCTTTAAATCATATGCCTTTATGCTTTAAAATCATTTTAAAATGACTTTTGGATTACACATGTCTGCCTCAGCTCTGTAGTTGCATGAGTATCTTATAACTAGCTCTTAAAGAGCAAATGCTCCTTTCTCTTTTTAATTTCCTTGGCCATCAAATTTCAGTGTTCTTTCTTGTGCATGAATAATCCATGAATGAACTTCACCTGAGGCCTGACTCCTGACCCCATAGTGCTCCATGCTCATCTGGAAGAAATGCTTGGTGAACGTTCTCCACCATTAATTTTGTGGCCTTACCTTTTTGCATGGAAAATATTATGTCCAACTCTTAACATTTCAAGTAAAAGAAGCGACTCTGATTTTATCTTTGGTTAAAGTCTGGGGAGAGTAATTTGATAATACACATGTTAAAAATCATTGCTTTATTTTTCTTTGCTCAGATAGAAACTATTTCTGTTTGGTTTAAGAGCAGGTTGAACCTCGCCCTTCAAAGGAAAAATAAACATATTATTTTGTTCTCCATTTTAATTGATTTTCAAAACCTGGGCTAAATAAAATCACAGAGAAAATGAGATAAAGTGTTCTCAGCAGCTCTACTGCAATACTGAAGTGTCTCTAAAAGTTGCTGTTTTCAGACCAGCTCATCACTTTCTATCAAAGGTTAAGAAATAATTGTTTGGGAACTGAATAAATGGATAAGAAACACAAGTAAAGGAGAACAAAACAAGATTGAAATGTCTAAATCCTATGTTATTTCTAAAGGTTAGGAAATAATGCATATTTTCTTTCTAAATGTCAATTTAATCTGAATGGCAGTGAACCTCGATAACATTTGAATTTAATGTAGAACTTTTGAAAATGAAGCAATTGCCTAGCTAACTGCCTGTTTGCTTTGGGGTGAACTTCACGTTTGGCTAGCTGAAGTATCATTTCCATTTGGAAGTATAAACATAATAGTTAGGTATTATAAGAAAGGAAGAGAGGATCTTTATTTGTTAGCTAGCAATCAATCTGGGATTGCTGAGGCTCAACAGGCAGGATAAGGAATGCAGCTATGCAGTTCATCTGACTGATGCCTATTTAGGATTAGAATGGACCAGGCATTGAACATTATTCTGGACACTCAGTATTTCCAAATCCCAACTCTATTTCTTTCAAGGTAAGTTTCAGAGAGAAGCTAAGTACAACTGACCCTTGAAAAGCATGGGTTTGAGTTGCACAGATCCACTTACACACAGATTTTCTTCCACCTCTGCCAGCCCTGAGATAGCAAGACTAACCCCTCCATTTCCTCCTCCTCCTCAGCCCACTCAACATGAAGACCACAGGTGAAGTCCTTTATGATGGTCCACTTCCACTTAATAAATAGTAAATACATTTTCTCTTCCTTGTGACTTTCTTAACATTTTCTTTTCTCCAGCTTACTTTATCATAAGACTACTATATGTAATACATATAACATGTACAATATGTGTTAAATGGCTGTTCATGTTATTGGTAAGGCTTCCAGTCAACTCTAGACTATTAGTATTTAATTTCCTGGGGAGTCAAAAGCTGTATTTGGATTGAAAAATACACAGAAGATCAGTCCCTGCTAATCTCTGTGTTGTCTAAGGGACAACTGTATATTACAGAATTCTTCACAGGCCATGCATAAGTGTGAAGAGTTTGGTTAGCCTAGGAAGAGGACAATTGACTGTAGGACAGTAACTGCCTGTTAATCCTAGGAATTAGTTAAATATTAATAGCTTTTTTTTTTCAGATTTTTTTTTTTTACCTTGACCAATATCAACTGAAGGGATCTGGGCTTAGGATTATACAAATTGGGGTCTGGAAAGTCGGTCATTAGGAACATTGGCGGTCAGAGAGAGAAGTTTGAGGTCATAACTGAAAGAGCATGAAACCAAACAGGCACTATCCCCGTAGATAGGGGGAGGCAGAATATGGCAATTCCCTGTTCATTCTCACTGACCAATTATTATTTCTGTGTACCATCCCTCTGAGTCACCACTAAACTCTCCACAAGGCCTGTCCAATTTATTCCTCTTCTAGTGGAATTTACTGGTTTCTATTTTTTCATATTAGTCTTTCTGAAAATTGTAGGCACTATAGCTAATAAAATTTCTGCTGGAACAACATTTCAAGGCTCATAGGCATATGGACATTCTTTTGACTCTTAATTGTTAAACAAGTTTGGAGGAGCAGCCTTCCTTCTCCTTATCAGAAAATGATGGCACAGAATTGAATTCCCAAGGTCCTTTAGAGTTCTAACATTCTGGAAATATAATTGTTCAATATCTTAGAAAATCCAGAACATAAAAAACATTGATTTCAAAAGTCTATACACTTCTAGATAAGCAGCCTTTCTAATAAACATGCAGAGCCAAAATGTTTAGTGGAATTAACTTATTTTGACATGATATTAACAAGTTCTCCCTTTAATTGGTGACTTTTTTCTACCTTAGATAATACTTTTTATTAATAGTTTCTTCAATTCCCTTAGCTCTAAGAATTCCAAACAGGCTGTTCATAGTTTATGCATCTGGTATCAAATAAAAATTGGAAAGAGAGTTATGGGGAGTAAATGGCCTATAAAGTACATTGATATTAATGCTGTTCTCAAGAGCTAGTTATCTTTTAGTCTAATTGCCCTTTTAGTGAAGGAAGAGAAAGTATACAGCCGATTTCAGGCCCTATAAAGAAAACTAAACACCATAGTTAAGTGCAGAATCTTTGGCCATATCAATGTAAAGATACTAGAATAAACAGCCACTTCACACTCCCCTACCTACTATAGAGTAAAAGTCTCCAAACTGCCTTAGGTCAGATCTTTCTAACTACAAATCCAGAGAAAAATGAGAGTCACATAATAAGGCATTATGTTATTATGGCAAAACTTTTGTAGCTAATTATCAAGACTACTTCATATATTCTTTATTAGATATGTATCAATGACAATGTACATAGTCGATAGACCTTCAAATGAATTCAGCACATTGTTCATCCTTATATCTTTTGATATTATAATTTCTCATCAATGCCCTATCTTTTCTATGTACTGATGCATTAATAACTTACCAAAGATGATTAAATTGTATAATTTTCTTCTCTCTGAGTTCTCCTAATTCCATATCCCATTTCTTCCCCACCAAGAGGAGAAAAATATTCTGGGGCTTAGTCTGATTTACTCTTCGAGATCGCTGGTTTTCCCAGTGTGCTTGTAAAAGGAAGGTGTCTGTGGATTCAGATTGGAATGGATAGCCATGCAATTGATATTCTCCTCCTTGATATCAATTGTCGTCTAGTTTGCGCAACTCTGCTTGCCATGGTTACATTTTCAGCAAGTCTCTTGTCCTAAAGCTGTTGCTGGTCTTCTCCCCTTAGTGAAAAAATGGTGCAGAATAAAGATTAGGATTAGACTGGTTCTCTAATCTCCTAATTCCCCTATTCCCTGGTATTCAAATGGACTTAGTGATCAAGGGTTTCTTTTGAACTAGTGCTGGCAGTATCTACTGTTGGTTCCTCTTAGATTCTTTTTTTTTTTTTGGGTGCTCATGCCTTTATTTTATTTTATTTAATTTTTTTTATTTTTTTAAATTTATTATTATTATACTTTAAGTTGTAGGGTACATGTGCATAACGTGTAGGTTTGTTACATATGTATACTTGTGCCATGTTGGTGTGCTGCACCCATCAACTCGTCATTTACATCAGGTATAACTCCCAATGCAATCCCTCCCCCCTCCCCCCTCCCCATGATAGGCCCCGGTGTGTGATGTTCCCCTTCCTGAGTCCAAGTGATCTCATTGTTCAGTTCCCACCTATGAGTGAGAACATGCGGTGTTTGGTTTTCTGTTCTTGTGATAGTTTGCTAAGAATGATGGTTTCCAGCTGCATCCATGTCCCTACAAAGGACACAAACTCATCCTTTTTTATGGCTGCATAGTATTCCATGGTGTATATGTGCCACATTTTCTGGAGGCATCACGTTACCTGACTTCAAACTATACTACAAGGCTACAGTAACCAAAACAGCACGGTACTGGTACCAAAACAGAGATATAGACCAATGGAACAGAACAGAGTCCTCAGAAATAATACCACACATCTACAGCCATCTGATCTTTGACAAACCTGAGAGAGACAAGAAATGGGGAAAGGATTCCCTATTTAATAAATGGTGCTGGGAAAATTGGCTAGCCATAAGTAGAAAGCTGAAACTGGATCCTTTCCTTACTCCTTATATGAAAATTAATTCAAGATGGATTAGAGTCTTTGATTCTTGTAAAAAGTAAAACATGCCTGGATTCTGCCTGCCCATGAATGACATTCCTAAAGTTGCTGATTAGCTATAATCCAACAAAATTCTTGGAAAGAATTCAAAAGAATTTGTAGCAGATTATCTAGATCTTGCTTGTCCTAGAATACAACTTTATGTTTTGATTGCGTGCCCAGTTACCAAAGTTTTCATGGCCTTTAGCACTTTCATGAGTGCATTAGTCCATTCTCACACTGCTGATAAAAACATACCTGAGACTGGGTAATTTATAAAGAAAAGGAGGTTTAATGGACTTACAGTTCTACATGACTGGGGAGGCCTCACAATCATGCCTGATGGCAAAAGTACTTCTTATACGGTGGTGGCAAGAGATAATGCGAATCAAGCCAAAATGGTTTCCCCGATAAAACCATTAGATCTCATGAGACTAATTCACTACCATGTGAACAAGAAGGGGGAAACCACCCCAGTGATTCCATTATCTTTCCCGGTGTCCCTCCCACAACTGATGGGAATTATGGGAGCTACAATTCAAGAGGAGATTTTGGTGAGGACAGAGCCAAGTCATATCAATGACCTGGGCTGTCACCACACTACTTCTTAAGCTCAGTCCCTGGTAAATGTAATTCTAATGACACAGGCATTTTACTTGGGGGTATAGCTCTGACTGAACAGACCCAGCAGACTATTAAGATGAACAAGCCATTATAAAACCTTCAACTCTCAACTCGTAGTTGAGTTTTTTCCACATTTTTCTCAAATCTACCATCCAATAGTTGATACTGTTCAATCAGAAAACCAATGCAATGGGAAGACAATTATTTCAATTAAAATACAAAACTTTAGTCATCTAAAGGTTATAGAGCTAGATAGATAAATGTAGCAAGAAGGTCCCAGACTGATAGTTTCAGGAGATCTGAGTCCTAGACCAGTTCTGTCACCAATTAGCTTCACAAAAGTTCTTCAAAGCAAGGAACTAAAGGCCCAGAGACTTAAGCCTTTTGCCCCAAATCGTATTGCAAGTGCTTTGACAATACATACAATTAGCATGATGACCTGGAAAAAGCATACTTAAAGTTAATCAAAATTATAATCACTCCATGTACTGTTCGGTCTACTTTCCCTAACAGCAAAAGTAAATACTCTCCACACGCTGCTTTTGACAACATGTCAAACAGCAGCTACACCCATCTGGCTCTAGCTCTGACAGTCAGGCTTTCTGCATTTTATAGCCTCCATTCAGTTACTTGGGTATGACACTGCCTCCTCCTTTCTTCCCTCCAATCTAGGATAGCTTCCTGATGCCCTGAATCTCTGGGCTGATTCATTGCCTTCTTTCTGTCTTTTTGCTACCTGTGTGATCCACTCCTTGCGTTGGGTAACCTGTTTTTGTTTTCCTAGTGGGACCATGCTTGGTACATTAATTGTGATTTTGAGCAAGTTACTCAAGATTATGGCTCAGTCTTTTTCTTCCCTCCTCACTTTACAAATGGAACTAAAATAGCTCCTGCAATGGACTGCATGTTTGTGTTCCTACAAAATTCATATGTTGGAATCCTGATTCCCAAGGTGATAGTATTAGGAGGTGGCACCTTTGGGGGATAATAAGGTCATGTGGGTGAAGCCTTCATGAATGAGGTTAGGGCCCTTATAGAAAGGAAACCAGGGAGCTCTTTTGATTTATTTCTGCCATGTGAGGATGCAATAAGTCAGCAGTCTGAAATCTGGAAAAGGGTCCTCACCAGAACTGGACCAAGCTGGGAACTTCATCTCAGACTTCCAGCATGCAGGACTATGAGAAATAAATATCTGCTGTTTATAAGTTACCGGGATTATGGTATTTTGTTATAGCAGCCTGAAATAAGACAACCGCCTATGTGCCTGCTGTAAAGATGAAAGATAACTTTCTCCGATACCTACATAATTGGAGCTTAAAAACATATAACTGTTCTGTGACTGGTAACTGTGTTGGTATTAGTTTTGTTAGCTATATATACTGTTGTTAATAAGAATGAAAATTAAGACTCTTAACTCTCTAAGTAATGTGTTTTCCCCCTGCCACACCACTGTTCAATCCAAAGTAGCAAGACTTTTCTCTCAAACATGTTGTCATTTGAAAGCTCAGTGAACAAATAATGCAAGAGGACAGGCTTGTTTATGTTCTTCAACCAGTGAAATCATCTATGGATCTTAAATATTTGAGAACATTTAGTTGTAAATAATTTGGGCTTGTAAGAAACATAACCTAACTCATGTATATGTTATGCATAGAAAAACTCAATAGACATCTGTCATGAGTGGGGAGGAGTGTGGAATTCCATGAGAAGGACTAAATAGTATCTTTTCTTTCCAATTCAATATTGGTTATATTACCATATAACAGTATATTTACATATTATATGATATTTTATAGATTTTTTTTCCAGTCTGCTCTGTTTACTACCAACATGAAAAACTGTTGCTTTATTTCTCTGGAAGGATTAACTTTTTCCTGAAGGATTTTAAGTGCTTAAATGTCAGTATCTAAGGTGAATAAAAAATCCAGGTCACACGGTGTCAAAATACCTATTGCTGAGTGTCCTAGGATAGTGTAACCCCTGCACATGACCAAGCTACTAGAAAACCACATTTTTCCAACTGTGGTCTGAAATCACTTCCATTTTCTTGGTGAATTTGAGTAGACAGGCAAACTTTTCAGCAGAATGATAATGTAAAAAGGTCAAAGAAGTTAAAGCCAAGAAAGTCTGGATTCTAAAAGCTGTTGCGCCACTTCCTGGCCATGTGACTTTGTGCAATTCACCTAATTTCCCTGGGCATCAGTTTCCTCATTTGTTAAAAGGCTCTAATAATAGCTGCTGCAAGACCCATGTAGTGGTGACAATGACATGTCTTAGGAATATAGGAAAAAAAATAAACGTATTCTCTGAGAGTTAAGTAATGAGAACAACTCACATTTACACAAATGTTAAGATCTCAGGCTCTGAAAACGGATAGAGCCAGATTCTTGTCCCTATTCCTCTACATAACACTTGATGTTCGTGAGGAGGTTGCGCAAATTCTTCAAGACTTTGTTTCCTTTATGTACAACACGGATGAACAAAAAGTACCTATCTCAAGGGTTTTTGTGAAAATTAATTTTTAATAAGAAAAATATGTATGTTGGTACGAAAGTAATTGTGGTTTCCACCATTACTTTTAAATGGCAAAAACCTCTATTACTTTTGCACCAATGTAATATTTCATACAAAATATTTTGTAACTATGATAAATGCCAACTCATGTTGTAATGGTTTACAATAGAGATATTCAGGATTGACTGCCTTAAGGAGATTCCTGGCCAGCAAAATGTGAGAATAAACTGAAGATATTGTCATAGCAGAAGAAGGACTGTATCAACCATAAGGCGAGTAGATCATCACGGAAAGGATAAATATAGAAGTGAGTGACAAAGTAAAGCACTGGCAATGAATATTCAAACTGGCCAGCGGGAGAGGATGCCCTTATCAGACTGAAGTTATTAGGTGGGCTGCCTGTCAAGCCCATTAGAATTCAGTGCCATTAATTATACAGTGCATATTATAATTCCATTTTTCCTTTATTTAATTTTGATCACCAAAAACACTTTTGACACTACTTTGGCCTTTATGTAACTAGCTTACAGGAGGACAGTCCTAATTAAACTGAAATTATTGTTGATTCATGCAGAATATTGCATATCTCATGGAAAATTAGCTAACGTTGACTCTGGCTTGACATGTTGATTTGTTTTTGGTTTTGTTAGCACGAGCCAGCATCTCTGAATCTAAGCCACTCTAGTACTCCAACGAGGTTATTGGTAGACGCAGCTAGACTTAAGAACCACCAGCATGAACCACCTGGGCTCTGATGCTTATGAACTCTTTAGCACTTGTCAGGTTAATAGAATTCTTATCATAAGTTGCTGTAAAAATTAACTGCTTCAAAACGCATAGCATAATACACCGTATTAATTATATGCTATTTAATAACAATAACAACACAATTATGATAAAGTACTTGAACTTTACAAAATAAAGATGCTCTCTGCATTGGGATGGGGGACATGACAATGTCTTTGGTGTATACCTTTCCATTTTTTTAAGTTTTTTAAAAAAATACTCTACAGATAAGTAACAGGGTCACTGCCAAAACACAATATATGGTAAGCTTTTCATCCCCAAGCAGAAATGTCACTGTGCTGATCCTGTCAAACTTTCTCTTTAAATCAACTCAATACTAATAATGCAAATTCATTTTTTAATTTATTAAGTTAGTCAATCCATCATCAAATATGTAATTCCTTCCATTTATTACTCAGTGAGTACACATTAGATGAGAAGTAATATCCTAGGACACTGAGAATATAAAAATAATAATATAGTTCCCCTCTACTAATCAACCTAGTAGAGGAGAAATATGAAGTAAAACTTCTATAAAATAGAAATATAAAAAAGAAAATTATAACACAGTAGAATTGATAATGTACTGGAAGAATACATTTAGTATTGCTAAAAACTAAAAGGCAGCAATGCAAAGTGACAGTCGTACGAACATTAAAACTGAGTAGTGGGCAGCCATAGGAAGAATATTCCAGGGAATATAAGTGGCATATATGTAGGTAGAGAGTTCTAAAAGGGCACTTCCTGTTTGGAGGGTAGAAAGATAGATGACATGGTTTACATAGGCATTTCAATGCCATGCGTGCCACAAGTTGAACTTTTGCCCCCTAGGTTGTGGTGTACCAAAAAAATGCTTTAAAAATGTTATCTATATAACTTTCTTTCCTATATTGTATATATGTTACAGCTGGTCTTGCAGAAGCATACGTAAGAGAAGAAACAGAGGTTTTGTTTTAGTTAAATTTTTCTTTTTATTTCTCAAACTGCAATCATATTGATTATAAGGTGATATCCTTATTATCGTCACTCTTTAAATAAATCAGAACAGCCAAAATTATGATAATGTAAGTATCTTAATCATGATTGTAACTTCTTACCATCTTAGAATTTAACATCATCTAAAATTTTTGTTTCAAACAAGATGGAACAAATTGTAGTGAAAGATTATAAAAATGGCCAGGAAAAAGTCCATTGAATTTGTTATGGCCAATACAGTGGTGTCAGAAAAAAAAATGAATTAGCTATAAATTAATGAATCATTTAGCTAAAGAATAAATAATAGTAGAAATAATTTGTCTGGATAATTCATATAATTTTAACATTTACACCCAAATTAGAAAATTAAGTAACTAAAATATCTCTACTTTTATGTCAATCTATTAGAAGACTTTGGATAACACTGAAAAGATTCTCCAAGGATATCTTGTTACCATCACCTGCAAAAGCCACCCTATTGCCTTCATTAATCTTAGCTTTCAACTCTTCAGCACAAGAGATAAGTAGACTATGTGAATTCCACAGGAATGATTGATTAGACTAGCCACTGGACAGGAAGACTTTGAATTGTAGTTGTGTATAGATTTCTTTTGCTCATATATAATTTCTAAATTATCCACCTACATTCTTCTGCCTGACTGACCTCACGAAGAATAAGTCACTCACATATGTGATTTGGAAAACATCAGTAATACTCCAGGGACTTGGTGGTCACAATGGCTATTCTAATAATTAACCACTCTCAGGTGGAGTGGGATTCAATTAAGCAAAGTAAATCTCCAGTGAAAATGTAAGAATGTCTAGAATCCAGAAAACTTATTTCAGAGATATTATAAAACTACAAATAGGAGGAAATAAAAGGCAAATGCTGGTTGTCAACAATAATATAGCAAGAGAAATATATGTTTGATTTGAATTGTTTGGCTCTTTATATTTCTGAGCAGTTTCACCTAATGTGATTTCCAAAGGACCTAAAAGTAAAGAGAACTGAATGAAGATTTATCTGAATAACATGTAATATAAAAGGGAACCAATTACCAATGGGAAACTCTAACCATTTACTAAAATCACAGGAAAATATACTAAGCCAGAATCCTGTAATAATATCATTCGAGGTCTTTATACCGCCGAGAGGAGGAGAAAATAATAAGCTCTCCTGGACAGGATCCACTGCAGAGACAAGGCAGAATCTGGCTTTCTGTCATGGGCATAAGGTGAAAAGAATGCTGAGAGAATTCCACTTCCAAAGCTCAGGAACACAGAACATACCTGAGACCTAGGCTGGACCAGGACAGAATTGCCTCTGTTTCTCACCATCAGTCTGGCAAACATCGAGCAGCAAACACTGTTTACTTTCAGAGACGGCCAGGATCATAGAAAGACACTACCTCTGCAGCAGAAATGTATAGTAATAGCTGAAAGGTGAGGGCAGAGCACAAACGTTGGCAAAAACTCTTCAGCATTCAGAACCCCCATTATAAACACCAGGCATCATTAAAGAAATGTGAAGTTTGTGGTGAACTAAAGGCAAACAGAGCAACAAGAAAACTTACTCAGCTGAATTACTGTTAAGATTGATTCAATCTTCCACACTCATTGACTGAGAAAAGACAAGTATATTTTTACACATAAATACCATATATCTATCAGTTTCCAATATACTATATAGAATGTTATAATGTCTGGAATTGAATCAAACTGAATAAAAAATTAAGACACAGAGAAGGCAATTAAAACAAAAATTTTACAAAACGTAATAAAAAGGGCTCGATTCACAGATGATGTAGTATACGAAACCATCAGACAGACACTTTAAAATAACCATGATTAATTTTTAAAGATCTAGCGGAAAAAGTACACAACATGCATGGAGACATGAATAATTTAATCAGAGAAGTGGAACTAATAAAGTGAAAATTATATATATAATATATAATCACATCAGATATAAAAATCTCATCAGTATATTATATATCATTATAACTCATAAAAGATACAACATTTATATGTAATTATATCAGATATAAAAATTTCCTCAGTAGACTCAGCATAGCCGAGCGGAAAACAGTGAACTGTAAGATAATCAAAGGAAAGTACTTAATTTGAAACACTGGGAAAAATGAGATAGCGAAAGAGACAGGGAGATGGAAGAGAAAGAGAAGGCGAGACAGAGAGAGAGAGAGAGAGAGACAGAGAGAGAGATATAGGAGCAGAAGAAATTTTAAAAAGATAAGCAAAAGTAGAACAAATTAAATGAAAGAAAATAATAAAAATTACAGCCAAAATCAATGCCGTGGAAAACAAACTATAAAGTACAGAAAATAAATATAAGATTAGGAGTTAAAGCAGGGGTATAACTGTCAATTTTATTGGCATTATAATGAGTATATAGCTCAAAAGTTGGGAAGAACTGACATATTGAAAACATTGAGTGTTTTTATGAACAAGAAATATCTCTCTATTCAGATCTTCTTTGATTTATTTTACAAGAAGTTTGTCATTACCCTAATATAGATTAAGTATGTATTTTCTTTGATTTATACCTAAATATTCTTTGGAGGGAAGAAGTAATATACATGGTATGGTGTTTTAAAATTCAAATTTCAATATTTCATTGCTGGTACAAAGAAAAGCAACTAACTTTCATATATTAATCTTGCATCCTGCAAACTTCTTATGATTACTTACTAATTCTAAGAGGGTTTTTCAGTTGATTATTTGGAATTTTGCACATAGACAAGCATGGCATCTACGAAAAAGTTTATTTTATTTTTCCCTCCTTATCTGTAAAACTTTCATTTCTTTTTCTTGTCTTATTGCATTAGCTAGGACTTCCAGTATAATGGTAAGTGTGGGCACCGTTGTCTAGTCCTTTGCAGGAAAAAGACTAGTTTCTTACCATTAACTATGATTTTAATTATAGGTTGTTTTTGTAGATGTTCTCTATCAAGCTTAAGAAGTTCTCTTTTATTTCTAGTGTGCTGAGTGTTTCTATCATGAATGAATGTTGTATTTTGTCATTTTTAAATGAATCTATTGATATGATCATGTAATTTGCTTTTCTTTAGCCCACTGATGTGGTAGACCATATTAATTAATATTGAAATGTTGAACCAGCTTTGCATCACTGAGATAATTAACACCTGGTCATGGTGTATACTTATTTTACTAATACTTTTTTAAAAATCACATTTGCATCTATGTTTATAAGATATATTATCCTATAACTTTCTTTTCTTGTAATGTACTTGATTTCAGTATTAAGGTAATGTTGGCCTTAAAGGAAGTGACATTTCTGTTTGTTTTTCTGGAGCAGGCTGTAAAGAATTGATATCATTTCTTCTTTTAATATTTGGTAGAATTCACCAGTGAACCCACTTGAACCTGAAACATTTTGTTTTGGAAGGCTAATAATTAGTGATTCAATTTATTTAATAGATATGGGCTTATTCCAATTATATATTTCTCTTTGTGTGAGTTTTGGAAGACTGTGTCTTTCAAAAATTTGGTCTATTTCATTTAGATAATCAAATATTGGGGCATAGAATTGCTCAAAATGCTATCTTATTATCCTTATAATGTCCATGGCATCAGTAGTAATGGTCCCTCTTTAATTTCTGTTATTATTAATTTGTGTCTGCTCTCATTCTCTTTTTTGTTTTATTGGCATTTTGTTCATTTGTTACCTAACTAGAGGTTTTCCAATCTTATTATTTCTTCAAAGAACTAGCCTTTGGTCTCATTGATTTTCTCTATTAATTTTCTGTCATTGATTTCATTAATTTCTGATCTAATTTTATTATTTCTCATTCACCAGACTTTGGATTTAATTTCCTCATTGTTTTCTCATTTTTCAGGTTAATGCTTAGATTACACATTTGGATCATTCTTCTTTTCTAACATATAAATTCAATGCTCTAAATTTCCCTCTAAGCACTGCTTTAACTACATCTCACAAATTTTAATTTATGTTTTCATTTTCATTTAATTCAAAATATTTTCTTTTAATTTCTCTTGAGACTTTTTCTTTTAGCCATGTGTTATTTACAATTGTATCATTTATTCTCTAATTATTTTGGGACCCTACCTTTATCTATTATTGATTTCAAGTTTATTGTGGTTTGAGAACATGCCTTGTATGATTTATTTAATTAATTTGTCAGTGTGTTTTATGACCTAGATAGTGTTCTATCTTGGCAAATTTCATAAAACCTTGAGAAGAAGATGTATTTTGCCATTGTCAAATGAAATTTCTATAAATGCTAATTATGTCCAATTAATTGAGTACTGTTTAGGTAACTATATCCTTACTGATTTTATGCCTGCTAGGTCTGTCAATTACTGTTAGATGAGTGTTGAAGATACCAACTATAATAGTGGATTTATCTATTTCTTCTTGTAGTTCTATCAATTTCTGCCTCTTGTATTTTGATTGTTTTTATGCATATACACATTTAAGATAGCTTTCTAGGAGAATTGACACTTTTTTATTATGAAATTTCCCTCTTTATCCCTGATAATTTCTCTTGCTCTAAAGTCTACATTGTCTGAAATTAATGTTGGTTACCTCAGCTTTCATTTCTGCTAAAATGATACATCTTTCTACATATCATTCCTTTAATCTGTCTTTATTATTACATTTAAAGTGTATCTCCTTTAGACAACATATAATTGGGCATTGTTTTTCTTTTTAATCAGCTCTTGTCTTAGCATTTTAATTGATCATATTTATACCATTAATATACAGTGATTATTGATGCAAATGATTTAAATTTACCATGTTGATAACTGTTTTGTATTAGTTGTTCATTTTTTTCTACCTTTTTTCTGCTTTCTCCAGTTTTAAACGCGTATCTTTTATGATTCTATTTTCTTTTCTTTCTTAGTACATATAAATTATACTGGTTTTTATACAATTTTTGGAAGCTTCCCTAGAGTTTGTGCAGGTACTTTGGGTAGTGCAGTTACCTTGTAACAGAATTCCTAATTCCTCCCTCCAATTCCTCATTACATTTATGTCATCATTTCATTTATCTGTAAGCTATAATCACTGACCACATTGTTGACATTATTTTGTTGAACAACTTGTTACCTGTTAGCTCAATTAACAATAAGGAAAAGAAAATATTTTAGTTTACCTTCATCTATTCCTTCTCTAATACTCTTTTTTTCTTTATGACTATCTAAGTTTCTGACCTATATAATTTTTCTTCCCTCTGAAAAATTATTTAACATGTCTTGCAAGGCAGGTCTAATGGTGAGAAATTCCCTCAATTTTTATTTGTCTAAGAAGTTGTTTATTTCTCTTTCACTTTGGAAAGGTTTCTGGATACAGAACTTTACGTTGGTAGATTCTGTCTTCCAAAACTTTAAATATTTCACTCTATTCTCTTCTTGCTTGCATAGCTTCTGAAGAGAAGTCCAATGTAATTCTTATCTTTGTTCCTCTGTATGTAATGTGCATTTTATTTTCTAAATTCTTTCTAGATTTTCTCTTTATCTTTGATTTTCTGCAGTTTGAATATATGCCTGTGCGCATATATATGTATATATGCCTGTGTGTGTATATGTGTGTATGGGTATAGGAGGAGATATATATATCTCTCTCTCTCTCTCTCAACTTAGATCAGATTATATATATAGATATCTCCTCCTATACCCATATACACATATACACACACAGGCATATATACATATATAATTTTAGATCCTATACACATAATTTTAGATCAGATTATATGGTTTTGGTTTGGAGGCAGTGGGAAAGGAGTCTGCAGAGAGAGACTAGGAAGGGGCTTGCATGCCTGGAGATAAATATACATAATATATATATAACATCACACAGGAGATATATATATATATATATAAAATCTCCTGATTGGTATATATATATGTATGTGTGTATATATATGTGCATATATATGTATATATGCCTGTGTGTGTGTATGTGTATATACATATATGTATATGTGTATGTATATGTGTATATATTACTAATATACATATACACACACACATACACACAGGAGATATATATATTACACATATACACACACACACAAGAGATATATATATATAATCTCCTGATTGGTGTTCTCAGGGATTCCTGGTTCTGTGGGCTGGTGTCTGTCTTAATTTTGGAAAATTGTTTGTGATTTTTACTTTAAATGGTTTTTCTGTTCCTTTTTTATTGTCTTTATGATATTTCAATTATGTGCACATTATGTTTTGTTTTAAATTGTCCTTCAATTCTTGGATATTCTGTTCCTTTTTTCCCTATTCTCTTTTTCTTCAAGATCATTAATATTTTTCCCTTAGCTATATCCAGTTTATTCATTAATTCATAAAAGTCATTATTTCTCTCAAAGTGTTTTGTATTTCTAGCATTTTCTTTGATTCTGTCTTACAGTTTCCTATCTCTGTTTACATTAGTCATCTATTATTGCACGATATCCACTTTTTCCATTAGATGTCTCAGCATATTAGTCATAGCTGTTTTGTATTCCCAGTCTCATAATGTCAAAATATCTGCTATATCTGATTCTGGTTGTGATGCTTGCTTTGTTTCTTCAGACTGTGTGTATGTGTGTTTACCTATCAGCATGCCTTATAATTTTTTCTTAGATGCTGGAAGTAATGTATTGGGTTAAATAAACTATAGTAAATAGGCCTATTGTGTGTCTTTTTATATTTTTCCGGGTAGGAGTTGTGCTGTGTTTACCGTTTGCTATAACTGTGATACAAGAGACTAAAATTATTCTAGTGTTCTTGTTTTTGTCTCCTTCATTGTCTTTGGTCTAAGCCTTGGAGTTCTTTCAGTTGCAGTACTTTGTTACTGTACAGGAGCCCTATTGATATGGTGGCAAGTAGTGGGAAAGAGAAGCATTCTATAATCCTATGAATAACTTTGCTGTAACCCTGGGCTGTGACCTTTATAAATGTTTATTATTTCTTTTTCTCCCCCTTTGGTGAGACAGGAAGACTAGAAGTTGCTAGAAGTGGATTTTTTTCCCAAGGTTTATGGGCCTCTGGTAAAATAGTTTCCCTTGAGGACAGGCTTTTGTTAAGGAGAAAATAATGTTCTAGGTATATTTTAAATTGATTACTGTTTCCCCTCTTCTTGAGAAAAGCAAGAGAGGATTTTTATTTTATCTTTACTCAAGGAACATGGTGGGCTTGGAAGTAAAACTCATGATAGTGTGGAAGTTCCTCAGGAAATAAAACTCCTCAAAGTGTGGGTGTTCCCCAAAGATGGCTCCTCACTCCCACCTGGAATTTAACTCTTGAGCTACTCCACAATTTCCTCCAGAAATTTATCAATCACAGTTTTGGTCCTACCAGTACTTGCTCTAGTAGCAGGCATCTTCTACATCCAGAAAGTTCTTGTTCTCAGTATGTACCTCTCTTCAGTTTTTCCAGGACAGCAGTTTTCCCTGTGTCCTCATTCTTCTAAAAAATATAAGCAAAGTTGATGATTTTTAATGTGTTCAGATTTTCTTCCTCTGAGAATGACAGTGATGACTTCCAGGCTCTTTACTTATATGACTAGAAACTAGAAGTCATAACATTTTGATGATAAGAAACTGTCACGAACAATTTTAGGCCAATAAATTTTACAACCTAGATAAAGTGAGGGACATGTCCCTTGAAAGACATGAACTACCAAGGACTACTCAAGAATAAATAGATAATATTAACTGACTTATATTCATTATATGAAGGACTTTACCTCCCATTCTGGAGAAGGAATTAGTACATTTTAAGTTGCATGCAAGATAGTTATATCATATTAGATGGAATTACGACCTTGTTATTGTCTTTATTTTGATATTAGATATTATTTAAGGTAATGCATATGGATAGCAAGATAACAAGAAGTGGACTTTTGATGGTTAATTTTATATGTCCACTTGACTGAGAAAAGAGATGCTAGTAAAATATTATTTCTGAATGTGTCTACAAAGGTATCTTGGAAGAGACTAACATTTGAGTTAGTAGACTGAATAAAAAAATTTGCCTTCACCATATGGGTGGACATCTCCAATTTGCTGATGGCATGAATAGAACAAAAAGGTGAAGGAATGGCAAATTTCATCTCTCTGCTTAAGCAGGGACCTCCTCCTGCTGTCAGACATTAACACTCCTAGTTGTTTGGCTTTTGGACTCAGATCAGGACTTATACTGTTAGAGCCCTGATTCTCAGACTTCTGTGTCTGGGATAAGTTATGCCCCTGGTTTTCATGGTTTTCCAGCTTGTACATAGCAATATGTGGTACTTCCTCGCCTCTATAACCATGTGAACTATTTCATATAAAATATATACATACACATGGTTACATATGCATATATATAATATACTTATGTATTATATAGTATGTATGCATATATATTCATATATGTATTTGTATATTATATGTGTACATATATGTGTGTATTGATTGTATTTCTCTGGAGAACCTAATACACTAATGTCAAACAAAATAGACTTTAAATCACAAAATGTTTATAAGAGACACAAAGGACATTAAAACAATATATTAATAAAAGCTTCAATTCAGCAATAAATGTTGAAAATATAAAGATTTACATAATTAAGAACAGATTAACATTATATAAAGCAAAAACTGAAAGAATGCAAAAGAGAAACAGTTTTCCAATAATAGTTGGAGATTTTGATACTCAACTCTCAATAATGAATAGAACAGTCAGATAGAAGATAAGTAAGGAAACAGAAGACTTAAAGAAAGCAATAACCCAACTAGATTTTACAGACACATGCACAACATCTTACTCTAAAGCAACAGCATACACATTCTTGTCAAGTATACATGGGACATTTTCCAGGATAGACCACATGTTTTAAGCCAGAAATTAGGTCTCACTATATTTGAAAGGAAAGATATCATATAAATTATCTTCTCTGGTCACAGTAGAATGAAGTTAGAAATTAATAACATAAGTAAAACTCGGAAAATTCATAAAACCGTGGAAATTATACAAGACTATTAAACAAACAATGGCTAAAGAAAGAAATAACAAGGGAAATTAGAAAATACTTAAAGATGAATGAAAATATAAACATGACATATTAAAACTTATGGGACACAGAGAAAGGATTACTAAGGGGGAAATTTATAGCTATAAGTGTTTATGCATTTTTAAAAAACAAGAAATATCTCAAAACAACAAAACTCTTTACAACTTAAAAAACTAGAAAAGAACAAACTAAACCCAAAGGTATATAGCATAAGGAACGAAATAATAAAGAGTAGAGCAGGGGTAAATAATATAGAAAATAGAAAAATAATATAGAAAATCAGCAAAATCAAGAGTTGGCTCTTTAAAAAGGTAAACAAAATTGAAATAATTTTAGCTAAATGGACTAAGATAAAAAGAGAATACTCAAGTTACTAAAATTAGTAATGAAAGTGGAGACATTACTGCTTTCTACAGAAATAAAGATTATGAGTACTGTGAATAATTGTACAACAAATATTTGGACAAAGTACATGAAATGAACAAATTCTGAGGAATACAAAGCCTCCCAAGATTAAGTTATAAAAAATAGAAAATCTGAATAAATCTATAACTAGTAAAGAGATTGAGTCAATAAAGAAAAATTCCCAGTGAAGAACAGTTCTGGACCTGATGGCTTTATGGGTGAATTCTACCAAAGATTTAAAGAACTAACACAAATTTTTCTCAAACTTTTCCAAAAAATTTAGCTGTGTGGGCACACTTTTTAACTTCTTCTATGAGGTCAGCATTACCATAATACCAAAGCCAGACGAAGACACCACAAGAGGAGAAAACTACAGATCAAATATCCCTTAGGAATACTAATGCAAAACCCTGAACAATATACTAGCAAACTGAATTCAGCATATGTTAGAACAACTACACACCATGACCAAATGGGATATTTATCCTTGGGTTTCAAGAATGATGTAACACATGAAAACCAGTGTACTATCACATTAACAGAATAAATTTTAAAAAAGCATAGCCTTGATTGGTGCAGAAAAGTCCTTTGGCAAAATTCAACACCATTTCAGGGTAAAAAAAAAATACTCAACAAACTACAAATCAAAACAAACTATGTCAACATAATAACCTTTGGTTCAAAATTAAAAGCTTTTTTTTTCTAAAATCAATAACAAGAGAAAGATGGCCATTTGCCACTTCTATTTCTACTCAACATAGTACTGGAAGTCCTACACATAGCAGTTATGCAAGAAAAAGAAATAATAGACATCTAAATTGGAAAGGAAGAAATAAGATTATCTCTCTTTGCAGATAGTATGACCTTATATGTATTTATATAAATTTAGAAAATTAGCAGGATATACAGTTCACACGCAAAAATCAGTTGCATTTCTGTGCACTAACAATGAACAGCCAGAAAAGAAAATTACAAAAGCAATTCAATGTACAACATCCTTAAGAAAAATTAAAATTTTAGGAATTAACTTAACCAAGGAAGTAAAAGACTTGTAGAAGAAAAACTATAAAACATTACTGAAAGAAATTAAAGATGTAAATAAATCAAAACTCATCCCATATTAATGGATTGGAAGAATGAATAATGTTAAGATGTCTATACTACAAAAAAAAACCTATAAATTCAATGCCATACCTATCAAAATTCCAAAGATATTTTAAAATTTTGTATTAATAGAAAAACCCATCCAAAAATTTATATGGAATTGCAGGAGACTCTAAATAGCTAAACAATCTTGAAAAAGAGAAACAAAGTTGGGGGGACTCACACATCCTAATTTCAAAACTACAAAGCTACAGTTATCAAAACTGTGTAATCTAGCATCAAGACAGACATATGCATCAACGGAATGGAATAAGAAATTCAGAAATAAACTCTCACATACATGGTTGAATGATTTTGGACAAGGGGGCCAAGATCAATAATGGGGAAAGGATGTCTTTTCAACAAATGGTCTGAGAAACTGGATATCCATATGCAAAATAATGAAGTTGGACTCTTGCCTAACACCATATGCAAAAAAATTAATCAAAATGAATTAATGACTTAAATGTAAGACCTAAAACTATAAAATTCTTAAATGAAAACATAGGGCAAAGTCTTCACAACACTGAATTTGACAATGATTTTTAGGGTACAGCACTAAAGGCATAGGTAAAAAAAAGAAAAAATAAACAAATTGAAGTTCATGAATTATTTTAAATTGTGCATCAAAAGACACTATCAACAGAGTAAAAAGGCAACACAGATAATAGGAGAAAATATTTTCAAATCATATATCTAATAAAAGAATAATATCCAGAATGCATATAAAGAATATCTAAATGTCAAAAATGTAATATAATGCTATAGTAATCAAGACAGAGTGGTATTGACTAAATAATAAAATATAAATCATTGTAAGCTATGGTTCTGTTGTTGTTTTAAAAAAACGTAATCAATGGGACAGAATAGAAAATCTTGAGGTAAAACTGTAAATATATTTAGTCAACTATTTTTTAAACAAATGCTCAGGTAGTTAATCAAGGAAAGGCTAGTCTTCAACAAATGGTGCTAGAATAATTAAATAAGTTGCAATTACAATTGCAAAGACTTTTGCGAAAACATTCAATAAACCATGTCCTATGACTTATATCATATATAAAAATTAACTATAATTACATTATAAACCTAAATATAAAACCGAAACTGATAAATCCTTCAGAAGGAAACATGGTATAATGTCTCTGTGACTTTGGTTTATGCAGATATGACTTAGATGAGACAAAAATGGCAAGAATCATGAGAGAAAACAACTTGGTAAGTTAGACTTCATCAAAATTAAAACTGTTCTTTGAAAACCAGTATCAAAAAATTGAAAATACAACCCCAAAGCTTAGAGAATACATCTTAAAATGCATATCCAATAAACATCATTATCCAGAGCATATTAATATATGTAATAATTGTAAAAAGTACAATTTAAAATGGGTAAAACATAATTAACTATAGAGAACCATGGTCATAGACTAGTGCTTCTGACTCTTAAATGCACATTGAATCACTAGAAGTACTGTTAAAATATGCACTCTGATTCAGTCTTGGGAGAGAGCCTAGAATTCTGTTTTCCAACAATCTCTACTGTTATTGGTTCATGAACCACACACTGTGTGTAAGCCCTTTGACATTATGCAGTTTCTTACTAAGTTTCTCATAGATGGAAAATAAAACTCACAGAATAAGCAACAGCCACTGAGTGAGAAAGCAAGCACCAACGCCTTGAGCTTCTGATTCCTGGTGAGATGTGTTTGGCTGATGTAAGGATAAGTACAAGTTAAAAATGAGAAGCTTAATTCTCCCTCTGGAAAATAAGGGAAGAGCCTTCACCCCACTCACTTTTCTTAGAGCATTTACTTTAGAAGACTTGTAATTGTAAGCTCTATGTCTCTTTGAAATGCATGGAAATCTTTCTATAGACTAAGTAAGCCTCTCACCAGCTTTAGGGTCCAGGAATATCTTTCTCAAGAATCTGGGAACCACATCTTTCAAATGTAATCATCAAAGAAGATAGTGCCTCTACCTCTTAGTTTGTGGGAGGGCAGTAGTCTAACTTCAGGGGCCAGGTGTCCTTCTATAAAACAACTTCCTGTCATAATGATATGACAATTTTACTTCTCCTTTAGATAAAGCCAATTAGCTAACACAGATGGCCACTCCAATTACCAAGCGAATCTAGAATAAACTATGTGTGACAAATGGTGCTGTCAAGTCCTCTTCCTTGAGAACTAGTGATTGTTTATCTTGAGAACACGTATGTAATGTGTTCTGTCTGATTGGCTGTATAATACTGAGATTTATTTCTGCATTTGCAATCTCTTCAGTGGATTGCCTGTGATGCACATCACATTTTTGGTTTAATGCTTATTCAATAATAAAATTATTTTTTGTTCTTGTGGAAAACCATATGTGGAGAAGTTATTTTAGATTGGGAGGAGATTTTGCTTTTAATCATATTTTCCCAACACTGACTATATCCATGTAGTTTGTTAATGAGATGAACAGTTATTTAGTAGTTGTGGATATCTCCCCTTGAAAGAGAAGACTACATGCTTAAAAAGAAGAGATGTGAATGAAAAAAAGAGAAAAAAATCAGAAAATGCACCTAGTCACCTCTACTAAATAAATGGATACCTGAATGCACAAAATATGAACAAGCAGATAAATAAACAAATACATACATACATACAAGACAAAATCAGTATGGGCAGAGAAAAAATAGCCCCCTTACTTTGTAAGAGCACTCAGTCAACAGAACAGCTCTCTGAAGTAGGTGTATTTTTCTAAGAATAATCTTATTTTTTAATCCCTGCAGTGGGTGGGGTGGGGGTGGGAAGAGTGGTAAGGGAGAATGACTCACTGAGTTTCTGTAACATTCACCTGATGCTTCCTAAAGCCAAGGCCAAATATACTGCAAAAATAAATGCACACTGATTTCCAAGACTCTCCATTTGGGAAAGCAGGTGGTTTTGCTTTAAAAAGGATTGCTCATCATCACTCGCCATCAGAGAAATGCAAATCAAAACCACAATGAGATACCATCTCACACCAGTTAGAATGGCAATCATTAAAAAATCAGGAAACAACAGGTGCTGGAGAGGATGTGGAGAAATAGGAACACTTTTACACTGTTGGTGGGACTGTAAACTAGTTCAACCATTGTGGAAAACAGTGTGGTGATTCCTCAAGGATCTAGAACTAGAAATACCATTTGACCCAGCCATCCAATTACTGGGGATATACCCACAGGATTATAAGTCATGCTGCTATAAAGACACATGCAGCACTATTTTGTGTTTTTTGCGGCACTATTCACAATAGCAAAGACTTGGAATCAACCCAAATGTCCATCAGTGACAGACTGGATTAAGAAAATGTGGCACATATACACCATAGAATACTACGTAGCTATAAAAAAGGATGAGTTTGTGTCCTTTGTACGGACACGGATGCAGCTGGAAACCATCATTCTCAGCAAACTATCGCAAGGGCAGAAAACTAAATACCGCATGTTCTCACTCATAGGTGGGAATTGAACAATGAGATCACTTGGACACAGGAAGGGGAACATCACACACCGGGTCCTATTGTGGGGAGGGGGTGGGGGGAAGGACAGCATTAGGAGATATACCTAATGTAAATGACGAGTTAATGGGTGCAGCACACCAACAAGGCACATGTATACATATGTAACAAACCTGCATGTTGTGCACATGTACCCTAGAACATGAAGTATTTAAAAAAAAAAAAAAAAAAAAGGATATTTAAGGGCATTTGATTTCTTTTTTCTTCATAGTGCTACCTTAGAAACAGTCCAGAGGGTCTTATTAGTGCAGTTTATCATTGGACAGTGTGGGCTTTGGTTATTGTATATTGAAATATGGATTAGATTGTGTTCTGAGAGGGAATTCCAATACGAAGCTAATAAAGTTCATGTGGCTATTTTCTACACAATATCCTTTTAGGATATATTGAGAAAGTTTACTTCTGGGGAAAAAAAAAAAAAAAACCCAAAGCATGACAAATCAATTCAAACTGCAAAAGAATACAGCTCATGGAGAAATTCTGGAAAATAGGAAATAAGATGATAACTCAATGAAAATATTTATTTTATTTATTTATTTTTTTTGAGATGGAGTCTCACTCTGTCACCCAGGCTAGAGTACAGTGGTGGAATCTTGGCTCACTGCAACCTCCGCCTCCCGGGTTCAAGCGATTCTCCTGCCTCAGTCCCCCGAGTAGCTGGGATTACAGGTGCCCACCACCATGCCCAGCTAATTTTTGTATTTTTAGTAGCAACAGGGTTTCTCCATGTTGGCCAGCTTGGTCCCCAACTCCTGACCTCAGGTGATCTGCCTGCCTCAGCCTCCCAAAGTGCTGGGATTACAGGTGTGAGCCACTGCCCCAGGCCGAATATACTTTAAAAAATTTTCCAGGACAGAAATTCTAGATTACTTCTCTAAAAAGTTAACACACTAAGATGGATATTATCAGTCCTATCTCAGATTTGGACCAACTCCAAATTAAAAGAGCAAAGATCTATAACAAAGCTGCAAACTTGCAGAAATATAATAAAGTTAACACACAAATCAACAGCTTATTAAAGAAAGAATACCAAATTACCAGAAACATTTCAAACACAAGTAGATTAATTAGGAGACTTATCTAAGATTAAAGAGTACCCATGAAATAGACACTCTAACATCAAATAATTATATTCTGATAACTGTGGTACACAATTGACTAGGGTGAAGTTCAGGCTTCTTCTTCTTCTTTTTTTTCTTTTCTTTTTTTTTTTTTTTTTTTTTTTGAGACAGTCTCCCTCTGTTGCCCACGCTGGAGTGTTGGCTCACTGCAACTTCCACATCCTAGGTTCAACTGATTTTTCTGCCTCAGCCTCCCAAGTAACTGGGACTACAGTGCATGTCACCACACCTAGCTAATTTTTGTGTTTTTAGTAGAGGTGGGTTTCACCATGATGGCCAGGTTGACCTTGAACTCCTGACCTCAAAAGATAATCCCGCCTCGGCCTCCCAAAGTGCTGGGATTACAGGCATGAGCCACCTTCTTGGGCTGTCCACAGGTTCCCCCACAACCTAGCCTAATATTTCTGTCCAGCCTTGTCCCCACTTAGCATACAGGACCATGTCACAGCACTTTCTTCCCATCATTTATTCATTGCACAATCACCTCCCCAACTTAGGAAAGAAGAAACAACTAGATCAGTGTTTCTCAAATTTAAAAGCAAATACATCTGTGGATTTGTTAAAATAAAGATTTGGATTCAATAATCCTTAGACTAACACCTAAGATTCTAAATTTCTAACTTCCAGTTGATGCCATGTTGCTGGTCTGCAGACAACATTTCCGGCAGTAAGTTCCTTAACTTGATATTTCTTCTTAATTTCAGTATATTTCATTTATTTGTTGCATCTTTCATAATAATATAACTAACATTGAGGAAAGGTTCCCATAACCAAGGCCATTGGAAATGGTGTCTGGATCTCAAATGGACTTTCTATTCCACATGTTTGAATTGAATTTATATTCTTGTCTCACCTTGCTTTTGTGTCATGGGAGTATAAACACTTTATGTTCTGCCTCTCTTCATCTGATCCATTGCTTCACATATCTACCCTGAAATCAGTGATTTCAAATGTTCATTTTTTAACAGATATAACGCTATTTTTACCCTTTTCGATATAAAAGATTTATCGTTCAATAAGTCCTACTTAACTTTCCTATAAAAATAAGTATTTGAGTTTTCCTTTGTCTTTGTTCTCTGAGAAGTTCTACCAATTATTATGCAGGATATCTTCCATTTGTCCCTCTAGATCCACTTTCTTACCATTTTCATCCTGCTCTGTGTCCTGAGTTTACCTACATGGACAGCATCAACATGGTACTGTCCTTACCCTCGAACTTGAATCAAGAGAAAAAGAAGAATGAGAAATTAAGGGGTGTGGCTGGAGGAAATTGAGTTCCAGGAATCTATTACCCAGCTCCTTCTCTGGCAGATTGCTGTTAAGCAATCCTCTACCTCTCATTAAGCAGCAAGAGTTCAGGTCTTTGCTTCTTTCCCTTGCTTTTTCAGGTATAAAGGTGTTCATGCCTACCTAGCTGATACTAGCCCAGGGCTACTGCACTATTCCTTGTTAGCTTCCTTAAACACTGCTCATACCTTTATACATTAGTCTTTTATTAAACTTTTCTTAAATTACTCCCATTTGAAATTGTAATCAGTTTCATGCTGAAATTGTGAATATTATAATCAGTAACATCTTTTCATTGAATTTTTGGATGGCATATTATAGGCAAAACTCACCAAGCACTAGGCAGTGGTAAGACAGTCTTCAAAATACACTGAGAAAACTGTTTTAGGGTAAAGAAAGAACCTTTCATATCATCTGGGACAGGATAAGGTTCCAGCACACCTATTCTAATCAACATGATTAACATCATTTTTATGAATTATGAACATGAAGATTAAAATTATTATTATGCATCAGAGGGCCTACAGTCTCAGCATTGAACAAAACAGAATTGACTGTGGGACTACTGATCTTTGGAACTCAAATGTCTAATAAACACTCTAAATCCTGATGGGGACTAGAAATAAGAATTAATGGGTTAAGATTCCAGTTAGGGCTTATTTAGGATATTAGAAATACCTACCAGTTCCTAATTTAGACAAACCTAATTCCTCACTCCTAAACTGGGGAGGAAGAGTGAATGTCTTCCAATGCCAACTTCTTCCATTTCTGCCAATCAAGCTTTCAGGTAGTCTACTACCTAGTCATAAGATTTTCTTTAGTTGTTATTATATGTAACAATTCCAAAGACTCAATTTCCACCACCCAAAAATGGAAAAAAAATAAGTAATGCTACAAATGTGGTATTTAGAATGGACAATAGTTAAGTGCAGAGTTTATCATGAAAGAATCAGAGAGGAAAAAAAATAAAAGGATAAAGTGGTCAAGAAAAACTGAGGGGAAATAGCATTTTATAATAGCAGCACACTTTAAAAGCAGAGTCCAATCTAGCCATTTGTTAGGTCTGAGATTTGATCTGAGAGTTAATGAATCACTTTATATACATACATAGCACTTGACACTCTGCAGGATTTCAGCACAGGGCAGCCTTTTCTTCCTAATGGGTACTATTATGCCAAAAATGTAGAAAGAACCAAATTATGATGCTAAGCATTATATATAAGCTTATATGGTTATATTTCATTTAGTCTGATTTGTAATAATTGAGGAATGGTCTCTGTTCTCCAAAATTGTCAGCTAAAGTTGAAAATGGCTCTATTGAGGACACATCTTTCAGATCCAAAATAATAACACTTACTCTAGGATACATTTATCAAGGGTTTATGATACGCTCAGCTTTTCACATCTTTCAACTTTGTTTTTCCTCACATGTTAATTAGGTAGGGACCATTATATGGTCAATTTATGGATCAGGAATCTGAGATTAGAAAATTAAAGTGACTTGTAAACCTTAGAGCTAAGACAGAAGATAAGACTTTCTGGCCTTTGAAAACTGCTCACTTCACCAGAAAAAGCAATGTATGTAAATATCTATTTAAGTGGCCTTATACTTGGCTTCTAATATTGGCACAACCCAGCTATTCCCCAAAAAAATGTAGTATAGGAAAATTTTCTTCTAGCTAAACCATTCTGTAAAATGCCCATCCACATTTTCAAGGCCCTGTGATTTGTGTGCTCTGGAAATCAGACCCATGTAACAAATTGAAGCTCCCGATCTGCAGAAGAATGCCTGTGGAATGTTTTAATGCCTGTGAAGAAAAAAATATAGTCTTTCTTGCTAAAAGTAACCTAAAGCTCTAGGTGGCTGATAACATAGAGTGTAGCAGGGCACTCTGTGCTAAAGATACAAATGCTCTCCAGACATTCTTTGAAATTGAGCTCCTTTCTAGTTTGGTAAAACTATTTCCAGCAGGTTCAAGGCCTCAGCAAGTCTCACTGTGTTATGAAGAAGTACTAAAGGTTGTATTTAATAAGTCAACCTTCTCCCCTGAGCCTTAGTTATAACTTTTTAAAGAGTCTTGGAGGAACAGTTGCGCTTTTCCCAAATGGGGGAGTCTCAACTCATGTTTCCCAAATAAAAAAGTGAAAGAAGCCAATTTTGCATTTCCATTCAAAGTTAGTGTGGTAGAGAAAGGTCCTCCCTCAGTCAGGTTGTTTTTCCTATAATGGATAGAATTATCCAGTGATACATTAAAAAAAAAAAAATCAAATTCTTCCATTGACTGTACTTTGACTTAGAATATCATAAAAATTAAGAATGCAATTAAACTTGTTGAGTCTTGGCATGAGTTATCTACTCAAGGCTGCTGCATGATAAGTAACCACAATATATCAATGCGTAAAATAATAGGCATTTCTTTCTTAGTTTGGTATCTGTCAATCATCTAGATTTTGGACCTAGGTTAGGCTCAGCTTGACTTGGCCCCAGGTTCTGAGTTGAGTCCAGTTCTGCGTCACATACCTTCATTCTCTTTGGACCAGCAGATACTCAAAGCATGTTCTTCTCATGGTGAAAATGCAGGAGTGAAAGACAAGGGTAGAAGAAAAGTACCATGTTTCTTAAGTCTCCCATTAAGAATTGTAAACTCACTTTTCTCTATATTCCTTTACCTAAAGTCAGTCCTATTGCCAAGTTCAACATTTTTTGGATGGGGAAGCGTAATCTTCCATTAATAGTTGAAGGAAAGGATAAATATTTGCTCATTAGTAATCTAACTTTTCATAGTCTTTAAGTTATTATTTTCAGTAACGCTCTATCAGTCTACCACCATTCAAACTTTAAGGATAGAATTCACTTGTTTTTCTCCTCTTGTCAAATAAATGATTCAACATATTCAGTAGAGTTTCACTACTTGGTCTTTCCATTCTCTAAGCATCATTATATATGTGACCACCAATGAATCACAGCTATCAGTGACCTGGGAAAGGAAAAGTGAGTCATGTAAATAGTGGACAAAGAACTAGTATTTTGGAATCACAGAATGCTAAATATTTTAAATAAAGAGATTGTACTCAATAAATACCATAAAAGAGGACTAGAGAACAATAGAGTTTAACCCACTTATCCAAGTTACCCAGCTAGTTAATAGCATAGCCATAACCCAGTTTATTATCTTCACTACCATGCTACACTTTCATGGCCTTTTATAAACTTTCTGTTTAGTTTTACACACACACACACGCACGCACACACACACACAATTCAAGGTATTACAAAGGAAGTAGATAAAACTGCTTATGAATCGCAGTGATATTTTTGGGGATTCTATATTTTCTTTTTAATTTATTTTTTAACTGACAAGTAAAATGGTTTATATTTATGGTATTTATGGTGTATGCCACGATGTTTAGTTATATGTATACATTGTGAAATGGCTGTATCAAGCTATTTAATGTCTGCATTGTTTCACATTTTTTTGTATGTGATAAGAACACAAAATCTCTTTTTGCAGCCTTCATATACATTATACATTGTTATCAATTGTAGCCACCAAGACGAACAACACATCTCTTGAACTAATTTTTCCTTTCTAAAAAATTTATGTCCTTTGACCAACATCTTTCCAATCTCCTCCCTTAAGCCGGCCTTTGGGAACCACCATTTTACTCTCTCTTTGCATACTAACATTTTTACACTTCACGTATAAATGAGATCATCTTCCCGTGGCTGGTTTAGTTTGCTTAATATAGTGTCCTCTAGTTTCTTCCATGTTGTTGCAAATAATGGGATATTCTTTTTTCTTTTTTAAGGGTAATACCTATTGTGTATATATACCATATTTTCTTTTTTTTTTAAGTTCTGGGGTACATGTGCAGAATGTGCAGGTTTGTTACATTTGTAAAAGTATGCCATGGTGGTTTGCTGCACCTATCAACCCATCACCTAGGTTTTAAGCCCCGCATGCATTAGCTCTTTCTCCTAATGCTCCCCTGACCCTTTCCTGTCAGGCCCCAGTGTGTGTTGTTGCCCTCCCTATGCCCATGTGTTTTCATTGTTCAGACCCACTTATAAGTGAGAACATGCAGTGTTTGTTTTTCTGATCTTGTTTTAGTTTGCTGAGGATGATTGCTCCAAGCTCCATCCATATCTTTGAAAAGTACACGATCTCATTTCTTTTTATGGCTGCACAGTATTCCATGGCATATACGTACCACATTTTCTTTATCCAGTCTATCACTGATGGGAATTTGGGTTGATTCCATGTCTTTGCTATTGTGAATAGTGCTGCAATGAATATATGCATGCACATATCTTATACCACATTTTCTTGATCCATTCGTCTGTCAATGGACACTTAGCTTGAGTCCGTATCTTGGCTATTGTTAATAATGCTGCAATGAACATAGGAGAGCAAATATCTGTTCGACATACTGATCTCATATCCTTTGCATATGTGCCCAGTAGTGGGATCGCTGGATCGTATGGTAATCCATTTCTAAATTTTGAGGAACATTCATATTATTTTCCATAGTGGTTGAACCTTTCACAATCCCATTAACAGTGCATAAGGGTTCTAATTTCTCACATCCTCATCAACACTAATTTTTTTAATTTTAGTTAGTAGCCAACCTAATGGGTATGAGGTGATATCGCATTGTACTGAATTTACTCCCTAGGATACTGTATCTTCTATAACTTATGTGTAGTCTGCATTAGTCTGGATTCTGGATTCTGCATTAGTCTGGATTAAATGGGAAGGCATATGGAAGCATATGAAACATAAAAACAGAAATATCATCTGTATGATAGATAATGCTGGTTGTGAAATTTGGCTTAGGTCTGAGGGACAAATTGGCTTTCAAAAGCTTCTTCCTCTCCTGAGCTTGATCCCCAACAGGTGGGGAACAGGCCACACCTCTTCCCCTATCTATCTTTGGGGCAATCCATCTCAGGAAGAATTTTCAGAGCAGATCTCAAATAAGTATCCTTCAATGGCCCAGATAAGAGATGGAAGAAAAGAGACTGAATCTTCACTGCCTTATAATAAATTATCTCTTCCCAACTGAGAAAAGCGTACCCACAATATTGTGTAACACACAATAAGTAGCCATGCGTGGAGAGTGAGTTAGGAGTGAAATTCTAGGCCATGTGTGTTGCTCTTGGAATATTCCTGCACATGGAAACATTAGTTCAGAGCACAAAAACACTCTCCCAACACTGACTGAGAATTTTTCCTTTCACTGATTTTTGCCTTTGAAGAATTTCAATAGAACATATGTGTCTGTCAATGTTGAAACTACAATAAAAGCCACTTGGTAACACTTAGGTGATTGTAGCGCTATGATTCCTATGCCATTTTGATTAGTAATGCATATTGATCTCCGGGACCAGGCTGAACACGGATCGAATGACATATGCACAATAGCACAGGACTGCGCTTATTTAGCAACAAATCGCCTTTGGAAAGTCCCTTTATGTTTATTCTCCTCATTTTGGTTCCATTTGATGCTTCCCTTTTGTTGATTGTCTTTTGATCACTGTAGGCAACAAAGCCCCAAGGGAGAGTTCTAAAGAGCTTTGCAAGGAGAGGATAGTTTTCTGAATATGCGAATTGGAGTGATACATCAGAAATTGTGGGTCCTCTGGATCAACCTGCTAGTAAATGGAGGCATTCCATTTGTCATCACTGTGCATTTAGAGCAGATACAGCATTCGAGGGGAAACAGAATCATTTGGCAGACCTCATGTATTTGTTTACTGATTTTATGTCTTCATTTTCTCTCTGTACTATCCCTTCTGGGGAAATCTGCTTATGAGCTTTCTTCTTCCAAGAGCTAGAGTTAGATTCAGTGTACATACTTGAACGTACTGAAATCTTTTTCACTTGCTTTCACTTGAACAATTATACAAAATAATTAATGGTAAGGTATTGCTGCTCTAATGCAACTGGACAGAGCCAATGAATTATTTTTCCCCCTGAAGTCAAAGATAGTATTGTTCAATAGAGAATTTTGATATTCAAAATTCTATTCCAATCCTAATGAAATTTCTATCTTCTTCCCAAGCCTCAAATCTAGAGATTTCATGGTTTACTTCTGAATTTTAAGAAGACTGGGGGCCATATTGAAAAACTTTTCAGGCTGAAGGAGGAAAACATCTAATTTTAGCCTCGTGCTTGGCTGGCAAGGTGTTACTTGTAACATCTCCTGACATCTCATTAAACGTCATTCCAGATTCCTTGGCATGGGCTTCAGTGCCCTTCATAACTAGATTTCTTCCTTCTTTTTCGTACTCAATTTTTTTCTATTCATTCAGTGGATAGAGTTGCCACTCCCCAAACACAGCAGGTTACTTCACTTGCCAGTGTCTTTATGCATGTACCACTCTATCTCAGGAAAATCTGCACCTCCTTCACTTTACCTGTCTCATGTCCACTTGGCAAACTCCTACATAATCTTAAATAACCTCAAACTCCTACATAACTTTAAATAACCTATCTCAGTGTTAATTTTCTTCTGCAATACACCCATTTTCCCTTATCTTCAGACACATTTGATTTATTCTATAGTTGGAGTTTCTGGGATTTATCATCTATTTAATTATAATTTTTCTTATAATACAGTAATTTTCACATGTCTAATTCTTTCATTAGACTGTGGGTTCTGCAAGGACAGAAACAATGTCTTAATCTCTCATCCCCAGAGCAAAGAAGAGCTACTGATGTACAGAATATATTCAATACAGGTTTGTTGAATTAAATAGAACACAAAAGTAATAATGTCATATAAAAAGGATGCATGGACAGATGAATAATCACTGCTGAGATGCATAAATTTTTAAATCACAAGAGGGTCAGTCACTTCACGGAGGCTACTTGGCAAAGTACTATATCAATCAGGGCCCCATTTTCAATTGCATGGTGACAGGTTTACTTTCTGGCTATAAGGATATGAAATATGTTGTATGTATAATTTATTGTGTTTCATAAAAAAATGTGAAGCCCAAATTCCCTGACAACAAGAGATACATTCACAGAGCATAAAATTGGCTAATATGAAAGATGCTTACAATGAAATATTTTAGTACAGATAATGTTATTGAGAAGTTCTTGTTTTTTGAGAAATGCTAAAGCTAACATAAATACACTTTTAGATTTGCCCAGACTTTTAGAGGAGACACTATGTGTTGCAATGAGGGCTGGATAAAGAGCAATTGTACTGTACATCAAGAAAATAAAATCCAGGTTTCCCTATGGCACACTCAAAATATCAAAGTTCCCATTGTCCAGAGGGGACAATTAGTAAATTTTTTTTTTCTCAAAGAGAAATAATGAGGAAACTGCATATATAATAGTGTATCCACGTCTTACATGCCCCTCCCTTGCCTGAACCTCCAAGTCACCCACAGTTTCTCCTGTAAGTACAGTTTTGAGAGTTCTTGGTGGGCACTTGCTTATGCTAGAGTTTTTCTCTCCTTTCTAGCTACACGGCCTGGAATTTAGTTCCATTTTGCTAGTTTATATAGCAAGGTTTAAAAAATATTCACCCACACATAAACACAAAGATAATGTAAATTGTCAACTAATAACAACTCACACTCTTTCTCTACGATACTGTTGTTCAAATATATTAGTCTCTTTAGGGTAAATTAGTTTTAGGTTTTAAGAGTTCCTCTTCATTCCATTGTTCTTCTAAAGATGGTATCTGGATGTTTGAGGGTAGGATGTATGGAGCTGCTTTACTTTAGAAACCAAGTGAAGAGACCCATAAGTTTTCCTCTTCCTAGGTGTTGCTAGTCTAACCTGAGTTGTAGGTGGATTTGCAAAGGGACAATTGGCCCTAACTGTCTCTTCGGTGCATTGAATTAGTACCCATTGTGGAAGTTCATTGTCATGATCATGTCGACTCTCTGGGAAGATCTATGTTTATCTCAGACCTCTGTTGGTTCACCTGTGTTCTTAGTACTTCCCCAAACCTTCTCTGGGCCACCAAGTCATTTCTGGATGCTTTATACACATATGGAGGTCACAGAAAACCAACAGCTTGAACTCAGGGCTGTTGACATAGAGCACTGTGCCTGGACACACAAACACCACTCAAATCAATGTCCTCAATAGAGATGCCCTCTGATTACTCTATTAGGCAAATATTTAACATTTATGTAGATTAGTGACACAAATGGAAATATATTCAACATTACGTATTGGTAGATTTTAAAACTCTTCATATGTCACCAGATACCCTCTTTCCATTCTGCTACCCCACTCAACAAACACTTTTAATGTTTCATGTTTTAAGAAGAAAGAGTTGTAACACAGAAGGACAAGGAAGAGATGGAGAAATCTGATACCACTATAGTGGAGTGTGATGATATATCTTCAGGGGCATCATTTTAAAAGTTTTCCTGGTGCAAGCAGAGCAACGAGATTGGGAACAGGAGAAGATTTTAATTGTCTACTATCATGCTGACATTCAATTTCAATAGGGCAACTAATTAGCAAATTCCATTTGCAGAGGTCGTTTTAAAAGAATTACCGTCAGTGACAGGAAAAACCCTAGTCTATTAAACACTTTCTGTGCACCAGTTCAGATCGTCTCAAATTCCCCTCTTATTCCAGACACTATTTCTGCAACCAGTTTTATGTAGAATTTAATCAGATTTCTGCAGGTTAAAGACTACAGACTTCCAGAGTGTCTCACCTGGTGTCTCTTCTGTTTGCCTCTGTTTTCACCAATGGTTTCTTTGACACTGTACCATGGGGCTCTTATGAGAACTCTTCCAGCACTCAGATACGTGTCACTCAGAAGCATAAGAAAAATGGTAATTGGGGAGCCAATCTTCAACCAATGTAAACCATTGGATGAATGTTTCTCTCTCTTGTTCCCTGAGTGGAAAGTTCTAAAATGTATTTTATAAACCTGTTCAGAATGTTTTGGAAGAAGAAGCAATAGTTGCCAATAGTGGTAACAAATGGAGTAACATATTTCTATCTTGGCTTTCCATCTTTCCAGTGTAACTTCTGTCTCTTGCTCCCGCTACCCAGTTTCAATCCCTCCTTCTCCAAGGAGAAAACATATTTGCCTGTAAATCTCTGGCTCAGGCTTAGCTTTGGGGGAATCTGGGGTAAGACACCTATGTAACAGTTGACTTGAAATAATTTTTTATTATTTTAACGTTTGTATTGTTTTTATATCTTGTGAGGTGCTTCCCTTGAACCTGTTATTAACCTGTTCAGGGAGATGTTGTCTCGCCCGTCTGCCTTTCTTTCTCTTTCTCTCTTCTTTCTTTCTAATATAGCAGCAATTGTTTTTTCATTGTCATGGTTGTCTGCATTTTTATTTTATTTTATTTATTTATTTATTTATTTTTTATTATACTTTAAGTTCTAGGGTACATGTTGCACAACGTGCAGGTTTGTTACATATGTATACATATCTTAAGGGTGAGGAGGAGGCAGGTACTGCAGGTACTGCATCATCCACAACCAGGGGGCACCCAGAGTCCTTTCCTTTAGGGGGCTGAGATAAGGCATACTGTTTAAATACTGAGCTCCCCTAACCTTAAAAAAATATGTTATTTACTAATGTTTCAGGTTCTGGTTCAAATAGGCCAATTTTAACATAAAAGATGAGAATGGAGTTTTGTGTCAAGGCATACAATTGTGTAACTGGGAATATTAAGGTGGGTTGAAGAACAAAGTTTTCAGGGAATGAGTTTTTAGTTAGGAGTGGGGAATTGAAGAGATTGAGCTAGGATGACTGGGACTCTACAAAGGTTTGATTAGATAATCCAGAATAGAACCACTGTGGGGGACTGGATTTTGGTGCAGGCTGGAAGGAACATCACTTTTAAATGGACAAGTCCCAGGAATGTGAAATGGAGATGGAGGATCTCCATTCTTATGGATAACATTATGTGAAATTGATGTTCAATATAAATACTGAAATTAATGTCACAGAACTGATTCTGTTTTCTCAACAATCTTCTTCATGTCAAGAACTGTGATAGGCACTGTAAACATAGCATCCCTGATGCTCTTAACAGTGCTCTCTTACTTTATAAATGAGAAAATTCAGGCTTAAGAAAGCCTTCTGACCCCCAGCTAGTAAGTACTACTGGCATTAACTGAAAGTAAATTCCTTTTGAGTTAAAGTCCATACTTTTTATACTATGTCATAGTGGATTTCCTATTTATATGGATGGCATAGAACAGGGACCTTAAATAATGGACTATTAAAGAAAGGTATTATGAAGAGCATAAAAAAGGCCTGTATCGGTCAAGAATATTGGGATATATTGCTGGAGAACATTTTATTGAGAATTATTACTAGGCTCAGGCATTTTAAGAAACTCTGAATAGAACAAAATAGTACCAGAATAGATAGGATTATCAATGAGAAAAAAATATACATAAAATCATATGTGGTTATTATCAATGGCTACTTATTGCATTTTCAATTAAGATGGCCTTATTAGGTTTAAATGAGGTGTGATTTGGTATTATAAAATGTAAAAGCATCTTCTTAGAGCTGTCCGTTTCTCACCATGATGGAGCAACTGATACCAGACTAGCCCTGCCACTGTAAACAAAAATAAATTGGATGATATATATGAGGCTTACTCTAATGACTCTTTTTTAATATTTAACTGGAGGCCTCAGCCATTTTAGTAGGGTAAGAAAAAAAATAGTAAATGGCATAATGAGTAGAAAGTAAGAACTTGTAAAACTCTCTAGGTATAGATAATATGATTTTACGCATAGAAAATTTTAGAAAATATAAAAACCTACGAGAACCAATAAATGATTTAGCCAAGTTGCAGGATATAAAGTCATTATAAAAATTAATTGAATTTTGATATATTAACAACAAATGATTAGAGTATAATACTTAAAAATATTAAAAGTTAAATCAATAAAACACAAACTATTTAGGTATAAATTGAATCAAAGATGGGCAAACTACAAAAGAATAATGATAAAAGTTAAAATAAACTAAATAAATGAAGTGATATGTAAGTTTGTGGACAGAAAAACAATGGGGTTATTATTTTCATTCTCTCTAAATTAATCTATAGTTTCAACACAGTCCCATACATAATTAGAGCAGATCTTTTATAAGAAATTGACAAGTTGTTCCTAATATTCATGTGAAAATTCAAAGGACCTAGAGTAGCCAAAACAAGTTTGAAAATAAAGGACAAATTTAGAGGAGGTACACTACTGATTTTATGTCTTACTACAAAGCTACAATAATAAACATAAAGTGGTACTGAAATAAGGAATCTAGAAATAGACTTACACATATATGGTCAAGGTAAGTCAATAGGGAAATATACCACTTTCATAAATAGTCCTGGACTATCCACACCAGAAGAAAGAAGCAAACCCTCCACTTCTAATTCATAGCATATGCAAAAATATTTGAAGTGCATCATAAACTTCAATATAAAAAATAAAACTATAAAACATATAGGAGAACATAAAAGAACATCTCTGTAATCAAAATGAAATGATTTTTAAATGTAGAAAATGTTCTTCCTGTTTTTTCTAGTAAATAAGAGTAGTAAAAAGTTTTAGATAATATAATTTACTTCTAAGTAAAATTTCAAAAACGTACTTTCCTTTTCTAAGATAATTCAGTTGCTACAAGACAAAGAGTAAGATAAGTGGTTTTGCATTACAATGCCCATAATTTTCTGGTGAAAATGCAATATATTTTACTCTCATTCTGACTTTGCCTCTATCTAACTGTGACTTTGGATAAATTACTTAAACCCTCTCAGATTCAGCTTCCCAATTCTAAAAATGGATACAGTATTATTATCTAACTCTTTATGAGGTTTGGATAAGATAATATATGTAAAACCTATAGAATTGTGCCTGGACATGTTGACATATAGTATATACTCAGTGCTGCTGCTACTGTTTTACTGATGATTATGCTAATATTAGTTATCATTCCATTATTTCATTAGATGAAAGGCTATATTATATTGTGATTAACAGCACATTCTCTAAAGCCAGAGTATCTGTGTTCAAATCCCAGGTTTGCCACTCATTAGCTATGTGAGTTTAGACAAGCCACTTTGTCTGTTTATGTCTCAGTTTCTTCATATGTTAAATGGGAATAATGATCATGATCTATGAAAGCTTTTAAGAGGTCAAAATAAGTTCACATTTAAAAAGTACATAGGAAAAACTTTCTGACATTGTAAGTGCTATATGGTTTGCCACTATTATTCTTATTCTCATAACATCACTGTCTTCTCTCTAACGGAAGATTAATTCTGAGAGAGGAAGCCATTCCACTGCCACCAATGGCACGTCCCTTCCCCATATGTGTGCTGTTTTGGAGGCGATTATGTAAACTGATATATTTTTCTGGACTAGGTTAAGAATTTGACACTCCGAACTCTTGTCCTAGAGCTAACTTTAACTGCTCAGTCATCTTTAACCAATAACATAGAACCAAAGGAAATTTTCATAAGTCATTAAGATAAGCCATTTGTTGACACTTGTTGACTCAGGGAATCAGTGACATTATATTCATTAGCTTGTTAACCTTTTCCTGTTGAATGTTTTCTTAGGGTGGATTCCCTGGAAATAGATCCTGGGGTATGAATTTCATGTAAGTGAAACATCAAGAAACAGTTCCCAGCCTGGTGACAGAGCAAGACTCCATCTAAAAAAAAAAAAAAAAGGAAAAGAAACAGTTCTCCAGGAGAAAAGAGTAAGAGGGATAGAAGTGGAATAGGAAAAATGAAGAAACCAAGCAAATGTATGATTTCAGGCCAACAGTCCACTTTAGAATTTCTCCCTGCCTTGAACAAGGTATCTGGGGTCTCATAACTCTGGTAGTTCTTCTACCAGAATGTAAGCCAAATAAGCACAGAGAATATATCAGTCTCATTCATCTCTGCACTCCCTGTGACTGAAATATTGCCTGCCTAATGAATATTTTTTGAATAGCTTCAAGGAAAGAAATTTGCTCTAAAATACTAAAAAACACATATTAATTGGATAAGTAATAACTTGTAGATCTTTCTGAATGAATCTCTCCATTTGGTAAGACAAAGCTTGAGGCATGAAATACATTCCATCATCAGATATCTGTATAGCCCCAGGAGTCTTTAGTTGGCTATGAACACATTCTCTCTTAGAATACACAAGTTTCTACCTATTCCACAGATTAAGGGAGTAAGGAAAGTTTAGAGAAAGGGAATATAACAACTAAACAGGAATTAAAAAAGAAGACAGGGCCAGGCGTGGTGGCTCACGCCTGTAATCCCAACACTTTGCGGGGCCAAGGTGGACAGATTACCTGAGGTCAGGAGTTCAAGACCAGCCTGACCAACATGGTGAAACCCCGTTTCTACTAAAAATACAGAAATTAGCTGGACACGGTGGCACATGCCTGTAGTCCCAGCTACTCAGGAGGCTGAGGCAGGAGAATCGTGTGAACCTGGGAGGTGGAGGTTGCAGTGAGCCTAGCACACCACTGCACTCCAGCCTGGGCAACAGAGTGAGACTCTATCTCAAAAAGAAAAATGAAAGACAAAGGAAATGGGGAGACTAAAAGGAGAAGAACAAAAGGCAAAAAAATCACATTTCTATAATCTTCAACATCAAAATAATAATTCAGGTTTATTGAGGGCTTACCCACTGCTACATGTTTTTATTTTTAAAAATTTGACAGATAACATTGTATGTATTTACATATTGTAATGAAAATGTACATATACTGTAGAACATAATCATGTACAACTTAATGTTTCCAGCATATATATACATTGTGGAATAGTTAACTCTACTAAATTAAGAAATGCATTACCTCACATGGTTATCATTTGTGTGGTGGGAACACTCAACATTCACTTTCTTTGCTGTCTCTTAAACTTATTCCTCCTATCTAACTGTAATTGTGTATCTTTTGACTAACCTCTACCCATCTCTCCTCACCTCCCTGCCCCAGCCTCTGATAGCCAGTCTTGTACTCTCTTCTTCTGCAAGATCAACTTGTTTTTAGATTCTACATATGAGTGAAATAATATAGAGCCAAAGGAAATTAAGATGATGTGTTTTCTTTCTGGGCCTTGCTTATTTCACTTAACATAATGTCTTCCAGGTTCATCTATGTTGTTGCAAATTCTATGTTGAAACAAAGAATTTCCTTCTTTGTTTAGCTGAATAGTGTCCCACTGTGTGCATATATATTTGTATAACATTTTCTTCATCCATTGAATCATTTAGGTTGATTCCATATCTTGGTTATTGTGAATAATACTGCAAGAAACATGAGAGTGCAGATATCTCTTCAACATGCTGATTTCATTTTCTTTGGATGTATATACCTGTTAATGGAAATGCTGAATTATATGGTAGTTCTATTTTTAATTTTTTGAGGAACCACCATATTGTTTTCCATAATAGCTGCACTAATTTACATGTGTTTAAATATTTTAATCAGAGATTATTTTGAATCCACTCCATGATGTTAATAAGTATGGACTATTATTATTTATATTATAAATATGTGAAAACTGAGAAAATTGCTCAAATCATATTGTTTCTAAGCAATACAGTTTGGCTTTGAACCCATGAGGTTTGATAGTAGATCTTAACAGAATTTAACATTGCACTTTGCTGTTTTTTGTACTTTCTGTCTTGCAAAGAGCTTTCATGTACATTTTTAAATGCATTCAGATTTTACTCTTTACAGATAAGACAAACAAAGCTAAATGAGGCAAGTTAATTAGGCCAAAGTCACAAACCTAGTAAATGATAAGCCTCAATATAAATCTAAGTATTTGTACTTCATGGGACTTCACAGCTCACATTCTTTCTAGTTTATGGAAAGAAGTTAGAGAGAAATAGAGAAAAAGAAGCCTCCTTTTCTTCCTGTACTCGAATGTTAATGAATCTCACCTTGTGTTACACAGAGGCAATGGTCCCTTCCCTGAGGAAATTAGCTCCAAAGCCCCAAAGCTTTTCCTCCATGCAGTGACCAATATAGGGTGATATTCTTGGGGATTAAAAGACTTCCTGGCTTTTTCTTTTAGTACTAAGTATAGTGGTTTTGTTTTTTTTTCAGGTTGAAATAAAAATGGTTGGCATGGATTCATAAACCCTGTTAAAAGTTATTTCTGTTTGCATTGCATCCTAGATATCAGTACATGGATTTTTTTTCAGAGGTATTAAAATAGCCTTTTGAGTATAATGCCTATTGTGTCTTAATCACAGGTTGCAGTTCATCCTCAGTCCTATTTGCTAGGAAACTGTAAAGATGAAATTTTGACCACTGTCTCATTCTCTATAAATGTAATCAAATGAAATGCACTGGGATTTCTGTCACTTAGAACAAGAAAGAACAGAAATCCTCTTAATTTTTCAGTTTCTGTATTTAGTCTTCTCTCTCTCTGAGATTTAGGTCATTTTGTGGGATTCGGAAAAAAATGTGGTAATTGTTTCAAGTGTAATGACAGCTATTAAATCCAATGAGCTACCTGTTACTGCTAGTTGCTGCAAAACAGATTTACAAATTTAAAGCTTCTCTAAATATTACAGGCAGAAGCAACTTCCACTCTAGTAACAAATTTCTCATACAAGCTAAGTTTAAATATGAGATCTAAAGGACATGAGGCTTCATGGTACACTTTTGTGTTATAACATGACACACCAGCTAATGTACACGCACAATGCCAATGGGTTCCCTTTCTCTATCTAGACAGAGGCCGTTGTCTTAGAAACTGAACCATGGTTTCGTTAGGTTTCAGTGGTTGCATTTTCCTCTACATTTAAGTCCATTTTCATAATGCTTTGAATCTATATAAGAAAATCTGATCAAGCTCTCAAATTTCAGTGCTAGTCTGTGTTCATAGGTACACTGAAGCTTCCATGAATACTCAATTTATTCCTGACAGGAGATTTATTCAGTGTCATCAACTAAAACCGAAGACATTTTGCCAGCCTTACCCAATTACGTCAGTAATACTCCACTCCATGCACCGAACAAATCTATTTTCTGATTTTGTAGAAAGGCATATGTCACTTACAGACAAAAATTCATAAAATGCTCAACTTTCTGAATCCAATTCAGTGTTTCTTTAAATTGCATTTGGGGCAGTCTCATGAGGAATGCATAAGTGTAAAAACAGACTTTGGAAATAGGCAGAGATTTTATGTGCCCTTTCTATCATTATGTTCTTTCTGTCATGATTTCCTTGGATTTTTTTTCCCCATTTCTATTCCCTGAATAATGTCTCCCAATTTGGAATTCCGGAAGAATATGCATGCATAGCTGGTGACTCTCAAAAGTGCAGTCTCTAAAAAAGATCAAGTTATAGATTGTTAGAGTTTAACAGTGCCCTGGAGCCTACTTGATCCATCCCTGCCATCTCTTAGATGGGGAAACAAAGTTCTGGAGAAATAGAGAGAGTTATCTAACCAATATTGCAAAGATAAAAGCAGAGCTGATATAAAAATCAGAGTAGCACCCTAATAAAGATAATGATGTTAAAGGTAATATTTGCCAGGGACTATGATAATCATGTTAAATGTAAAATCATTAAATGCTATAGTCCAGCTTTGTTATTACTATTGTTATTTCATTTTAAATATCACAATAACCATATGGGATAGATACTATAAATGTACCATGTGTACAGATGCAAAATAAAATTCTGGAACTTAGTTATGAAATGCGTCTGAAGCCACAAAAGTAGAGTGACGGGGCAGGCAGTGAAGCTCCAGCTGCATTCTTCCAAAGTCTGAGCCCTTCATCACTCCACCTGTTTCCTCCTTCTCTGCTCTATTTTTTTCTTTCCCTTTGTTTTCCCATTAAATACCTCAAAAACATTTTCCAAAAACCATTACTGAGCAATGGCAAAACCAAGCTTGATTATTTCCCCAGCTCGGTTCCCTCCCTCTTTGCTCCCCATCTGTGTTGAATAACTCTTCAAAATGCAGGATGTTTTCTGAATGAACTCAAAGTTGGTCAACATTACACTGTGTGGGATGGGAGTCTCCTGCCTTCCTCTAGGGCCCACCAAGTACCTTGTTGCCTTGTAAGCTAGTCCAGACTTGATCCAAGGACCCCCAGAAATCCAAAGCTCATAATGTCACAACAAACTAAATTTAGGAATAAACCAGGACAAGGAGCTTGGTGGCATCACAGCAAACTCACCCTCATGCCTAGAGAATAAGCCATATTGTGGAGGAAGTTAATATGAGGATAGATTTTCTTGGCTCGAATTGAGCTTAACTTCTTCTTTTATATCCTGTTTGCTTTCCTGTTTTGCCTAATTCACAGTACAGGAAGGCATAAAGGCACTGAGATGCTGAAATAAATGTAACCTTTTCCTGTTGATTCAATTTGTCAGAGTAAGACTGTATCTGGTTTGTGGTATTGGCAATGTGGAAGGTAGCATCACAGAGAAACCAGTGTTTATTGAATTTACAAAATGAAGAATAAAAACTCAATTAGTTGAGTTTCTCATATCTTAATTTAAAGAGTGCATGTGGAAATAAAAAGGCATACCTATATTTATTCTTTGAAAAGACGAATATTTTAAAAATTTTAAATCATATATAATGATGACTTTGTCTTTCAAGGTTTTCTTCTTCTGACTATATGAAAAGAAATATACATTTTTTTCCCTTTCAAATTACAGGGGATAAACTTCTCCCTGTCATTTTGAATCATGCAAAAGCTCAGTGCTATTCTCTTAGAAGTAATTAATCTTTGACATTCTCTTTTGAAAATTCACAATATTTCAGATTTATGATTCCACATGGATCTCTACAGTGGGTTACAGAAAAGAAAATCTATTTTTATGTTTGACAACAAAAATTCATCTGCCCAACAAATGTTAACTTCTATAATATTGTGAGGTTGCTGAGTGTGCTAATTCCTACTCCTATGAGACTTTCGATCTCATAAGCTGAATCAAATAGCTCACATTAGCTTCAGATAAAGTGTTGAAACTTGTACCAACGTCCCCAGATTCCCAAGGACTGTCCATCACTCGTTTCAAAGCACTCATCACTTAAAGTGAGTTGGGTTCATTTAAAGGGTAAATACATTTGTTATCATGCACATGTTACCCAATGAAGTCAGAGGGGAGTTTTACTTCAAAAATGTTAAAGTCACTAAGTTTTCAACAATCGTGATATGAACTATGAAAGAAATGAAATATGCAGGACCCATAGACACGGTGTATTAATTTTCCCTCTTTTTTATTCTTGTTAAGTGTTTCCTTGGGGGATTTTTGTTTTCTCTATCTAATGTAGGAGATCAATCAGCTTCATCCAAAGTGGTGTAAAACTACTGTGCAAAACTTTATTTTTATGTCTCTTTAAATGAAGCTTGAACCAAATGCTAATGCTGAAGTCATTTTGATACGTACAAATCTATTATCAGCTAAGAGCCCCCCATTTCCCTCACCCTTTATGTAGGTGATCTAGATTGTAAGATAAATGTGATTCTGTCAACTATTGTCCTAGTCATAACTGAATCAACCCTTTAAGTATCTATAAGGGCTCATTTAGCAAGTTTAAAGTAAACAGGAATGCCTCTGTAATATAAATTATGATTATGGTAAAAATTGCTTAATATATAAAAGTTCCCTGTCTCTATCTGCTGAAATAGAACTTAAAATGTAAAATAATAATTTAAAATGATTTTCTGGATGGGCAACAAATTTAAAAATAGATAAGTGTGATCACATTAAACTAAAACGCTTCTGCACAACACAGGAAACCATCAACAAAATGAAAAGACAACCTACAGAATAGGAGAAAATATTTGTACACAATATATCTGATAAGGGGTTAACAACTCAATAGCAAGAAATCAACTTACTCAATTAAAAAATGGGCAAAGGCCTTGAATAGACATTTTTCAAAAGAAGACATACAAAAGGCCAAAGGTATGTGAAAAAATGGTCAACAACACTAATCATTAGGGAGATGCAAATCAAAACCACAATGAGATATCATTTCGCTCCTATTAGGACGGCTATCATAAAAAATGCAAAAGATAAGTGTTGGGGAGGATGTGGAGAAATGACAACACTTACACACTATTGGTGGGAATTTAAATGAATCAAGCTATTACGAAAAACAGTATGAAGGTTTCACAAAAAATTAAAAATAGAACCTCCTAACATATGATCCAGCAACCCTGGGTGTATATCCAAAGGAAATGAAATCAGTATGTTGAAGAGATATCTGCACTCTTATGTTTATTGCAGTGCTATTCAGAATAGCCAAGATATGGATTCAATTTAAGAGTCCATCAATGGATGAATGGATAAAGAAATGTAGTATATAATCATAGTGGAACAATATTTAGCCATAAAAAGAATGAAATTCTTTTGTTTGCAACAACTTGAATAAATCTGCAGAATATTATGTTAAGCTAAATAAGCAAGGCACAGAAAGACAAATACTGCATGACCTCACTCATATGTGGAATCTTAAAAGTTGATCTCATAGAAATGGACAATGTGGAATCTTAAAAGTTGATCTCATAGAAATGGACAACACAGTAGTGGCCTACCAGAGACTGGGTGGTTAGCAGGGATGGGAGATAGGGGTTATGTTGGTCAAAAATACGTATTAATAGATAGGAGAAATAAGTTCAAGAGATCTATGGTGACTGTAGTTAATTTTGACATACTCTATTCTTGTAAAATGCTAAGACGATGGATGTTAAGTGTCTCATCACAAAAATGGTAACCATGGGAGGTGATGCATTGGTTAAGTAGCTAGGGGTAACCATTCCACAATGTATATATACTTATAAACATCATGTTTCATATGATTAATACACAATATTTTTATATGTCAACTTGAAAATTAAGTAAATATTAATAAGACAGTCCTCAAAGTAATAGAGAATTGGAGTACAAAAAAAGATGAATCTATAAGGGAGAGAAAGAAGATAAATTACCTGACTGTGCTTTTCATATCTTTTCTTATGAAAGCCATACAGGAACAGCAAGCCTTTACTCTTCTCATTTTCTCAGAAGGCCCAGTGACTCCCCTACTCTTTCCTCAGCTCCCTGTGCATACTTCTGCCCATAATGTCATCACACCATTGCGCAATATGCACTTGTCTATCTTCCCAAACAGATTCCCAGGGAGACTAGAGTTTATTCAACTCTGGATTTCCAGAGTGTAGCATAATATTTAGCATGGAGTATAAACTTGGTAAATATTGGGAAGAAGGACAGAAAAACAAAGAGAAAATAAAGGATATAGGAAAGAAAAACAGAAAGAGAAGAAAAGAGAGAGAAAGTTCATGGATCATTTATTTAGAAAACAAATTCTAGTTTTTCAGAAGAAAATTAAAAACACCAAAGTACATTGTTATAGTAAACTGATTTGAGAAGGATTATTTAATATCTAAAAACACATTTTCATGATCACAGAATAAAAGATTTAGGCTGACTCTAACACTTTCTTTTAAAAATATTTATTTTATTTTAAGTTCTGGGATACATGTGCAGGATGTGCAGCTTTGTTACATAGATAATTGGGTGCCATGGTGGTTTGCTGCACCTATCAACCCATCACCTAGGTACTAAGCCCTGCATGCATTGGCTATTTGCCTGATGCTCTCCCTTCACCCACCATTCACCCTCTGCATGGCAGGCAACAGTGTGTGTTGTTCCCCTTTCTGTGTCCATGTGTTCTCATTGTTCAGCTCCCACTTATGAGTGAAATCATGTGGTATTTGGTTTTCTGTTTCTGTGTTAGTTTGCTGAGGATAATGGCTTCCAGCTACATCCATGTCCCTGCAAAGAACATGATCTCATTCCTTTTTATGGCTGCATAGTGTTCCACATTGTATATGTGCCACATTTTCTTTATCCAGTCTATTATTGATGGGCATTTGGGTTGATTCCATTTCTTTGCTATTGTGAATGGTGCTGCAGTGAACATACGTGTGCATGTATCTTTATAACAGAATGATTTATATCCCTTTGGGTATATACTCAGTAATGAGATTGCTAAGTCAAGTGGTATTTCTGGTTCTAGGTCTTTGAGGAATGGCAACACTATCTTCCACAATGGTTGAACTAATTTACGTTCCTATAAACAGTGTAAAAGTATTTCTATTTCTCCACAGCCTTGGCAGCATCTGTTGTTTTTTGACTTTTTAATAATCATCATTCTGACTGGCATCAGATGGTACTTCATTGTGGTTTTGATTTACATTTATCTAATGATCGGTGATGTTCAGCTTTTCTTTGTATGTTACGCTTTGAGAAGTGTCTGTTCATGTCCTTTGCCCACTTTTTAATAGGGTTGTTCTTGTAAATTTGTTTAAGTTCCTTGTAGAATCTGGACATTAGACCTTTGTCAGATGGATAGATTGCAAAAATTTTCTCCCATTCTCTAATATGTCTGTTCACTCCGATGATAGTTTATTTTGCTGTGCAGAAGCTGCTTAATTAGATCTCATTTGTCAATTTTTGCTTTTGTTATAATTGCTTTTGATGTTTTCTTCATGAAATTTTTGCCCATGCCTATGTCCTGAATACTATTGCCTAGATTTTCTTCTAGAATTTTTAGAGTTTTGAATTTTACATTTTAAGTCTTTAATTGATCTGGAGTTATTTTTTATATAAGGCATAAGGAAGGGGTCCAGTTTCAATTTTCTGCATATGGCTAGCCAGTTTTTCCAGTACCATATATTAAATAGGGGTTCCTTTCCCCATTGCTTTTTTTGTTGTTGTTTTGTTTTGTTTTTCTTTTTTTGTCAGGTTTGTAGAAGATCAGATGATTGTAGACGTGCGGTCTTATTTCTGAGATCTGTATTCTGTTCCATTGGTCTATGTGTCTGTTTTTGTACCAGTACCATCCTGTCTTGGTTACTGTAGCCCTGTAGTGTAGTTTAAGTCAGGTAGCATTATGCCTCCAGCTTTGCTTAAGATTGTCTTAGCTATACAGGCTCTTTTTTTTGGCTCCATATGAATTTTAAAGTATTTTTTTCTAATTCTGTGAAGAATGTCAGTGGTAGTTTAATGGAAATAGCATTGAATCTATAAATTACTTTGGAAAGTACGGCCATTTTCACGGCATTGATTATTCCTATCCATGAGCATGGAATGTTTTTCCATTTGTTTGTATCCTCTCTGACTTCCTTAAGCAGTGGTTTGTAGTTCCCCTTGAATAGGTCCTTCACTTTTCTTGTTACCTGTATTCCTAGGTATTTTATTCTCTTTGTGCAATTGTGATTGGGAGTTCATTCATGATTTGGCCTTCCGCTTGTCTATTGTTGATGTATAGGAATGCTTATGATTTTTGCACATTAATTTTGTATACTGAGACTTTGCTCAAGTTGCTAATCAGCTTAAGAAAATTTGGGGTTGAGATGGAGTTTTCACTTATATAATTACACAATATTCCATGATCAATGTAAGAAAACAGAAAATATGATAGGCAAATAGAAGAAAAACAATACTCACAGGCTTAGAACAGTAACAAAGTCACTCTTAATGTTTCGCTGCAGAACTTCCCAGATGTTTGTTTCTCTGCATATATAAATGTGTTTATTCAGAAAACTTTAAAGAATATCATATATTTCATATATTTTTGAGACAACGTTTTTCAATTAATAATATACTGTTATCAAGAAAAATAAATCTCTGACTTCTAATAATAGTGGAATAGTTCTATCACTCTAAGCCTTACACAGGTAACAGTTATATAATGTAGCAAAACATTCATAGGACTATTTTTGCAGGCACCGGAGAATAACAAGTATGAGACAGAAACTGGGATGGAGACTACCTGTCTTAGTCTGCTTCAGCTACCATAACAAAATCCCAAAGACTGAGTGGCTTAAAAATAGACTTTCATTTCTCACAGTACTGGAGGCTGAGAAGCCCAAGTTCAAGGTAGATTTTATTCTGAGTCGTCTTCTTTTGGCTTGTAGGCAGCCACCGTCTTGCTGTGTGTTCACATGATCTCTTCTTTGTGCACTTTGGAGAAGAAAGTTAGCTCTGATAAAAAGTTGCCTCATCTTATAAAGACACTGATTACATCACAAGGGTTCCACTTTCATGAGCCTATCTAAACATAATTGCTTCTGAAAGTCCTCTCCTCCAAATAGCATTACATTGGGATTTGCGGCTCCAACATACATATTTTGGGGAAATACAAACATTCAGTCCGTAGCACTATCCCTGCAAGACAGGATTGTACCTGTCGAGACAGTTCCGAAAATGTATGTGGCTCAGGGCAGCTATTGGCCTGAGGTTTCACAGGACAGAGTTCAGTGATAAAAGCTGGCAGACAAAAGTTAGTGGAGAAATTCAGGAAAAGGGGGAAACACAGAGGGAGTGTATATAAAATCTGCTCAAATTGGACAGCTGAGCAACACAGGTGTCAGCAAGACCCCAGTAGGTCAATTGAGAAAAGCTATGCAGAGATTTTAGTGGCAGCCCACAGACCAGGGGACAGAGTATGAAGTTAAAGTTCAGTCACATGAATTTCCTTCTAGGACAAAAACCACTCTTCAAAGTAATCTAACAGTAGCCAGAGTCTCTGGAGCTGCAGTGGCTTCGTACAAGTCAATTTAACTAAGCTGAGATTACATTTTCAGAATTCCCTTCGCTACGTAGCTCTGAGTTAGTGTTGGCCACAAGAGCAATGTACATGGAATTTGGAAGGCATGCGTGAAGAAGTAGATGTGTTTTATGCTATGAAGGTCACTAAAGGCAGGTACTATTACAGATCACACATTTTCACTAATCTACTGCTTACCTTGTAAAATGAGGCAGTTGATGGGCCCAAAGTTCAACCAGCTTCCACTCTATTTTGTTAGCTTCTCTGAATCCCAGGACAAATGTGTGTACATCTCTGTGGTGAAGGGCACCTGTTCATAGAAGGTGAGAAACATATACAGTTCTCATGGTTTCAGACTTGTCCCTGGCATCTGTCACTTTGTGTCCATCTTCCTTTCCTGACTACTAGCCTTGCTGACTTCAGTTCCATAGAAAATAGTCTTAAATAGACTGCTTAATCAACTACCACAATGGAGTTACGTTTAAACTCTTTAATTATCTAGTTCCTCATTGACAAAATAGGAAAATTGTGTCTGTGCTAACTGATTTATAGGGTTGTTGTAAGAATACAGTTAAATTAAACAATGTTTCCAATTATGCGGCATGCTTTCCTAGGTACTTTTGCAGCTACACTTTTGTCACCCATCTTCTAATTACAATGGAACACTTACCATTACCTGCATATAGATTGAACTACCATTTCTTATGCCTTTGACATTCCAAGATATGAGAGATGGCATTCCAGGCAGGTAGAGAGGGCTAATCAATGAGCCCTTTTAAAGTTGATTTCAAATACCAAACTTCTCCAAGATATTTCCTTGAATGCCTCTTGTTCATAATCAATCATTTATTTTCCTGTAACTGCCTAGGATTCTTGTCAAAACGTCAAACTAAGCATCCCATACAAGACTAACTACCATAAAGAGCCTGTATTGTGTCTCCCTTTGCCCCTAGATTGTGTGCTTCTTAAAGACAAAGACTTCAATCCCTGTTGCACACTGCATGGTCTAGTACAGTATCTTTATAATCACTGGCACTCAAGATGTGTATCTTGGCTTGAACTGAGTCAATTATAAGCACAGAATTATTCCAAATATATAAGACACACCTAAAAGCAAGCCTATTTTGGAACCTTTTACTTTGTTGTTAGTTTTGCCAATTATGCAGGATATATCAATGTAATGATTTTTTAATAAGATTCCTGATGTAACTATTTGACAGTAAAATTGGGGCAGTCAAATACCAAGTGTTTTATGCCTCAAGATTGAAAAACATGAATATTTATATTACAAGGAGGAAATTGTATGGAAATTGTTAGACAAAGGACCACAATTTATGTCGACTTACATGGAAACTTGAGTTCCTTCCATTCTCCGACAAAGACAACCTTCATTATAGGAACTTGAATTGTTAAATATGAATTCTTGACAACCCAATCAATTTTCCTTTGTTAAGAAGCAGATAGGCACTCTCACCTTGACTGATACTATTATCACTATCATCTGCATGAAATCCTCCAAAAAGCCACGCTATGTTCCTTCTCATTCATCTTAGTAGAATCAGAATTTAAGGGGGGTGTGTGTGTGTGCGCGCGCGCACGTGTGTGTGTGTATGTGTGTGTGTGTGTAACATTAAGCACTTATTGCATCAGCCAATTCCTCTCTTAGATTTGTGATGTTGACAGGATTGTTCTATAATCTTCGAGTATACAAATAGTAAGCTAAGGCTCGTACTGTTGTTCTCTGCTACTTGCAGTGAATTTTGCCTCACATGGTAATTCAGAAAGCAGTAACAGTGGTAAAACTTAAAAGTTTAAAAAAGTACTTAAAGATAACCTCTCATTATCTTTTGCTCAATCTAAAGAAGCCCTTAATGCACTCAATAACAACATGATTATATGTAAATTTGGTATCCACAGATTTTCCTAAAAGCCTGAAAAACGTCACCTTGCACTCTATCTCTCTTTTTTCTTAATCTGTCAACCCAGATGCAGTGAAAACGTTCATTAATTACTGTTTTTAATGCACAAACATGAAATGCATGAAAGACATTTTGCCTTGCTGTAAATGTAGAAACTAATAATTCTCCACTTCTTACACATTTTGGAGTATAACTATAAGGCAAGATGCAGCTCTTTTTTCCATCACTTGCCTAAGCTGCGTTTACTCCACCAATAATTTTAAATATGCTCAGTTTTCACTTACAGTAGATTCACCATGGTACCACTGCAACTGGAAATAATTACTTTCATTTCAGCAATTCTAGAAAAGAGTAGTTTATCCTACCATGCAAGTACACTTTTGACACAACCTTAACTATGCCATTTCGAGACACGATAACAACCCACCCACAAGAGGATACTTTTAAGGAAGGAGCCTGTGCATAATAGTTAGAGGAATGAAGAGACCTGAAAGCAAAAGCAGAGTTTGAATCAAATGGAACTAAGTAAACAATCTGGGGCAATGTAAAATAAAAGCAATTTAAAACAAGAGCTTTAACTGAATTTTACAGAAGCAAACTGAATAAACTACTTAGGAAAATGGATATGGTGTTTAGCAAAAAAAAAAAAAAAGGATATTGGCACAGATAAATTAGGCTTGTCACATGTAGTTTCAGTTTTTCATCTCTTGCTTAAAGAGATGAGCTATGCTTTGTTTTATTCACAAGTTCAGAGATAAGCAGACCAGTGTCTTGATTTTATTTGCCTAAATAGTTGGTCATTAAAGGAAGCAGGTATCTTTTAAATCCATTGGCATCGTGATAGTGGAAAGTATTTAAAATGTTAGAGAACAATCTTGACCATATAAGAAGACCTCTAAAGTTTAAAGTAACAATTCTCTCTAGTCCCCTGTTCTGGCATTGCCCTTCTAAATCTGCAGTACCAGAACTGACAATATTTGAATGTTAATGTAAGATAAACCAACAAGAGACTGATTGTGATCAGTTTACTTTGATTGGGAATGAAATGTGAAATCAGTGGATTTCTCCCTACGTGGCCCAGAAACTCTTCATCCATCAAGAATATGTTCATTTTACTTATGTCTTATTCCTTTTAATTGTCTTGCCCAAAATAATTTTTGAATATCACTTGCTTAAGAGTTGGGTACAATAGGTACTATGGGATCTTATAAAACTATTTATCTCATATATGTGATTTCATTTATGGGAAGGAGGAAGGAGAGAGAGGGAAAGAAGTGACAGGGAGAGAGAGAGAGAGAGAGAGAGAAAGAGAGAAAGAGTTTTTCAATAGTTTAGAAGACACTTTCTGCTGTTTCCCCCAGTGAGTGTCTGAGTTGGAGCAGTGATTATCCACATGCTGTGTCTTCTGTTGATCAGCAGCATCACCATCACCCAGGAGATGAAATGCAAATTCTCAGGACCCACCCGACACCCACCAATTCAGAAATTTTGTGGATGGAGTTCACTAATCTGGTTTTTAACAAGCCCTCCACAATGATTCTGACCCACACATAGCTATCTCTCTCGGTGCCATTATGGGGTGAGTCTAATGCCGTTTTCACATCATATCCCATTAAATATTAATATCCTCATGAATATTCTCTTTTTCCAGTTAAATATCTTCCATTTAAAATTAACAGTTTTCAAAGGCCTTCTGTCTTCTGGCTACTAACTTAAAACATAAGCAATTGCCTTCTCTCTCTTAAAAAAAAAGAAAAAAAAAAGACATCCAAAACTAAAACAGTTCTGGAAGTATGTTCTATCCAGTAGAATTGGAAAAAAACATTACTTTCCTCATACTTCCATTTAATAAAGTTTAAAGTTACATTATTATTATTATCATCATCATTTTTTGGCAGCCACTGTTTCCTGATTATTTCTGTGAGCTCACTGTTCTTACAAATTCATCATTGATAGAAACTCCTAAATACATACAGTCCGTGACTTATGATGCCTTGATATACAGTCTTTCAATTTTACAATGGTCCAAAGTGATATCCATTCAGTAGAAACTACTTTGAATATCCATAGTATCATTCTGTTTTTTTGTTTCCATATAATGTTCAATAAATTACATGAGATATTCAACACTCTATCAGAAAATAGACTTTGTGTTAGATGATTTTTCCCAACTATAGGTTAATGTACATTTCTCAGCATACTTAAGGTAGGCCATGTCAAGCTATAGTGTTTGGTAGGTTGCGTATATTAAATGCATTTTTAACTTATGATATTTTCAAGTTACAAAGGATTTATTGGGGGTGTAATCCCATTGTAGTTAAGGAACATCTGCATGCATCAAATATTCCACTAAGACAGACTAAATCAATCCTAGTTCCCTGTTTTCTTTTGCCCAGTTTTCCCTTTAGCTCAGTTTTTCTTCCATATTTATATGTGTATGCTTTTCATATGTTCATGTTTCCAACAAAATCAATATACTCTTGACTCATATAGGTATAAATACAATTTTGTAGCTATCTTAGCACTAGAACAGGGTGGAACACATTGACAAGCATATATGAAGGCAACTATATGCACCTTTTATGATATATATATTTTTTGTTTCCTTAAGTGATGAACTAATTTCTAATTCTCAAAAAGTTGACACAAATCTCCCAAACTTTTCATCAAAACATGCCCAACTTTGGAAGTTTCAATCAGTCTCTAAAACCAGGTGGGTTTTAAAAAACTCTCCTAATTAACAGTTCCAGGAACCATGTCATTAAATATATTTATAAGCAGAAAGCTTTTTCTCATGATGTGAACCAGGATGAGAAGAGATGAAGCCCTGGTGTCTATTTCTGTCTCTGTCACTGACTCACCCTTCATTGCAGTGGAAAGCCAATTAACCTCCCCCAGTTTCTCCATTTGTGAAATTTAAAAAACATCACTGGAAGGCTGAGAAAATGGAAACTTTAAATATGTGTAGATAAATATGTGTAGATAAATATGTGTAGATAAACTTTCAGTATGTGTAGATAAATATGTGTTAGTAAAGTATTAACATAAATTCTAATATTTAAAACAATAGAAGTAGACTAAATTTGGGTAGGAATTACATGTAACTCTCCAAACCATCTAATCAGCACTAGTATTTGTTTGGACTTCTATTAAACCTTTAACCTGAAAATCTTCAAACAAGTTGTATGTAAGTAATCACGTACCTAACTCTTGCTTAACTCTTTAATGAAATGATGAAACTGTGGTAAAAATGTATTGAGCATGACTAGTAGGTGATGTCACAGCATAAAGCTTAAAACTTGGTGAAATTCAGATTGGAATACTTTATTAGCCATGCCTTAATTTACTGAATTCAAAATCATGAGTGTTCTGACAATGAACTGGCAATTCAACTCACTTAGCATACATTAAAAGGATATTAAGATCAAAATATCATCAGAAGACACGGATAGAGCTGTTTGTGTCACAAAATTTGGTTAAATCTCTGTCTCGCATTTTGTTCTTACTAGAGTTACATTTTCAAGACGTCTTTGTGGCCTTAGGCCAACGTAGATTCTTTCACAGCATTCTATTTCATTATTTTAGTTATTTTCAGGATCTGTATGCTTTAATATCTGGATTTATACACATTGACTAAGTAATCAAGTCCTCCTCAAGGATATCTTCTTTCTGAATGTTTCTTCACCCTTTCAAAAATGAGAACTCTTGGACACAGGAAGGGGAATATCACACACCAGGGCCTGTCTTGGGGTGGGTGGAGGAGGAGGGATAGCATTAGTAGATACACCTAATGTAAATGATGAGTTAATGGATGCAGCACACCAACATGGCACATGTATACACATGTAACAAACCGCACATAACACATGTACCCTAGAACTTAAAGTATAATAAAAAACAAACAAACAAATACTACAGGCAAGTGTAAAAAATAAAAATAAAAAAATAAACTAAACAAACTCTTTGATCCCTTTATTTCAGGTTAGAGTGATTCTGTGCAAGAATGTGTCTCTTTCAAACACTAAACAACCAGTTAAAATGTTCACCTGCCTCTAAACTGAAGAAAAAAGTTATAAAATCAAATTCTATGAATAAATAAACTGTAAAGTGGTAAACTAAAAGATTTATCTAAGACCATTAATATAGTAATTTTTTTTTAAATGAGTCTTTTCAGTTCTAGGGTTTTTGTGTAGCTTCACATAAAAGTTCTAATAAACTCAATGATATTAGCTTAGCCAATTTCTAAAGGAAAACTACTGCAGACTTATGATAGCTCCTTCTCTTACTGAAAGCAGATTTTTAAAAATACCAGATGTAATCAATAATATATGATTAAATAAATTTCTCCTGGGTCAACACTCATTTCTCTCTTTCTCTGACACTCACTCCCTCTCTCCCACTCACACAGGCACACACAGCTAGAAATGAAAAGTCTAGACAAATCCTGGGAATAAAAGTCACAGCATGTATTAAACCCAAAGCAATAGCTAATTGAAAATAGATATTACTTAATCCTTTGCTCTGAATAAACTGAATTAGAATAGTTGAAGGATTCAGATCCAAATGCCTAGGAACATTTCCCAATGCAGGAAACCCAATTTCAGGCTTGTCTCTTTGAAAGCTCACACAATGGTCTACCAACTGTGGGAAGATTTTCTTGATCAATTTAGCATGCGAGTATAAATAGAATTTGCATCATATTGACTCATAAGTAACCACTATCACCAAACACTACAAAATAAGAAGCTCATCTGAACATTGAATAGTCATGCTTTCTGAGCACGTAAACTTTTTTAAAAAAAATTATGTATGTCTTTCAGGTAGAGCGTAGAATAGCACCGTATACATTTTAGAAACATTGTAGATGCTTCCTGTCACAACTTATTTAAACTTTAATTTTAACTTCCATGAGTCATAGGAATTCTACTCTCATTCAAGATAAGCAACGCATAGGTGAATACTGTTAAGGTAAGCCAGAGAGATGACAGTATGTGTTGGGTTTTTTGTTTCTGCTTTTAATTTGTTTGGTTTGTTTTTGGATTTAGAATGAGCAGGAACGATGGCAGGATGAAGTGGAAAGGGATTTGAAAGTAAGAAGCAGTTGGACTGATGGATTATTCAGACTCTAGGTTGAGTCTGAAATTAAGTGAGGCAGAGATTAAGATATTGGAATGACATAGTAAAAAATGAAAAGTTAGGAAAGTATGCTGCAATTTTTTAAAATAAAGGAGCTAGGTGGTTAAATGCTACAAGAGTTAGAGATCCTTGTTTTTGCTGAGACTGACACACACTTAAAATCCTTCTTTGAAGAGTATTCCAGGCAACCACATCTGATTGATACAAGTGTGCAATTGAAATGAAAAAATCTACTTGGTTTCCATGTTTTGATTTAGATCCTTGGATGGCTAAGTCTCCCGCCTTTGAAGGCAATCTGTTGAGTCATTTCTCAGCAATGCATGTCAAGCAGTGGCATATAAGAGCTTGAGTGATTATATCTGTATCAACTGCCTTATATGAGAGAAAACAATCTCACTATGAGATCAGCGAAAATCAAGACCGTGGCATTTAAGGAGCAGCAGGAACCTACGAGTTTGTGACAACATTTTATTTTGCTGACAAGCACATGCCTAGTTGTGTGTCTTAGGCACTTAAATGCCAGCTTATTTATCTTCCTGAAGAAAAAAAAAATGTTTCAGGCTGATGATTTGAGGAGACATCTATGTTATTGTATCCCACCTTAGTTGTGTCAGCTAAGATGACATGGTTTTCTACAACACAGCATGGGTCACCATCAGCCCCACAAACTACAAATAAAATGCCAGTGCTAATTAGAAACAGGTGCTGCTGTCATAGCATGTGGAACCTCTTATCTGCATAGGTTGGCTGGCATGCTTTCATTTGGGGCCACCCTTCACATAGTGCTCCTCCAAAATGATAATTTCTGGTGTGGCAGGATTATGTACTAGGGTAATATTTCGATGCCTTCATTCAACAAATATTTCTTGTTTATCATGTGACTATCCAAGCTAGAAGCTAATATAGGAGACTAAAAGACAAAGCACGTAAAGTTCTTGCCTGAACAAAGTCTATCAGAGGAAATACTTGTATTGATCCATCCTTCATATCTCAATAAAAACGTGATTTCTTTAAGACTAGTTTCCTTATTAGTTATCATACGCATTTGTTGCTCTGAGAACTTTTGACAGTAGGAATATCTCCCTCCCACTGGCTCTTGAAACTTATGTGGCTATACTCTCAGTCTCTTTGTTTCACCATTATAACCTGAAACCTAGTAGAGGCTCCATAAGTAATTTTGAATAAGTAAAATCATTACAGAAAGATAAGTATTTATACTCATCATGTTGGCACAATTCAATTTGCCATTGAAGTTGGAGAAGAAAGGAGTTGTTTCTGACTGCATAGATCATAAAAATTTTTATGAAACATTTTCAAAACATTTATTTAGGTAGAACTGCTATACAAAGAACTGTACATGTTTGATGTGTACAATTTGGAGAGTCTGGACATACGAAGACGTCTCTGATTCTATCACCAGAGTCAAGGTAATATCTAACCAAGCGTTGAATATGCTGTGAAGCATTTTAATTGGGTTTTAAAGGTACAGGTCATGAGATGACATAGTATGACAGAAACTGGTGAACAGTGGGTGCAAAGGCAGAAAGAAGGCAAAGGCACAATTGTATCCATCTGTCTGTCATCTATCTGTCTATCTATTTATCTATCATCTATCTGTTTGAATATAGGCCGAATAAGGCTAATGGAGGTAGAAACATGGAAATGTGTATTGGGTCCAGGACATGAAAATATGTGGTAGAATGATCAAATAAAAATTTTGGGCCTAGGAGAAGACATAGTCAGAGCTATGCTTTAGTTGCATTAACCATAGATGGTGTCTAATAGGTGAAGACCATAAAGACAATGAAATCAGGTAGAAAGCTATTGCAATATAGACAATAGGTAACTGTCAATGGCAATAGGGAGAAAGAAATCACCAGTTCAAAAGATACTGTGGAGGGACTTTGAATTAGTTTAATATGGAAGTGGTGATATAAGGAACAGGTAGGTCTTTAAAAGTATTGCTATATTCTTCCTTTTTTTAAAAAAAAAATGAGTAGTTACTATTTGGCAAACAACACAGATTTTAAGCCAGAGCAATGATGTTTATGGTGGAGCATTTATAGTAATGGAATACAATAGGGTTAGGAGTGAGTTTTGTAATGGAGACCATAACTTTAAGATGATGAGGGAGCATTCCAATTGAGATATCACCTGAAAAGGTAGAAAGGGATGCCAGGAGAGGCCAGAACTAGACAAACTGAAGTGTTGGAGATAAATTAGTTGTTAGGGAAAATAGACAAATAATGAGACATGTTTAAAGACAAAAGAGGCAACAGAACAGGATTCAGTGAAAAGATAGGAGTTGAGACAGTGACAAACTGATTTTCAGGTTCAAAAGAACTACCAGAATGGAGGCCCACATTAGGCTGAACTGGAGTTCAACAGAGCAGTGGGACAAAGATATGGTCATTGTTACAGAACATCTGTTACAGAGGAATGTATAGAATCTAAGAAGAGAAGTCAAGAAAGACATACTCCAGAGGATCACTGCCATTTGAAAAAAATACAACAAAGGGGAATGTGGAGAGGTAAATGTGATGGGCTATTCCAAAAAGTGAGGTAACGAAGAGAAAAAATGCATGTTCAAGCAAAAGGAGATAATGTCAAGAAAAAATAAGTTGTCATCAAAAGCTTTATTTGATATTTGTTTGGTATTTGCCATAATAATGTCTACTAAACTAAGGGCTCTTCAGTTTCCATTTTAATTGGAGAGTCAAAAGGTCATTGGTATCCTTAGAAGACCATTTTTTTAAGGGGTTGTTATTAGCTAATTTTTTGCCATTTCTTTTTTTTTATTATTTTAATTGAAAAATCATAATTGTATATGTTTTATGAGGTACAATGTGATATTTTGACTATAGTCACCCTGTTATGCAATAGATCTCAAAACTTACTCCTTGTATCTATCTGAAACTTGGTATCCTTTGACCAATAACTGCTCATTTGCTTCCTTTACCACCACCCTTTCTTAATAGAGCTCTTGCTGACTAGACCCATGATCTTGGGTTTAGGAGAAAGAAGTCACTTTAAAAAAAATTTAAAGGCTAGTGTTTCTTTATTGAGTGTGGTCATGATGGAAAAACTGATGGCCAGATCGGAAAAGATTGTGTTTCCTTAGAGCAAGAGTTCACTTTTAATGATGAGGAAAATTAGTCCTAACAGAGGGAGAAGTAAGAGCACTGGGGGTAGGCAGGGAGAGAGAGACTGAGAGAGAGAACAGTGGCTAATGATGTAAAAAGATGTCTGGAAAGTCAAAATCACTGGCCTCAAGACAGTGGTAAGAGAATTATTTGGAAGGACTTCTATTTCTGTCTGTACGCAACTGTATTTCCTTCATTATTGTCTTCAGAAAGAAAAAATGCACATCCCAGAGTTTTTAATGCAAGCTCTCAATTTCCTTTGTTAGGAGAAGATAATGTGGTCTGCTGGAGAAGAGGCCTGAGGAAACAGAAAGGTTTGAAATAACTTGTCATCTAAAATGTATGTTAGTGCAGTGGTTCAGAGCATGAGCCTCTCGATAATGAAGAGAAAGGGCTCCTCCTTCAACTCCAACATACTGCTTACTTGCTATGAAGTCCTTGGAAAGTTACTTCACAAACTAAAGCAGTTCCATTTACAAAACGGGTAATAATCACACCATGGAATATGGTTTCTGTGAGAATTCACTGAATTAAGAGTTAAACTTTATTGAGTAATTTCAATATTTCAGATTGTATGGCAATATCTTTAAATGTATTTTCATCTATATTTCCATATTTTAATTTCCTAACTTGATTTTAAGCATCTGTAAAGGTAGGTACTGTACCTTATATCTCCTTGTATACTTAATTGTGCTCAGCATGGAGTACTGCACAGAACATATGCTTTAAATATAAATTCATAGTAACTTTGAAAATATATCTTTCAGTCAGTCTATGAGTTAGTAATACCAAGGAATTCTTATCATAAGAAAGAGACCAGAGTTGAACAACATATCCAATGACTGTATTTATTTTTAAAGCAATGTCAAAAAATGCTAACTTATCTTTGTCATCTATTGCAGTTTTATCATGAGCTTATAAATAGTTTAAACTTATGTTACCTCTGCAAAATTTGTAAGGCTTAAAGGCATGTATTTCTACTTCATTTTTATCTGCATAAGATATGTATCTTATTTGCCTTGAATCTAAGCTTCTTTGTTTCTATACTTCAACTGTCCTCTTTCTATTAATCCTTTTCCTAATTTTATGAATTCTAATCTTACTCACTCTTGGTTGAAATATATAAATTTGGGTATCCTAACCACTTTAGTCTATCCCCTATGGAATATACTCCATTCGCTTGGATGATTTTTAGCTACTCTCTCCTAGGTAAGGAAATGAATCATAACTTATGTTGCAATCACAAGAATCGGAGTTGTCCTCCCTCAGAATCCACTGACATTTCTAACAATAAGTTTTTAAAAATAAGTAAGAATTCAGATCCAAATGGCATATGATTCAGTTCTATGGTTTTCTGGGATATTTTCATGTCAAACACAATTAGAATTAGAAGTCTTTGGGTCTCGTGGGAGATATATAGTTTCATTTCTCTTCTAATTTATATATTGAAACATAGCCTACCAAACATATTATAGATGGAGAAGGCCGAAGAGAGCCTCTTTCCCAGTGATTTTTAAAACATTTTAAATAAAATACAACATGTAGGCAAGTGAAACATTGGTGGAATCTCAACAAATAAGTCAAAGCAATTCCTCCTTCATCTGTTATAAGTGGGGGTCATGGTCCTTCCTTTTTAGATTCTCCTTACTCACATTTCCATGGGGAACACTCCGTATTTCTGCAGAACTTCAGATGTGAAGAACATAGTTTGAAATCCCCTATCTTTTCCAACCTTTTAAATTTTATAGATGAATTAACAGGCCCCGAAAAAGGACTGATTTTGATGTGCTAGCTCTTGAAATAGTTGAGACCAAAATCCAAATATCCTAACATCTATGTCAGTGTTTATTCCATCTTATCACATGATTCATTGGCTTGGTCATCCCCAGTGGCCTCTTCTGGTTTGGCTTAAGCACTGGACTCCTATGAACCAACCCAAGTTTTTGTTACGAATGAAGGAGGAAACAGGCAAAGATGTTGAGCAGACAATTGGCTATGTCTGCAATGAAAAACCCAGAACCCAGAGATGAATCACTCTTGCTTTAATCCATCATTCCAATATTTTATTATTTTACAGCATTTTAAGATTCTCTTCAGTTAAAATACACCTAAATAGCCTAATTGTTCAATTATAATATATGCAAACTAAGTAAAATTTGGTAGAGGTTTCTGAGAAAACTTTTGCACTCCTAAGCAAAGGGTATGAAAGCACTGCTGTTTTCTCCCGTACTTCTATCTTAAATATGTATAGGATAGCTATCACCATCACAGGTCTCCTGCAAATACCCTTGCAAGCATAAAGGAGTAGAAAAATAGAATATGTCTTTGACATTATTGACTGACATAAGTAAATAATCCTCCTAGTCATTTAAACTGTGATAATCCAAGTTTTAATTTTTATTGTTGTTATTTGGATCACTGACAAGTAGCATGAATTCTACTAAATTTTCATTTTTCCAAAGGAAACCTGTACTATAAAAAGATGTTTTTGAATTATCGATTCCTTTCCCACTAGTATGTTCTCTAAAAAAAGAAAAAGAAATAACGCGATGTATATTCCCTTCTATTATATTGAATTAAAACTTGGTACAAGCCAGATATGGTAGGTCATGCCTGTAATCTAAGCATTTGGAAGGCTGAGGCAGGAGGATCACTTGAGCTCAGGAATTATAGATCAGTGAAGGCAACATAGTGGTACCCCAACTCTACAAACATAAAAACACTCTGGTACCCCAACTCTACCAACATAAAAATACTCCAGCTACTCTGGAGACTGAAGCAGGAGGATCACTTGAGTCTTGGCATTCTAGGCTGCAATGAGCCACTGTACTCCAGTCTGGGCAAGAGAGCAAGACCTTGTCTCTAAAAACAAACAGCAAAATAAAACTTGGCATGTCATACATTTGTAACTTGCATCAACGCTGACAACTTCTTGGATTGAAAGCATGTATGTATTCATTCCAGTATTTTCGAGTATTCTCTGATCCAGAATCTAGGATATGTGCTGGGAACTTGTTACTTTGGTCAAGGGGGTCATGATCTAGTAAACAATAGATATAGAAAGACACTCAAAATATATTTGCGTATTAGCTACAATCTTTGGGAAAATCTACAAACAGTTTTTCAAAGAATAAACTTTAAAACTATAAATGCTAAATAAATATGTAGAGACGAAATAATTCATACTCCTGTATTTTAATTGGTAAGTTAGTACCACCAAATTTTCTGTACTTCATTGTCTTTGTCCATACATAGGTATTCCTAATTGTATCTAGATTGAGTATATAAATTTTGCATATGTATGGTTTATTAAACTTTTCTTATCAGATAGAGATTTTTGGATCAATTGCAGATGTCTGCAATGGGAGCCTGGAAATTTATGTCTGTAACATCTCTTGGCCAAGTCATCCTATTGTAAACCCATAAAATTATAACAAACTCTTTATGCATATTCTTCTTTCATTGTATCTAGGAGGTTTGTTATTAATCTATCTTCCTCTCTTAAAAAGTGTTCCTCAGGCACATTTCTGATTAAGAAAAATTTGAGCACTTACTGAGTCAATTGTATTTCTATTCCCCATTAATCCATGATTAATATATAACAAGTAAAGTACTTTATTTGTTCAAGTGCTAATTTTGATATGGATGGCTCCCTATAGTCTACATACTTTTGCTAGTAGAAAGTCCAAAGCAAAAATAATTTAGCAATAATGAAGATAAACTATAAGTAGTTGTCTCAAAACTGACTGAATAAGGCTAACGGAAGAAAAATTATACATTTTTAACTTATTTATCTGATAGTGACTTCCTCTTCTAAAGAATCATGCACAGACATATTGTTATGAATATTCAAAAGGATTTTTAATGGCTTAATAATTTTTCTTCCTTTGTTTATAGGAAAAGTAGTCATAACACACACTGAAATAGAGTATTACACTTGTCAGAAGCAGATAAAATAATGTATCATTTGACATGTCTATCTTTCTTAGCATTGACTAAGGCAGACCAGCCATCAAAGAAAAGCATTACTCCCATCTGGATTTTCATATAGAAATATCATAGAACTTGCATAATATGGACTCCCCTGATTACAGTTAGAATGTCCCAACTATAAATGTCACTTACCAGGAGTCATCACTATCAAAAGCTTGTCTTAAATCTATTTGAAATAGATAATATATTAGCTCCAGATTTTCCCAGCATGATGTTAATATTCACTTATATTCTCTGAGTATATAGACATAGGTAGTTGACAAAGTTACCTGGAGGAAAGAGGAAAAAGCTGATTTTTCTCATTTTATTTTTGCTTCACATGTAACAAAGTGATCCTTTCTCCTCTCTGACACACCCTCTGGTCTTTTCCTGCTCTGTGCTCTAGAGTGCTGACCCCTATAGACATCATTTGGAATTTTTTCCTTGCCTTTGGCCAATGGGAGACACTGGCAGGAATTGGAAGGCAGGAGACTCAGATTGGGGTATTTATTTCCTCTCCTTCTTTCTGCGTCATCTACAGCTTTTGGTGGATGCGCTCAACATTTACAGCTTCTAGAGGATGCTTCCTCTTCCATAGTTCAACATTTTCTGAAGGCTCCTGTTGTACAGTTCCCCCCTCTTCTTTCATCAGACTAGGGATGGAAATGACTTTCCTTTGTTGCTAGTCCCTAGATGTATCACCATTTCCTGTGGTTTAATTAACCTTATCTACATCTCTGTAAAGTTCTCTTAATAGAGAACTTTAGAACCAGGAAATCAGTAAGGGTTCCAGGAGGAAGCAGAAAATTCTAAAGGTTCAGCTAAATACCCCAAGAAAACATTCAGGCCTCTTGTTTTTTTTTTTTTAATTTTTAAGATGCAGTGCACTGTTTCCCTGGAAAGAAACATTGAAAGGATTTCTTACTAAACTAATTATCTTCCCTTTTGAATGTGCAGAAAGCAGAAATATTACATACATTTAAATTATTTGTAGCCATTTTTTCTTGCAATGACATACACCTTACATAACTGTCACATGTTCAATTCAGAACTATACACTAGATAAGGGTAATATTTACACAAATTAAGGATTTGCACTTTCCTTTCCTGCTTAAAAAATGATATCATAAAGCAAATGTGTGAGAATAGGGTTGTCATAGGTACAACCTTGACACTCTACTTCTTTATTTTTAAAGAAAAGCATTTTCAAAGTTTATTAGCAGTGTCCTGTGATTTTCAAAACACCACAGATTCTCTTGGTCACACATACCACAGCAAAGAACAACTTTTCTAGAGGCACAGAGGGAAAGATCACTTTTATTCCAAGAACTTCTACTGGGGGATGAGTGACAAATTGTCTTACTGCTTCCATTTGTTAAAATAGTCCCTTAATTCCAAGTTAAAGAAATGTGAATTCAGCAACATTGACATGAAAGCAACTATGGTAGCCTTTTCAAAACTATTTTTCAACTATGTTGAGATGATTTAGTTACCTGGAATTAAACTGAACTTCAGAAATCATAAATATTGTTAGTTATTTAAGAAGGCAAAAAAAAAAAAAAAGTAGAAGTGATGTCTTTTTAACCAATCACCCTAAGATTCACCTCTGTAGATACTGATAGCTATCATAACATTCTTTAGTGTTTATTGATCATCTACTAAAGCCAGGTTCAGAGTAAAATATGCATTCTAATGAGCAACTCATTAGCCAGCAAATAATCCAAAGATAAATCATCATTCTCTAAACAGGAGTTTTGGTTCTTAGTCAAGAAATAAGAAAATAAATTTGATTAGTATTATCTTTGTTAGTGAACACCCTCATAAATACAGTCACGTGCCACATAATGATATTTTAGTCAATGACAGACCACATATGGAATGGTGGTCCCATAAGACTACAATGGAGCTGAAAAATTCCTGTCACCTAGTAATGTAGCTGGCATAACATTGTAGTACAAAGCATTACTCACGTTTGTGGTGATGCTGGCATAAATAAATCTACTGTGCTCCCAGTCATATAAAAGTATAACACTTATAATTAGGTTGAGTATTTAGTATTTGATAATAATGAATTACTACATTAGTGATTTATTTTTACCATACTACACTTTTTATCATTATTTTAGATGTGATTGTTATATATAAAAAAGAACTATAAAAAAGCCTCAGGAAGGTATGTCAGAAGGTATTGTCGAAGAAGGCATTGCTATCATAGGAGATAATAGCTCCATGCATATTCTTGCCCTGGAAGGCCTTCTAGTGGGATAAGAGATGGAGGTTGGGAGACAGTGACATGGGTGACTCTGACCTTGTGTAGGCCTAAACTAATATGTTTGTGTCTTAGTTTTTAACAAAAAAGTTTAAAAAGTTAAAAAAATATATTTAAAGTAGAAAAACTTACAGAATAAGGATACAAAGAAAGAAAATATTTTTGTATACTTGTAAAATATATTTGTGTTTTAAGCTAAGGGTTATTATAAAACAGCTAAAAAATTTCAAAAATTTAAAACCTTATAAAGTAAAAAAGTTATAGTAAGTTAACGTTAATATATTATTGATGAATGAATAATTATTCTTTATAAATTTAGTATAGCCTAAGTGTACAATGTTTATAAAGTCTACAGGAGTGTACAGGTATGTCTCAGGTCTTCACATTCACTCATCATTTACTCACTAACTCACCCAAAGCAACTTCGTTTTCCTGCAAGCTCTATTCATGGTAAGTCATATAAAAGTGTATCATTTTAAAAAAATCTTTTATACAATTTTTGCTGTACCCTTTCCATGTTTAGATACGTTTAGACAAATAAATACTTACCGTTGTGTTACAATTGGCTAAAGTATTCAGCACAGTAACATGCTGTACAGTTTTGTAACACAGGAGCAATAGGCTACGCCTTATAGCCTAGGTGTATAGTAATCTATAACATCTAGGTTTGTGTCAGGACACTCTCAATGTTTCCACAACACTGAAATCACCTTAAGACACATTTCTCAGAATGTATCTCCATTGTTAAGCAACTCATGACTGTATATTGTAATTTTTATATTTCAACGTCATATGATATTTCTTTTCTTGATATCACAATACTCTGACATATTCACAAATGGAACTGTACTTACATCTTTATATCCTTAAAGGGTTCACATATAGCTCAAGGTAACCGTACATACTTGCACACATTTTTCCCCCACAAATTTAAATTTCACCATCTGTTAACCATATTAAGACTAATTAGCAAAACTCACTGCATGCTACATCTTCAGCAATAGGAGACACCATAGAGACATTCAGAGCTATTTTAAAGAATCAGCTCTGCAAATCAGGCTTTAATGTGAAGGAATGCATTTATTAGAAAGTTTTACACACTACTCATAGTTTCAATGTTTCTTGTTTGCTCCTACTTTAGAGAAAAGTGAACGATTTTATGGAAAAATAAGTTGGATTGAATCTTCATTTTTCCCTGCATGTTTTCCTCAACATATCAGGCAAAGGAACTCAAACAAATCCCAACATCATAAATGCTATAAAACAACCACTTTAAATAAAAGGTATTATTATTAATTAACCCCATTTTCAGATAAAGCAGCTGATGTTTCAAAAGTTTTTGTCTAGCTTGTTCATTTACCAAGCTAGTAAGCAAGAGAGTCAGGATTTTGAACACCAAATTCAATTCCCAATCTCCTTCAACTGTACTAGAAGCAACCCATCCAACATTACGTAAAAAAAGAAAAAAACTTTTGACCAATTAAATTGAAGGTTTTTTTTCTTTTTTTTTTTTTTCTTTTGAGCAAAGAATGATTCATCAATTGGGCAGCCCTCAAAACCAGAAGAGGTTGAAAGAGCTTCTCTCTGCAAGGTGGGCAGACAGTATTTATAGATGTAAAAGGAAGTGAGGTGCAAAAAATAGCATGGTCTGATCAGTTGGCAGCCTGTGATTGGCTGAGACTCAACTATTTTTATTTTAAAAAACTCCTAAATTAGGCATTCAGTCTGTGTACATACCAAGTTAGGTTGCAGTTCCTTGAGCAGGGACTCAAGCTATGGAGGCAGCCTCAGGCCAAATTCAGTTTAACAATTATACAAGCAAAGACATGGCAGCATTGAGAGCACTGGCAAATCCTAAAATTGATTTAATAGTCAGCATAACTATATGTTCAGAATAAAATGGGTTAAGGTATGATTTATTTTAGCCCCAGATAACTTCTTTGCTAATGTTAGTCAGCAAAATAATCACAAAAGAGGAATGCATATTAAATGCAGGTTAAAGGCAGATTTCTTCACACCTTTCCCCAAGAATCTGATTAAATGAGTCCAAAATGCAGTCTAAGAAACAGTTTTTAGTAATCACACTGGACAATAGCATGCAAGAGCTCAGAGACAACTTTGAGAAATATTGACATAGAAAATGAAAGGGTATATCCTCAGATTTCCTATTGATCACCTAAATAATCACAGTATTTCCAATTCAAACAAATCAGATAGCTCAATAAAAAATTATCACTGATAATATGTATTAAATCTAATTCTAAAATTATTCAATATAAAAATCATTAAATTAAGAAGAGATTGGGGGCTATTAAGAGATTTGCAGATTTAATAACCTGGTATTATAAATAAATAATCTTAGATTTGTTACTAACTGAAGATATTACCAGTGAATATTGTCAAGATGATAAAGGAGTGCCAGTGTCTGGCAGAATGCTCCAGAATTCAATGAAAGAAAATTTCTTGTTTAACAAATTAGACACACACTCCAAACTAATCTCTCACTTAAAGAAAAAGTAGATAAAGGAAACTCAAAGAGGGTGGAAAACGTTCTTTGGGTTTCTTTTATCCTTATAAGCTGTAATTACAAATTTCAGTAAGTAATCTTCCTGATCCCAATGATAGTTCCAAAAAGACAGCAGCAGTATTTCCAATATTCTGCACCCCCCACCTCCCCACAGGTGCCATCTGGGGTTACTCCCCAAGGGCAGAGGTCCTTCAGGCAATTACTTACTGCCTGTGGCTAGTAGCATAACTAGGAGAAGCTGATCTCATGTACATTACTTTTTATCTAGAAGTCTCTTGAACTACAAAAGAGATCACTAACACACACTAATTTCAGTTACTTTATTCTCCTGACTTTAAGGACAGGTCATGAAATGCAGGTTATCACAGGATATGGAGGTTAAATAATGGAACTAAGTGATTTATAAAAAGAAAACTCCTCAGCCTATAATATCTATAATCTCAGCACTTTGGGGGCAGTAACAGGTGGATCGCTTGAAGCCAGGAGTTTGAAACCAGCCTGGGCAACATGGTGAAACCTGCTCTCTAAGAAAAATACAAAAAACAGCCAAGCATGATGGTGTGTACCTATAGTCCCAGCTACTTGGGAGGCTGAGGTGGGAGGATCACCTGAGTCCTAGAGGTTGAGTCTGTGGTGAGCCATGATTCCACCACTGGGCAACAGAGCAAGACAGTGTCTCAAAAAAACAAAGAAGAAGGGCCAGGTGTGGTGGCTCATGTCCATAATCCCAGCACTTTTGGAGGCTGAGGTGGGCTCATCACCTGAGATTGGGATTTCGAGACCAGCCTGACCAATATGGAGAAACCCTGTCTCTACTAAAAATGCAAAATTAGCTGGGTGTGGTGGTGCAAACCTGTAATCCCAGCTACTCGGGAGGCTGAGGCAGGAGAATTGCTTGAACCCAGGAGACAGAGGTTGTGGTGAGTCAAGATTGCGCCATTGCACTCCAACTTTAATAGAGATTAATAGAGATATATGTAATCTGTGTCTATACATGTGTATCATGATGGGGCGGGGGCAGTGACTGGTGCATGCTGCTGACTTAAGGTATTATGAAATAAAACCTATATCATTTGAGGATCCTCAATTTGTAGGTTTGGTCTGAAAAATATTATTTAGCTATATAGAGCATGAAGAGTAAGTTCAGTAAGGCAAAATCCAAATAAATCTGTAAAATCTGTAAAGTTAGGGACTATTATCTCAGGATTCAAATTGAGTTTGATACTCATTCTAGTGTTGCTGAAAGAGGACAGTTACAGCTGAACTCTCTTTCTCACTAAAAAGCTCCCAGCCTTCAGTAACATCATCAAATCATCTAGAAACTTTTAATCTATGAAGTTTTGATAATCTAGACTATTTGATGTATAGTCTATTTCCTTACTCAATAAAGAATTTAAATTATAGATAGGGATCTCACCAAAACTTGACCTTAAAAAGTTAAAAGCCCCTTATTCAACCAGTTTGTTTTAGTTTCTGGCAATGTTATCCATACACAGGTAAGATAAGTTTTAAAAAGTTTAAAAAGGCTTTACTTTAGTGATCAGTCTTTTCCTCATGCACATTCACATTATATCTGAATGAATTTCTAAGTGATACTACTTTGATTTATTGTTACAAAATAAAAGCCCACATAGAGGGCTGGCCATAAATATAAGGTAGAAACACTACACCTTATTTTTCAGTCCTGTAAAGAGAGTCAAGTTGTTTCACCTCTATCCTGTCACAGTGCCTTAAATCCCAGTATATCTCTACCTTGTCACAGTGCCATGAAATCCCCCCAGTTATCATACTTAGGACATCTTCTCCAAAGCTCCAGGATAGAAACGCACATATGAATGGTAACTTATCCAGCTAGGAGCACCCAGTACTCCGTACTGGGAGTAAACAATCAGACTGGGATCCAGCAAAAGTGAATTCTGATTGACAGAATATAAGGAGGAAGAACAACGAAAGTAGGGATGATCAGAAGCTGGAGTAGAGCAGCCTGAATGGCACACCAGAGCAATATCCTGTGCTGCAGGACAGACAATAAAATGGTCCTGTTGATGAGGACACGGTGTGCCGAGAAAGGGGCCCAGAAAGAACAGAAGGTAAGAGATGGAACCAGAAGTACATACAAGTATAATGCAGAATGTTATAGGCAGCCAAATCATGTTGCAGAAGAACATCTAATAATGTGGGCTTGTAATTAAAATATATCAACTGCAGAAAGCTAGTACAAATGAAAATGTAGAGTCTGATTTTATATTTGTATACAACAATTATTAAGCAAATTTCTAGGAGATCTTTGGCCAATTAGAATAACAAGTAATTGGATGAGTACGTGGCTTTAGATTGAATTAGAAATACATACATACATATATATATATGTGTGTGTGTGTCTGTGTATATATATGTATACTCTCATTCTGTTAATTTCTGAATATCTTTCTGGTTCTGATCCCACCATTTAGAAAATAACAAGAAAGTAAGAGTGCAATAGTAGGGTTTAATAATTTACTACTGCTGCAAAGACAATGAGAGCACTAGCTCTCAAAAGCAGTGCTGAATTCTGAATGATCATTCAGATCCCAAGGGATTTTTCAGGCTCTTAGAGGCTTTTGATGTCTATTTTCCTGACATTGAAGCATTTCTTGTATTCTTGTATGGCTGAACCATAGTGCTCAGGGTTCTTAAGTTTACATAAACCCTCAAATGCCTTTTACCACATATTTCCAATTTTTGATTTCCTGGGTAAATCCCTATTTCATGCACCACAAATTTTAATATAGGTGTGGAATCAGCTATAAATTCTCTTGTTATAGATAGACAGATGTAGTTTAAAAATTAATATACAAATAGAGATAGATATAGACCTATAGATCTATAGATATTTAAATAGATATCATATCTCTCTATATCTATCTATATGTATTATCAGGTAGATAAGTAAATAGATGTAAGGCAATTAAATAGCTCCAAATGTTGATAAAGATATAATGCAATGAGAACTATTACATGAATAAATCTAAATCAGTACAAGGACTTTGAGAAATAATATAGCATATTTTATAAAGTTGAAAATGCACATTCTCACCAATCATTATTTTCACTCTTAGGTATTTACACTCTGAACAAATTCTTGCATCACTGCACCAAAAGACACAAAAAAATGTTTGTAGCAGCATTCCTTATAATAGTTAAAATCTGAAAACAAACTAAATGTTCACTGACAGGAGAAGGGATAATAAATTTTGATACAGCTTTGGAAATGAATGAGCTACCTGTATCAACATGAATGAATCACATCAACGATGTTGCTTCATAAAGTAAAGTCACAGAATAAACCCAGTCTAACACCATTTATATAAATTTCAAAACATATAAAAGTAAAGAGCACAGTGGCCTTCTCTTATCCACAATTTTGCATTTTGCAGTTTCAGTTACCCATGGTATAATGCAATAACCTACTGTATACTAGAGAGAGAGAAAGACCTCACTCACATAACTTTTATTGCTGTACATCATTATTATAATTGCTCTGTTTCATTAGTTATTGTATACTGTGCCTAATTTATAAATTAACATTTATCATATGTATGTGTGTGTAGGAAAAAACATAGTATATATCGAGTTCATTCAGTACTATCAGTGTTTTCAGGCACCCACTGGGGATCTTGGAAGCATGCCTCATGCCCCATATGGGAATACTCGCCTATTTTATAATTATTCTTTAAATAAAAGAATGATCATCATCCACCCCATATAGTGGTTATCCTGATTGGGAAGGAAGGGAGGATGTGATCAGGGAAAAACACAAGCTTCAATAGTGTTCTGTTTTATAAGCTGTGTGGTTGTTAAAAAAAAAAAAAAAAAAATAGACAAATTAAATTTAGCCAAGTTTATTTGAGCAAAGAAATGATTCATGAATCAGGCAGCAGTCCTGACCAAAAATGGTTTGTAACGATCCATCCCACCCACCACATGTGCAGGTTATATTTATAGCCCAAGAAAAGGTAGTGACATACAGAAATAATCTAAATGGTTACAGTCGGCATTTGTCTTATATGGTAATGTTTCGTTAGCCTTCAGCCTCTGATTGGCTGGGGGCTTAGTGGCTATGATTAGCTGAGACTTGGCTACTTGTTAGAAGAGTCTACTTTCATATTGTGTTACAGTCTGTTTATATATCAAGTTCACTACCTACAAGTTCACAGTTCACCTACAGAGAAACCTTTATGCCAAACTTAAAATATGTATGAAAGCAGGTTTAGGCTAAATATATTTCAATTTAACAGTGGTGAAGCATATTTGACCATTTTATTACATTTTATAACATATATATTTCATTTATATATTGAATCGTTCAGAATAAACAGATTTAAGACATTATAAAATGATTTTAAACTGAGCCAGAAATCTCTGTGCCTTCAAGAGAAAAAAGTACTATATAATGTGAATACTCATATGTATGACATTTGATTAGGAGAAAAATGGTACTATTGACAGATAAAAGTAGAAACTACTTAATATTGCTTATAATAATATGATATAATAATAAGATATATGTCAAATAATCATAGTTAATTGTTAATCTCTTAATGTGCCTAATTTATAAATTAACCTTTATCTTATGTGTGTATAGGAAAAAACATAGTATTTTGAATAATTAATATATATTAACTATTCTCCCCTTGTTCATCATCACAAAATAAACATTTGGCTTTTGAAATAATAATTATGAGGCCATAGAGCATAGTGATTAAGAGAGAGAGAGAGAGAGTGTGTGTGTGTGTGTTAGAGAACTTGGGTTTGAATCTCAGCTCCAGGTCACTAGCTATGTGACTTTTGCTAATTTTCTGCTATGTGACTCAGTTTCTTTATTTTTAAAATTGACATAATAAGAAATCTTAGTGTGTTTGTGAAGGGTAAATGAGATAAAATGAGGCAAATAACATTTATTTAATAATTTGTATTTGCCAGGTACTGTGTTGACTCTTCATATAAAATAACACAAATATCAAATTGAAAGCCCGACTAGTTTCCTGGATTTTTCTACTCATGTTCATAAGCAGCTGATCAAGGCATTAAACTCTGATAGGAAAATTGTAAAATCACTGCATCTAATATAAGTGTCTCTTTGTCTTGAACTCTTGATTCCAGGCTTTAAAACAAAGCAAAATATACTTAAACCTAAAAGGTATTCACAATATTTTCATATAATCTAAGCAAGTTTTATCAGCTCCTTATCTCTAATTTTGATGTCATATTTCAGTCACTCTGGTTCTTGGTATAGTTGCTTTGATTCACTAAGGCAAATGCTTTTTTATGTTTACCAAGAGAAATATGTTAAAGTCACTTTTTAATATTGTAGCTTTTGCTTCAATATTTATAAGTTTGTTATGAGGCATGTGACAATATATTAGATATATAAGAATTGATATGAAGCATGTGGCAATTTAGAATTGATATATTATTTTTGTGAACTGTACATTTTATTGTTATGGCATGCCTCTTAATCTACAGGAATACTTCTTACCTTGAAATCGGCCTTGTCTTTTGGTCAGTGTTTGAATGGTATGTTTTTTTCTTTTTCCATACATTTTATTTCAGAACATTTCTGGCTTTTAATTAATGATGTCTTTTGTAAGCATCATATTGTTGAGTTTCATATTTTATGTAGTCTAATGATTTTCTTTTTGGTAAAATAGTTCGTGTACATGTTATGTAATTATCGATCTATTTGGTTACATATCTACCATTTATTACTTTTTATGTGTTTCATTATTTTTCCCTTTTTGTCTCCTTTCTTGTCTCATATTAGATTAATGAAGTATTTTTCTTGCTAATCCATTATCTTTTCTGTTTGCATATTATTTATATTTTTAAAAAGTTTCCTTCAAAAATACCCCAGAAATTATATCATGCTTCCCCAAGTGGAAACCTAAACTTTATTCTTTTATTACCTCTGGCAATACTGGGATACTAAAATATTTTTATTTCCTTTCACTATCACCTGTGGTGTTCTTGTGACGTATTTTATTTTTATGTATATTTTAAACTTGATCAGACAGTAAGAGTATTTTGTACAGTCAACATTAATTTAGATTTACTTCATGTGGTGATAAATAGATACTAATTATAATACCCAAGGCAGCCACTAATAATTAAATATATGAACAAAAGAAACAATGAGATAATTTAATGTAATTATTGATAAATTAGGATTCATGTCTTCCAATTTCCAATTGTTTTCTATATGTCCTGCTTTTTTTGTTTCTCCATTTCTACACTACTGAATTTTTAAATGTCAACTAGGTATGTTCTAGTGTACTATTGGGGGAACCTGCCCCTGACAGCTAACATGGGTTTTTTTCTATTTCCCTAAGCATCGGCTGGTCTGAGAAATAAAGGGAAAGAGTACAAAAGAGAGGAATTTTAAAGCTGGGTGTCCAGGGGAGATATCACATGCCCTCAGGTTCCGTGATTCCCCCTGAGCCGTAAAACCAGCAAGTTTTTATTAGCAATTTTCAAAAGGGAGGGAGTGTACAAATAGGGTGTGGGTCACAGAGATCACATGCTTCAAGGGCAACAAAAGATCACAAAGTAGGATGTCAGGGTGAGATCACAAGGTCAGGGTGAAACTAGAATCACTAATGAACTTCCATGTCCAGCTGTGCATGCATTGTCATTGATAAACAAGGTTCAAGAGCAGAGAACCGGTCTGACTAGAATTTGCCAGGCTGGAATTTCCTAATTCTAGCAAGCCTGAGGGCACTGCAGTAGACTAGGGCGTGTTTCATCCCTGTCTACATCTGCATAAAGGCAGATGTTCCCAGGGCGGCCGTTCAGAGGCTTCCTCTGGGAATGCGTTCTTTTCCCAGGGCTGTTAATTATTAATATTCCTTACTGGGGAAAGAATTCAGTGATATTTATCTTACCCGTTTTTGGTAATAAGAGAAATATGACTCTGTTCCGCCTGGCCCACAGTCAGTCAGACTTTAAAGTTATCTCCCTTGTTCCCTGAAAATCATTGTTATCCTGTTCTTACAGTGCCCAGATTTCATATTGTTCAAATACACCTGCTCTACAAACAATTTGTGCAGTTAACGCAATCATCACAAGGTCCTGAGGCGACGTTCATCTTCAGCTTACGAAGATGATGGGATTAAGAGATTAAAGTAAACACAGGCATAGGAAATCACAAGAGTATTGATTGGGGAAGGGATAAATGTCCATGAACTCTTCACGATTCATGTTCTTCTGCCAGGGCCTCAGCCAGTCCCTCTGTTCAAGGTCCCTTACTTCCCAACAGTGTACTATTTTAATTATGTTGTTTCTTTTATTCTGTATATTTTAGTTATTTTCCTAGTTGTTGCCTTGGGTATTACAATTAGCATCTTAACAAAAAAAATCTAGTTTTATTACTAACTTAATTTCAGTAGTATACAGAATTTTTTCCATATAGCCCCATTCCTTTTAATTTCCTTAGGCTGTTTTTGTAATACATATTGCAACTTTATACAATAGAAACTCAACATAGTTTTATAGTTATTGCTTTATACAGCTACCTTTTAAATCAGACAGAAGCGTTACAAATATATGTTTATACTTACTCTCCTTTATATTTACCTATATTTACCTGCAAGAAATTGCCACAAACTTGGTGGCCTAAAACAACACATATTTGTTCTATCGCATTTCTGGAGATCAGAACTTGAAGTCAATTTCCCTGGCCAAAGCACATTTGTTGGCAGGGCCAGTTCTTTCTAGTGGCTCTGAGGTGAGAATCTTTTCCTTGAGTTTGTCAGCTTCTAGTGGCCCACCCTATTTCTTGGCTTGTGGCCTCTTCCTTTGTCTTTGCGGCACATCATTCCAATCCATTTTCCATCATTGCATTGCCTTCTCAGCCTATGTGGTCCAGTCTTCCTCTTCTTCCCTCTTATAAAAATACTTGTAATTATAGCCTACCTAGTAATCTAGTATACTTTTTCCATCTCAAGATTCTTTATTTAAACACATCTGCAAAGTCCTTTCGTCAAATACAGCAACATCTACAGGTTCTAGGGGTTAAGAAATTGATATCTTTAGGGGCTATTATTCAGCCTGCCACACTGATATGTTTAATTTTTATCATTTGGATTCAAGCATATTTTCATGTTGGCTTGAATCCATTAGTATTTGAATCCATTAGTATCTCCTGTAGGGAATATCTGTTAGTGGCAGGAATGTCTTTATTTCTGTTTCATTTTCCAAGGATAATTTTCTGTTTCATTTTCCCAAGGATAATAGCTTAGTACAGAATTCCTGATTTTTGAAATTTTTCTTCAGCATTTTAAATGTTTTCCCACTTCCTTACAGCCTTCATGGTTTCTGGTTATAAATACCTGCTAATCATGTTAAGGATCTCTTGTATGTGATGAGTCTCCACTCTTGCTGCTTTCAAAATCCTTTGTAATTTGTCTTTGGACAGTGATGATTATGATGTGTCATATTATTCTGTTATAATTCATTTTATTTTTATAAGATTGGTAATGCCCCATTTTTCAAGAACGCATATTTGGTTCTTTTACAAATTTCTGTCTCTTAACAAGATTCTCTTTTTGGTGAGACATCATTGTCATATTTTAGGCAATGTTTTCTTAGCTCTTCAAACATATTTATAAGCATCATATGTAAAGTCTTGTATACTAAGTCCAACATCTGGATGCCTGCTGGGACAGTGTCTACTGATTTTGTTTTTAATTTCCTGAGTTGTGAAAATTTTGATTTTGACAATGTTGCCAGAAATTTAATTGCTTTATGAGGAGCTGATTTTTGAAGATTTTCATTCCACCATTCCAGAAGTTTTACACTAGGGCCTCATAACTTTTATATGTGATTCTGAACTATATCAAATTTGGGACATTTTGCATATGCAAACCAAATTTTCGATGCCTGAAGATGTTTCTGGAGATAAATACACTAAGCAATCTCATTGTAACAATTACTCAAAGTAGAAAAGGGAACTGGATTTAAAGGATGCTTCAATCTGTCCATTGTTAAGGAACTTAAGGGGTAACTATATGAAGCTCGAGGTTGGTAATATCATCTATCATGATGAGGTTTGAATGTTTCTTCCCTTTTCTCTAATCAGTAATTGCTTTGATTTTACTGAAAATAAGGGTTGGATCTCTGTTCTGCCAACTTAATTTTTTTTAAAAAAGAAAAAATTCATAGAGAATTTTAAAGAAAGAACCATCAGAATGATTGGATGCATATTCCTGAAATTAAACAATCTGATAAAATGTCAGGCTAAATTTGGCTTGCAATATGTTAGAACAAGATTATTATAAGGCCAGCTTAAAGTCCACATATTCTTTGCATCTTCAAAGTAGTATCCTTTATCTCAGATAGGCCTCAGATATATTCCTGTGTAAAAAACAGACCTAATGTCAAGTTCAAAGAGGAATGGCAGGCATAAAGTTTCCTACCAGTCAGATTTTGTTTTCTCAAGTAAATATGGTACCAAGTACCATCTTTGTTTAGCATTTCAATAATGTAACCATTTCAATGATATCTTCTGGGAACTGGTGATTAAGTAAACTAATAATTGAAGCAACACATATAATTGTGATATCATTGTGGGTAGTTTTCTTACATTCTTAGCTTGGATGCAATATATCTTGCCACCTATTTAGAAAAAGAAAGGGGGAAAAATAAACATGCTACAAACCAGCAAATAGACATAAAAGGTTTCCACTTTTTAATAAGTTTTGCCGTTTGACTTTCACATTGACCTGGATATTACCACAACAATATGGTATATATGACTTTTTAAATGAGGAAATTTTCACCAATGTTGTACTGGAATACAGCATAGCTTGAGTGATCAGGCATGTCTCACAGCAGCTTAACATAGATTCACTTATCAAGGGCATCATTTTATGCATTTCCCGTGTCCACAGCCATAAAGACCCAGGGCGAAAAAGTCAAACACGTAACAAAATAAATAAAGAAATAAAATAAACAGAAAACAGCACCAGCCTTACTTTGTTTTAAAACTTGTACATTTGCTCCTTGAAGGGAAAATAGAATTGATATCTGATTATAAATTAGGAATAACTTATAACCTGTGAGTGACATATATATGCATTTATGTACTGATTGTATTGATGCCTAGGCCCCAGAAGAAATAATCTATTTGCATACCAAATATACTTGTCTCCCAGTCCCTACTTGGTCATTAAGGAGACTCAGTTACTGCTGTTACATCACCTAATAGCCCCAGTTGATTTTGATTTCTGGTTAGAGTTCTTTTCTGGCATGGTATCCATATGTCCACTCTGGTGGGAGCAAAAGTAGCATTAGTAATCAAGAGTGAAAGAACCAGACACACAGAAGCTCCTATTTGACTCAACTCTCAACTCAGATAAAACACTATTCTAAAACAAAGAAACAAACAAACAAAAAACACTATTCCATTAAGTACAGCATCTAGTTTCCACACTCATATCCAGAGAGGCCTGGTGACACAACTGGGAAATGCAGGAATTTAAAGCCCTGTGGACAATCTGTGAGAGAAATGGAAGAAGAGAGCCACAAAAGTATCCCGCTACTTCTCCTCAGCAGGTTCTTCAATGTATGGTAGTTGTCTGTTCCAAGTCAGCTCACGTGACTGAGTGAACCACTATGGTCTAATGTGTATGTTTTAATTTTCACTCTGCGAAGACCCTGATTAAGGCAGACCCAGAACCCTGTGTGTAGCATATTAGTTTGTGCACAATTTTTGTTTCTTGGGCCAGTTTTGATTTTAGCCCCAACTGTGGTAGATAGTTTCATGCATATTGAAAGACTTCCATTTCAAATGATGAAAATATCTCTCTCCTTTTCAACCTCAGAGCATTTTCCTAAAATTGAGAAACTGGTTCAGTTTACGTATTTTTTTCAGTCCTAAAATGCAGAGGAGTTAATGCTTCCAGAAGCAACTCTCAGTAGGCGGGTGCTCTCATGCTTATTGGACATATAATAGTGGGAGGTATTTTGTATGCTTCTCGGAAGGGCCGGTAGAATTAAGTCCGTGTTACACTCAGACCTGCTTTGAATACTCGTCCTTAATTTAAATTTTTCTTTTTCATTCTCTCTCTCAACTATTTTATAGTTCCTCTCACAAATTTTCTTTCAAGTTCTATAATTGAGCATGCCTAAACAAAGACAGTTGTCCCAGAAGTGGTCCTAAAAAACATATTCTTAAGGTGGGATTTTGAAACTGGATCTCTCACTGCTCAGATATCACTTCTTACTGGCAATAAACAGAATGATGATAACCTCTGATGTGTGAGGCAATATCACAACCACCAATAGCCTCACCTATGATGGACTAAAATTAAATACAATTGAAAGAAGACATATTAACTTATTCATTAGTTCCAGCCCTTGAATGGTGTGGGACAATGGTAATAAAAATTAGGAGGTGGGTGGTTTTTGTTAAATTTCTTGAAAGACTTTAAGAAAGAGAATGACAAAGTCTCTCAAGTATCAGAACATGACATAAAAGCCTGAAGATCTTCTTGGCATTGTTAGAGGCCTTTCCGTGAAGTCAGTGCTGTGCTGAAAATTAGGCTGAGAATTTAATTGCTAGCAGAATAGCCAAGTAAATAATGTAAAACCTCGACAGGCAGCCCAGGGTAAAGTCTGGACCTTTATTTGGGACCCTCAGATTTGTGAGTAATGTAGAAATGGGTGGGTAATTTCTTGGGAACTGCCTAGGTTGCGAGAACTCTTGCTTGGTTTAGGGTGACTATCCTCTGTACTGCAGAGTTGGTGGTGAGAGAGTTTCCTTGGAGCTTAGTTCCCTAGTATCAATGGAAGTAACAGAGACCACGTGGTGAAACTCAACTATAAGAGGCAAAGTGGATAGTTTTCTTCTAATGACAGCAAGACTAAAGCAACAACCAAGGTACCTTTTAATGCAGTAGTCTGTGTTAATGGCTAAGAAAACATGGGTTTCTTGGGTAAGATAGAGAAGCAGCTGGTGAGGGTATTGCTTGACTTATAAAAACAGAAAAATGACAGAGCTTGTGAGAAGGCTGATGTTAGCAGTCTTAATAGAAAAGTATTTCCATCCCCAGTTTTCAAATACAGATCCTGCCATATGGATGGGAGGCCAATTTCTACTTGGCTAGTAGGGACCATGAAGTGCCATTGAAAGTCAATACAACAATCAACCTGCCAATCCTTCTGCAAGGATTCTTCTGCAGCCCTTAATCAGATAACTTATGAGAGGTGACAGATACAGAGTTTGAGCTGACATTGATGCCAGGAGACTCAAAATACCATTACAGAGCTCTGATTTTGTGGGAGCTTATAAAATAGCAGATGATAAATTCAGTCATGGTGAACTTCCATCTAACAGTGTGTGCAAAGGCCCCTCAGCTACAGTCTATGGTTTTTTCTCCCCTACTTGACTAAAAAATTATAATTGAAGAAGTATTTTATTGAATTTTTAGTAATATTTTTGTATTGTTCTTTTAGCAGATATCCAAGATGTATATATTTGTCTTATTATTGCTTACTTTTTATTAGTATATTTACCACTTCTACAACAATGCAAGGAACTTTAAAAGTTTAATTCTACCCCCTCCTGATTTTGTGGTTTTGCTATCATATAGTTTCCTTCTATATCTCTTACACAAGGCATAGCTATTATTATTGTTTTATACAGTTAGTGTTCTTTCATATTTACTCACATCATTTTTAAATTTCACTTTACGACCTGGGATACATGACGTGCAGAACACGCAGGTTTGTTACATAGGTATACATGTGCCATGGCGGTTTGCTGCACCTATAAACCAGTCATCTATGGTTTAAGCCCCACATGCATTAGGTATTTGTCCTAATGCTATCTCTCCTTTGTGTCCCACCCCACAACAGGCCCGGGTAGGTGATGTTCCCCTCCCTGTGTCCCTGTGTTCTCATTGTTAAACTCCCACTTATGAGTGAGAACACGTGGTGTTTGGTTTTCTGTTCCTCTGTTCATCTGCTGAGAATGATGGCTTCCAGCTTCATTTATGTCCCTGTAAAGGACACGAACTCATTCTTTCCTATGGCTGCATAGTATTCCATGGTGTATATGTGCCACATTTTCTTTATCCAGTCTATCATTGATGGGCATTTGGGTTGGTTCCAAGTCTTTTCTATTGAAAATAGTGCTGCAATAAACGTATGTGTGCCTGTGTCTTTATAGTAGAATGAATTATAATCCTTTGGGTATATACCCAGTAATGGGATTGCTGGGTCAAATGGTATTTCTGGTTATAGATCCCTGAGGAATCGCCACACTGTCTTCCACAATAGTTGAACTAATTTGCACTCCCACCAACAATGTAAAAGCTTTCCTATTTCTCCACAGCCTCACCAGTATCTGTTGTTTCCTGACTTTTTAATAATTGCCACTTTAACTGGCATGAGATGGTATCTCATTGTGGGTTTGCTTTGAATTTCTCTAATGACCAGTGCTGTTGAGCTTTTTTTCATGTTTTTTGGCCGCATAAATGTCTTCTTTTGAGAATTGTCTGTTCATATCCTTCAGCTACTTTTTGATGGGGTTGTTTTTTTCTTGTAAATGTGTTTAAGTTCCTTGTAGATTCTGCATGTTAGACTTTTGTCAGATGGGTAACTTGCAAAAATTTTATCCCGTTCTGTTCACTCTGATGATAGTTTATTTTGCTGTGCAGAAGCCGTATAGTTTGATTAGATACCATTTATCAATTTTTGCTTTTGTGGCAATTGCTTTTGGTGTTTTAGTCATGAAGTCTTTGTCACAACTTTATTCTTTCTGGAATCCTTCATTCTTTCATGTAGTTCAAAGCCTTTATCTGAAATTATTTTCTTTCAGCCTGAAAAACTTTCTTTAGGATTTCACTTATTTTATGCAGCATGGATCTTCTGATGATCAATTTTCTCAGTTTTTGTTTGTCTGAAAAAGTCTTCATTTTGACTTCATTGTTGAAGACTATTTTCACCAGGTACGGAGTTTAAGATTAGAGTTCATTTTGGTTCAATGCTTTAAAAAATGTCATTTTATTGTTTTCAGATTCCATAGTTTCTGTTGAAAAGCCAGACACCAGTTTTATTGTTGCTTCTCTGAAGATAATGTATCTATTTTCTCCAGCTCCTTTAAGGTTTTCTTTAACTATGATGTTTAGCAATTTGGCTATGATATGTCTAAGTGGGATTTTTCTTTGTATTTCTCCTGTTTTGGTTCCACTGATCTTCTGCAATGTGTGGGTTGAGATTTTTTGTCAATTTTAGTGTATTTTCGGTCATTATCTCTTTAAATATTGCTTATTCCTCATTCCCTCTCTCTTCCCTTTATAGGATGCCAATTATACACGTTAGGTATTTGACTATGTATCACATACCTTTTACACTCTATTCTATTCTTTACATTTTATTTTTCTCTGTGCTTCAGTCTAGATATGTTTCTATTGATCTGTCACTGAATTCACAAATCCTGTTTTCTACTGTGCCCAGACTTTTAAACTATCCATTCAATGGGCCTTTGGTTCTGCATATATGTTTTAAATTCTAAATCAGATTTTTTTTGTTATCCTCAATTATGATAATCTTTTCCTCTATTTTAATATATTTTAATAGTTCAAATTATGCTTTAACTCTAATATCTAAACAACTCGTTATTGAGTCATTTTAATTGCTTTTCTTAGTTTTAAAATAACTAATCCCTTTTAAAAATAATCATACTTCAGAATTTTTGATTGAATGCCAGTAATGCACAAAATCTAGAGTCCATGAAAGATGACTCTTTCTTCTCTGTCCACTAAGACTGCACCGTATTGTTTGGGGGTAAAGTAGGGAATCCCCTTAAACAGAAAGGTAGGTAAGTATGAAGCTTACCTAGTGCATCTCTTTTTCCAAGAATCATTTTCCTCAGATTTCTTTCTGCTTTGATTCTTCTCCAGTGTCTTCAAATACTTTTTAAATATTTTGTGCAGTACAGATAGAAGCTTAATTGGAATTGATTTTTTAGCAGCTGCCAGAATTCTCACATTGGTTTCATGATCCCTATATTAATATTACGGTAGGTAGGGCCAAATGTAAGCCTCTAAAACAATCCTCATTCTGACAGCGAAATCTAAAGTATTATGGTACCCCATAATCCATTACCTGTTGTAGATGAACACCATTTTCAAAAATTTAAAGAAAGCATAACCCTTACAAAAACTAGAGGATGGTTTTGGATGACTAGTAATTACTATATACACTTAATTAACTTATATTATATTTTCTGATATAGAGGTGTTTTAACTTTTCTGATACAGGTGATTTATTTTTTTGGAATACATCAACAATTTGGTATGTCCCATCAATAAGGACAATACAATTCAGTTTGCTTTTATGTGGTGGGAAAGATAGAAATGTACACTCAGTTGACTCAGGGCTACGGTAAGTCTTCTGACGTCCATCATAATGTAGACACAGGAATGTTAATCATCTCCACATTCTGTAGAACACTGTATTTGAACTGTTTATGGATAACATTATGCTACTAAGTAGCAATCTATCATATGATGAAAACAATACATTTAGAATCATGCACAAGCAAGTCTAGAGAGTAAAAGTCGGTTTCATGAACACATAAATCAGACAGCCATACTGCTTAAGTAGGTTGCACCAGTGGTCGTGGCCATGGCCTTGTGCAGCATTCCATATAACCAGGTGAATGAGAAAAAAAAATTCAGGCTTGCTGTGTGATGCTTTGTCTAACTATATCAGGGCAAGCTAACAATGTTATTCTGCCCCTCTACAGCTTGTTCCAGAAGCGGCCCTAAATAACACTAACTGTTCTTAGTGGACAACTTTAAAAGTACATTTTTTTTTTTTCTTTTTTGCCAATGTTGTTTGGTAAGAGAATTGATATGAAGTTGGGATGTATACAGACTCCTGAAAAATTGCAAAGAGCCTGGCTGTGGTCAGTGGACTGAAAAAAAATATGGGAACATCATATCTAAGGAGCTTTGGGTAGATGTCTATGCATGAATTTATGCAGATGGGCATAAAATGTTTGGGATATTTGTGTATCATATAAATAAACATCAGAGAAATCCCACTGCAAAGAAGATGCCCAATAGCAAGTATACAGAATTACTCATTCAATGGACTCTAGCCAGCTTTTTTGTCCTGTCACTCTATTGCTTGTGCAATAGGCTTACAAAAGGTATATTTATCTTGAATGAAGTCAATGTATGGTCCCAAGAGCAAAGGCTCCTTCTAAGTAAGTTGATCCAGCTACAGAAATGGCTGGACACCAGGCATAGCAACAGCACTATCCAAGTCTGACACTTTGATGTGGTAAAATCCCTTGAGGAGACTAACTTGGCACTTTATGTGAAGCTGATATTGGATCCTTTGGCAATTATGGATCCTTATTAGACTTGACACTTACTCTAAGCATAGGTTTTTCTTCTCAAAGAGCCTTTTATAAAAGCAGCATGATTACAGTATTTACAGAATATTCAGTAATTGACATGGAATATTGTATAACAAGGGTCCACAACTCCTAGGGAACATCATATGGATGGGTACCTGTCCATGGCCTGTTAGAAACAAGGCTTCATAGAAGAAGGTGAGCAGTGGGCAAGTGAGCAAAGCTTCATCTGTATTTACAGTTATCCTCATGGCTTGCATTACCACCTGAGCTCCACCTCTTATCAGATCAGCAGTATCATTAGATTCCCATAGGAGTGCAAACCCTATTGTGAACTATGCATGTGAGGGATCTAGGTTACACACTCCTTATGAGAATCTAATGCCTGCTGGTCTATCACTGTCTCCTTTCACCCCCAGATGGGACTATCTAGTTGCAGGAAAACAAGCTCAGGGCTCCCACTGATTCTACACTATAGTAAGTTGTATAATTATTTTGTTATATATTATGATATAATAATAATAGAAATAAAGTGCACAGTAAATGTAATGTGCTTAAATCATCCTGAAACCAGCCCCCCAACTCCATGCCCAATGCGTGGAAAAATTGCCTTCCATGAAACTAGTCCTTGGTGCCAAAAGGGTTGAAGACTGCTGTTGTATAACATCATGTCAGACTAATTGGCCAAGTTTAAAAGAAAAAATAACAATTATTACATGATCACATAACTCACTTATCTTACCATACGCCACCTTACATGAAATTAGTCTAAAAGAATGTTAGAGAGGCCAATTAAAAGCTCCCCTAAGGTTCAAGAATAGCATCCTACAGATTTGGGTTTCTGTCTTCTAGAATACAATATATGCAAAAAATAGTAACCAATATATGATGCTGAGTCTCCAGTAGCTAGAATATATATAAAATAAACAGGTCTGGTGGTCAAGTTTTGGAAGAAAAATTGATCTTTCTCACCATTACTCCTAGTGAGCCACTTTCAACATTTGTATTTATCATCCTCTTTTAGATTAGAGGCCTTGGTAGCCAATAGAGAGAGGGAGAGAGAGGGAGAGAGAGAGAGAGTTGGGAGTGGGAGGTGCTTCCAAAGGAGAATACAACACATTTTCCTTTAAACCTGTAATTATAGCTGCATTCTGATCACCTTGGGCTATTCATACTGTTTTATTTTTCCTTGCTTTTCATAAGAGCAAGGGTTGCTGCTTCATAATGGGGGGCAGGATAAAACATCTTTAGGACTCAAGAAGTTCACTGGGGAATTTTCTTGATGCTTTGTGTCAGCAACTACAGACAATCAAAGTCAAGGCAGCCTGGTGCTTGGATCTCTCAGGGATGAGAGCTGAGTCACCTCAGCATGCAAGTAATACAGCACAGCTGAAGGGCTGGCAAAATTGTACTGACTGTACAATCAGTGGAAACAGGAAAAGGAGGAGTTTACATGGTTTCAGCACTGTAACAGTAGGGTCTGTAGCATGTGCCAGGAATCCTTCCTTATTTAAACTTATTATAGAGGTTGTGTCTGGCCCCACGTGCAACAGTCAATAAGAAATGTACATAATGTTGAGCAAAAGTGAACCTGAGCCATGAAATAATGGGACTATAGCAGATGCTTTTTATGTTCCTTATCCTTTTTGGTTGACCCAACTCTAATTTTTGATGCCATGGTGGTGAACATTTCCACACCTACTGTGTGTCTTTCTCTGCTTTTGTGGTTCCGGGCCTCCTCAAAAGCCACAGAATTCCAGTCTTCCTAAGTGAAAACACAACGCAGATCTAAGAGTTAATGTTCTCAGAAGTGCTGGGGCACAGAGAATGATACACTCAAAGTATGGTGCCTTGGCATGCTGAGCACTGTTGAATTGAAGGAAATCGGAAGGTCTTAGAAGCTGTCTCAGAAACAAGGACTTTCTAACCTTGTCTTGCTTGTCCTCCCCAGGTGCAGGGAGGGGATCTGTCTGAATGTTCCCTTATCTAAGAAAAATTTCTTCTTTCAAACAAAACAAAACAAAAAGCAATTGTCTTAAGACTCTCTCCCTAGGAATCTCATCAAATAACCAGGAAATATTAACTATAGCAGAAAAGACTAAAACACATTATGCCCCACATACTTTTCATCTATTCTGAGAGCAGCTTCAAGATATTACCTGGGAGACTTTATCTGTGTAATAAGATAACTTTGTTCACAGTGAAGTTCTTCCCCTCGCCTTCTCACCACCTCCCCTAGAGTTCAGAAAAATTTTATTTCAGGCCTGTCTGTTTAGGCCCATTCATTTTCCCCTAAAAATCATTTGCTACCCCTCACAAGTGCCCACCTCTCCCATATCCATCTTCCCCATTAAGAAGGTATTTAAGCCTCAACCATCTGACTTTTCTCTGAATCTCACATTTGTGAGACTTCCAGGTTCATGTACATGTTTATAAATTTGTATGACTTTTCTTCTGGTAATTTGTCTATTGCTAGTTTATTTCAGCAGGAGGACTCAATCATTAAACTGTCAGAGTGAAAGTTTAAACTTCCCCTACAAGAATCCACCTTTCATCAGTGGGGTATGGGAGCCAGTGAACAATTCTGGGAGGCTGTTGCTATGTTTCTTAGAAATCCCAGAAGAATCAAGCCCTTATTATCAGCAGCAGTAACCCACAATGACACACCATTATATTGTTTTTTATTTTATTTTTTCTGCCTCACTTCCCCTACTCCCTCACTCTGGGTTCTTGGGATGACTTCCCAAATAAACTGTCTGCAAATATGTCCTTTGTCTCTAACTTCTCTTTTCATGGGAACTTAACCTAAGAAAATACACCATTTGAGAACTGAGCCTAACTGCATGCAAAATCAGCAGTTTACAATCTCAGGTTTATAGTAACCATTTCACTGCATTCTACAAACACAGTTATTTTAATCTCAAGCCTTCATCTACTAGGATTGGGAAAATGGAGTTTGATGGGAAAATTGAACCACAGTCTTTTTAGAGTGCTTCTGGTATTTCAAATGACTTGAATATGTACTGCAAAGGAATTGACAAATGTGAATTTTTATTTTTCTCGTCATTGGTCTGCACAGATTGATGGTGCTCTGCTGGCAAAATTTGTCTATCAATTCTCTCTAATGTTTCCCTGCCAATGTTGGTTTAATGGGATTATCTCTACTGCAACTAGGACACACCAGGGTTATAGGAATTTCCTGAAGCCTTTCTGTGGTTCAATCTGCCTTATATTACAGGACACACTTTTCAAGAGCTGTGCATGAGAAAGGTAAAGAGCTCCTTTTCCTTTAATACATCAGTGTCTTTCCTTATGTTACTTTTCTGCCTGCTTCATTGGCTAAGCAAATCTGTTTTTCGTCTAAAACGGCAAGGCCCTTTATACTCTATGTTTCTCTCCATCATTTCACAGAGGTTCTGAAGGCTTTGTTTCTGAAAGGGTTTATAGACTTTTAGAAACCAAAGCTGGGGGATCTGTACATTTTCTATTTTCTATCATTCCTCTGAGGCAATAAATAAAAAATAGTAAGAAGCGAGAAAAAGAAAGGAGAAATAATGGGAAAAATACATACAAACATAGGGAAAAACCTAAAAGAATGTATATGAAACACTCATTAGTGTTTTATTTGTTGTATCTTTATTGGAACCCAATCAGAGAGAAAACAAAAAGGTAATTATTCACTATTTCTACAAACCTGTCTGTCACTATTCCAAATACAAGTATATTCCAGCTAAAAAAAAAAAAAAAAAAAAAAAAGTTGTGTGCCTTTGCACGGGCATGCATAAGTACGTGCAAACTTTGTGTCCGTGCTGAGAAGGAAAGTGAAGCATGCCTTTCACATATAGCCTTTCAGGCTCAGTCTATATAATCACAAAGCAACCTATTGATTCAGAGAAATCATCAGACAATTTTGTGTTTATTCCAATATATGTTCTGTAATACCCAGTTACCTTTATTTTTAGTTTTCAAACTTCTTTTAGAATGATGTAGACAAATTATCTTTTCTTTATTTTATCTTCTATCTAGCACTTATTTTCCTCTCTGCCAAATTTTCTTTGCACCTGAAAAATCTATTTTCATCACAGGATGAATCCTGGTGGATGCCTGAAAAATAAATTCCAGCTTTTGTAGAATTCCAGGTAGTTCTCTTTTGTGGAACTGTAAGATGGGATCTCCAATGATTTTGTCTATTTTTACATTCATCTTTATGTGTTTTTTAGATGGCTGACCTCACCATTTATTTAGCTGACTTGGAGCACTGTAGTATGATCTACATGTGACATTTTTAATAAGCTTTGATGAAAAAATAAACAATGCAAATCTTACAACATCTGAAGGTAAAAGAAACCCTGAGAGGAAATTTAACTGTGCTATTACTCCTGCTGTACTCCTTACCAAAGTCCAAATTATGAGTGTAGGAAAGATGAAAAGAAACAGTACCCAATCAATGTTAACACACAAATATCTCATTACATATAGGACCTTAACAATCATAATGGCAAGAGTATGAAAAAGGTCCAGGTAATTATTACTAAATTCAAAATAATTTAAAACATTAAGTGTACCTTGAAGAGCATTGATACAATTAGATGAGAAATAGTGATATAACAATTAGCACTACTTCAACATTACTCTGTATGGTAGGTGTTCAAAGTAAATATAGGGTTGTTTGGCTTTGCATTATTTTATTGTTTTTCTGAATGAAAGCAGTTTGCTGCACAGAAGAAAAAAATGAATGCTATTTGAATTGCAAATTTCTGCTGCAACCATTAGTTTCCCCCTAATATTTTCTAGGGTAACTTAAAATAGGGTAACTTAAAATTTGGACTGTTTAATCATTTCCAGTTGAAATACGCTGTTCTTAGTCATCCCCTGGAAACACAGTAAACAAGATCTTCATAATCTCTGCTCTAGAGTATGTAGTAACCAAATATGGGGCAGGGAAGAGTAGAAAATTATTGCTAGATTTTATTACTGAATGCTCTTTTGCCACCATCTACTATTTCTCTCCTTAATATATGTATACCTAAATACATAATACATCTGACCAGTTGTCATTCTGCTTTTACCATTGGGTTAGGATCTGCGAAGTGGAACAGAACCTAGTGCAGTCTATAAGCCTGGTATTTTCAGGAACAAGTTTTCCAAAAGGCACTTCATTCTTTCTACTAAATAAAAAAAAAGTAAGGATATAACATAAATATTGTCAGTCTAATAAACTATTTACCATGTTATCCAACTGAGTGTTTGGTCACCAGAAAGAGCATTATCTTCTTTTGCCTGAAATAATGAAACAGAATTAAAATGGGAATTAATTGAAGTCCAATGAATGGTTGAGGAAAACAACTTGCATTCACTTACTTTTAGATTATTCATCTGTGTTCTCAACAGCTGTATAAAATATCAGCGTTTCTTTAACAATTATAGGAAACTTCCACACATACTGGGAAAAGTAGCAGCTTGAGTGAAGGACATACTGCCTTTTAATTACATAGTAATTTAATAAAGCTTCAAGGTATACACATGGTAAATATATTGTAATTATATATTCCTGCTGATAGAAATTGCTGCCCTGCAATTTCATTTCATACTGTATGTTGGCTGGACAGCATGGAACATATTGAACGACCTGTCAAAGTAAATGTTCATTTATATACAGCCAGTTAGGGACATCTATTGACTTCTAAAATAATACAATATCCAAAGCACAAATGTTTAAGTTTTCCCTACATCCACTCTGGTGGATAAAAGGAGAGAGTTTTCTCTTTGTTTGATCATGGATAGTGGGAGGAAAAGGGCACTGCAATGTTTTGGAAAATGATCAGGACTCTAGAATTACCTCCCAGGCATCCATGATATTTCCATTTGTAATAAAAATGATGCTTTTCACTTATAGATTTCTTTCAACCTGGAAATCTCAAAACGCTTCACAGATATTTTCTCATCCTTGCAGCTTCACTGTCAGGTATAGGGAAACAGACAGAACATGCCATCTGGACTTTTTCTTTATAAGACAAGTCGCCTGGGGTAGGACACAATAGGTCAGACCCTGATGGAGACAGTGTCTTTTCACCACGGCTGAATTAACCAGGTGATGTAGAATTTTTTAAACGGTTATTTTTGGATCAACATTTCAGTAACCCGATTCAAGTCACTGAAAACAGAATAATAAAGCATCCATCCAAAGTTATGTGAAATTTTATTTGTATAGAGTCACAATGTTCTTAGGTATAGCCAGAGAGTATTCAAAACTCTTGAGAAACATTTAAGTATTTTTGGAAAACTGCTTGTTTATCAAACTTTTTGGGAATAAAATATTACTAAAAAAAATAAATAACCTGATGACAAAGGCAACAGCTCGCTATTAAAGTCCCTCTCTAAGTAGCTTGGAACAAAAAAGGGAAGTCAAATTTTTTTATTGATAGAAAATAAGACTTAGGATAGTGGTAATAATTTTAAACACTTGCTATATTTTCCAACGTGAATTTTATTAATTTTATAACACCAAGATGTCCTATTCCTATTAGATGGAATAATTACACACTCAGCATTTCAAAGTAATAGATATCAAAATATTACTACATCCATTTTAAAGAAACTATAGTTCCCAGTTAGCTCCTGGGACCTCATGCAAAAGAAGTCACATCAGACAATAGGAAATACATCCCATATTGCTTTGCTGCAGGGATTGCCTACTCAGGATGCAAATGAAGCAATACAGACTAATACTTATTATGAAAACTGTGTGAAAGGCGATCAAATGCTAGAATGTAAAGACCATGAAAGTAATATCAAAGACACCAGGGTCATTTAAAGGGCACACAATTCATTAATTAATTAATTTAAAAATGTGGTTTCTACTGTCATGGTTCATTGGTGATTGGCCCAATTATATTGTATGAAGTAAAGTGCTGGTTGGCTTTCTTATTTTACACCACATTACTGATAGACTTCCTACTGTTTCCACTGAGAATACACAATTTGTAGGCACTAAGTTAATCAATGAGATAGCATGGCAAACTTATTAAGACTCTCTTTATTGGTAGATCTAAATATTTCATCCTTATCTACTTATTTGTTCCATTATATCTTCACTTTTAATTATCTCATTTCTAATTCAAATCTTCTTCTCTCAGATTAACACTTTTATTTATCTATGCAGGTCAACCCTTCACAATCTTTTTTTTTTTTTTTTAAGCTTCTTAATCCTTTAGTATTTAAAATACATACAAGATCACAGTAAATGGGAAAATGCAGAATCTTTTAATGTGCACAAATAGAAAGATTTTTGTTACGTCTTAGACACCTTCTGCTAAGCACATATCTAACTGAAATAATTGGACTTTCTCATTATATGAATATTTGTGAGTCATTTTAAACTTGAGATAAAAGCAATTGGATGAAATTTGGAGTAATATGCACCACACTTCTAGTATTAAATATTGGGTAAATGAGTTATGTGTACCCATCTAGTTTGCATTTTTATTCATCATCTTTGGATACCAATGCACCCATTTTGATAAGTTCTGCCTAAAGATTATAAAGATGTGGCAATGCACAGAGATACACTGATGATTTCCCAATGACTTAGAATCTACTGGGGCTTTGAGTGAGCTATAAATATGAGAGAACAGTACATTTTTTATGCTCCAACTCCTTTCTCAGGCCATGAAAGTGTCAGTAAAGAGACCAGTTAGAATAATTGCCAGTAGCCATTATTGATTTTAGACACATGATATGGATGAGATACAAACCTTGTTTCTATCTGTCCAAAGACAGGAATAGGAAAATCTAGGGAACTGAGCAAAGCCGTATTGGAACATTAAGAAAATCATGCAGGGGAGGGGCCAAGATGGCTGACTAGAAACAGCTGTGGTAGAGGCGCCCACAGAAAAGTATCTAAATCGTAAGTGAATCCTGCACCGGCAACTGAGGTATCCAGGTTCTCTTGTTAGGACTGACTAGTCAGTTGGCATGACCTATGGAGAGCAAAGAAAAGCAGGGTGGTGCAACGACCCATCTGAGATCCACAGAGGGAAAGGGGAGCTCCTACCCCCAGCCAAGGGAGGCAGTGAGTGATTGTGCTACCCTGCCAGGGAAGCCATGTTTTTTCCATAGAGCTGTACAACCTGTGGATTAGGAGATTTCCCTTGTGAGTCCACACCACCAGGGCCTTGGGTCCCAAGCACAAAGCTGTGCCGATTTCCAGTAGCAACTCCTCTGGACACTCCCTAAGGCTATTGCGTCCCCAGGGGAGAAGCGTGTCTGCCATCACTATGGCTGCCTGGTGCCTAAGATGACTGAGTTCCTAGGGAGAGGGGCAGCAGCCATCACTGTATCCCAGTTTGCCATGTTTTCCCTGCTGGTGCCAGGGGGATTGGATGGTTTGAACCCAGGGGGAATTCCCCACAAGTGCAGCACAGCAGCTGTGGGAGATCATGGCCATACTGTCTTCTTAGGCTAGACCCTGACCCATCCCTCTTCACTGGACAGGGTCTCCCTGCAGGGATTTCAGCAACTCCAGCCAGGAACAAAATCTGATCTCCCTGGGACTGAGCCCCTCAAGGGAAGGACAGCCATGGTCTCTACAGATCAGCAGACTTAGTCTTTCCCCCTGCTGGATCTGAGGAATCTGGGCAGCCTAGATGAGTGGAATTCCTCCTAGAACAGCACAACTCATCCACCAAGGGGCAGCCAGAGTGCTTCATTAAGTGAGTCCTGAATATCATGCCCCTTAACTAGGTGAGAACCCCCAATGTACCTTATACAGTAGTGTTACCACTGACATCAGGTCAGGGTTCTGTGTGGACAGAGATCCCAGAGGAAGGAGCAGGCAGACATCTGTGCTGTTCTGCAGCTTCCATGCATGACACCTTCAGGTGCGGGAAGGACCAGGTGAATAGAGTCTGGAATAGAACCCCAGCCAACAGCAGCAGCCTTACAGAAGAGGGGCCTGACTGTTAAAAAATGCCGAGAACCCAAAAAACCAGAGTGCCTCTTCTCCTCCAAATGATTGAAATACCTCTCCAGCAAGGGCACAGAACAGGACAGAGGCTGAAATGAGTGAATTGACAGAAATAGGCTTCAGAAGGTGGGTAATAATAAACTTTGCTGAGCTAAAGGTGCATGTTCTAACCCAATGCAAAGAAGCTAAGAACCATGATAAAACATTACAGGAGCTGTTACCATAATAGCCAGTTTAGAAAGGAAGTGATGGCCTGATGGAGCTGAAAAACACAACACAAGAACTTCACAATGCAAACACATGTATCAATAACTAAATAGACCAAGTAGAGGGAAGAATTTCAGAACTTGAAGACTACCTTGCTGAAATGACAGGCAGACAAGATTAGAGAAAAAAATAATGAAAAGGAGTAAACAAAACCTCCAAGAACTATAGGATTATGTAAAAAGACCAAACCTATGACTGATTTGGGTACCTGAAAGAGATGGAGAGAATGGAATCAAGTTGGAAAACATACCAGGATATCACCCAGGAGAACTTCCCCAACCTAACAAGACAGACCAATATTCAAATTCAGGAAATTCAGAGAGAACCCTAGTAAGACAGTCCATGAGAAGATCAACCCCAAGACACACAATCATCAGATTCTCCAAGGTTGAGATTAAGGAAAATAAAGTTAAGGGCAGCAAAGGAGAAAGACCAGGGCACCTACAAAGGGAAGCCCATCAGACTAACAATGGACTTCTCAGCAGAAACCCTGTAAGCCAGAAGAGATTGGGGGCCAATATTCAACATTCTTAAAGAAAATAATTTCCGACCCAAAATTGCATATCCAGCAAAACAAAGCTTCATAAACAAGGAATAAGTAAAATCCTTTTCAACAAGCAAATCCTGAGGCAATCTTCACCACCAGGCTGCCTTGCAAGAGCTCCTGAAAGAAGCACTAAATATGGAAGGGAAAAACCATTACCAGCCACTGCAAAAACACACTGAAGTATGAAAACCAATAACACAACATCAACAAGTCTGCAAAATAACCAGCAAGCATCATGATGACAGGATAAAATTCACACATAACAATATTAACCTTACATGTAAATGGGCTAAATGCCCCAGTTAAAAGACACAGAATCACAAGCTGGATAAGGAATCAAGACACATTGGTATGCTGTATTCAAGAGACCCATCTCATGTGCAAGATACATATAGGCTTAAAACAAAGGGATAGAGGAAAATTTACCAAGCAAATGGAAAGCAGAAAAAAGCAGAGGTTGCAATCTTAGTGTTGGACAAAACAGACTTTAAGCCAACAAAGATCAAAAAAGATAAAGAAGGGCATTACTTAATGGTAAAAGTATCAATTCAACAAGAAGAGTACCTATCCTAAATCTATATACTCCCAATACAGGAGCACCCAGATTTATATAAACAAGTTCTTAGAGACCTACAAAGAGACTTAGACTCTCACACAATAATAGTGGGAGACTTTAACACTTCACTGTCAATATTAGACAGATCAACAAGATAGAAAATTAACAATAATATTCACCACTTGAACATAGCTCTGGATCAAGTGGACCTGATAGATATTCACAGAACTCTCCACCCAAAACCAACAGAATATACATTCTTCTCAGGACCACATGGCACTTATTCTAAAATCAATCACATAATTGGAAGTAAAACACTTCTCAGCAAATGCAAAAGAACTGAAATTGTAACAATCTCTCAGACCACAGTGCAATTGAATTAGAACTCAAGATCAAGAAAGTCACTCAAAACCATACAACTACATGGAAATTGAACAACCTACTCCTAAAAGATTTCTGTGTAAATAATGAAATTAAGGCAGAAATCAAAAGTTATTTGAAACCAAAAAGAACAAAGAAACAACATACCAGAATCTCTGGGATGCAGCTAAAGCAGTGTTAAGAGGAAAATTTATAGCACTAAATGCCCACATCAAAAAACTAGAAATATCTCAAATTAACATCATAACATCACAACTAAAAGAACCAGAAATCCCAAAGCAAACTCCAAAAACTAGCAGAAGACAAGAAATAACTAAGATCAGAGTAGAACTGAAGGAGACAGAGACACACATAAAAAATCCTTCAAAAACTCAATGAATCCAGGAGGTGGTGTTTTGAAAAAGATTAATAAAATAAATACACTGCTAGCTAGACTAATAAAGAAGAAAAGAGAGAGGAATCAAACAGACACAATAAAAATGATAAAGGGGATATCACTATTGACCCCACAGAAATACAAACAACCATCTGAGAATACTATAAACAGCTCTATGCAAATAAGCTAGAAAATCTAGAAGAAATGGATACATTCCTGGACACATACACCCTCCCAAGACCAAACCAGGAAGAAGTTGAATCCCTGAATAGACCAATAACAAGTTCTGAACTTTAGGCAGTTAAAAATAGCCTACCAACCATAAAAAGACCAGGACCAGACATTTACAGCTGAATTCTACTAGAGGTTCAAAGAGGAGCTGGTACCATTCTTCTGAAACTGTTACAAACAATTGAAAAGGAGGGACTTCTCCCTGCCTCATGTTATGAGGCCAGCATCTTCCTGATACCAAAACCTGGTAGAGATACAACAAAAAAAGAAAACTTCAGGCCAATATCCCTGATGAACATCTATGAAGAAATCCACAATAAAATACTGGCAAACCAAATACAGCAGCACATCAAAAAGCTTATCCAGCACCATCAAGTTGGCTTTATCCCCAGGATGAAAGCCTGGTTCAACATATGCAAATGAATAAGCATAATTCATCACATAAACAGAATTAAAGACAAAAACCACACAATTATCTCAATAGATCCAGAAAAGGTTTTGATAAAATTCAACATCCCTCTATGTGAAAAACTCTCAATAAATTAGGCATTGATGAAACGTATCTCAAACTATTAAGAGCCATTTATGACAAACCTGCAGCAGATATCATACTGAAATGGGCAAAAGATGGAAGCATTCCCCTTGAAAACTGCCACAAGAGAAGGATGCTGTGTCTCACCACTTTTATTCAACACAGTATTGGAATTTCTGGCCATGGAAATTAGGCAAGAGAAAGAAACAGAGAGTATTCAAATAGGATGAGAGAAAGTCAAACTATTTATTTGCAGACTACATGATCCTATATCTAGAAAACCCCATTGTCTCAGTCCAGAAGCTCCTTAAGCTGATAAGCAAATTCAACAAAGTCCCATGATACAAAATCAATGTACAAAAGTCCCAAGCATTCCTATACACCAACAATGGATAAGCAGAGAGGCAAATCATGAATGAACTGTCATTCACAATTGCTACAAAGAGAATAAAATACCTAGGAATACAGCTCACAAAGGAAGTGAAGGACCTCTTCAAGGAGAACTACAAACCACTGCTCAAGGAAATCAGAGAGAACATAAACAAATGGAAAAATATCCCGTGCTTATGGATAGGAAGAATCAATATTGTGAAAATGGCCATATGGCCCAAAGTAATTTATAGATTCAATGCTATTCCCATCAAACTACCATTCACAGTCTTCATAGAATTAGAAAACAAAAAAAACTACTTTAAAATTCACATGGAACAAAAAAGTGCCCATAGAACCAACGCAATCCTAAGCCAAAAGAACAAAGCTACAGGCATCTGGCTACTCAACATCAACCTATGCTACAAGGCTATTGTAACCAAAACAGCATGGAACTGGTACAAAAACAAACATATAGACCAATGAAACAGAAAAGAGATCTCAGAAATAAGACTGCACATCTGCAGCCGTCTGATCTTTGACAAACCTGATAAAAACAAGCAATGAGGAAAAGGATTCCCTATTTAATAAATGGTGCTGGGAAAACAGGCTAGCTATATGCAGAAAACTGAAACTGGATCCCTTCCTCACACCTTATACAAAAATTAACTCAACATGGATTAAAGACTTAAATGTAAAACTCAAACTATAAAAACCCTAGAAGAAAATCTAGGCAATACTATTCAATACATAGGCATGGGCAAAGATTTCATGATGAAAACATCCAAAGCAATTGCAACAAAAGCAAAATTTGACAAACAGGATCTAATTAAACAAAAACCTTCTGCACAGCAAAAGAAACCATTGTCAGAGTGAATAGACATCCTACAGAATGGGAGAAAATTTTTGCAATCTATTCATCTGACAAAAGTCTAATATCCAGAATCTACAAGGAACTTAAATTTACAAGAAACAAACAATCAAATCAAAAAATGGGCAAAGAACATGAACAGACAGTTCTCTAAAAAAGACATTTATGTGGCCAACAAACATGAAAAAAAAGCTCAACATCACTGATCATTAGAGAAATGCAAATCAAAACCACAATCAGATGACATAGAATGCCATTCAGAATGACTATTATTAAAAAGTCAAGAAACAACAGACGCTGGCGAAGCTGTGGTGAAATAGGAATGCTTTTACACCGTTGGTGGTAATGTAAATTAGTTCAACCATTGTGGAAGTCAGTGTGGCAATTCCTTAAAGAGCTGGAACCAGAAATACCATTTGACCCAGCAATCCCATTTACTGGGTATATACCCAAAGGAATGTAAATCATTCTATTATAAAGATACACACATATGTTATGTTCATTGCAACACTTTTACAATAGCAAAGACATAGAATCAACCCAAATGCCCATTGAAGATAGACTGGATTAAAAAAATGTGGTACATAGATACCATGGAATACTATGCAGCCATAAAAAGGAACAAGATCATGTCCTTTGCAGGGATATGGATGGAGCTGGGAGCCATTATCCTCAGCAAGCTAACACAGGAACAGAAAACCAAACACCACATGTTTTCACTCATAAGTGGGAGCTGAACAATGAGAACACATGGACACAGGGAGGGGAACAATACACACTGGGACCTGTCAGTGGGGCAGGGAGAGGGAAAACATCAGGATAAATAGCTAATGTAGCTGGGCTTAATACCTAGATGATAAGTTGATAGGTGCAGCAAACCATGACACAGATTTACCTATGTAACAAACTTGCATGTCCTGCACATGTATCCTGGAACTTAAAATGAAATAAATAAAATTTAAAAAAAAGAATGCAGATACATAAAGGGTCTGAGAAATGAGGAGCCATGGAAAACAACAACAAGTGGCAAAGAGATCAAATACAGTGTTCATCTACTCAGATTTGTGTGAGGACTAGAGGGGGCATAATAATTACTTTAATATGATTCACATGAAAAATATAAAAATTAGATATTTTAAAAATAAAATATGGGTAGTGCATTAGTCCATTCTCATACTGCTATAAAGAACTACTTGAGACTGGGTAATTTATGAAGAAAAGAACTTTACTTGACTCGCAGTTCCACGGGTTGTACAGGAAGCCTGGTTGTGAGGCCTTAGGAAATGTACAATCATGGCAGAAGGCAAAGGGGAATTATGCATCTTTTACCACAGTGGAGCAGAAGAGAGAAAGAAAACTGGGAGGTGCCACACGAAACAACCAGATCTCCTGAGGACTCGCTCACTGTCAGAAGAACAGCAAGGGGGAAATTTACCCCCATGATCCAGTCACCTCCCACCAATACTTTCCTCCAATTTGACATGAGATTTGGGTGAACACACAAATCCCAACCATATCAGGTGAGTAGTAGGGAGTATTTGAAACAACAGTCTGGGCTGCACAAGAAGGATCCAGGTCCGGGTGCAGTGGCTCACGCCTACAATCCCAAGCACTTTGGGAAGCCAAAGTGGGAGGATCAGTGGAACTCAGTTGTTTCAGAACATCCTGGGCAACATAGAAGGACCTCATGTCTACTGAAAATAAAATAATTAGCTAGGAATAGTCATTCCTGCCTGTGGTCCCAGCTACTTGGGAGGCTGAGGTGGGTGGATCACTTAATGGGGTGCAGCCCATTAAGTAGAGGCTGCAGTGGGTGATGATAGTCACACTGCACTCCAGCCTGGGTGACAGAGGAGACTCTGTCTCAAAGAAAAAATGATCCACCTTTACATAATCAGTTAGGATTGACTCTGTGTTTATGTGCATTTTTTTCTGTCTACATCCGAGGTAATCCTTTCCATCATACCAAGGTAATCCTTCCCATCATAATCCCACATTTCAGAGGGCTTCCTGATCAGCCCTGTTTAGCCTGGACTCACCTACATGGGAATAAACCAGAGAACAACCCAACAAGCCACCAAAAACCTGTGGTTCCATCCAGGAATGACAATAGGTTCCATCCAGCATTCTATACAAGTATGGGAGTCCTGGCCATGCGTGCTGTTGCTGCCTCTGTACTTTTTGTGGCTTATGTGTTGAAAGGTCCAGCCTAGTGTCTCCCACTTCATGGATGGAAGCAGACCCGAGGCTTCCAACCTGAGAGGCAAAGACTACCACATTGACACTCTCTGTAAATGACAGACACTTTCTTTCTAGACTTCTTGATTGTCAGTTGCACAAAGGGCATTCATAATGTGTTGAAATACAATGTCATCTGACCTTCCAAAGAGGCACCATCATTACTGACAGCATTTTGTCACTGCCAGTCATGTCCAAATGGCCAGCATTGTCTGCACTGTCCAACACAGAGGCTGAATTGCTGGGAAGTCAATTGTGTGGTATGTCAGGACAAGCAGTACTTATACATCTCTCAATTCATGCCAGAATGTTGACATTTCTTTAAAGTTTAAAAATTTATAAAGCAACTCCAAGTGTGTTCTTCTTTATAGTCATAAAATGGCTAACAGATAGGGTGGGAACAACTGTTTTGCTTCAAAATTCAAGTTTTTATTATTACACAGAATATGTGGAAACATATCTGATCCTGCAGAATGTATTCTTTTACTCTCCATTTAGGCTGCACGTATCATGAAAACGATAATTATCCTTTTTCTTTTAATTTTACTCTATATCATTCCATCAAACAGCTGTCCAAACAGTAATTCTGGCTGATATTCAGTCTTGTATAAATTATATTTCTGCTTGTTTTATCTTCATGTATGTTTTTTCAAAATAAGTCATTATTTACCTGGAAAGCCCTTTGATCCCAGTCCTAAATCACATTTGCAAGCTCACCTTCTACCTTATTCCTAGTATCTATTCCTAATACCCCCTCAGATCCACTCAGAATCTTAATTTGCCTCCTTCAATACCATATTGATTGGAACTCAGATCACCTACCCCTGTCTACCATCTAGAAGTGCTATTTATGTGGCCTTCTCTGTCCTTCACAAGACCATGAACATCCAGAGGCCAGGGAATTTAATGTTTGAGTCCCAGAGTCTAGCCAATAGCTGATTATATAGTAGATGCTCAATAAATTTTGGATGAATCAAATTCATGCCACTTTGCCATTATTTTGAAAAAGTATCATAAACCAAAGAAAGAATTATTTACTAGATCATGATCCTCTTAAGGTAAAAAACCACTTTTCTTTTCTTTTTTTTTTTTTGTTGTTGTTGTTTGTTTTTTAAGACGGAGTCTCAGTCTGTAGCACTGGTTGGAGTGCAGTGGCACAATCTCGGCTCACTGCAACCTCCACCTCGTGGGTTCAAGTGATTCTCCTGCCTCAGCCTCCCAAGTAGCTGAGATTACACCACCACACCCAGCTAATTTTTGTATTTTTAGTAGAGATGGGGTTTTGCCATATTGGCCAGTCTGGTCTGGAATTCCTGACCTCAAATGATCTGCCCGCCTCAGTCTCCCAAAGTGCTGGGACTATAGCCTATAGATAGGTCTCATTAAATGTATTAATTATATAACTACAGATGCACTGCAAACTTTTCATGATGTTTAAATTCCTATATAACCAGGTGAGTATATCTGTATATCTGCTCATTTAAAAAATAATATTGATGTTATATACTAAATAAAAGGGACAGGATTGAGGAGTTATCACCAAGGAAGAACCGTGACCGTGCAGAAAAATACCACCGTTTTTAAAAATGCCCTTTCTCATTGTCTCTCTGGCAGTGCACAGAAACGACATCATTGATAAAAACTACCTTGATAACTCAGCCTTCAAAATAAATTGCACTGCTCACTGCATCTATTGTTAGTCAACAATGCCTACCTCATGCTCATTGGAAAACTTGTAATTATTTGAGCAGTAACAAGTTTAGGTAATACCAGGGGAGTCATAAATAGTATTTAGAGGTTTCTATAAAAGCTTTTTAATTTGTTACTCCACAGCTCATTTACCTTGTATACTATGTGTCACAGAAAATACTCTTCTAAGATACAGGGACTGGAGAGAAAACGTTATGCACATCGTGGTGTGTGTTATAAAAATGTACTTTTTCATCCTCACTAAGGCTGCTATAGAAAGTAAGAATCTAAAAACGTTAAAGCCACAGTACACAATTCAGAAATATGTGCAGCTCTTCTGGGACTGTGGGTTGCCTACATGTGTTTTAGACAGTATGCAAGAGGTGTGGTACTAGGCTTCAGTGACTAATGGAAACAATTCCATAGGCTCTGGTGAACTTGAAAATTGGTTGTACTCTAACTGAAAAAAAAAAAAAAAAAATCCACTGCTTTCTCTTTCCTTTTTCAAATCCTAATGAGAGAATAATTAGTTTTGTGTTCTTAAGATCATGTTTTCCTTAGGGGACCACTCATGTTCCAACTTCCATAGTGGGAAAATAGAAACATAACAAAACAAAAATCTATGTAACATATCTTTGTAAATCAGTGGGACTTTTTGTTAATGGCTGTATGGATTGCTGGATGCTTTGATTATACCAACCTGCAGGGTAAAAAGATTGTGAATCTTAAAGCCAAAGAGCTTTTTTGTCGATGTGTAAGAAGCATTGTTTTCAAACTCTCCAATTTACAGATTCTAAAAAATCCCACACTCTTTCTTTAAATCCATCATTCAATGTATAACAGTCTTTCAATGGTTTGACCTTAACTCACTTGCCTTACAATCTAAGCTCCATGTTCTTTTCACTAGTGTCTAATTATGCCAGTGGTTCCTTTATTCCATTCATTGTCTCATATATCATTATTTTTAGGTTAAAATCTAAGTAGTTCCTGAAGATTGGACTCAATTCCATGGCATGTATAAAGTTTTGAGAGTCTACTGAAAAGGTAGTTTGACCCTTTGTGTCTAAAACTATCTGCTTGTTAATATATGCTTACTACTTGGATCCTAATTTTACATATTTCTTAACATTGCTAACAATAGCTTGATTTAGAAATGTTTCTTTTCCAATCTAAAATGATTACAAATCTGATACTTTGGTGAAAGATACTTAGAATATAGTGACAATTACATACAAGGATGTAATTAGAAGAGTGATTGGTAAATTCTTAAAAATTGCAATTGTAACTCATACTTCAGCTACGTTGGATTTTAAGCATGTTTATTTACATTCATCAAGCATTTAAGATTTCAGACATGGCTTAAGAGTTCTCAGAAAGTTTGGAGAGAGATTTCTACAGCCCTAACAGGAGATTTACTGAAAAATTACCAAATGTATGACTCAATTTGTTCCAAAAAGATGATAGCAAACAGAGTCATTTAAGTATACGTTTTTCCTTTTAGCGCAGCTCTAAAAATCAGGGTTCAGATATTGGAAGTCTGTTTACTATTCCCCCACATCACATAAATAGCATAGTATTATATATTTTAATTAGCATTCTTTTATTTTCAGTTAAAACTAAACATTACAAGGTTACATATATTCTGTTTTCGTGTGTGTGTGTGTGTGTGTGTGTGTGTGTACATGAACTGGATGCCCTCAGTGAGCGAAGTTCCTAGAACCATGGGTCTAGTGAATTTTGCACTAAAGATTTGTCTTTTTTTTCTAATAAATATTCCCTTAGCAAAAATTATTCAACAGTCAAAGGCAGCGATAGGAAACATAAGGCCTCCAGGCCAAATCTGGCCATCCACCTGTTTCAGTACATAAAGTTTTGTCAGGCCAGCTGTGGTGGCTCGCGCCTGTAATCCCAGAATTTTGGGAGGCCGAGGTGGGCGGATCACCTGAAGTCAAGGGATCGAGACCCGTCTCTACTAAAAATACAAAAAACTTAGCTGGTGTGGTAGTGGGTATCTGTAATCCCAGCTACTCAGGAGGCTGAGGCAGGGAGAATTGTTTGGATCTAGGAAGCAGAGGTTGCAGTGATCCAAGATCACACCACTGCACTCCAGCTTAGGTGACAGAGCGAGATACATCTCAAAAAAAAAAAAAAAAATTATTGGAACACAGCCATGTTTATTTGCTTGCATATTATCTATGGAAGCTTTTACCCTATAATGGCAAAGTTACATAGCTGCAACAAAAACTATATGGTCCACACAGCATAAAATATTTACTATCTGGCTTCATCTAGAAAGTTTGCCAACTCCTGGCTTAATTTCATCTAAAGTAGGAGCACCTGTCTCCAAAAGTACCGTTTTTTTTTTTTTTTTTTTTTTTTTGGGTCAAATATTTATAAATGCCACCAAAGTCTTCAGATGGTGGGATAATGGGGTACACTCTGCTCCTCTTCTGACCATCTTCTCATACTTCCCAGTGCCGAGTGAAAGGGAAGAGGAAGGGAATTCTGAGAAAGAAGTGGGATAAAGAGTAGAGGATCAGTCAGTCTTTTCTTGGCCGCCTTAAAATCAGACAATTTTTTTCTTTTATTTTTTGCCACTGTAGCTTTTCAAACATATACATTTCCAGAACGGTCTTCAGACTAATTGCAGGGAGTAGCTTTCCCTCACAATTATCTTACTAAAAATGTATAGGAATTCTGTGTTTTACAGTGGCATTTGCAATTAACCCCTGACCCTCAAAAGGTATAACAGCATCTGTTCAAGAATCATGTGATACTTGTGAAACCACATTCCTTTCTTCCCCCTCTGGACTTGTTAATTTCCAAGAAGACAGACACTGTCTTCACCTGAACTGATTCTTGTTTCAAAGTATGTGATTCCAGGTATACCAAAAGTCTTTCTTTTTAGGAATCCAATTACATAAAATGCGTGCCTTTCAACCCTGTCTTTTTTCCAAGTTGAAAATTGTGTTGGACGTGAAACATTTTAACATAGAGACTAGCTCACTCACTTCCACTCATGAAGTTTGATGATATAAGATAAAGATAGTTGACATTCTATGCATCACTGTTTTATTTTCTTACATCAGAGTGAATTAATTTCTACGTGTAAAAAATGCAAGAATGAAAGGCCTCGTAATAAAGATGTAATTCCTCTGATTCCATGTGCAAACTGATTCAGTCATGTTCCCTTTGACCTCCCCCTCCTATGAGGGTTGCTGATGAGCTTGATGCTACATCTGTGGAGTCAGCTGCTCATAATAAAAATTACAGCCATTAATGTAATGGTTTTAAAATGAAAATTGTTCACAGAAGAGGAACATTTTAGTAAAAATATCCTAAGTCTGGAAATGTGTCCTTTTATTTCTTTCAACAATTATACATAAGACACATTTTTAGAATTAGAATTTCATTGTATTATGTTTAATGGTCTCATCATTGAACATACAACATAAAAATATAGTAAAAGTTACAAATCCAGAAGCCTGTTAGGATAATCAAGAAAATGAGACAAAAACTAAGGAGATTAAAGAGATTGGGCCAGATAGATCATTACATTAAGAGCCTCCCACTATTACTGTCCTAAACAAACCATATATTTTGGTTAAAATTAATTGGTTCATATTCTCTGAGATTTGGTTCTTCTTTGAACATTTTGTTCCTATCTCCAGTTTCATTCAAAAGGATTTTAGCATCATGTCTGTCCTAATAAACAAAACTGTATGCAGTATCCTTTTCTGAAACCCTATAGTTGTCCATTTCTTTCACATGAAAATTTATATATACATGTATAATATATCTCGAACTTAATATCCATGTGAAATATCTATATCTATCCCAGCTTGTTGGGCTTCCATGCTAGAGACCATCACTCATAATACCTTATGCACACACACCACATCCTAAGTATCTGGGGTTCATTCCTTTCCTTTGATTTTTGTCCTTGATACTTTACTCATTAATCCTAACTGATAAAAATAAGAATCTCTTCTTCAGCATGCAGTGTCTAGGCCATAAGGCAGTTTGAATGAAGCAATACCAGAACCAGCAGAACCATTAAATTCATTCATATATCTTCTCTCTGACAGCATTTTTCCTAAGCACATCCAAGACTCTCTTCATCAAGACTCACAGCCTGATGCCCTGCTCCCTCCCCAGGTTGTATTCAGTAGACATGAGGAGGTGGAGTTCAAGCACAGCAGGCATTGGGAGGGCAGGCATCAGTAATTCCAGGTCATCTTTCAATCCTCAGCACAGCGGAGGAATTGCTCTCAGGAATTAGTACAGCCCCAGTGGTCCTTAATGCTCATAGTTACTTGGACATATGGAAAGCAGATGCAATAGAGGCATGGGTTCCAGAAAAACATAGATTTTAGATCTGTGAATAGGCATCTAGAACATTTTTTTGAGACACGGTCTTACTCTGTCACCCAGGCTAGAGCATAGTGGCATGATCTTCCTTCATTGAAGCCTTGACCTCCTGGGCTCAAGTGATCCTCCTGCCTCAGCCTCCAGAATAGCTGGAACTACAGGCACACATCACCCAGCTAATTTTCATATATATATATATATATATATATATATATATTTTTTTTTTTTTAGAGGTGGGGTCTTGTGATGTTGTCCAGGCTGATCTCAAACTCCTGGCCTCAAGTGATCCTCCTGCCTTAGCCTCCCAAAGTGCTGGGTTTATAGGTGTGAGCCACAACACCCAGCCAAGAACTTTCACTACCCTGAAGAAAACTGTCAGGTTTATGCAAATTGAAAATTAATGTGCCATAGTCCTAGGCTTGAATGCACAGTAGGTACTTAGCAACAAGGAGTTAAACTAGTGACTGGAAACAAAAACTCAGAATGACTGTTCAGGGCACCTAAGTCGGGATTCAGCAAGGATGAATAAACATTCATTGAAAATACATTCACTCTTTCATTTCCAAATATATATTGAAAATATACTATGTCTCTGATACTCTTCTTGGGCAGCTTGCAAAGCAATGAACAAAATGAAAAGGGTCTTCATCCACAGACAGCTTACATTCTAATAGAAAAGACAACTACAATAAATAATTGAAAAAATACATCAGATAATTTTAGATACTGATGAATACAAGGAAGATAATGAAGCCTTGGGCTGGGGGAGTGACTGGAGAGGGGCTACATAGGTAAGGTGTTCAGAAAAGGCTTGGTTCATCAGGGAGTGATATTGGAAATGAAACCTGTCTAATGAGGAGCCCGAGATGTGAAGAGCCAGTGGAAGGGGCACCTATCCTAAGCACTAAGGAGAGAATGAGTTGGTGTTATTAAAGATGTAGACTACCAAAGCTGCATGAGGCCAGGCCTTAGATGAGGGCCAGTTCATGTTGTCTTCTCAAAGGTGAGGATTTGGGAATTTATTCTAGGAGTTGTAGGAATCCAGTGACAAGTTATCAAAGGGGAATGACACAATCAGATTTTCATTTTCAAAATATCCCTCTGTGACTGCAGGGTATCCTGATTTGGGAAGGTTAAGAGAGGAAAACTGCTGACCAGGTAAAAGGCCACTACTGCAAATCAGGTGAGAACTGAGAGTGATATGTGGCAGTGACAGTGGAGGTGAAGAAATGGGAACAAATTAAAGGCATATTTGAGGGACAGAACTGACCAGGTTCTCTGAGAAAATGAAAAATAAAGGGCAGAAAGCAGTTAAGTATAACTGTCTATGTTTTGGAGTAAATAAAGAGGGCAGACTGTAGCTCCATTGATGTAGACAGGAGAGAGTAGCGTAAGATGTTTCTGTGGGAAATTGGGGAACATATCAAATTTGAGATTTTTAATGTGTATCTTGCTTAGTTCTTCAATCTTCATTTTGATTTCTAAATCCAAGCTTAAGGGAGAGTGCATGACTTTAAATTCAAATCTGAGAGTCATTAGAGTATTTCCAGCTCTGGAACTGAATGAGATACTTAAAGACATATATATGTCTGTCTATAAATATATATATAAATGAGGTACTTAAAGACATATATGTATACATATATATAAAGACATATGTATACATATATATATAAAGACATACATGCCTTTACATATATGTGTGTACATAAAAAGTTGAGTCTTATATAAAGACATATGTATATGTAAAACACATATGTGTGTATATGTGTGTACATGTGTATATATATGTCTTTATATAAGAAGACTCACCTTCCCAGTATTCAAAGAGCAAGTTAAGAAGGAGCAGCTGTGAAAAGATACTGAAAAGCAAGAGATACCTAAGAACTAAGTGAGCGTGATCTCCTACAATCTAAGAAAAGTTTTAGAAGAGACAGCGAGCAAGAGACAGAAGGACAGTGAGTCAAATGCCACAGAAAACTGTTTAAAATGTTGCTGCTGAGACTTAAAGCAAGATAAATACAGAAAGAAATGACCATTTCATTTGACCATTGAAAGGAGCAGTTTAGATGGGAGTTGGAACAGAATGGAGCAAATTAAAGAGAGGATGGAAAATAAAGAAGATGCATCACAAATAGTATAGACTTGTTAGAAGATGTCAACTCTTTATAGATCATTTTCACAGAGTCAAAAAAATTAATTTATATCTTACCTCTCCTCAGCCAAAAAGAAAAAAAAGCAAGCAAGCTCAGGAAAAGAAAAACCATAAATGTTAGAGCTGATGTTTAAATTCATGTTCTTAAGGCATGTGGGTGGTGTCTGGGACCACTAAACCCTTCTTGATTGGGGGCTAAAGGATAAACAGTATGTTAGAGGAGGAGACTTAATATGATAATATGTGAATTTTTCTTGTAACAGTGCAATATCTTATTGATAATCCAAAGAGGCCCTTGCCTTTGCCACTTATGGAAAGCTATTTAGAACTGTATACAGTCAATGATGGACACAAGATAAAGTCTTGAACGTTACATTCAAGGGAAAAATCATGGAGGGTGAAATTAAATAATCCTTAACAAAAATGTCTTTGTCCAAATGAACAACAGAAGATGCATAAGTGAGGGTAGCAGATTTCAAAAGCACCTGTTCAGTTGTTTTATACATTATTTTGTTGAAGCAACAGTGTAAGACTCAACTTGAGAAAGTCTCTACAATCAGACTTTTAGTTTTATAGAAGCAACACAGTTTACCACTGCCTTATCTTTATAATGCAAAAACCCCTTTGTAGACACATAACGATATAGTTAGACTACTGCTACAAACATTATGGGTGTGAGAGTCAAAGAACGGCAATTCAAGAAGATGTAAACTGACAAATTTAGGTACTGCAAAAAGTAGGGAAGAATCAAAGGAATTATTGACAATGACTGTAACGTGCAGTAATACATTTTACTATACCGGATTCTGCCAAGGGAGATTCGTATGTGAAACCAGCAAATTGCCTGCAGAAGACTTGAGTTGAGCTTTTAAGTAGATTAGGACTAAATCTGAATTCTAGAGAGAAGAATAAATTTAGTTTAAAAGGTATCTGGATCACAAAATGTATGTGAGAAATAAACAGAATTTATGAACTTGTTTAGTATGGAAGGCTATTTTTCATATAATAGGTGCAATAAAAAGACTAATTTTACAAAATATTCCTTAGGCATTTATTATTTTCTGGGTCTTTTAAGGAGGGTAAATCTGCTTTGTGTCTGTTAAGGAATTATAAATCAGTATATACATTATCTTCTCACAAATCATCAATCTATTCCACAAGTATAGCCTTTGATTTGGTGTTACGGATTGAGAAGCTGATTGGAACCATAGAGAACACTGAAGAATCTATCGGTGAGGCTGCCTCTGTGATCAACAGAGAGGACAGGGGTGCTATTTCTCTGCTGATTGGAGCACATGTTTTTAAATACTTCTTTATGCCTTTATTGATCATGAATATGATACTTGCTGATAAAGATTATGATAATGGTATTGAACTGCTCTCCTTTCCAAAAGGAAAAGATTAATTCCAGATTGATTTAAAATAATATATTCTTGCAGGAAATCTTATCTTTGACTTAAAACGCACTAAAATTTACTGTGTTGCTACATTTTTTTCCCCAGATGAGCCTTTTGATAGAACTTTCTATAGAGAAATCAACAAGTTCATTTGGAGAAACATTCTTAACATAGTCACAATAATACTGGTAGGTGTCATGTCAAGAGGTAACAATTTCTGATCATTTCCTCTGTTCCTCTATGCATGTGCATAAACTTCCTTAGTCTTTACAAGTACCACATGAAATGTGTGCCTTTTTTAGTCTTAATTTACACTTGAGTACACTGAGGTTTAAGTGGATTCAGCAATGAACCCAAATACATACAACTAATACAGAGCAGAACCTACAATTTGGGATACTTTTTTACTTGAGAGCTTATACTTTTAAACTCATTTGTATACTGTGTAGCCATAACTGGACATTCAGGTTTTGGATTAAGATTGTGTGTATTTGAATCCCAATTTAACCTTTTACTGCTTCTGTGACTTTGAACAAAGTAACTAATCTTCTTGTCATGTAAGTCTTCTTATTGGTAGAGAATAATAAAAAGGAGTAACATTCCATTAATCTCATAACTTTGGAGATGATTACATGAAATGATATATGTAAAATAAGTAATACATAAAAATATATGTAAAATATTAAATAATGTATGTAAAATAGTAAATGAAATAATATATGTAAAATATTTCCTGGTACTTTAGGAAATGCCTGATGCACCATAGGTTTTAACCACAACAATAGTGCTAACAATAACACTACCACATAATTTGGAAACATGCCTCAATCATCATAAAATGAGGGTAAATCGGCAGAGACAATCATAAAAAGACATTTACAGATTTGCGAGTCAGTCAATAATATTAAATATGAAGCTCTAATTGGAACTATTTTGTATGGATCTACTCATTAGTCAGCTAAAATAATTTTTAAAGTACAGAAGAGTTTCCCAAATTAAATGTCATCACCATAGGCCTTTCTAGCTCGTAAGTGATTTCAGCCGAAACCTTTCTGTAAGGGTTATACTTGTCAGAGGCAAAACATGAAGAGTAACAATTCTCTGAACACATTTTGAAATGGAAAAACATTGAAATTCTATGAAAGTAAAGTAAGTCTCCATTCAAAACTCAGCCTTAATCCAAATTAGTTAATTTGTTTGACCATGAAACCATATAAAATTCCAACCCATTCTTTCTCTATAACCATAGTCTGACTAATTCTTTTAATTCTTACAAATTTACACTGTCAACAAGCATTAAATGAGTGGAGAAAAATTCAGGTTGTCTTTTTTCCTCTCATGCCCATCGAAAGTTTGAAGGTAACTGTCATCTGTCAAATTGATTTTGACTCATATGTACAGAACATGCTCACACAGTGAACTATTCAGCAGTAACAAGAGAGGAAGAATTCTCCACAGACACTTTATCAACTCACTATCAACTTTGGAAAGCAGAGGAGGATTAGACTTGGGGGTCAATTTCACAGGCTAGATTTCATTATCTAGAAAACAATGATTAAAAAAGTATATTGCTAAAGAGTCACGCTAGACAAAGTACTAAACTCTCTACAGAAGTTCCTAATAGAAATAGATTTAATCATGTATTTATCTAGTGTTGATATATTACCTACTATGCTAATCAATTGCAGTGAGTGAATTTGGAAAGTAAAAAGAGAGATAAGGACCCCCACAAAATATGAAATATAACAAAATATAATTGCCCACATTGTGAAATACTCACACAAAGAAATTTTTAGAGGGAAACTGTTAAAATGTACAAAGTAGTTTTATGGACAACAAGTTGAAAGTCTGCATATTATAGGTCCCTCTTGAAATTTCATGATGGACATTGGCAAAATGTTCTTGATAGGTCCAAAATTAAAATAATCTATTTAATTTTTTAAAATACAGCCATTTCAAAATTGAGTTACCATGGAATCAGTTTTTTTTTTTTTTCTTTCCACATGACCTAGATTAACATTCCGTGAAATGTGAATTTTGTAAAATGTGTTTTAGGAAGTGAGGTTGGTCAACAAAGACATTAAGGCAAGAAGATAGGGAGATACACAAATAACACCTCTGCTGCTTGCATTTATTGCCATAGGAAAGTGTGAAAAGGCACTCAACGTGCCATTGAAGAAGGATTGCAATTTTGATGGGAGAAAGTGACAGGGCTGAGAGAAAGGATTTTCTTTCCCGATGAAGAGAACAGTGCAAGTTAGGAAGAGTTAGGAGTGAGAGAAATAAGCATAGAGCATAATATGAAAACTACCAATCTTCCATTCTGTTTTGCATGCAGAATACTTGTTCATGACTACTGAATGGTTGGGTTAGAAAGGTAGGTTGGCAGGGGAGTAGATATAAAATGAAATAGACCAAAAGAGTTATAGCTAAATTATGAAATAAAATAGTAATAGCAAAAATAAGTATTATGAAAATAAAATCTGTTCAAAGGAGCTTTAAAAAATAAAACATAATAATCACTGAAAGATTATTTAAAACAATTTATTGTTATTTTCTCTTTCAAAAGTTATAAAATACAGGCCGGGCACCGTGACTCATGCCTGTACACTCCGCGCTTTGGGAGGCTGAGGCGGAAGAATTGCTTGAACCTGGGAGGCAGAGGTTGTAGTGAGCAGAGATCATGCCACTGCACTCCAGCCTGGGTGACAGAGCAAGAACCTTTCTCAAAAAAAACAGAATGGGAGAAAATTTTTGCAATCTACTCATCTGACAAAGGGCTAATATCCAGAACCTACAAAGAACTCAAACAAATTTACAAGAAAAAAACAAACAACCCCATCAAAAAGTGGGCAAAGGATATGAACAGACATTTCTCAAAAGAAGACATTCATACAGCCAACAGACACATGAAAAAATGCTCATCATCACTGGCCATCAGAGAAATGCAAATCAAAACCACAATGAGATACCATCTCACACCAGTTAGAATGGCGATCATTAAAAAGTCAGGAAACAACAAGTGCTGGAGAGGATGTGGAGAAATAGGAACACTTTTACACTGTTGGTGGGATTGTAAACTAGTTCAACCATTATGGAAAACAGTATGGCGATTCCTCAAGGATCTAGAACTAGATGTACCATATGACCCAGCCATCCCATTACTGGGTATATACCCAAAGGATTATAAATTATGCGGCTATAAAGACACATGCACACGTATGTTTATTGCAGCACTATTCACAATAGCAAAGACTTGGAATCAACCCAAATGTCCATCAGTGACAGATTGGATTAAGAAAATGTGGCACATATACACCATGGAATACTATGCAGCCATAAAAAAGGATGAGTTTGTGTCCTTTGTAGGGACGTGGATGCAGCTGGAAACCATCATTCTTAGCAAACTATCACAAGAACAGAAAACCAAACACCGCATGTTCTCACTCATAGGTGGGAACTGAACAACGAGATCACTTGGACTCAGGAAGGGGAACATCACACACCGGGGCCTATCATGGGGAGGGGGGAGGGGGGAGGGATTGCATTGGGAGTTATACTTGATGTAAATGACGAAGATGGTGCAGCAGACTAACATGGTGACAAGTATACATATAATAAACTCTGCATGTTATGCACATACCCTACAACTTAAAGTATAATAATACAAATAAATTAAAATAAATAAATAAATAAACCCATGAAAAAAAAAAAGAAAATGTGGCACATATACACCATGGAATACTATGCAGCCATAAAAGGATGAGTTTGTGTCCTTTGTAGGGACATGGATGTGCAGCTGGAAACCATCATTCTTAGCAAACATCACAAGAACAGAAACCAAACACTGGGGAGGTTCCCTACCTAGGTGGAACTAACAATGAGATCACACTTGACCCAGGAAGGGAACATCACACACCGGGCCTATCAATGGAGGGGTGGAGGGGAGGGATTGCATTGGGAGTTATACCTGATGTAAATGATGAGCTGATGGAAAAGCACACCAACACATGGCACAGCATACATATGTAACCAACCTGCACGCTATGCACATACCCTACAACTTAAAGTATACAATAAATAATAAATAAATTTAAAAAAAAGGTATAAAATATAAAACCATAGAGATAGAGAATTATAAAATGTCATGCAGTCTTTCTCAGATGTACATAATTTATTCATTGATATATTCTACAAATATTTTGAGCACTTATTAAGTACCACACATTCTTAGATATGGGTGATACAACAACAACTAAGACAAATTTTCCAACTCTCATGGAATTTATATTCTAGTTGGAGAGAGAGGTAGTAAACAAACATGTTAACAAATAAGTATATAATGTGAAGTAGTGAAGTATATAAAATGAACAGCAAAGAATCCACACATGTATTAGATTGTGGTGGGGGAGAACAGCAGGGGAGAAGCCAATAATGCAATCTAGTGTCATATCATAATGAGAACTATTAGGAGCAATAAAATAGGATAAGGAGATTGAAGGAGATTGGGGTTGAGGGAGAAGATTGAATTATTTTTAATATGGTGGCCAGGAAAGGCCTTTCTAAAGAGGCTGCATTTTCAGGTCAGAGACATGAATAAAGTGAGGGAGCAAACTGTTCACTCCTCTGTTGATGAAAATTTAGGTTAATTTTAATCTTTTGCTACTATAAAATGATAAAGTAGTCAACAGTTTTTGTCTCTTGTATACACATTGAAACGTTTCTTTAGGGTGTATGATGAGGAACAGGATTACAGGGCTGTCCATCTTCAAGTTTGCTAGACACTGCATTGCATATTGACCTCCAAAATGACTGTACATCTATCTAGGAGCATATAAACTTTGAAGGAGGAAAATCTTCCTCTCTAACCAGAGGATTTGTGGTCCCAAGAGTGTGCGGAAAACTCCAGTTATATATATTTTTTCTCTTTCTCTGTCTTCGCATAGGCCAGAAAGCTGGAGCTTCAATTACTATGATCTTTGCTACCCCTAATGTTGACATGGTTGTGGGTAGTATATGGCAGCATAGAGTAACTAATGCTCCAGCTTTCTGGCTAGAGGACAAAAAATGAAAGCACTAGGGAATTGGAAAATACCTGGAAGACTTTAGGGAGGAGCTCAGGAATATAAATCCATAAAGTTATTTATAAACCAATGGGCTTTAAATGATCTAAATATACTAACTAAAAAAGTGAGATGGACAACATAGATTTTTTAAAAATGGATTCAGCCAAGTGCTATCTATGAGAAACTCATGCCAAATGCAATGATAGAGTTAGATTAAAATTAAAGGGCTGGAAAAACATTTCCCATACAAATGCTAATCAAAAGAAAGTTAGAATAGCTATATTAATATCAGACAAAGTAGATTTCAGAGCAAGGAAAATTACCAGAATCGAGACATTACATAACAATAAAAGGGTAAATCCACCAAGAAGTCATAACAACCCTACATGTACATGAATATAACAAAAGAGCCTCAGAACATGAAGGAAAACCTGAAAGAACTGAACGGAGAAGTAAAAAAAATCCACAATTATATCTGTGGATGTATTTATCAGTCATAGATAAACTAGTAGACAGAATATTGGAAAATATATAAAGGGACCAAATGCCACCGACAATCAACAGGTTCTAATTGATACTTATGTAATTATCCATCCAAGCAGGAAAATACTTATTATTTTCAAGTGTATACCCAACACTCACCAAATAAGGATATCCTGATTCATAAAACAGATCTTAACAAAATAAAAGAATTGATGTTATACAAAATATGTTCTCTAATTGCTGTGGTTTTCCCATCCAAACTCATGCTGAAATTTGATTCTCGGTGTGATGATGGTGGGAGTTGGGGCCTAGTGGGAGGTGTTTGAGTCTCAGAGGTGATCCTTCATGAGTTGATTGATGCCCTCCTATGGGAGTGAAATTTTGCTTTCTCAGGATTGGATTAGTTATCAGAGAGTGAACTGTTACAAAAGCAAGTTGGACTTCCTAGACTCTCTCTTCCTCCTGTGCCAAGTGACCTCTTTTCCCATGCCAGTTTCTGACCCAACATGTGGCCCTATGCTCTTGAGTTTCCCAGCCTGTAGAATCCTGTGCTAAATAAATGCGTATAGAAAACAAACTACCAAGTCTCAGGTATTCTGTTATAGACACACTAAACAGACTAACGCACTGACCATAACTGAATTAAACTATAAATAAACAATAGAAAGATAGGTAAATTTCCAAACTCTTGGAAATTAAACAACACATTTTCAAATAGTCCATGGGTCAAAGAGAAGATCCTAAGAGAAATTGGAAAATATTTTCAGGAGAAATAAAATGAAAATACACATATCAAAATTTGTGGGATGTTGCTGGAGCAGTGTTTAGTGGAAAATGTATAGGATTAAATGTTTATTTTAGAAAGAATAAAAATAATACAGTCATTTTGGAACAGAGTTTGTCAGTTTCCGGTCAAGTTAAACAGAGACTCTATTGCCCAGAAATTCCACCCCACCCAAAAGAAACAAAGCATGTGCATACAAAGACTGAATGCAAATGTATATAGCAGCTGTATTAATAATAGTCAAACCTGGAAACATTTATATGGTTCATTCAACAATATAAATAAAACAATATAAGCATTCAGCTGGTGAATGTATAATCTATTATGCTATATCTACACAATTAACTAGTACTCAGCAACAAAGGCGGTGAACTATTGATACATGAAACAATGTGGATGAATCTCAAAAGCATTATGCTAAATGAAAGAAGCCAGATACAAAAAGTGAGATCATACATATCCTTGTCTACTTCCTAAAATCAGAGGACACTATTCAATACTTATTTAACCATGAAGACTTATGCTATCTGATGCCTTTGTGTTGAAACTCTTTATCAGATTGAGAAGGTTTTCTTCTGCTTCAAGTACGTTGAGAATATTTATTATATGTGTTTAATTATATTACATTTCCTTTTTCCCATTGAGAAAATCATTATTACTAATAGATTTTAATATTAAATTAAATTCTCTTACCTGGGATGAACGCCATTTGGTTATATTATATTATATCCCCAAATCCAAATCCCTTTACTATCTCCAAATCAAAATCTCTTTAATATTCCTCATTACAGTAATGCAAGTGTTTCCAAAATTCGTTGCTTCACAGAACATTTAATTTTTCTGTTAAGACATTTTTCAGGCTTTGTGTTCCACAGAACTATTTATAAATCACTGACATAAATAAGTTAATTAAAACCTGAAGTATATAGTTAGCAATCATTAATTTCTTTCATCTTTACCCATGTACTCACCAATGACTTCTAACATTTTGAAATGAAAGACACAAGAATTGCAGTTACTCTTACACTTACAAATGATCACTTTAAAGCATAATTTCAAAGAACAGGCTGCATATTCAAGTGGGAACAACTTGTGCATAAATCTTAAGATATTATTTGCCACATATTGATATAATAGTTGTAGAAAATGTTTTACTCTGTGGATGGTAGACTCACTGAAAAGCTCTTGCAACTATATATTGATTCCTTAATGCAGTCATTTCCTTGAAATATATTCACTTGTCTTGATCTGGCTCTTTACAGTAAGAATTTAATCACAGTTTTTCACTGGTTCACCACTTTGCAGTCCTTTAAAATTTCAAGAAGTTCTGGCTACCATCTGAAATTAAATAAGTTAACCGTTGACCTTGGAAGTTACATAAAAAACTTTTTTAAATTGGAGATTGCTTTTTTCTGTAGTCAGAGTCACTATTTTCCCAGGGATGCTAAGTAACATTAATCTATGAAGACAGGTGGCTTTTCCCTTTGCACCTTCACACACACACACCTCACACACGCGCATGTGCGTGCGCCAATAGATACTTGAATTAGATACTTTTCTTTGGAGAGACTGGGATTCTTGAACACCTGGGCTCAAGAAATCCATTTGCTTCAGCCTCCCAAAGTGCTGAGATTATAGGAGTGAACCACCATGCCTGGCCAAAAAATATTTTTTAAGCAGTGGCTTAGGTATCAAATATAAAATGAAAAGTATTTTATAAACTAGACTAGAAGATTTAGTAAACTTTTTTTTTTTTTTTTTTTTTTTTTTTGGAGACAGGGTCTCATTCTGTTACCTGGGCTAGAATACAGTGGGAGGCTCATAGCTCAGTGCAGCCTTAAACTCCTGGGCTCAAGCCATGCTCTTACCTCAGTTCCCAAGTAGCTGGTCTAACAGGCATGTGTCAGCATGCCTGGCTAATTTTTTTTTTTTTTAAAGAGACGGGGTCTCACTTTGTTGCCCAGGCTGATCTCCAACTCCTGGCTTAAAGTGATCTTTCCAGTGTATCCTCCCAAAATGCCGGGATTACAGGCATGTGGCGCCATGCCCAATCTAGTAAACTTATTTTTAAGGTAGCTTGGCTTAAATAGTGAAGTGCTATAGACAGGAGAGACTTGACATTCTGTATTTGTCTGGGACTATTCAAACCTAAAACTTAGACCTTACCTTATGACATGAAGGAAGGACTAGGACAAAGGTAATACTCATAGACCCAAACCAAGAAAGAAAGTTTGCTCATGATAATATTAAGGGAGATCACCTAGACATCTTCTCCAGCCTGGCTGCTGGGGTAGATTCTAGAGGGGAGAGAGGAGGAAAAAGATGCCTGGGTTTTATCTTTGGTGAGTGAAGAATATTGTACTTTACTTACCATACTCTTTTTATTGAAGGGAGAGAAGAAAGGTAAAATATGGGTGGGCTTTCTCCATTTCGAAAGGGAGAAAAAGAAGACCATGGAAATGATGAATTTTCCCTTCTATGAAGAAGAAAGGGGAAATATTGGGAATAGGAGAGAGTAACATACTGGAAATTCTTCCTTTGGAGCTCAGTACTATTTTAATACTCTCTACATCACCCCCACTTTTTTGGACACAGAACTTATTTCAAACAAAGTAAAGTAAGCACTGAACTGTAAATCTATGAATGTGGTCCTCAGTTTTCTTCATACGTAAAGTGAGAAGTTTGGGCTAGTCTCTGAGATGTCTTCCATCCACATGTACCTTAAATGACCCAAGCTGCAGACACTGTTCAACACACCTCGTCACTACTGGACTGGATGGCCAGGTGAATATTCTGGCTTGCTCGTTCTGCTCGCAACAGCTGGGGCTGAAACAGCTGAGATTTGCCATCTCAGGCTACAGAAGGCCTGCTCAAGGACTTACTTGCTGAGCACTTCTTCCTCTCCCTCTTGCTCAGTTTGGTAACAGTATCAAGGGCATAGAAACTGCAAGTTCCCCAGGATCAGAAAATGCATTTTGCTCTTTAGGCTTCTCCTCCTGGTGCCCTGCTGCCCTTTCTTCTCAGAAACCCCACTGGTGCTCACACTGGGGCATTTAACAGCTCCTTTCAGTCACTTTTGTGTCCAAGGGCTGATGCCCATGCAGAGCCTGCTGGCTATTGACTAAAGGTTGGTGGTGGCCACCTCACGCCTGCAAAGCATGAGGTTTGAGTATCTCGGGAGAAAGCTCTGGGACAATGCCCTCCTTGATGTCAGTGTGTGGGGTCTTGTTGAAGATTTGCCAGGCAGCCAAGAGAAACTGTTCCACACATAGAACAGGGGGAGACTTGAATCCCAGAGAAAACAAAACAAAACCTAACAAAACAGAAATGACTCTTGATGAACCTCTTGCTCTGGACTGGTGCCCTAGAAGTGAATGAAATTGTTTTAAAGATTACCAAGAAGATATAACATATCAAATGCAGCATTAATATGTGAGTATTATATTTTACTTTATTCTTAGTGTGGCATAACACATGTAAAATTTATCATCTTAGCTCTGTTTAAGTGCACAGTTGAGTAATGTTAAGTGTATTCACATTGTTGTACAATCTCCAGAACTCTTTTCATCTTGAAAAACTGAAACTCTGTGCCTATTAAACAACAATTTCTATTCTTCCCTTTCCTGGATTCCTGGCAACCACCCTACTACTTTTGTTTTTAATAAATGTGACTACTCTATGTATCTCATATAAATAAAATAATACGGTATTTGTGTTTTTGTGACAGGTTTATGTCACATAGATAATGTCCTCAAAGTCCATCCATGATGTAGCTATGTCACAATTTCCTTCCTTTATAAGGTTAGGTAAAATTTCCTTGTATGTGTATACCACATTTTGTTTATCCATTCACCTGCTTATAGACACTTGAGGTACTTTCACCTTTTTGCTATTGTGAATAATTATGTTATGATAAAGGGTATTCAAATATCTCTTTAGGATCCTGCTTTCCATCTTGGGAGGTATACATGCAGGCATGGAATTTCTAGATCATACAGTAATTCTATTTTTAATTTTCTGAGGGATCACAAAAATATAAGTGCTATTGTCTGAATATGTATGTCTCCACAAAATTCATGTGTTGAAATCCTAACCCCCAATATGGTGGTATTAGGAGGCGGAACCTTTGGGAGGTGATTAAGTCACATGGGTGTAGCCCTCACGAATAAGATTAGTCCCCTTATAATAAAGAACCCAGAGAACTCTCTGTTTTTGGTGATTGACATCATTTCCTCTATGGAAGTGAATATAAAAAGAGACACTGTAGAGGACCCTGAGATAATATATGGCTAATGATGAGACCCTTGCGGGTGGTATAGAAGCCTCTGGTTTGCCAGGGCAGATTCATATCTAGGATCAAAAGGACGACTCTAGTTGCTTAACAGGAAATAGGGTTTCATGAGAATGCAACAGTTTATTATAATTTATAATTATTATATTATAATAATTACAGGAACAGTTTATTATAATTTATATTATTATATTAATTTATAATATAATGTATAACTTACAATTTATAATTATGTTATTATAAGTTATAACTTATAATTTTAAAATATCTTTAATTGTATACCAAAGTCATTCATATTATATATATAATACATATATAAAATACATGTATATGAATATTTCTGCAAACAAATCTTTCAAATGTAAAACCAGGAAAGAAGCTGACATTCAAACTCTCAGTTCTACTTCCTTGTCCAGCAAAGATGATATCAAGCAGAGTATATTGGAAATAACCTCATAAAACCTCAAGCACTAGCATACCCTATACCTAGCCCTAATGTCAACAAATAAACGCGCTGCTTGATAGAAGCCCACCAAACAAGTTCCTACATAGCCAACTTTCATTTCCTTTCCAGGATGACGAGGAGAAAAAGAGATATCATTAGCTCTAAGATGGATACTTTAGAAGGAACAGTTCTTTCAGTGATTCCAGATATCTTATCTGGCTTAATGTATCTTCTGATATTTCACAGAGAACCTGTTACTATTTTGCATACGTTTCTTCTGGACCTATGTCTTATTTCTGCCTGCCACACAAATCCAGAGTACCTATGATTTAGAATACTAGATTATTTTCCCAGTTGCTATAATATATTCAAACAGATCAAGAATGTGAGATGGGCTCTAACTAGACTCAGAATAAAATCTCTCCAGCTCTTTATTAATCCCATTTCCTTGAAAAGCAAACAAAACCCTACCTGAGGTATAATACAAAACACTTGCTTTGCTATTACTATGGCTATCCTATTTCTTCTATTTCTTCAGGAGTGCTGTTGTCAAAAATGATTCTTCTGATTTTGGTGGTTGTACCCTACATCATCATTTAGAGCTCACACATATGAGAAAGCAATTGAGATGACACTTGTTTTACTGAAGTATTAGTTAACCTGTTGTTTACCTGTGCTACAGCCCTACGCTTATAGGCATAGGAATTTCGATCCATGTCTAGCCTGTCTCTGATCTCTGTAGGCAGAAGCAGAGATTATTTCTCGAAAAATAATCCAGGTAATAAAGGATTTGCTTCAACCTTTGTACAGTATTTTCTCAAGACTAAATCCCATTAACAATTATATCTACAAATGAATACCACATTTGTTTCTAACCACAATTTCAATGACTTCTACATCATCTTAGTGATAATAACGTAGGACAGAATGTTTGTGCCTCCTGATGGAAATCATCACAGATTTTGATAATCCCATGCAGATTGTTTTACAAGGTCCTGGAGAAAACATTAAGACCATTAGAACAGCGTCTATGAAATGAATGCAGTGGAGCTAGTGGCAAGGCTAGGGTCTAGGAAATAGTCGACTCACCCCAAATTTGCTGATTTGTGCCATTCAGTTGACTCTGCCCTTTCTCTTGGCTTGCTCCTTGGTCATATGTTCCTGGACTGAGGCTTTAACATGCCTTTAGGAAAGAACTGCCAACATTTCTAGTAGGATATCCAGTACTAGGATCCAAGGCAAAATGCAGGCCACTGAAGAAGCTCATAGCTTCTAACAAAGCTCAATTATGTATTTGTTGATGAGAGAAAGCCTCAAGGTGAAAGACAGAATGTTGACTTAATTTCTTAAAGGAAAAACCTAATGGAAATAGATTCAATCAGATCCTTAACTTACCGTAGAAAATATATTACGGTAGAACTACAATTTTCAGATGAGACTGAGAAACCAGTTGCTTTCAGCATCTTCTGTGACTGATTTACTCTAAACCAGGAATGAGATCTGCAAACCACCAGGTTCTACTCAACCACCCTTTATCTCCTGCTTGCTTGTGGAACCACGAACGCTTAGGGAGACCTGTTAGGCTTGGGCTTGTGAACTACAGTTCTCCAACAGCAAATGTGTCATGCATTCCCTGGGCAGAAGGGTCCACGATCACAGGCTGTGTTATCAACCTGTCTCCAAGAGCAATCAAAGAATGTGTGGGATGTCTGAGAAGGACACTAAGCGAGCTAACAGCTGGACTGGGAGAAAAAAAATAACTTTCCATGGCATGTTCCAAAATTACGTGGTACCCTCAGAACATGCAAATAAACATTTATAGATATGTGTGGATATAAGATGGCTACAAACATCTACATGCACTGAAAATAAAATCTGCATCCATAATCAACAAAACTGTGGACTGGGTTCATATTCTTAAACATAAAATGCAACTTATGAAGAAATTCTTAAATTTTATTCCTCCCTCCCAAAGAAAATCTTCACAACACTATAATCTCTTTGTAGATTTTGAAACACTTCTATGAACAAAAATTATAATTTTGTTTTTAGTCAAAATATTGTCCTGGATAAGTACCATAGCCCTTTAAGATGTGTTATCAGTACAATTTTCCAAATGACTAACTTCTAACAATAAAGTCCAATTTCCCCTCAACAACTAGGTGTCATGTTTTTTCATCTGCTGAAAGTCAAGCGGCTCCTCTGGTTTGCAGATTACAAGACAATGTTTAGATGAGGTGTCAGGCTGTACTTGCATATGCGTCTTCTAATATAGTCTTATCATTATCAAAGTAGTGATTTTGAATTTTGAAATTGTGGCCTGTTTTTACACAACATAATTGACATAACTCCACATAGATACTGAGATTTATGTAGTAGGATGTATTTTTCTAAGCCAATCCCATGTAGGAATAGCATAGGAAACAATATGCCATACTTGCATGCCTGGGTTGCTGGTCCTAGGTTTGATGAAGTTGACATTGTGGGTTAAGAATTTTCAGATCATTTTCCAGGGAGTACAGCAAGTTTTGGTATATGGGTTGATAAAATTTAAAAGATGCTTTCAAGGACTTCTGCATTGAGATAGTACAATCAAAAGGCAAAAGTCTGTAGCTTCTAGCTTTACCTGTTTCAACCCTGAAAAATGTTCAGCCTGGACCCTAGTAAGCATAACTATTTGAAATTTTGGAATAGAGTGTAAAGGTCATACCTCAGGACCTCAAAATGTCGAAAAAAAATACATGAGTCATTTTCACACAACATTGCTCAAATGTTGCATGGAGATTGATCATAGAACATTTGGAAACCATTCTATGAACATTTGTAGGCAATGGCTTTCATTCAGATGTGTTCTGAATTTAGTAAGAAACAGAGACTAGATTTTTTTGATATTATTGAAATATTCAGTAACCACTACTCTTTTGAATGTTAATGGCGTTAAATTTGTATTTGTATTTTGCCAAGGCACTCTCCATTACCTTACCCATATTGATATAACTTTGCTTCTCGTAATATATAAAAATGACCCTTAAATCTGTAGTAACAATGGTCCAAGAATGTAAATAACTGAGTGTATGTGAATGAACACATGGATGGACAGATGGATGAATTAAAAATAAAAATAAATAAATGCAGAAACAAACGAATGAATAAAGCCAGTAGAAAGTCAATATAGTTAGTACCTGGGGAGGGACGTGTTCAACTTTTGATAGGGAAGTCAGAGAAAGGGTCTCTGACATGATGAGTAAAGTAAGATCTCACCAAAGGAGCTGAGAATGTAAGCCTCGTGCATTCTTTGAAGAAGAATGTTTCAGACAGAGGAAAGAGAATAAAGATGTAGAGGCAGAAACACATCTGACATGATTGAAGAACAAAGAGGCTGGTGTGGTAGCAGAATGACTGAAGGGGAGAGATGTAGGATATGGGTTATTCCAGGGGAGCCAGATTGTATGGGCTTTTAGAGGCCCCTATAAATATCTTGGCATTTATACCCAATAAATACAAATGTTTACTTAAAAAATTATAATAGGAAATGAAATTTAAGTTCAGCTTTTCTGCATCACTCATAATTTGTCAGGTATTGTTTTTCTAGTAGTGGATGAGTGTTGAAATATACAATTTCTCATCTTATCCTTTTTGTTGTCAATAGTCTTACTTATTGAGACGTGAGGCTTATAGCTGTGTAATAAAAGAAAATTAATTTTAATTGTTAGATTTAGTACCAAACAGTAATATCCTTCATTAATGTGTTTCTTCAATGAAGATCTCTAAGAAATTTCTACGTGCTCAGTACTGTGCTAGGAAATAATTGCAAACTCCAGGAGGATTGGGCATGATTGCTTCAAACTGCTCCTTTTCAGGATTGGCACAGCTCAATAACACATGCTCAATAATATGTCCAGAATAAAGAAGTTACTAATACATGAGGACACAACGGTGAAGAGTATATAGTTGGTGTCTGATTTCATGGAACATACAGTCAAATGAAAGAGTGATTTAAAGATAGGCAACTGCAGTACAGTTATGCACCAAACAACAATGTTTTGGTGAAGAACAGACCACATATACGATGTTGGTTCCATAACATTATTATGGAGCTGAAAAATTTTTATCACCTGATATCTTAATCGTCTTGATCCTTTGTAGGTCTAGGCTAATATATGTGTTTGTGTCTTAATTTTTAACAAAAAAAGTTTTAAAGTAAAATATATAAATTTGCAATAGAAAAAGGCTTATAGAATAATGATATAATGAAAGAAAATATTTTTGTACAGCTATACAGTGTGTTTGTGTTTTGAACCAGAAGTTATTACAAGAGTCAAAAAGTTAAAAAATTAAAAGCTTATAAAGTAAAAAATTACAGTTAAGGTTAATTTATTATTTAAAACTATTTGTTTATAAATGTACTGTAGCCTGATTATATAGTGTTTATGAAGTCTCCAGTATTGTTCAGCAATGTCCTAGGCCTTCACATTCACTCACTACTCACTCACTCATTCGCCCAGAGCAATAGTCAGTCCTGTAAGCTTCGGCCACAGGAAGTACCTTACATAGGGGTACCTTTTTTTTCTTTAAATCTTTTACATTCTATAATGTTTAGACGATGACAAAATCACCTAAGGAATACTTTTTTCAGAACATATTCCCACTGTTAAGCGACTCATGACTGTGATGAAGGAAGGATAGTTTCAGCGTGATGGTGATTAATCATTGCAGAATTCAGTAACAAAGTAACTATTACCTAAAATATCAACACTAAGAAAAGTCATTGAAATACTGACCAGTGTTATTGGAGAAAATTGGAAGAAAAAGACTAAGCATACAAATTGCAGATATTTATTTCTTGTTTAGAATATGATTAGGCTGAATGGTGAAATGCACCTAACAAAATTAAGTCAACTTTATAAATGGTGCCAGGGTGTTTATTAGATTTGCTTGAAAATTTCTCAAAAAATTATCCAAGACTTTGGCAATTTACTACAAAGCCAATTCTATGAATATAATCACTCAAAAAAAAATCTATTGCCTCAGCATCTTCACTAAGAACAAGAGTAGGCACAAAAACTCAAAAGCAATTTCAAAGCATGTTGATTTCTCCCATATTCTTCTTATAGATAATTCATTAAAGCCATGCAAATGTCAATTCACAAATCAAAGACACATTTGTATCTTCACGTTCTTACGTGTAAAAAGAGAAACCATGCACGTTTATGTAAGATATGTCATTTCAGTGTATAATTACCTGTCAGCTTTCAGGAAAAACGAATATTCAGGGACACAGGAAGAATCACCGTACATCAAAAAGGAAAACATCATTGATTGTTCTGGAAGTCATTAGCTAAATTGTCTATTTACAAACCTTAGCATGAGTCTAAAATTACCTAATGCATTTCTTGTAGAAAATAAAAAAGAAATCGTATCTAACAAACAGAATCTTGATTATTAGAAGGGATTTTTACAGTTTCCAAAGCAGCAGTTGGCAAACCTTTTCTATAAAGGGTCAGACCAAATATTTCAAGCTGTGCAGGCCAAACATTCTCTGTCACTGCTACTCAACTCTGCCACTGTAGTTGAAAGCAGGCTTTGTGAACAAATGAGCGTGGTTGATAAAACTATTTACAAAAGCAGGCAGCATACCAGATGTGGCTCAGGGGTTACCATTTGTGGACCCCCATTCTAGAAGATTTTCAGATTAAAGAAGCTCTGGGGGTGCTTAGTATTTACCTGACCACAACCAGATACATTCTAAAGTCACGAGTGCTATGGTATCTCAGGTGGTATCAAGCCTGGCGAACAAATCCTATTTATGTAACTCAACTGAAAAAACAAACGGAAAACTTTACCTGATCTTGCCTGCAGTTGATACATTCTGGGACAAATGAAAAATACATTTAATGACAGAAATTAACCCATAAAAAGATGTTTGAGCAAGAAGGATGTGTGAATCAAGTGTGTTCAATCTTTTTCAGCAGAACCACCTGAAATTCACAAAAGCCGAAAATAGATTAAGCTAGACATCAAGATGTCTGGATTCTATTATGGGCTTTGCTAGTAAGAGCTCATATGACCTCTACACTTCAATTTCCCTAACGCTAAAAAAAAGTATGTGAACTTGATGAACTTTGAAATTATTTCAGACTAGAAAAGTTAATGGTATTATGAATGAAATGAACATTTTGATAATATTGCCAATAGGAAGAAACCATGCCTGAGAGAGCCAGTGGTGACTAAGAGGACAGGTGTCCCACCAGGCAGACCTGCTATGAGCATTCAACATTTGAGTTGCCAGGGACTTTTTAATGACAATGAAATCAAGATGATGGAATGCCTCATAGAATACATGCCATAAGTTCCAGGCAGGGTCTGTTCATCACCCAGATAACCAGTAGACAAATGTACATTGTGGAAAAGGTAGAGAGAGACCAGCTGCCAGTAAGCCAAAGCATTCATTGCTTGCAAAGTAGAAGCAAATATTGCTTACATCAAAGCATATGAAACAAGGCCTCCTATTTCAGTGTGTGTTGGTATCCATACATTTCTTTTAAAAAAAAGGTCAATTTATACTTGGTTATATTTGATTATTAAAGGCTAAGATGCTGCATTTGACTGTGAATCGGGAAAACTCTCAATCCAAGAAATTCTCAAGAAAGGTAATCTCAGATTCCTAGGAGCTCAGGTTTCAAAATTCATCAGAAAGAAAGTACTGGTGGAGGACTGCTTGGAGGATATGCTACCTCTTGATGACACTGGATTCTTTAAAATCTATCCTTCCATTGAGTCAGACCATCAGAGAAACAAACTTCTAAGATGTCTCATATTGTCCAATTTATCCCCCCTACCTGCTCGCCATAGAATTGCTTTTACAGAATCAGAGTTTGCTGCAATGCTATAAACATACACTGATGATACTTACTTACAGCGTAGCCACACGTTCTGGGGTGCCTGGGACAATCCTAGTTTATGCCTATGGTCCTAACATAATGACTGATAAATGCTTTTCCAAGAACCACTTTTCTCTAAATGAAGGCAACTTAAACAATTCAATCATTTTTTTTTTTTTTAAATCACAAGGAAAAGGAAACAAACAAACAAACATGATTTAGTGGACCCTCTTATTTTTCCTAAATCAAGTGGGAAGAAAGAGAAGCATTCTCATCCAATGGATTTTCACCATTCTAGAGCAGGTATGGCAAATACTGACACTGAAAAAGGAAAATTAATTAACATCTTACTGCTTCTTGGTCACCAAGGAAAGTGGATCTTGACTTGAATCACAAGTGGCACAGTGTTTCTGTGATCAGGGTTCAGCAAATAGATGACAATTGTATGACCTGATACATGCCAGCTCTCTTGCCTCTGGTTGCCCTGGAGAAATGACAGAAGGGCCATAGGTCCCTTACTTTTTGAGGACCACGTTTCATTGCAAGCAGCTAAGCATCTAGCACCCAGAAAGATTAGATAAAAACAACTCACCAATCCTTTTCAAATATATCACTTCCCTTTAAAGTACAGCGATTTGTTCCTGGATTCAATTAGCTACACAATATTCTAGCTATAGCAGTTCACTATACTTTTAATATACCCAAATTTTAACTAATTAGTGGGACACCAAAACGATCAAGTGGAGAGTGCAACATTTGTTTTGGAGGAACCAGACTCTCAAATATTATCATCTACATCCTTTTATTTTCTTTAGTTTACATTGATTATAGCTTGTCATTTTAAATCATTGTTGGAACAAGGCAGTTTATAAATAAAGAATAGAAAAGTATGAATTAAATAGTGAGATGACATGATATTTCCCAGGGTTCCTGAAATCATACTGAGACTTTCCAAGGGAAGAATGATCCTTGTTTATTTAACAATCAACAAATAGCAATGTGCACTACGTTAGGAAAGATAACACTATATCACCCCCTGAATATTCTATGTAGCTTTAGGTGGTCTTATTTCCTTTCCTTCTCTAGTAATAGAGGGCAGTTGCACACAATGAGCATCTCTCCGATGTGCAGCTCTTTTAATGAACAGGTCATATATTTGCTTGAAAGATAGGTCTGTGGAAATATACGGCAATGGAAGATTTTGTTCTGCCCACTAATTTATTTAAAAATCCTTTAGATTGAGTGGAAAGACCATTTTAATGGTCTTTTTTGCATCCTACAAGAAATATAATCATCAACAGCTAACCCAAACATAACTTTTGGAGGAATCATAGCTAAAAGAGAAAATGGGAAGGTAGTGCTGTGGGTTAACTTGTGTCCTCCATAAAGACAAACTGAAGTCCTAAACCCCAGTACCTATAAATGTGACCGAATTTAGAAATAGGGCCTTTATAGACATAACTAGCTAAGATAACATCATACTAGGTACAGTAAGCCCTATATCCAATGACTGACACCTTTATGGAAGCCCATGTGAAGACACAGAGACACATAGGGAAGAAGGCCACATAACAACTGAATTAGATATTAGGATGATAAACTACAGTTCAAAGAACAGCAAGAACGCCAGTAATCACCAGAAGCTGGAAAAGACACAAAAGCATTCTTAAGTAGAGTCCTTAGAGGGAGCAGGAGCCTGTTGACACCTTGATTTCAGGTTTCTAGCCTCCAGAACTATGAGAGAATACATTTCTGTCCTTTTAAGCCATACATTAAGCAGTACTTGGTTACAGCAGCCCTAGGAAACTACAGCAAGGGACAAACTCCCTTTGTCCTTTCCAACTTCCTACTCTCCAGGGTAATATGCATTTTATTGAGATTCTATATTTTAAGTTAAATGATGACAGTATAGTTTGCCAGTAAACAGCGTGAGCTTTGGAGAAAGAAAGATCTGAATTTAAATCTGGCTTTACCATGTGTTAATGAAGCATCTTGGCCAAGTCACTTGATCTCTCTAATATTCAGTTCCATTATAATTAAAGTGGGAATAATTACAATGTTTACTTAGAAATGTGATCATATAAGTAAACAATGAGCATTGATCTTACACAGAGGATAAAAGACACAGAAATAAGAGACATTAAAGTCATAAAAAAGAAGTTAAATTGTTTGCAGATGCCATGATATTACATATAGAAAACCCTAAAGACCACCAAAAAACTGTTGGAACTAAGAAAGGAATTCAATAACATTTCAGGATACAAAATCAACATACAAAAATCAGTTGTTTTCTATGCACTAACAAAAACTATCTGAAATCTGTAAGATATTGAATAAAGAAATTGAAGAAGACAAAAATAAATGAAAAACTATTCTGTGGATTGGATTGGAAGAATTAATATTGTTAAAATGTTCATACTACCCAAAGAGGTCTATATGCCTAATGCAATCCTTATCAAAATTCCAGTGACATTTTTCACAGAAATAGAAAAAAAAAATCTAAATTTGGATGTAACCATTACATAGCCCAAATAACCAAAGCAATTCTTAAGAAAGAACAAAAAAGCTGGAGGCATCACAGTCCCTCATTTTAAAATATATTACAAAGCTATTGTAATCAAAACATCACAGTACTGGCACAAACAGACACATGCATTCATGGACAGGAATAGAGAGCCCAGAAATGAATCCATACATATATGATTAATTACACTTTGACAAGACTGCCAAGAATACACAATGGGGAAAAGATAGTCTCTTCAGTAGAGGGTGATGGGAAAACTGGATATCTATGTGTAAAAGAATGAAATTGGACCCTTCTTATATACCATATTAAAAAAATTAACTCGACATAAAGATTTCGATGTAAGACCAGAATCCGTAAAAGTCCTAGAAGAAAATAGGGGAAAACTCCATAATATTGGTCTTGGCAATCACTTTTTGGATATGACACCAAAAGCATAGACAGTAAAAGCAGAAATAAACAAGTGGGACTATATAAAATTAAAAAAAAACCAAAAAACAAAAAACAAAAAAACAAAAAAACTTCTGCATAGAAAAGAAAACAATCCTCTGGGCATGATGTCAAATGCCTGTAATTCCAGCACTTTGGGAGGCTGAGGCAGGAAGATGCCTTTAGCCCAGTCGTTCGAGACCAGCCTCAGCAACATAGTGAGACCACATTTCTGCATTTTTTTTTTAATTAGCTGGGCATGGTGAATGCGTGCCTCTAGTCACAACTACCTGTGAGGCTGAGGTGGGAGGACTGCTTGAGCCTGAGAGGTTCAGGCTGCAGTGAGCTATATTCATGCCACTGCACTGCAACCTGTGACAGAGCAAGGCCCTATCTCAACAAAAAAGAAAAAAACATCAACAAAATGAAAAGGCAACCTACAGAGTGGGGAAAATATTTGCAAATCATATATCTGACAAGGTATATGGAAATATATATGGTATATGGAAATATATAAGGAATCCAAGTAACTCAATATATATGGCAATATAAAAATACAAATAAACCCAATTTAAAAATGAACAAAAAACCTGAATAGACATTTTTCTAAAGAAGACATACAAATGACCAATAGGTATATGAAAAAGGTGTTCAACGTTACAAATCATCAAGGAAATTCAAATCAAAACCACAGTGAGATATTGCCTCACTCTTCTTAGGATGGCTATTATCAAAAAGACAAGAGATAACAAGTGTTGGCCAGGGTATGGAGAAAGGAAACCCTTGTACACCATCAGTGGGAATGTAATTTGGCACAGGCATTATGGAAAATAGTATAGAGGTTCCTCAAAAAATTAAAAATAGAATTATTATATGTTCCAGCAATATATACTTCTGGGGATATATCCTGATAACTTGAAATCAGTATAGTGAAGAGATATCTGCACCACATGTTGATTGCATCATTATTCAGAATAGCCAATGGCTACACATAATCCAAGTGTCCATTAATGGATGCCACATGTATCATGGAATATTTATCGGCCATAAAAATAAGGACATTCTGCCATTTGCTACATCATGATAAACCTGGAGGACATTAGGCTAAGTGAAATAAACCAGACAGAGAAAGACAAATACTATTTAATCTTGCTTGTGTGTGGAATCTACAAAAGTAAAACTCATAGAAACAGAGAGTAGAACAGTGGTTGTCAGGGGCTGAAGGGTGGAGGAAGTGGAGAGATATTGTTCACATGGTAAAAACTTTTAATTATTGTTCAGTTTTATTAAGATATAACTGACAAATATAAATCATATATATGTATGAGCAATGTAATTTTTTGATATGTGTTGTGAAATGTTTAAATCAAGCTAATTAGCATAGTCATCACTTCACGTACTTATTTCTTTGTGTTGAGAACATCTAAGATCTACTTGCTCAGCATGTTTCAGGTATACAGTACATTACCATTAACTGTAGTCACCATTCAATCAGACTAAAACTTTGTAAAAAGGGTAATAACTTTGTTGTAAGATGGATATGCTCTGAGGACTAATGTATAGCATGGTGACTATAGTTAATAATACTGAATGGTAACAGTGGATTTTAAATGTCTTCAGCCCCCTATACACACAAATGATTAACATGGCTGATGATGGATGTGATAATTTGATTGTGATAACATTACACAGTCTACACATGTATCAAGCCATTGCATTGTCCATCTTAAAGATATACTATGTTGTCAATTAAATATTTAAAATAAGAAAAATAATAAAAAACTATTGTGCTGATTAGGTATCCACTAGTTCTCCAGTTTAGGATTTAGGTGCATGCCAGCCAGGAGCATGATTACAACAGATATGAGGTAGAACTGAAATGGACAGCATATGGAAGTCCTTTCTAGCTATGGGGTCTGATGAACTACTTAATACGGCAGTGGTGGCTATAAGGATTCCTGCAGATTTGACAGAAAACTCAGCAGGATGTTGAGACTCTGCTAGAAGCAAGAAACCCTGTTTTTCTTTATACCCCTACCAATCTGTCAAGATTTAGGGTTTGGATTAGAAATTAAGACAAAGATGGTAGCAAAAGAAAGCGCAATGTAATTTTTCATCAAAGGGCCTCAGCTAAACTGCTCTTAAAGATTCAAACTGGAATATGTCACCCAAACTCTCATTCTGTTCTATTTTTAATTTCTCAGCGATCGCAGATGTTGGGGTGTGTGTGTGTGTGTGTGTGTGAACTACTTAATTTTATTTTGCATTATGGCACTGCAGCTCTTGTTTTGGCTATATTTCTCCTGTAAGTCAAGAAAAAGTAAGCAGAAAACAAAACAGCAAAGTCACACATATAGTTACTACTCCTCTAACATTTATCTAAATCAATATTTAGATAAAGGAGTAAACAGCAAAGAATACACCAGAAACTGTGGTGTTTCTGAACCTTTCTATTACTACTTCTTACATCCTCTGGTACCTGCTAGAGTTTAGACTTGTGGTCATGGATTTGAGAAAGCAAGGGACATATCCATACATGCAAAAATGACAATGAAGTTCACATCCATGAGATACTATCTTCCACAGTTATTTAGCTGACCATGGAGGAAAAAAAGAAGTCTTAGCTAGATGAATAGGGGCAAGGAGGAAGTGGAAAATAATTTTGCATTAAGGCTCTACAGTGTATGCACCCCACATTATTTCTCTTTTAAACATGAAATTCAAAGCACATAAATCATTAAGATATAGCAAAAACCCATGCTTTACTGGAATTTAGGGAATATAAATGTTTAAATACCAAGCATTAGTATTCTTCCTTCAGATGATTTATATTTTGAAGTAATCAAAGTAGTAAACGTGCATTCTTCCTCTCCTAGGAATAATTTTCCAAATAACCCTGTCATATTGATTTCTACTTTCTCACACAAATACATATATATACACACACACACAAAACACAAGTAATCACAGAAGTTGATGTCACAGAAATGTGTTATATATTTTGTTCTTTATTTAATGATCATCTGCCATAACTTATTAAAAATTGTATATATTCAAGGTGTACAGCATGATTTGATACATGTATACAGATAGTTCCCAACTTATGCTGGTTCAATTTACATTTTTTCAACTTTACAATGGTGCAAAAGTGATATGCATTCATACAGTACTCATAAAACTATTATGTTTTTCACTTTCAGTAAATCACATGAGATATTCAACACTTTATTATAAAATAGACTTTGTGTTACATGATTTTCAAATGACGTTATTTTCAAATTGCGATGGATTTATTGGGATGTAGCCCCACTGCAAGCCAAAGAGCATCTGTGCATTGTGTAATGATTATCAAAATCAAATTAAATTATCACTCCAAATACCACCAATGCTGCACATTAGATTGCCAGAACTTGTTCATTTTATAATTAAAAGTTTGTACCATTTGATCAGCAGGTCCCCATTTTCCCCAATCCCCAGTTCCCGGGTGACCACAGTTCTACTCTCCATTCCTGTGAGTTAGACCTTTTAGATTTCACATATAAGAGAGACCATACAATATTTTTCTTTCATTTCACTTAGCATAATATCCTCCAGGTGCCATGACTCCTTAAGTAAACTGTGTGTTTCTTGGTGGCAGATGCTCTTTCCTTCTTTTATGTCCCCAATAGTTTCAAAACCAAGACTGCACAGAAGTGCTGCAGGAGTGCTACAGGCGATAGAGGCCATAGTTCCAGTTTCTGGTATTTATTTATTGTGTGTACCACAAAATGTAGATCAAGGATTTATAAAAGAAAATATTAATTCTTGACTTTTAGTGGCTGGTTTTCACCTGACCCCGTATATTGAAGGAAACCGTTAATCCAGGATGGAGTAGAGTCTCACAGCATGATATAATCTCAGCAAGGCTATGGGCTCTTCTGAAACTAAACACACAGGCAGCAGTCAAACACAGTGATGATTTGGGGATGTTAGGATTCAGGACATTTTATATTCTGGTTCTGTAATCTAGGCAAAATGCTAAAGATATGTTTTGATTGCTTGGAGAAACAGAACAAATAGAAAGGGCAAGTATCATGAAAACTGAAAGTTTCTAAAAGCTTTCTTTAAATGCAGGAAGGACTCTCACATGGAAATGGACATGCTATTTCATACAGAGCCAAAAAAGACAAAACAGCAATAGAAGTAACCATGAAATGTATTATAATAACTAAATAACTTTATTAATAAAAATATGCTCAAAAGAAAAGGTGGCCTTCAGATATAGCTTACGTTTATTAGAATCAGTGAAATAAAATCTTGATTGAGCACTGGCCAAGGACACACAGGGATTTCAAGTGTGTGTGTGTGACCTAAGTTACTGTCCAATTCTATGATTTTATGAAATGTAGCCACCCATTGCAATCAAAGGAAAATTTTAAGTGACTTAACAGAGATTAGACACAGGCTCATAGACCATTAAGATATCATCATAAATCTCCAAAGAAAGGAGATAAGTTAACATCAAAAAGATGCTTTGATTTTTTTGACCCTATGTCACTTGAAAATTGCAGAGATCCTAGAAGAAACCAAGATCAAAATTCAGGCTATAGACTCTTTCCCAGTGACTACTTACATCTAGACAGTGAAATGTTTCCTGATAAAACACAGTGATTTATGTTTGTGTTTTAATTTTGAAAAATGAAGACAACCGGCCGGGCGCGGTGGCTCACGCCTGTAATCCCAGCACTTTGGGAGGCCAAGGCGGGCGGATCACAAGGTCAGGAGATCGAGACCACGGTGAAACCCCGTCTCTACTAAAAATAGAAAAAATTAGCCAGGCGCGGTGGCGGGCGCCTGTAGTCCCAGCTACTCGGGAGGCTGAGGCAGGAGAATGGCGTGCACCTGGAGGCGGAGCTTGTAGTGAGCCGAGACTGCGCCGCTGCACTCCAGCCTGGGCGACAGAGCGAGACTCCCTCTCAAAAAAAAAAAAAAAAAAAAAAAAAAAGAAAGAAAAATGAAGACAACCATGGATTTAATTCTGGAAAATCAGTATATATTTGGTCATGCCCAGGTACCCACATCTATATACTATTCATGCTCTGCCATGTTTTACAGTGCTCAAGCCCAACTGATTTATGGTAACTGGGCCTAGCTCTTCATGGTACCCTGGAAAAAGATGAAGTGAGACCATTAAACATGGAGAAGAACACTTACTAAGAAATCAAAAATGTATTATAATACAAGTGTATTAAAGCTATCCTCTCATTGTGGCCCAACATGACTATCTTGTTTCATCTGATACTATACATACTGTGATCTAAGAAACTTATGCTGGCCATGATGATATTAAAGGGAAGGAAAACAGAAAAGTAAACTTTCCTCCCCAAGTCTTCTTTCATAGCCGGAGATTCTAGACTCTGCGGATTAAGTTGCTCTATATTTTTTCTCTGTTCTAGATTATTGGCCTAAGAAACTTCTAAAGAAGAGTGAGGAATAGGAAAGCTTCTTTGAGATTCCTCAGAGAAAAAAAAAAATTCCTCATATAGCTCCCCAGATCCTAAGAACCAAGGTCATAACATTCTACTCTCCACCAATACTCAGATGATAGATAAAACCAGAATGATAAAACTTCAGATCCTTTAATATTACCATGACATAAACTCTGTGAGGCCAACGATTATTGTCTAATTTTTCTATAACTCTTTTTTAGGGCGTGGGACAGTGCCTATCACACAGAAAGCATTCAATAAATGTTTGTTGAATAAATGAATGAATAACAAATCAATGTGTCATTAAATTAAGTCTGATAACAGCATCAAATTACAGAGAAAGTATTTGCAAATCCCTACACTCAAGAAAAGAAAACATTTTATGCATTAACATGATCACTGAGAAATTGATGTTTTAAAATTAGGCTCCTGCAGAGTTCCATTTTACTTCAAATATATATCTATATATCTCCAGAAAATCAAACATTATCATTGTTTACATGTTATTGATTTAGCTCTCTGGCCTACATTTCAGAGCTGATCCTGCACCATCTCACATTCAGGGCTCTTTGCAGGTGCAGGTGCAGGTGCAGGAACTGCTCCAAGAACTCCAGAAACAAAGCTTCTTCTTTGGAGCAGGTTTTCATGCTCACCTTAAGAATGTGGGAACTTGTCAGATCTTTCCTTCCCACTGTGTTTCATTTGTTTATTTGTCTTTAACTAGCAAAAGTGAGAAACTCTTTATAGGTCAATGGTTATGAGCAAGGCCCCTGGAGTCAGACTGCCTGGGTTTACCATTCATATCACTTAAAAACTGTGTTATTTCACCTTTCTGAGGCTTAATTTCTCCATCTGTATAATGGACCCAAAGTAATACCTAACTCACAGATTTATTTTGAAGATTGAGTTTGGAGGTGGAAGTTCACAGCACAGTGCCCGGTATACAGTAAGTGTTTAATGATTGTTAGATTAATAGGTAGTAAGCATGGTGATAACCGTATCCCACCCTTTCTTTTTGCATTCCCTGCTATGTACTATTCTGCTACCCCTGTACTGCCGCCTGACACGAGAATCCCCTGAAAACATGCTGGTATTTGAAAATTCTGCATTCCAATGAAGGCTGTGTGCGTGGAGGATCCTGATGGTACCTGACTGTGTGCAGATGCAGCAGCCCAAACTCTGTCTCTGACCCTACTTCTGTATCTTAAGCCCAGTGGATCCCTTGCAACTATATGATTCCTCTGTTAGCAGTTGGTGATAATGGTGCCAGAGAGGGCAGAATTGTTTCAGAATTCAGAGAGAGGATGGCATGTTAAAATTAGAGTAAATATTCTAGATCAAGACCCTTATTCAGTAAATGAGGACAATGAAAGCAGAGAAGCAGCGTGCCCGACCCAGGTCTGGCTTACTGAAATTCCTGACTGATGTCCCTGTGCCCCTATTCCTGCCCACCCCTCCCACCTCCCGAGAGTGTTTAGTCATGACAACCAGAAGAGATTTGTTAATCAGGGGACCCACTCTGGTGAAAGGAGATGATTCTGTATCATTAACTGATTAAATAAAACAAATTCCAGTATAACATTTACTTTTCTTTCTGCCACCCCTTGGAGGAAAATTTCAAGAAGAAACAAAACTAACTTGCAAACTACATGTTAAGCATTCCAATATTCTGTTTTTAACAAAATATTTTAGTATTTTAAGAAAAAGAATATGAGGACTTTAAAGTGGGGGTCCAATTTGTCTTTGTTATTTTAACTTTTGATGAGCCACATTGTTCTAGCTATATTAATTTGAATCCATCTGGCTCGCACAGAGAGACATTTCAAGTGCTTTCGATAATATCGGGAAGGAACGATCTCATAAGGAAAGGATTTTTTCATGCTGCTGGATTCTTGGAGGCTTTTGCTGAGAATCATCATGTAGGGTGGGGTGGAGCATCATGCATTTATTTAACAAATATGTATTGAGTAGGTGCCGTGCCAGGCACTGTGTCAACTACTAGGTTTATGAAAGTGAGATTCAGATCTTATTCTGAAGGAGCATAGAATCTAGTAGGAAATACTAGTATGTTAATTAATTACTAATAAAAGTCACAGTAAATGTCATGCTAGCGTATATTCAGTGTGCCCTACTAGTCTTAGAAGTGGCCCCTAGATCATGCTGGGACTAAAATAAGAGATCTCTGAGGAGCTGACTCTTGATGGACAAACTGGAAAGAAAAACTCTTTAAATTAAAGAACAACGGGAGTCCAAAAGTTTTTATTTTAACTTAGCAGATAACTGGCAAAATCTAATCCAGTCTCACCTCCCTTTCCATTGAAGAATTTATTAAAATCATACAAATGATCACACTCTGGGAATACTCATTAAACACCTGTAAGATTCTATGGGAAATTTTCATGAATCAAAGCCCAGATGTGACCCTATGGTCAAATATTTAGAGACTATTTGAAAGAAGGCTGATTTTTCCTTATATCAGTTACCTGCTCCTATCTAGTAACAAGATTTCTGTCTATGAGGGAAAAGCAAGAACACTGGATATGTTTGTGGCTCTGAGTGGACCTTTCTAATAGTGCTGGCTTTCATCCCATCTTCTGCCCAGGTTGTGATCTTAGTAACCAGCACATTAACCAGCCTCTGCATGTGAGCTCGCCTTTCCTCTTTATGGGTATGTTAAAATAATAATCTAACTGCCTGACACTTAAGCAATGGGATATTTTTTTAATCCAAAGGGCAGTTGTTTCATTAGAAAGAGCGTAAATCTTAGCAAAGTTAAGGTTTTAAGCAGTGGTGAGTTTCACAAATAGTCGTAGTCCCACAGAGCACCCTCATTCTTGCCATTACTTTACATTCATGGTAGGTTTAGAACATTCTCTGGGTTTCAGTTAGGAAAGGGGCCTCAGGGGCTAGAGCTCTGATTGGAAATTAATATGTGGAATGTCAGGCTTTGATTACAAATGTCACAATTATTTCCTTGGTTAGGTCAGTTTCACAGCTTCATGTCATTGTTCAACAATTTTATTAAATATCCACTTTATGCCAGGCACTGTTCTATATGCTAGAACATACCAGTAAATAAAAAGCTAGGGGTACCTACACACTGTGATTTCTGTAGAACTTGGAAACTGTCCACCATAATGGCACATGTCAGTCCAATTGCTTGTCAGTTCTATCACTGCTTGTAAGTGATAGTAAATTCAACTTTTCTTTGACTCTCAAGAAATAGAAAAACGTTAAATTGGTAATTTTATTACAACAATGACTAGTGTAACAAGGAGCTAATAGAAGAGGAAAGTTAACATAACCAGAAGATGTAAATCTTAAATATAGGGCATGCTTGTTTATAAATATTCAGTATAAGTAGCTTTTGCTACCTATACTTAAAACTTCTCTCTCTCTATATATATATATAAAATATATATAATATAAATATATATTTATATATTTTTATATATCATACAATAAGTCTACAGATCATAAGTGCACATTCCTTGATTAACAGCTCGTTTTAATTTTTTAAAAATTTTATTTTTGGATTACAAAATAATAAAAATTCCCAATATTCGTAAGACTCAGCTGATGTGTACATCCCCAGCTTCATATATAGAAATTGATAAATATCAGTTTAAGATAATGAATTTTAGATTAAAATATAAAAGGCAAATGGCACAAAAATTCCAGGGCCTAAAATAGTGATCTCTGCAAAAAAAGTGATAATACTTTACAGTTCAGTTTAGGATGTAGGTAGTGGTCAATTCTATACATGCTGCTGCATTTCTAAAATCTTACCTTTTTTAGTAGAAAAACTAGAAGGGAAATTGACCACATAAATGCATGTGCACACACACACACATATCAACCCTCCTCAATTCAAAAGGGAATAGAGAAAATTCTGTTCATCTGGTATTTCTCCAGAACCTGAGATGTAAAACTAAAATAAAATATCCCCCATAGAATCCAAAATTGGGATCCAAATTTACAGCACACATGGTGTATAAATTATGTGATGAGAACTTATTGTTAAAATAGGTCTAGGCTTATTAAGTTTTCCAAGCTCCTGGCAGAAACCGAACTCCAGATTTCATCAATTAAACAGAAACTACTATAACCCAACATGAGCAAAACTCTCATGGAGAAATAATTCTTGCCAATGATAACCTCATATCAAAAGTCACCCAATACATGAAGAAATGATTCTACCTAATAGGCAGTTTATTGGCACAACACAAAATAACATCACAGAACTTGATATAATGGTACAATCTGAAATAGGTTCTTAAATAAGTATAAAAATGAGATTAAAAGGATCGAAGATAAAATATAAAAAATAAACCATAAAAAAGAAGCCATGAATAAACAGAAGAGATTTTGAGAAACAGAATTTCTATAAATGAAGACTAGTCATTTAAATTTAAAATGTAGAAGATGATAAATAGCAAATCAGACATGGCTAATCTGTAAACTGAGGATAAATTTGAAGAAATCATCTGAATCCAGCACAGAGATATAAGAACTAGAGCAGTAAATCTCAAAGTGTAGTCCTCGCATCAGAATTTCAGCATCACTGAAAACTTGTTAGAAATGAAATTCTTAAGCTCTATCTTAGATGTGTGGAATCAGAGATTCTAAGGATAGGGATCAGTAATCTCTCTGATACATGCAAAATTGAGAAGTGTACTAGAGAATATAAAAGAGAGGTTAAGAGATATAGAAACATAGAAATTGTACAATGTACTTTAAGTATTCTAGGGGAAATTAAATAGGACACATTTAAAATGAAGCAATGTTATAAACTATATGGCTGAGAATACCACCAAAATGAAAAAGGAGAGAGCTTTCAGACTGAGAAATAAAATGAGCCACCAACATAATAAATGAAAGCAAGTCCAATTATATATATTAGAGTAAGCCTGCAGAGTATCAAAGGCAACGATGTTATTTTAAGGAAACCAGAGGAATTTACTGTCAAAACAGCGGTGTAAAGAATATAGTGAACCATGTTCCCAGTCGAAAATAAAAATCATTTAGTGAATGAATTTTTTTTTAAACTAACCATGCAAAGTCTTTGGAAATTGTCATCTGGGTATACAGTAAATGAACAACCATTTATTCAAGAAAATCTACTAAATGTATGTAAGAACAGTCAAAATATGTGGCACTTAAGCCACAGTTCATTACCATTTCTATCCTGCCCCTCCTAGATCTGTGTGATGAAAACTCTAGTTCAGTCATTTGAAGACATGGGGCTTCCTCCCTACCTCACTCTCACCAAGGGTTACAGTTTTATTCCAGGAATAGCATGAACATGTCATTCCACTCCAGCTCTGAATTGTAGAATCTCTATTCTGAGTACCATGAGTGGGAACACTGATCTCCTTTACCTTCCCCAACACCCACTCCAATTGCTGAAGTTATGCCCCAAGCACAATACATCAAGGAAACTGGAATCTAAACAGCGCTGCCCAACTTGCTTAGGGTAGAGGTTCAATGTCAAAAAGGACAAGTTCAAAAGTTCAGGCTCTATTTCCCTGCCCAGAGTACCGCTTGTTAAGCAGAGGTGTCACCCTAAAAGAAGTGGACCACTGTCTTCGCCCTCAGCACAGCTAAAGTCACACAGAAGTTCTATTCAGAGGAGAGGCAGACAATAAGAACGAAGAGCTCAAATCTCTTCCTAAATGAGTTTACTTAATTTGGAAGAAACTGTGAGTTCGTGACCAAGGGCATTGTTGAACCCAATGGAGATCACGAAATGATGAATGAAGAGGAGACTTGTAGCTCTCTGACACCCATAACAAAAAGCAAAATTGTAGATGAGATAGATATTTAATAGAGAAAACCAGAGAATAAGATAAGAGCCTTCATGGATTTGGAGCAGCCTTCAAGACTGGAAAGATTCTCCCCCTGCAAAGGGGCCTTACTTTTAACTGGATCACTCTGTGGAACAATTTATGCCCCAAAGCATTGTTTCAAAACAATAGAAGAATTAGAAAGCAATTTGTGGATGCTAAAACTAGGTGTGATATTAATAGAAGCAGACTTTCCCAGGTGCTCAGAGAGACTCTGCATGCCAAGTCTGCACATTCTGAGAAGCAACATCAGATGCTGTACACTACTGGGGAAATAGAATTCACTGAAGTAGTCCAGTCATCTCACGTTACTAAACAAATAGACATACAAACAAGAACAAGAAGTGCCAAAAGGAGTGAGAAAGATAAGAATTCAGAGTTGCTATAATATATTAAGTAAAATATCTAGTTTTCAATTCAAAATCATGAGACATACAAAGAAACAGGAAAGTGTGAGCCATATACAGGAATGTTGTCTGTTTTGAGGCAGACAATAGAATCTGCCTCTGAGAAGGCCCAGATGTCAGATTTAACAGAAAAAAAAAAAAAAAAAAAAAAAAAAAAAAAAAAAAAAAACTGAGTCAAAGTATTCCTTATAAATATATCAAAAAACTAAAGGAAACTATGCTTGAATATGTTGAAAGAAGCCATGAAGACAATGTTTTAGCTGAGATTATAAACATAGCCACATGTAAATTCTGGAGTGAAAAGTTCTGTCATCAAAATATAAAATCCACTAGAGAGGCTCAACAGTATATTTGATACAGTTAGCATACTTGAAGACAAATTGATAGAGATTATGTGATCCAAAAAAACAGAGAGTAAATCAAATTTCTAAAAATGTATAGAATCTCAGAGAAATGTGGACACCATTAAGCATACCAACATGTACATAAAGGGTGTACCCGAAAAAGAGAAGAGAAAGGAGTGGAAAAAAATATTTTAAGAATAATGAGTGAAAACTAAAAATTGATGAAAAAATAATCTGCATATCAAAGAATCCCAAGTAGGATGAATGCAAAAAGATTTACCCAGGCATATCAGAGTAAGAATGCTGAAATCTAAAGACACAGAAAATACTGCAAGCAGCAAGTGGAAAATGACTTTGCTTGGATACAGAAACCTTAGTGAGATTAAGATCTTCTCATCAGAAACAATGGAGACCAGGAAAGAGTGGGGTGACATATTCAAAGTACTGAAAGAAGAAATATAAAACAAAAAAAACTGTCAACCAAGAATCATACATCCAGCAAAACTATCTGTAAAAATGAAGATGAAATAAATACAGTCTCAGATAACAGAAGCACTGAGAAAATATATTGTTAGCAGACTCATCTTACAAAAATACTTAGAAATTTTGCAGGCTGAAAGTAAGTGATCCCAGAGAGTAATTCAAATCTGCATGAAAAGAGAATGATTACTGGTAATGGTAATTATATAATTTTAAAAGATAGTATAAATGCATGTTTTGTCTCATTTCTACTCTCAACAGATTGATAAAATAATTGTCTAACACAATTTGTATATAGTTGTACTTTTTATATTGGGCATATACCATGCAGAAATCTGGTACACAGACAGTTTCTAACTTTTAATGGTTGGACTTATGATTTTTAGACATTATGATGGGTTTACATGGACAAAACTCCATCCTAAGTTGGGCAGCATCTGGACTTAGGATGGTTTGATTTATAAATTTTTAATTTTATAATGAGTTTATAAAGGTAGTAAATGCATGTTTGACTTACAATGGGTTTATGGTACATCCCATTGTAATGGAGGAGCATATGTGTTTGATAATAACAGCACAGAGGGGTCAGGTGGGACCAAAGCTGTTCTGAAGTATAAAATGCCATCAGTTGTCCTTTGAATCCATAGGAACAAAAGAAGACAACCAGAAACAGAAAACAATAATAATAATATAGCAAACTTTATAAATACTTGATCTTCTTTCTTTCCTGTTTTTTATAAATATAAAATTATATGAAATATCATTTATAATAATGTTTTATATTATAACATATAAATGTAATATGTAAAATGATAATAGCATGAAAGAAAGAAGATGGAATTGAGATATATAGGATTAATTTTTTATATTTCATTATAATTAAGTTAGTATAAATCTGAAGTAGATTCTGATAACAAACATATGGTAAGCCTAGACCAATGACTAAGAGAATAAAAAAGTGAAAACAAATGTAAAGTAATTAAAATGTTACACCAGAAAACCTTGGCTTAACACAAAAAAAGTCAGTAAAAGAGGAATAAAATAGGAGGAAAACATATGAGACATATGAAACACAAAAAGAAAAATGGCAGACCTAAACCCAACTGTATCAATAACAACATTATCTGCAAATGCATTAAGGGCAGGGTTTTTTAGACTTTATGTATTAGAAAAAAATTCTGACAATATTCTGTTCTCAGGATGGAAAGATACTTTGTATCTTTAGATTCAAATATAGAAACAGGTTGACTGTAAGAGGATGAAGACAAATATAGCAGGCACACAGAAATCATAAAAAAACTGACCTATACTGACACCATGCAAAATAGATTTTTGAAACAAAAATATCAATAGAAGGATATTTTATAATGGTAACAGCATCAATAAATCCAGAAGGAATAACAATTATACATAAATATACACATAACAACACAGCCCCAAAACTCATAAAGTGTTTAAGAATTGAAGGGAGAAAGGGACAATTCAATAATAGTTAGATATTTTAATATTCTGCTTCAATAATGGATAGAACTAGAGAGAATAACAAAGATATAGATAATCTGAACAACACTGAACCAACTAAAACTAACAAATATTTATACAGCACTTCACTCAGAAGAACACACATTCTTCTCTGGTACTATGTAACATTTTCAAAATAGACAATATGCTAGACTATAAATCAAACTTCGTAAATTTAAACACATTAAAATCATAAACCATGTTTCCTGACCACAGTGATATTAAATTAGAAATCAATAACAAAAATAAATTTGGGAAAATCACAAATATATGGAAATTAAATGACACACTCCTAAATAACCAGAGTCAAGAAAGAAATCACAAGATAAATTAGAAAATTCTGAGATAAATGGAAACAAAAATACAACATACTAAAACTTAAATGTATAAGTGGAAACTAAAATATTGCTGACAGAGACATTTATAGCTTTAGACATCTATATCGAAAAAAAAGAGAGATATCAAATTGATGACCTATTGCCATAAGTAATTGGAAAAGGAAGAGCAAGCTAAACACAAAGCAAGCATAAGACAGGGAATAATTGAAATAAATATTTGAACAAATGAAATAAACATAGAGAAATCAACAAAACAAACTCTGGTTCTTTGAAAATATTACCTAACTGACAAAAATTTAGGATAAGAAAAAATGATAAAACATTCAAATTTCGAAATCTAAAGACTCAAATGTGTTTGGAACTGAAGCTCTGATTGGCATACAGTTGCAATACTCTTTCCTTATTATTCCTTTATTTCTGTGTGTTTGGTACTGACATTCTCTTAATCAGTACCAAACACACATAATTTGAAATAAATTACAAATAAAGTATATTTTATGCTTTACACACATAAAAAGTAAACATAAAAAGGATATTAAATTAATAATTTCAATACTTTTCACAAAGAAGAGCTTAAGATTCAGAGGGCCTTCTTGGTAATTTCTACCAAACACTTGAAGAACCGCTAATACTAGATCTTCACAAACTCTTTTTAAAAAGGAAGAAATTGTCTGTGAGATCAGTATTACCTTGATATTAAAACCAAAGACATCACAAGAAAAGAAATCTACAGGCCAACACTTGTTATGAATATAGATACATAGACACAAAAAATATTGAAAAAATATTAGCAAACCAAATCCAATAACACATAAAATGATTATGCTCTATAACCAAGTGGGCTTTATCCCAGGGTTGTAAAGCTGGTTTAATATCCAAATACTAATAAATATAAAACACCATATTAATATAATAAAGGGAAAAAAACTATACAGTTATCTCACTTAGATACGTAAAGGTGAGTTCGTGTCCTTTGTAGGGACATGGATGCAGCTGGAAAACATCATTCTCAGCAAACTATCGCAAGAACAGAAAACCAAACACCACTCATAGGTGGGAATTGAACAATGAGATCACTTGGACACAGGAAGGGGAACATCACACACAGGGCCTATTGTGGGGAGGAGGGAGGGGGAAGGGATAACATTAGGAGATACCTAATGTAAATGACAAGTTAATGGGTGCAGCACACCAACATGGCATATGTATGCATATGTATACATATGTAACAAACGTGCACGTTGTGCATATGTACCCTAGAACTTAAAGTATAATAAAAATATATATATACAAATAAAAAATAAATAAAAATAGAAAAGAAATCCAATCTCGTTTCACAGTTAGAAAAAAAAAAAAAAAAACACTCAACAAGATAGGGAAAAAAGATATCTTGCTCTACCTGATAAAGGACATCTATCAAAACTCTCAGTTAATCTCATACGTGAGGGTGAAAGATAGGATGCTTTCTCCTAAGATCAGGAATAATACAAAAAGTCAACTGAGATTATAATAAATGAGGATAAGGACACAGACCTTACTTCAAAATGATATGGTTGTCCCTAGAAATGAAAGAAAATTAACTTTAAAACTTTAAAACAATGAAGATATAATAGTGAGAATATAATATATATAAAGCTCTTAGCTTTTTATATTCCAAAACTCTTCATCATAAAACAAAGTCTAGAACCAAAATCAGGAAACTATAGAAATTCATCATAAAACGTGTAAAAAGTTCAAATAAATGTAGGAATAGATCAGCCATCTGGTGGGAAGAAGCAAATATATCTAATATTTTCAAAATTCTGCAAATAATATATATGTACCAAACATATTTGAAATCCTGATGACATTTTTTACAAAGTTATCTTACAGTTTACCTTAAAAATTTAACCTATGAACTTTAGAAGATTTGAAAAGAAATACTGAGGGAGTATTTGCTTTAAATATTAACACTATTGTATAGCTTTTATGACATTATGCCTAATAGAAACATCACTAGACTCTATGTTGGCATCTTCATTTATTCAGTGAATAGAGCCAAACATTTCAGAGTACACACTAAGACTGACAAGTCACCTTGAATTCCCTTGTCATCTTCCTTGAGAGGGTAATTGCAAGGGGCTAGTTCTCACTCTCTGGAGACATGTGTATAAGATGTCCTATGTTTGGGGGATTAAGTGGTTCAGGTAAGGTAGGGAGTGGTTTTTGGCCTGTAGCAGGCTTGATGCCCAGTCCATAAGGTCACCGCAATGTCAAGGCTGGTTTGCACCTGAGAAGTGACTGTGTAATGTCTAAGACTTCAAAAAGTACGGATCTTGTAACTAAGCAAGATACTGAAATATCTTATTCCTTTAAAGAGCCACTCTGAAGAACTTCCATCAGTAACAAAGGTAGCAGGCACAAAAAAAGACCTGTACTTTGCCACATCATCATAACCTCACCTTTCAAGACTGTTTTCCTGGTAAGGTCACAGTTTATCCCCTTCTAGCTCAAGTCTTCTATGAATAAGATTTTTCTTCATACATGGAGAGAACATGCATGCTATCTCCATGTTTCTCTCCATGCATCTCTTCATGTTTGGGAAGTTCTTGTTTTCTACCAGGGAACCTCAAATGTACTACATTTTATACTTTCTCATACCCAGTGGGCTATGCCTTGATGTCCAACTGAACCAGGGCACCATAGCCAGAACTCTACCATCTTGTTTCCATGAGATAACAGAGACTGTGCTATTCTGTCTAAAACAAACAAACAAACAAAGAAACAAAAAACCTCAGTAAGTGTCAATAAACCCATTGAAATTTTCATTTAGAGAAGCCTGGCCTTTATGGCTGGGAACCTTAGCTGCTGAGGGAGATGATTCCATTTTAGCATCCATAGCTGGGACATGACCAGAACTTGATTCATCTACTGTACTTTGAACAGGATATGCCAAGGAGTTTTTTAAACCACAATTCAAGGCAGAGAAAACCTGAACACTCCCATTCCAAGAACTTGTAAACACTATAGAACCCCTGACTAAATAACCAAAGATTAAAATCTTGGGGTGGATGATTTTCTGAACTGTAGACTATTACTATCAAGTTAGAGGTTTTTAGAATTTGTACATTTCTATCATACACCTATAAAAGCATGTCTTCTGAGTAAAATGGGGAACCAGTGTTTATATGACATACCTTTAGTATGTGTATTCTCATTTAATCTTATAACATTTCTGTATTGACAACTTAAATTTTAACTTTCTCTTTTGGTCATATTGGCCTTCAGGTTTAGGAATGCTATTCTTAAATGCTATTTTGCATCTGCATCAATTTCAGTCCTAATATACACACTTCTTGTTTTAGAAAAAGAAATCTATTTTCAAAGAAATTAAAACCAATAACTTTGTCCTGCAATTCATAAATTCTGAGAACTTCAGTGAAATTTCCTTGTTTGCAGATCTCCGTAAAAATGTTTGCCAAATGCTCCAGAAATTCCTTCCTCACTTCCAAAGTCCCAAATAAATAAAATGAATATTGGCAATAAACATAAAAAAGATTTCCTCCCGAGGTTTTGCATCCTCACCTAGTTATTTGGTTCAGTCCTGAGGTGGATGCCCAACATCTCTGTGTGTAGAGGTCTCTGACTACAGTCATTGGAAAGGATCAGATTAGACCTTTTACTTTTGAACTGCTTTCAGTGGTAGAAAGTTTTCCTTTATCTTGTGTTGAAATTAACTTCCTTGTTCTTCTTTGTATGAATGTGTCCTCTGGAGTGCTATTGAATGAACTGATACAGTTTCTTGCCTCTGAGTTGCTGTAGTTGCCTTCTATCCCAATCTTGCATATTACATATCTTTTGTATAGTGACATTTTGAATCTTTCCCTGCAACATTTCTCCCATACCACTGGCCCAGATTTGGTCACGTTACTACACCCTACCTGTGGCATCAGATGATAGGGTACAACTCATAAAACCAGGTGATGCTTTGGGGTTTTTTGTAAATGTATCATCAAGTCGTAGACATGGCCAATAACCAATTCAAGCTATTTCCCTCTTCACCTTTCCTGCCTGTGTACTTAATCGACTACTATAGCCTGAAATATTCATGATTTCTTACTCATAGACTCATCCATCACATGTGATTTCCCGCAAAAACAAGCAGGTTTAAAGGAGCAGCTTTGTGCCAAAAGTTTGCAGAGTAAAGACTATTTTTTCAGTCATTTCACAATACCCTGAGTTATTGCTGTGGTTTAATAATTCTAACTCTGTTTGTTTGACTTCATGTTTCAGTATAAGTTACTATGAGTCGGTTTCTGCAAGGTAGCGATATGTTCTCAACTGCTAGTTATTTTCCTGGAATGTCTTTTCTTGTCATGTGTTCAATTAGTCATTTTAAAAAACACATTTATCACTACAAAGCAAGGCTAGGATTAATGCTGATCTGCTTCTTTTTCCTGGATTAGTGCATTTTCCAACTGTTTGTGCCTCAGCATATGGCCTCTACGTTCTTTCACTAAGAAAAAAAGAAAAACATTTACATTGGCCATCTTCACTGCATTTTGTTAAATGTCATCTAAAAATTCTATGTGTGCTCTGACCATCACTTGTTCATATTTGAAGTGTCCATGATATTATTTACTGAGACATTTACTACAGCATTTGGGATCCTTTTGATCTAAACACCCTCACATATTTTAAAATGTGTTTCATCTTTTTAATTTAGTTGGTTCTGGGACTCAGGTTTTGGAATGCTATTCTTAAATAAATCACAGTTGATGATAAGAAGTCAAAGTTACTTCCTGAATTTGTTTCAGAGCTTTGGAATATGGAAAGCATAATGCATGCTATATTTAGGGTAGACTATAATGTTTTTCTGTGGATTCAAATTATTTCGTTCCTCTTGTGAGGAACAAAATTGAACAGTCTCATAGATGGCAGAATGGTCCATGTGTGGTGTAGTTCTGTTGCTACAAAAAAAAAAAAACCTGCTTGAGTCTATACTAACAATATCCTATTCATTTCAATCTTATGTGCAACGGCTGAGAGATAACAGCTGTTTCAGTGAATATCAAATCTTGCCCAGAGGAACACATGCATTGCTGTCTGTCTATATAGAAACTTATCTTGGCTTTTCTGCCCATGCACATCTGCTGGTGTGCCATGGCTCAAAAGGCAGCAACCACTCTCACTGAGCACCAAGGGGAAGTGAAGTTGGTCTTGGTACTATTTTGCATAGAGTCCTTGGTCTGCGCTAAAGACAAAGGGATAGACTTCCTGAGATGCTCCTGCTAAGGAAAATCAGATGATAATAACTATATATTTGTAAACCACCTTATAGCTATACTATGCAGAGAATATTCACAAATATCATTTCCTTCTTGTTTCACTGCAATCATGTGAAGTCAAGTAGTAGAATTTTTTTTTTTGAGATGGAGTTTCGCTCTTGTCACCCAGGCTGGAGTACGATGGTGCTATCTCGGCTCACTGCAACCTCCACCTACCGGGTTCAAGTGATTCTCCTGCCTCAGTCTCCCGAATAGCTGGGATTATAGGCATGTGCCACCATGCCTGGCTAATTGCTGTATTTTTAGTAGAGACTGGGTTTCACCATGTTGACCAGGCTGGTCTTAAACACCTGACCTCAAGTGATGCGTCTGCCTTGGCCTCCCAAAGTGCTGGGATTACAGGCGTGAGCAACCACACCCAGCCGACATTTTTTATTACCTGTTCACCACCTTCCCAGGTGTTTACCCTTTCCAACAGCTTCAACTTCTGCTTGGGAATCTCTATAGGTTCAAAGAAGCTGCTTCCTTTACCCATTCTAGGCTGAAACTCATAACTGAATCTAAGCTAATCCATTTGTTTAATTTCCCTGGTCACAGTGATTGGGACAGGCATGGTCATGGAACATATGCAGATCCAGTCAGGGTGAATCTCAGGAAATTTTCTAAGCACCCTGGAATGAAGACATCACGTTGTTCACATCTCACATAAATGACAATGCATCTTACTGTGGAAGCTTCTGGAACACATCTTGGGATCATGAGGGATAGCAACCATAGGATAAAGCTGGTATATTAGAAGGCTAAGCAAGGTGGTGGAGAGAAATCAAATCTTTGGAATACTGGCACTTTAGTAAAAGTGCAGGAATAAATATTTTCTCTGGGACTTTTAACTGTGTGAATCAAATAAATTTCTTTATCATATCAATCCATTTAAATTTGGTTTTAAGTTACTTACCTTTGAAAGTGAATTCATTAAAAGGGCTGTCTTTGATGAACTCTCCTACAGACAGAGCCTGAGTCAAAGGTTTGGGTGCACATAGATAATTTAAGGTAAAATTTAACAGGATGATGTGAGTGGAGAAAGAAATTCAGAGCAGGAGAAAAGCCAGTAAAGGAGGTGTTAGGGTAAGGAATTGCAGTAGGAGTGCTACAGTAGGCAGAGCAGGAATGATTAACATTTTTCATTTCAATGTGTTTTAGAGAGGTTAAATAAATATCTTCAAATCCAAAGACTATAGGCAGTGGTTATGTCACAACAGTGCTAAAACCTGAGATTTATTGAACATTCACTGTAAGAGGATTATGCTAAGTTCTTATCGTGCACTATCTCATTTAATCTTTAAAATAATCTCTGGAGATAGTTATTATAATGCTTAATTTATTTAAAAAATGAAATTGTGGGGAAAGGAAATTGTGTAATTTGCTCAAAGCCACATGTCAAGCATGTCAAAGTTATATCCCAAATTCAGGTCATTCGGACCCCAACACTCCAAGCAACACTGCCTTCTACCCAGCCACAATAGGTAAGCCAGCAGGGGAAGTAGTAGTCACCAACATAAGGAAACACTACTATTATTGAAAGAAACACATCTCTAAATGTCCTAGGTGAATTTATAATCTTATTTAATTTAAAAACAAAGATGTCCTACTTTCTCAAAGATTCAATTTTATCTTTCAGTAAGATGAAAGGGTTCAACCACAGTATCTCTAAGAGCCCTAATAATTCTTAGATTATATAATGGTCTGATACAAGCTTTTCAAATGCGAATATAAGTGAGTTTTAAAACATTGTCCATATGTAAGTGCATCTGAGAATACATTTTATTTAATAAGTAAAATTGCAATGTGTATTTGGGTGTTTTCAAGACTTGAGGGTAAACAAGGGCTGTGTGTGGAACAATCAGATATAAACACAGATTAATACCATTCAGTCTTTCAGGGACATTTATTGAGTATCCTCTTTAGGTCAGGTACTATGCAGCCATTGAAATATCAGTCCCTGGAAGCAAATAAAAACAAAAAGACACCTAAGAGTCATTGGCAACCAATTTCATGCCACCAAACGAAGTTTCTTTTCTTAAGTAGGATGAAGGTAGTGCAGGCCGAGAACAGAAAAGATAAAACAAATAATCTAATTCTAATTTGCACTTCAGTTTTTGCCAAATTATAAAACTGGTTAGAGACTTATTTAGGACATAAAAATTTGTGTGAAAGCCTCTGAGCGTGCACGCGCGCGCGCACACACACACGCACACACACATAGAGGCATCTATAATATGGCAGCATCTCAATATGGTTCTCTCTAAGGAGGCAGCATTCACTGGTAGAAAGAACAATGATTTGGGAATTAGGCAGATTTGGAAATAAACCTTCCCTCAACCATTTTCTAGCTGGGTAATATCACTTTACCTCTCTGAGTGTTTCTGTCTTTTGAATGACTTGTTTTAACTACAAATTTTTCAGCTAGGTTGATGTATACATAGTTCCTGACCTAGGTACTCAAAAAGATTAATAATAATAATAATAAGAAATAGCTACTATTCATTGAGGTATTTTTAAAATCATTTAAAGTATGGGTTTTGAGAAACTGTTTCCTTGAAAAATAAAATCCCCACAGCCTAAATCACAAAGGAAATTAACAGTTTTAAATGTCACAAATGATTGTACATAATTAATGACCACTGGCAAGATTTAAAAAAGAAAATCTAATGTGAGTGAGTGATTCTCCCTGGGATCCAAAAATTAATTTTAAAAATATTGGTACTCAAGGTAAATTAACTTAAGTATAGAGACCATTTTTCTATTTTAGCATCTTTTTTTCCTTTGCTTTAATCAAATAAACATATAAAAATAAAGGACTTAGAAAGCATATTTTTCCAAGTTATCAAACATAGCCATTACAGTTTTAAATTGCTGAGCACAAAGGCTGAAGCTTACATTTTGGAAAACCATAAATACTAAAGCAAAGTTTCGATATGCCTATATCATTTACCTTAGCTGGTGTTAGTTCTTATTACCAGAGTTCAAACAGTTGTATAAAAGTGTGTCCAAGAAATTGATATGATATGAATTATCTATTTTTTCCTTTTAATGTTGATGATAAACTCCATTTACAGGTATGTGATTTGTCTCTCTGTAACTCTTCATGTATTATGTTGTAAAAATTTTGTTGTATTGTTAATGCTTGTATTAAACCTAACTTTTTAATGTATTTATATCTTTTCTCCTCAATAAGATTATAATATTATTGGTAAAAGATTCTGTGTCATGCTGTTCCCCTTTGTAGCCTCTGAGGTCAGGTAGCACATATTCTTTGCGTACAGCAGGAGCCCAATGTATAACACATTTAGTGCTGGGCTGAAATTTCGCTCATCTCTATATTCATATTCATCTCTTTATGCTGATTTGTTTCTGCTTTATAACTCCTGTTCCTCCATTTGACTTCTCCATCATAGTCTCTGTTTTATCAAATTCCCTCCTCATTTTAAATCAAATCAAATCCTTCTATTTACTTTCCACTTACATTACCGCCTGCAAGTGTCTATCAGGTATACTTATACCAAGATTATTTATGCTGGGGCTGTAATGCTTTTCACAATACCATATGCATCAAAGATGCTTCCCAAAGCAAAACTCCCATTTTATTGCATCTAGTCAATTTTGCAAGCCCATAACTCCTCCCAGTTGTCATTTTCACAATAATACAAGGGAGGACATTGTTTGTATGAAAATTTTACAAAATGCCTCTCTCTGTCTAGCCCAATTTTTAGTTAATCAAATTTTTATTTTATTTTGCTGGTTCCAGGTAATTATTACCCACTTCACATTCTTCTGTATTTGAAATTTCTGCAGGCTCCACCTCCTTTCATTCAAATTCGGCTCATTTTATACATGAGCTTCCCCTCATGGACATTTTAATCAGCTGCTCCATGTACCAAGAAAATGCTTTGAAACATAAGCAGACTGCATCTCTAATAGAATCATTAGTAGAATGTAGAATTTGTTGCCGATTTATCTCCACCTAAGTAAAAGGCAGAGATGTGGATTGTAACAAATCTGTTACCTTACTCTAACCTGTCATAGTGGCAACCAGTTACAGTATGACTTGCTTTTCTTTTATATACATAAAGGGGTTGGTGATGGGCGAGAAGATCTCTAATATTCTTATTTGTAGGCACTACCCAGTGTGTACTTAGCAATTGCATGATATAGAAAATATATCATTTTCTCTACTGGAAACCTCTTTATTTTATAATTTATTTAATGGTAAGGAAAGAGGCTTTATAAAATTCTGACTGAAAAACTAGAATGTAGAGCTATGGAACTATTTTTGGAGGATGCTTTCTCTGATTTTTAAGAGTTCAATTTCAAAGGAAGTGTCTCAAGCAAAGGGCATATCTCTTTCCTGAGACAGCTTCTAAGAAAGGCAGTGAAAGCTGATAGGGAGGACATGTTCCTAGGATCTAGCCACCAGAGACTTATCTTTGTGCATCTACTGGCCAAAGAATAGGACATCTCCCAGGGCCAAGATTGAACTTAAAAAAGGACTGAACATCTGTTGTCATGTTGCTAACAGATTCCATGTACACTTGGTTGAGAAGGAAATCAAGACTGTCTTTAATATTAACTATTTTTGAATTTTAAAACATTGGGTCTGGGGACAGTGGCTCACGCCTGTAATCCCAGAACTTTGGGAGGCCGTGGAGGGTGGATCACAGGTCAGGAGACCAAGACCATCCTGATCAACATGGTGAAACGCTGTCTCTATTAAGAATACAAAAATTAGCCGGGTATGGTGGTGGGCACCTGTAGTGACAGCTACTCTGGAGGCTGAGGCAGGAGAATTGCTGGAACCCGGGAGGTGGAGTTGGCAGTGAGCTGAGGTCACACCACTGGACTCCAGCCTGGGTGACATAGCAACACTCTGTCTCAAAAAAAAAAAAAAAAAAAAGGAAGATGTTCTCTAGAAATATGAATATCCAGATGTGGTTGTTAGAATAGCCCATTTAAAATTATTTTTGTCCAAAAAAAAAAACTGGGGACATATGGTCACTGCAATCACAGCACACCAGTTCTCTCCATAAACTCCATCCTCTGGGCTGTGCATGTGTACTTCCTAAGAAGAAATACTGAATAGAGGTGCCTCAAGACTAATCAGATTTAGTAGGGACAATCTGCTTTCCTGTTCATACCGAGAACAAAATCAGACCTAAATTGACTGATCCAGAATTAAGGACTTTACAAATTTACAATATAAACAGTGACATCTTGTTAGGGATCTATGTGATACATTTAACCATACTAGTTTTCCAAACAGCATTTGTGAATTCACTTTGTTTTTTGGGAAGGCTGTTAACAATGAAGGTTGGTTGAGGAAGATTTCTATTTTTATGTATCTTTATTAAAAAGGCTTGAATTTAGACATATCTAGAGAGTGCCACCTTGTGGGTAAAAGGCAGTAAAGTCAGATGGAGAAAAACATACCACGTGTGCATTTTCACTATTTCTAACTGATTGTTGTCTTTATATTTAACTAAGCCTGACAACCCAAATATTTCTTCAGTCATACAGAGAGAAAATTATATAAGAAGAAGTGATACAAATTAACCTAAAGATTACAGAGAAATATTTTTCTGCTTCAATATTATTACACAGGAAAAATATAGTGTTGCAAAAATATATGTATATATACTGTCATATATGTGTCTGTGTATGTGTGTGTGTATGCTTTTGCTGGTGGTGTTCATAAAATATACCAATACAAAAAAATCAGCAAACCATCTTGAAGATACAAATATTAAATCTAGCTTCATATTTTGATTTGTTGGCTCATCTTCAGTTCTACACAATTATTAATTCTCAGGCACATGGACTAAAAATCTCAGCATAAAAACTGATTTCTTGATATTGAAGAAAAACATGGTTATGGAAAAAATATGGTACTGCAGCATTGCATTGATGGCAACCTCTTATTCTATACACCATGTTAACATTATGCAGCTTTAATGTGGAAATGGAACACATCTCATTTCTGAGGATACCTCGTTTGAGCCAGGTTTTTATACTCTGCAAATCATGTATTGTCATTGATTCTAGAATGATAAGCCAAAAAGAGATCAAAGACAAATAATTTCAAATAAATATCACCATTGATGTTTATGTCTATAGTTGTTTAAAATTTGTCTCATTTGAAGAGCTAAAGTTCAATTCCTTGACTGCATTGAATTGTTCAGAAGAAAGAAGATTTGGATACAAGGACCTTTTAGTAATTATTATAAAGAAATCAATTTCTTCGTGGTTTACCAACTATTTTTGAATCTTGATGAAAGAGATAGTGAATATGCCAGCTGAACTCTATTTCTAACTTCAGATGAAACTAACTGTTCATATATAAAGCTGATTTGTCCCATAAAACTTTTGGTTTAGTTCTTTATTTTCAAAATGTCTATGTTCATGTCCTTTCCTGCCTCATACCCTGACTCTGAGTCGTTGCACATCCATGTCTCCATCTGTCCCAGACAAGTCTCAGAGGTATATGTCACAAGGGGAAAAGAGCAGGTGGTTTAGTTAGGAAACACCTTCCAGTTCTCTTGCTATTTCTCTTGTTTCTTTCCATCTTGTCCATGAAGCCATTCTTGACTTTTTCTTCCTCTCCAATCTCCCTCCACTTAAGTCTCCTGTAAATCTTCACCACACAATTAAACCCTTAATTATATAATGTGATGTGTGTCCTCGAATTGTTTTACAAGTGTTTGTCTTGTTTTTGCACTATATTGTGAGCAGCTTGGGAACAGGAACTATGTATTTTACTTCTTCTAAATCCTGCACAGCATTCACCAGAGTGCAGTCTTCCATAAATATTTTAAAATAAAATTAATTTGGAGGATGACAGGGCCTTGGCCTTGTCCTGTTTAATATTTGGGGAAATGACTTAGAGGGCCTAAAAGAAATGCTTTTCGAATTTGCAGATATCCTAAGGTTGGGAGTGAGAACTCAGGCCCTAGTGGGAAAGACAGATATGCATTCATTTAGATTACCATGCATTATCAAATATTAGACTAAATACTGTCAGAAAAATTAAATGGAACTTCCTGGAGGAGTCAATAGATACTGAGAAGCAGGTTTTGAGCAAGTGAGAGGGTATTCTGGACAAAGATGGCATGCACAAAACAACAGACTAGAGAATGAGGTGGAATTGCTTGAAAAATGATGTGCTCATGGAGGCAGAAATGCATGTGGGTAGGTGAGATTTGGAATCCATTATTGCATGAGTTATAAATTAAGTACAGGTTGTAAAGAACATTATGTACCTTGCAAAATGGCTATGATTTAGATACATGGATTTTGTATATTTCAGTATTTCTCTCCTTTCTATTCCCAATGCTGCAACTCTAAAGTTTCTCTTTCTATCTTTAAGGAAATAATATAATAACCCCCTAATTAGTCTCCCCATCCCTAGATTCTTTCTAAATAAATCAGGCTTCCACACAGTTGAGTAATATCATACCTTTACATGAAAGCCATTTGTAATTTTCCAGTTTCCACCAAATTGAAAAGAACCTCCCTGTAACAAACTAACCTTGGCAATAGAACCTTGACTTAAGTACCCTACATTCTCTACATTATTCCTTATGACACAGTAAGATGTAAATTATCTTGCTCCCAGAGATATACCCATCTTGGAAATTATCCATACTTTCCAGTTACTCATGCTTTGCATTTGCTTCAAGTACCCTATTATCTGCCTACCAAATTCTATCTCCTTCAGGTCCCATCATGAGGGACAAATCCTTCATCAGTCATCCTCGGAAACCCACTAAACCATATGATTTCAATCTCCTTTGAATCTCTCAAGTCTTTGCTTATACTATGAGAACCTGAAACATCTTCTGTCCTATAACTATATCCGTTATTTGTGTTCTTGTCACCACATAATCACCATATCTATCTCACCTTGTTCTCTCCTTGACAAAAAAAAAATTTAAAAAAGATGTGGAATATAGCAATCTTTGCAGACCCCAAAGCAGTAGGCATTAAGAAGACCTTGCTCATACCAATTTTTAGCACTGTTTGCTCTTTGGTGACCTGCTAACACTAAGAATGTATTACAGAATCTGACACTCTATGTCCTCTACAGAGTCCACAATGTAGAGGGAGAGAGCTTACTAGGTACATACATAATAAAACAAGGTGGAAAAATGAATTGGGGAATATAATGGAATTCCTAAGTATGAATTCAGTATGCAAGTGGCAAGATTCCAGCATTCAAATTGAAATAACGTGGTCAGGTGCAGACTTTGAATCTTATCTCAGATGTATGGTAAGTGGACTAAAGTAACTTCCTGGGCAGTCACATGTAGAAGAATAAATTTCATGAAAAGGGATGAGGGCATCCTAGACTTCCAGGGATGGGTGGGTCCAGTGACATTCCTTACCAGGATCCATAGGCTGGATAAATGGACTGCTGAGGCCCTCTTTAAGAGCAGAGCAGTTACGGATTGTTTTTATGTCCATAAAGAAACATATATTTCTTATAGAATATTTGGAAAGTAGAATTTTGAATACTTGCCTTTTAAACAAATTTTTTTTTTTTTTTTTTTTTTTTTTTTTGAGACGGAGTCTCGCTGTGCTCCCAGGCTGGAGTGCAGTGGCCTGATCTCGGCTCACTGCAAGCTCCGCCTCCCGGGTTCACGCCATTCTCCCGCCTCAGCCTCCCAAGTAGCTGAGACTACAGGCGCCCGCCACCACGCCCGGCTAGTTTTTTGTATTTTCAGTAGAGACGGGGTTTCACCATGTTAGCCAGGATGGTCTCGATCTCCTGACCTCGTGATCCACCCGCCTCGGCCTCCCAAAGTGCTGGGATTACAGGCTTGAGCCACCGCGCCCGGCCCCTTTTAAACAAATTTATAAGCATATTATTTGAGATTATATTACATCATGTTTGAATCCTGACTTTTTTCCCTACCAAACAATAGATTTGAAAGATTTCTCCTATGTCATTATAGAGTCTTTAAAAAGAACAGATGCCAGTGCTACACTATATCTTTGCATCATAATTTATTTAAATAGTTGAGTGGGACCACTTTTAAATACATCTAGGTTTGCATCAAAGGGTATACAATTAGCTATATTTTTTAAATTAGATTAAGTAGTGGACAACAGTGGTTGGGGAAAACTACTACTACCGCAACTACTTAGTTCCATCATCTGTCGACCTCAAGTTATTTTAATGTTATTTCTGCCTAATGTTCCTCCCCTTGTATTCTGTAACATCACCAAACACAACACATAATTGGGACCTAGGTTGATAGAATGTGTCCTCTTCTGTAGTGAGACAACTTCATTAATTCATTTACTTTCAAAGACGAATAACTCAAAGCAGAGATTTCCCTGAAAAGAGATAACACCTCCTTTCAGTACAAAGGGCCAGCTGCTTTATTAAGGTGGACTTCAGATAGGAAAGCAAAGGAGCAATTCCCAAGGAAGTCACCGGGAAAGTGTCCATTTGTTCTTAAAGGCATCAACCCCTCTGCTCCGAGCTTTTCTTCTCCAGAAGGAAGCACAGAAGAGGGGCATGGAGTGGGCACTGAGTCATGCAGGACTGGGGTCTGCTTCATGAGCAGATTCTTTCGTCTCTGTCTAGATCTTATTTTACAAATGCAACTGTTATTAATTTTAAATAATTAATGTGGGGTTTGAAAATAAATAATAACAGCAAAAACAACAATAAATCACCCTTAAAACTGATGAGGAAACAATATTCTTGAACAAAGACTGCAAGAGGCAGATATGTTCTATAGAATGAAATGCAAGTTCTATCTACATGTGGATACTAAGGGAGCCTATTTTTAGATGGAAGGGGGTCAATGAAAGAATGAAAGACTGTGTCTACTGATAGACACAACCTCAAACCTACCTTAATCATGGATTTTATGATTCCTTTAAAGTCCTAAGATATAATCTCATATATGTCAGATAAAGATATATAAACTTATGTGTAGAGGTATATATAGACATAAGGACATATACACATGCATAAAAAATTTAGTACTTAGCCAGGAACCCAAAAAAGTGCTAAGTACTTTATGTACATTATGTTATTTAATTTAGTAACTCAAAAAATCTATTATATCCCTCATTCTTTAATGAAGAAAATGAGTCTCAGATTTGCCATTGATCTTACACCTAGCCTTTTAAACCAGAAGACCATATTCTCACCATACTACCAGCACTGCAGCTGCTACTTTTTTTTTTTTTTTTTTTGAGACTGAGCCTCACACTGTCACCCAGGCTGGAGTGCAGGGCCGTGATCTCACTCACTTTCTGCAACCCCCACATTCCGGGTTCAAGCGATTCTCCTTGCCTCAGCCTCCCGAGTAGCTGGGATTACAGGCACTTGCTACCGCACCCAGCAGCTGCTATTTTTAATAGCACTGATATTATATTTCTCCCATGCCACTTTATTATCATTCATTACATTATTAGCATCTATTTACTGAGTGTTTGAACTACATACTAAGCTAAGCAATTGATATATGTTATCTCCCTTAAACTCTGTGGTACCCTGTGATTAACGTCTAGTGAATAAGTAGAGATCTTGATTATTGTTGTTTACTTGATTGTTTTTCTTTTCTTCAGGAAATTCCTCTTCCCTATTCTTTTGGGGCTGCCAATGAAACAGACTTGCTCTTCTAGATATAGGGACAGACAGGAGAACAAATTAGCACAACCAGATTCTCTGTCCCAAAAATATGAATCTTAAAAAAATACAAAGGAATGGCCAGGTATGGTGGCTCACGCCTGTAACCCCAGCACTTTGGGAGGCTGAGGCAGGTGGATCACTTGTGGTCAGGAGTTCAAGACCAGCCTGGCCAACATGGTGAAACCCCATCTCTATTAAAAATACAAAAAATAGCCAGGCATGGTGGTGCACACCTGCAATCCCAGTTACTCGAGAGAGTGAGATAGGAGAATCGCTTGAACCCTGGAGGCAGAGGTTGCAGTGAGCTTAGATCGTGCCACTGTACTCTAGCCTGGGTGAGACAGAGAGACTCTGTCTCAAAGAAATAAAATAAAATAAAATAGAAAGGGAGATGGAACATAGTTGAAGCCCAGCTATCTGTTCAGAAACACCCAGTTTTGCTGTGGTTTTTACTCTTCCCGACAATGCTTCATTGCTCGATTCTTCCTTTCATGCTGTGAACTACAGTAAATTCTTTTTCATTGTAACCTAAAAAAATTGTTTTTCAAATATCAGTCACTTTGATTCCTCTTGCTTGCATTCCAATTACTACCCTCTGACTCACAGAGAAGGCTACTGAAGTTCAGAGACAAAACGTGATAGCAATGTTTGGAGAGGACAACTAAAGAAACTCATCCAACTGGCAAGTAAAATTTAAATGTGTTTCAGGCTGACCCCCAAGCCTGTATTGTGTTGTGCAGGTTTGCCTCTTAACAGGGCTTCTAGTTCTTCTCATGGAATCTAAGCCATTCTCAAAGTGAGGGAAGACTTGACAGTACTATAAAGATACCCCTCCCCTCTTTTTTATTAGAAGCAGGAGTGCTATTCCTAATCTTCAAAACTTGGTCAGGCAGTCACAACTGCTCTCATCCACAGTGTTGAAACAGAGGTCAACAGACCACCTGTGGGGCCAGATACAAACTTGGATCCTGAAAATCAAGTGTTCTGAGCCAAGGTGGCCAGGGCAGCTGGGGAAACTAGGGGGCTCAGGGCGTGGCTATTTACCAGCTGATATGGAAATATTTCTGCTGTGTTTTTAATAAACAAAAAGACCAGACATAGCCAATCTAGTACACATGGTCTGAATATCCGACCTGAATGGAAAGTGATCTTTGAAGGGATATTTGTGAAGAGAATCGTAGTAAAACACATCAGCATGAAAAACAGCAAAATCGGCTCCACCTGTGGCTTCCAGTGTGTATAGGCGGATCTGAAGATTTCTTTACCTTGCCCCCCAGTACTGTCATGGGCACAGATGAGAGGCAACCTGGTGAGTGTTCTGAACATATTTTCACTCTTCTTTCTACACCTAGACTGGAATGGTATGGAATATTTATAATTATTTGAGGAAAAATTTGAAAGCCATCTACATAGTGAAACAAATGAGGGGAAAAGTTGAGAAAAAAAGAAAGAAAATGTTCCAGAGATTGGCAGTGACTAATTGGAAAACATAACCAACCTACTGGCGGGCATGTCTGTGCTCCCACTGGCCTGCAGCCAAGGTCTCTGCTGTCCAAGAGGTGGGGAATGAGGAAAGCCATTTCCTCCAGACAGAATAGATGCAAGGGAGCCTCCCTTAAGACTTCTGCCTCTTAGGCTGAACTTGTAGAAAGGAAGAGGCTGTTGAAGGTGTGCAGAAGCTCAAACTATCCACCCCAGAGGCAATTTCCCGCCTAAGGCTTTGTCTGAAGAAACAGTGCTTTCTGTCCTGTTTGAGATCATATTTCTATAGGAATACACATACCCTTTATGCTACACTGATCTCTGGCAAAATAAATTGTCTCTATATGTTTACATTTATGTATATATTTTTTAATACAAAGTGCTGTCCAGTGTCCACATAGAGGGCTCGTGTTGCACAGGCTGAAACTCTCATGCTTCATTAGGCCTATTTAAAATACACAGTTATTGCATGAAACAGAGAAAGCAGACTTAAGCCCTGTTTCCTTTCCTCATTCATTTCTCTCTTGGAAATAACAAATAGCTTGTTCCTTCGTGCGGCTCTGCATGAATTCCCACTATTCTATGTGATTTTCCTACATAAAACTATTAACTGGAGTCAGAAACTAAAGCAGATGAATTGGACCTGAGGGGATAGCATACAATGTGTTGTGCTCCCAGACAACTTCATTACTTTAATTACCTAAAAAGTATAAATAGTTTGGCAGGGTACGAATCTCATTTCTCAGCCTAAACGATAATAGTTAGCTGGGAGAGATTGTCCCAAATCCTGCTGCTTATAGATTGCCCTATTTTTTTTTTTTCCTAAAAGCAGATCCATTGACCTTTATGTGTATGCAGTCTTTGCCCTTCAAAGTGGCTGAGAGATTGACTTTTGAACACACAGGGAGTTGAGAATGGATATTTGGATATTTACTAAAGGCCTATTATGTGCCATTCTTCGAATCAATGAATAATTATGATGTAGCTCCATACCATGTACTGTTCTGGGCACAGGTAATACAACAGCAAAAGGTAGTTGAGGTTCTTGCTCTCATGAAGTTTATATTCTAACTAAAGTAGGAGGAGCAGGAGAAAATAATCAGAAACAAATACACGGATACACTATTTCTAGATGTCAAAAAGAGGAAAAGGTATCAGGAGACAGAACATTCCAAGGATATAAAAGCAAATGTAAAAATGCCCTAAAGTGGACATCAGCTTGGCATGTTGAAGGCTGAAAAGTAAGTCTGGGCTGAAAAGATGGGGCTGGCATCACATCTGATAGCTTAGCTCTGCCACTTAGTTTTCATTTTCTACTTAAAAGAGTTATGCTCATTTCTCACCTTACGTTTCCATATCATTATATGTGGCTTACAATGCTTCCACTACAAGGTTTTCTAAGGATAAATTACAGAACGTACACTGACCACTTAGTGCTTGGCAAATATTAAAATGAAAATATTAATTGTCACTGATATTGTTATTAATTTATAATATCTTGCCTGTCTTCCACAGTATACCATACTCCAAACTGAATCATTATTCTAACTATTATTATTATTATTAGCAGCATTAATATTATTTTGTAGAGGAGGTTCTTGCTTTCTTTCCCAGGCTTGTCTTTAACTCCTGGGCTCAACTGAACCTCCGACCTCAGCCTTCCAAAGTGCTGGGATTACAGGCTTGGGTCATCAGGCCCAGCCTAAATGATTCATTATTCTATAAATGTGATGTTTCATTTTTCAGAAATGCCACGCCTCATCCTGAACTCCATGCACTGAAACATTCATCACTACCCTCACCATCTTTTCTATCAGCCCGTTCAAAAGTTCCATCTTTCCGGATGGCTCTTGAATGACTCTGTCTTCACATTTGACCATATGTTAATTGATTCAATATATGCCTGTATTACAGATCCAAGCTAAGTCTGTATTGTCTTCACCAGTGTTCAGATGCACCTAGGTAGGTATTTTGTAGGGTTGGGACTCCTGAGGTCTATTTACATGGGGCTATATCAGGAAAGTGAAACCCATTCCAGGTAGCCAACTAGTAAGGTTTTAAAATAGAAAACTAACTACAAACATGTGGGAGGAGCTGAAATACCAAAGAGTTGATAAAAAGGTAACCCCCAAATTAGCAAAAACAGAAAGTTGCTATCACCCTTAGGCTATAAGAATAAGGGAGGGAATGGAATTTCCAGAGTCCAAGAGACTGGTTACCTTGGTGGGGTAGAAATGGTAGGAGGTGAGGTCAAGGGGAGATGTCCAACAAGAACAGGAACCATAGGAGACATGCAGTCCTCTCTAAGAACACTGCCAAAAACAGAGAAAATGGCAACTAACCCAGGTTTTTCTTTTCTCCTTCTGTTCAAGCTCTTGTGAGTGTTCACTGTTGGCGAGATCTAGCTGGAAGTCAGGAGAGGGAGTCCTGGGAAACAGTGTTTGCAGGTGTCAATCCCCTGTGATATGAAACCAAGCAGGGGAAAGGCAGGAAAGGCACCTGAACACAGACAAATGAAACAGACAGCACAGGAACAGACACCAGGACTGCCAAAACACACAATGAACATGCCCGCCTGAACACTCTGATGTGATATTTGTGCAGCACACACAGGCAACTTGGGAATGATCAGACACCTAGGAAAAATTTTGTCTTTGAGTAAGAGTCAGACATTCGTATTTTCCTGAGAAAGGGGACACTGTGTGATAAGCACACATTGCCAGTCACTTAACTTCTCTCTCCAGCCTGAGCTCAAGGACAGTCTGCAAACCAAACCCGAAAGAGCTGTGTAACTAATACATTCAAGTATAAGGAGTCCCAAGCTGAACTGCCTTGAGTTGTGGGCAACAGAGATGATACAAAGGTATAGCCAAAAGATCTCCCACGTTAGCAGAAATTAGACTGACTTTTGTCATAATAAGCTCAAATCACTCTTGTAGTAACAAGCCTTCATGCTCTCCATAGTTACCTTGATGCACCAGAATTTGACTGCTAGACACCCCAGTTCAGGTATCAGCAGACAGCAAAAACAACAACAACACAGCAAGAAGTCTTGCTGGGGCCCTGCTATAAAGCCCACATCATGGTGCCTGGACCTAAACATTGGCTCACCACACTGAACTGGATCAAGAAGGAATTAAAAGATAGAAATATTAACATTGCTGATGTGATTGTCTGTGAGCCCATGATACATATTATTTATTGTTATATAAATTTGTGCTTTATATAATTCTCTCTTTCATCACATCTGAGACATTGTGGATTCTAAATCACATCCCAATTTCAAAGATGCTGAAATAGAAAAATATGCACTTCAGAGCCAATGAAATATACGATACATATAACTATACACATATTTATAATACATAACAATGGATCACTTATTTTACATCAGGCACTGGACCAAATATTCTTATTCTCATTAATCTTTATAACAAATATGTGGGGGAAGTGCTTTGTTTATCTTCATTTTACAAATGGTGAAACTGTGATTAGGAAACCTGTCTATGGTCGCAAAACTATTAAGCTGTGTAGTCTGGATTCAAATTGCAAGCTCACGCTCACATCCATTTTTTTACACTGCTTCTATGTGAATCACTTCTTGAGAGCTTTCAAAAAAGTAATATCTTAGGAAAGATACTAAAAAGAGGATATAGAATATATCTGACAATGTTAAGCAGGAGACAGGAGAATTTAGGATTTTTGTTTTGTTACTGTGAATCAATAACTACATCCATTGCACACATACACATAGACACGCACACACAAAAACACACATCTCACACATACATACACAGTGGCGTGACCTAAAGCAAGCTGGATTACATGTAGGTGCTTAATCATAATGATATCTGGGTTTTGTGGGTGGACCAGGACTACGTATGTCTTATCACTATATACCCCGTCGCATCTGTTTCAGTGATTTTCATGTGAATACTCAACATGCGTTTTCTTAGTGAGTGAATAAATTAATATATTAAGCATTGTGTGTGTACAGGTTATATGGGTACAATGATGCTGGGTAAAGAGGGTCTAAGAGACTGTTCCTAGCTTGATTAGGGCTTAGCTAATCAATGTCATCTAGGTATAAGCAGAAAAAGATGCCAGTTGAAAGGTTAGATCTCTTTTAATTATACTGGGGAAATTGCAAAAAAGGGGCTGTCTCATAAATGTTTCACTAGCTAAAATGATAAAATATTGATTCAGAACTCACAATTAATCCTCATACGTAGACGAGGCTTTTAATAATTCAGAGATGTCTCTCCACAGTCTTGTTTGTTCCGTACCCATGGCTGGGTAGAAGCTGCTTTCTGAAAAGATGGAGACCATTATTACCCAACAGCATCAGCTCAGATTCCTGTGATTATAGCACAGCATGGTAAATATTAACTAACTCTTAAGTACTTGGCCTCATTCCCCAATCACTTTCTAAAGCAGAAACACAGGTCATTCTCCTTCCATGCGTGCCTACTTGAAATCTGTTTTCTTTTAGATGTTCAATTGGATACTTTCTTCTTTTGACTTCCAATTAACTCTGACACTCTTTGAATTATAAAACACACTACAGTTTTGAGAATGTAGATATAAAAATGACACGTGGACAGCTTCTCAAAAGGTTGCATACAGGGTGACTAGAGACTTGAAGCCCTGGCTCTGTCATCAACCTGCTTTGAGAAAGCATGGCACCGTACCAGGCATCAGTTTTCTTATTTGGAAAATGTTGGTCCCTCAAGCCCTCTTTTGACTTAACTAACTCTCTTGAGCCAAAGTACTACTATTCTACGAGTACAGGTACTTTTGGTTCAAATAAATCCTGTAGAGTACACTTAGTAAGAGGGGCAATTTTTTTTTTTTTAAATTGAGATAGAGTCTCGCTCTGTTGCCCAGGCTGGAATGCAGTGGTCCGATCTCAGCTTACTGCAACCTCTGCCTCCCGGGTTAAAGTGATTCTCCTTCCTCAGCCTCCCAAGTAGCTGGGACTACAGGCACGTGCCACCATGCCCAGCTAATTTGTTGTATTTTTAGTAGAGAGAAGGTTTCTCCATGTTAGCCAGGCTGGTCTCAATCTCCTGATCTTGTGATCCACCTGCCTCAGCCTCCCAAAGTGCTGGGATTACAGGCATGAACCACTGCACCCAGCCAAGGGGGGGCAACATCTTAGTCAAAAAAAGAATTTCCTGTTTTAGTAGAAAAGATGCCAGATGTGAGGCTCTTCTATTCCTGATGGTTTAAGGGTTTCTATGATATTGTTTTTGGTCCATCTCCAAGGTAAAAAAATTCCCATTTAAACCATGTTCTCTGATGGTGTAATCCAGATGTTATTTTTTCTTTTGTTTCTATATTCTGAAAATCTTAGTTGGCAGACATATCTTGGACCCACAGGGGAAGAACACATATTATAATATCATTTTTATGTTTATAATTCATATCGAATTAGGGCAATTGCAGAGATACAGTGTTGGAGAGAAGAAGAGGTATACATTTCAAGTAAGGTCTCTATATACAGAAGTACAAAAATATGTATTTTTGATCAAGCAGATGGAATCCTCTGGCTCTGTTTCCTAATTTTCTCTAAACTTCTGCAGTTTCTTCTCTTATTTTCCCTAAAAATATAATTTGTTCCTATTCTTTGGTTTTTGTTTTCTACTTTGAAAACAAACTTTCAATTCCAAGTGACAAGGCAAAGTCACTAGGTAAAGACACTTAAATTTGAGACACTTTAGCTATAAAGAAGTTGAGAAGCAAGTTGAGGTCCAACTATTTAATTGCCATATATTCTTTATTATCTTCTAGAAGTCTGCATTCTTACTTTCTCTTATGGCTTGACCTACTACATTCACCAATGAGTCTGATACTTTTTGCTTTCTTTTCTTATATAAATATAAAATCTATCTTGTTATAGATTGCTTCTTCATCCCTTCTGCCATGTGAGGACACAGTGAGAAGATGAACAACTATGAATCAGGAAGCAGGCCCTCACCAGACACTAAGTCTTCCAGCGCCTTGATCTTGAACTTTCTGGCCTCCCGAAATGTAAAAAAATACATGTATGTTGTTTATAATCACCTAGTTTGCAGTATTCTGTTATAGCAGCCCAAATAGACTAAGACACTAGGTTTTTAACTGTTGATCTTATATTCTTTTCCTCGTTCATCTCTTTATAAATTGTGGTCCACTGGAGATAATATTCTGTAATATATTGATTATGTTCCTCATTGTATCTCTCCTTGCAAAACTAATACAAGAGATAAACTTGCTAAAAATTATATAACTCAACATTCTCATAAATCCTATCCAACTCCTCCCCATGTAGGAACCCCCTTGCCCCAACCATACACACACACTCACACACAAAGAACACTCGGTAACATCTTTACAGGAATGTTAGTATTCTAAGAATACAGTTGGAGGAAGTCACATTGACCATGGCCAGAACACTATGAATTATAGGATAGTAGTTGTAGTACCCATCGTTTTCTGGAGTGCTGACCTGCCTGCCAGTCCTTGATTCAAAAGTCATACTTCTGTTATATATGTCTGGTCAACTCATTCTGGTACGTTACTTAAAATCAAAGCCTACTTCTTTGTTAGTAAAATGAGTATAATAAAAACCTTATATGGTTGTTTTCAAAATTAAATGGAAGAATACACATAAATAGCCTGACATAGAGTAATAAACTCTATTGGTAATTGTTGTTATTGCTACAACTATCGTTATTGCCATCTGCTGCTGGCCTCTGACACAATGCCATGCGGATGTAGGTATTGCTGCTCTCTGCTGGAATTGTTTCAGCCTCTTTTGCCTCCTAAGACAAATGAAGGTCATTGATCTTTTCACAAAACCTCCCAAATTCTTGTCAGCCCTTCACCCAGTACTGACCTTCTTAGCGGTTGATGCACTGACCTTGCAAATGCTAAGAGGTAGATAATTAGCCATGCTCTTAACTCATACAGATCGTCATACCAGTCACTTTAATGTGGGGTGATAAAATTTGTAATTTTTATGAGGCTTACCCTGCAGATCTAAACTATAAAATATGCCATGGAAAGATAGTGGATAGCTAGGGGAAGTGCTACCTGAGGATTAAAATATGACCCTAACAAATTCATCTCAATTCCACCAACCAGGCTTAAGAATTAAAGATAATAGGTACCTGCAACAACAAAAGCATCCGCAGAAAGATGTCTCTTCTTCCTTTCTATCTCTTTATTTTTATTTGTGGTTTAAGACACTTCTAAAAGTAGTTTCACATAAGCAATTACAAATGCCATTTAGATACATCACTTCACATTGGGCCAAACAGACCGCATATTTAATGAGTTACTTGCCGAAGCCATTCTCTCCCATTAATAATGGACAGATGGACCACTAGCTCAAATCAGTTTTAATGAGTATGGGCTAAGGCATAGGCCTAAAATATCCAGACTCCTGTATTTATGTTTTCCTGATATTTTCACCCTCGACATCATAGAGCTTTTTCTTTTTCCTTTTTTTCCCAGAGTAGATTTTTTTCCACCTGTCTGCTCACAATTAAATTGTAAACACTCACCAGCTTAATCTGTCCCATTTCCTCTCTTCATATCACCTGAGGATTTAAACGTGCCTTATTGATTCTCAATCATGCAAATCTTTCCTATAAACAAATCTATTCATTCAGCTCTGATCAGCAGCTATTAGTAAGCAAGACACATTGGTAAGGTAAACTAAACACTGGAGATGAGTTAGGAAAAAAATCACTGATGTGCTTATCCAAATTCTGTGTGGCATGTGAAAATGTTTTTCCCTTACTTTTTTTCCATGATGACAGCTGTATAAGTGCCTAAGTTTCTAAGAAAAGATTAAGATGGAAAAAAAAAAAAATTAAGATGCTGGTGACTTAAAACACAAGATGACTTGGAGCCCAGAAATGGAAGATTTTTATGATTTCAGATTCCTTTTGAGTTGACAAAACAAAACAAATATTTATATTTAAGTTGATTTCTCAACTATAAATTGACTCTGAAGCTAAGTTCTGCTTATTTATGGGCTAACACAAAGAACTCAAGACAATTCCTGGAAACTAAAAGTTACAACATAACCTCAAAGATCACCCAACCAATCCAATTATCCACTGTCTGGCAAAGGGACTGTCTTTCCAGAAGAAACCCACTCCTCTTCTTGCTCTTGCATTGAGTTTTAATTCCTGGGTCCTGATGATGTCAGAAAATGATTCTCAGCTACGTCTACACACTAGAAACACCTGGCCCTTCCTCATATTAATTCAACCAGAATTTTGTCGAGTTTTTGTTGTTCAGGTCAGTACCTCAAATCAGAAGCATCAGTATCATCTGAGAGGTTATTAGAAATTCAGAATCTCAAGCCCAGACTTAATGAATCAGAATCTGCATTTTAAGAGGATTTCCAGGCAATCTGCATGCACATTAAAAAATACAGATGCTTGAGTTCCCTCCTCTCAGAGATTCCCATTGAATTATTTTGAGATGAGGCCTAGGCAGTGGTTCATCACCATCATCACCTGGGGAGGTGTTAAATGCAAATTTTATGTGAAGGAGTGCGTATGTTAATTACTCAGTTTAGCTATTTTATAATGTATACATGTTTTATAATGGCATGTTGCATACAATAAACATATGCAATAAGAGAAAAATATATAAATAATTGGATCTCATACCAGCTGAAGCAGAAATTCTGGATATCGGGCCCAGGAATCTGTATTTTAACAAACAATACAGGTGATTCTTACGATGCTAAAGTTTGAAGACTCTTGCTCAGGGGAATATGCCAAATTTATCAATATATTCACAATCTATTTCTGACAGTTTTGGGTCAGGGATGGGCTCATAACCCAGACCTCCACCATTATAACTATCAGGGATAGATATGAAACTGAATGTGGTAAATTTATTGAAACAAACATTTCTTTTGTCTAAATATGAACCAAGATGCATGCAACTCAAGATCAATGCCAACCTACAGTCAACATGAGGAAAGCCAACCTGAGAAATGAAATTTAACCTCTGGTGTCAAGGGTAGATAACCCTCTGGGTCTAAACTATTCCTGAAGCTTGCCCTATCTCCTGACTTCCATTTACATAAGCTAATGAATTCCTTTGTAAGTTAAGCTGGTTTGAGTAGGCTTGGAACATAGAAAATATCCGTGTTAAAGAATTTCACATATCCAATGGAAAAACTGGGAGAGAATAATGCCTCTGATGAGAGGTTGCATAGCATGTTTTAAAACCTTCAGTGATTAGAAATTCATCTATTTCAATGACAATCCATTCCAATGTAGAAGATGATTGTGAAAAATTATCTACTTATATCAAGCTGAACCCTGAAAAAGTTATATTTTGTAATCACTCAAAATGCATATTTCCTCCACTGCACAAATATTCTCTTCTTTAAATACATATCCGGCTTTTTCATTATAAAATGATGTTGTGCCTTCACCATCCTAATTGCTTGACCCTGAGTAACAGGCACTTTATCAATTTATCTTAATTAGTGCCTTGCAAATAAATGATGTATTAAAAGTAGAGAACAGACCATGCAGAGAACAGACCAAACATTCTCTTTCTTAGAATACTAAATTGAAGTGAGCATAATAGAAGTCCCCCTTCCATGTTGCTGTCAACAATTGTTTGTCAAACAGTGATTCTCAAATGGGTAAGTAGAGAGGTTACCAAAATCTCAAGTTTTATCCTCCCCCCTCCAAATTGCATACAGCTCTCCTGCCTCTCAAGATTACTATTTTCTATAGAAAATCAAGGAAGTTTCCCTCTGTCTTATAACTACATCTGACACTATCACTCTTTTGGATAAATTGTTTCATTGACTATTCTCTTTTTGGTTATTTGCAACTTCATAGCAAATAACAAATACAAACTTCTCAAATTATTTTTAGGTATTCTACTTCCCTAAGGCTTAGGTTTTGCATTTATAGTGTGTGGATAAAACCACCTATATCTTAGGGATAGTGCAAGGATTGAATGAGATATATATATGTGTGTGTGTATATATGTATGTATATATGTGTGTATATATATGTGTGCATATATATAAAAATTGATTTGTTTCAGTGTCTGTCATCTGTTCAGTGCTCAATAAATCTTGGCCTAAAGATAATGACATGCAAGGCTTTCATGAACTTTTATCCACTTTACCTATCTTATGAGCCTTCCTTCAGCTTTTGTATCATGAACTCCAACCATTCTCAATAGGTATCATTTCTATAACACACATATTTGATCTCCAATGACTTAGTTTAGAGCCAAATAGAACACTGGCCTTTTCACATATAATTCTATGCTACAATATCTCTCTATTATGCATTTGGGCTCTAGTTTCTGTGAACCAAAAGATAATACTTTACAATTATCAAAATTTCACCTCATCAGACAAAGTTCAGGATTTCAGTATTTTCTAATGTTGTTTATTTTAACTCTCTCATTTAATATATTAATGATGTGTTTTTCCACCATTAACATTTAACCCCTAAGTAAGTAGAAGATTAATGGAATAAAGCAGGAGTATCCAATCTTTTGCCTTTCCTGGGTCACATTGGAAGAAGAATTGTCTTGGGCCACACATAAAATACATGAACACTAATGATAGCTGATGAGCTAGAAAAAAATGCAAATAAAAACTCATGATGTTTTAAGAAAGTTCACAAATTTGTGTTGGGCTGCATTAAAAGCCACGCTGGGCTACATTTGGCCCTTGGACTGCAGGTAAGACAAGCTTGAAACAAAGTTTCTGATATTAAGAAGCATATATTCCAAGTAAAAAAGACAATCCCATCCAAGAATAATGGCAAAATAACATATTAGCAAGTTAGAACATATACATACAACAATGATTAGGTATGTACTAAATGTAAATCTAGGTAAAGAAATTTTCAGAGTAGGAAAATCTTGAACAGTAACTTGGAGGAAACTAATTTTGAGGTAGAACTTAAAGTAACCACTGAATATAAACTAATACAAAGGAGGGGAGAAGAGGAAAGTTTGCATGGAAATATGTGAGTAAATGGTCAGAAGTAGGGATAAGCAAGGCTTATATGACAGAAGGAAAGTTGATACCAGCTTTCCAAGCTTTATTTCCCTAAGGTAAGTAAATATTTTCCTTTAGGTTCTCTACTTACGTTTATCTAAAATCATCAGTGAGTTTGAATACATATCACAAATTTACAGGTAAACCTTCAGCTTATGTTTACCATTTTAGAGATGTCTGGCCTGAATAATTATAGGATTGGTCCACACTATGAATTTGCATTGCAAATAAAAATACTTCCAATGTGGAAAAATATTTTATCCAAATCTTTGGAGGTGGAGAAAGGAGAGTATTAAAGTCATGATTTAAAAAGACACTTACATGTTTTGCTCTTTTAATTAATCGTCTCTGTATTGTATGAATAACCACAATATGCAATGTACCATCTGGAAAACCAAACATTGGAAAGCTGGAGGGCTAGTGTTTTATAAATCTCCTGATTCCAATATTCTCTGGTCTCTAAAGTATTATAAAAAGATATAGAACCAGAGGACTGCCTTCTCTTTTCCCACTTTCTAACTCATGAACTAGTTTCTGTTATGAAACTGGGACTATATCTGCAATTCCCCCAAACACCCATATTGAAATCTTTTAAGGAATTACTTTAACATGGTGTAAAAAGGATAAAAGATCTTTTGATATTCAATATTTTTCTTATGAAAAAAAGATGTCATGTGCAAAGTTCGACTAACTGGGAATTTATAATGTATTAAGAATCCTAAAACTCATAACACCTATCAAAATTACATGGCAGTATTAGATATGAGAAAATAAATTTAATTTCCAATCACTGTAATTAAGAAAATCATTAGGGAAAATGTGGAATTTAAACAAGGACTAGGTAGAAAAAATATGTGGTATGGGGAGGACTTGCCAGGAAGTGAAAATTGTAGAAGTAAAAAGACATTGTTACCTACAAAGATTTTTCACAGATTCCTAGCAAAATAAATTTATATAAGTTTGGTAGTCTTCCAGATAACAGCCAGTCAGAATTGCCAACTACAGACTTGTTATTTTAGGATTTTGGATTTACAGCATGTGATGGTTAATGTTATGTATCAACTTGCCTGCACTAAAGAATGCCCAGATAGCTGTACCTGGTAAAGTATTATTTCTAGATGTATCTGTGAGGATAGTTCCTGGAGATACCAACATTTGAATGAGAAGGCTGAGAAGATCTAGCCTCATCATTGTTAGTGGGCATCATCCAATCTATCGAGAGCCCATACAGAACAAAAAGAGAAAAGCTGACTTTCTCTCTCTCTTTCTTTCTCTCTCTCTCTCTCTTTGAGCTAGATCATCTATTTTCTCCCATCCTTAGACATCACAACTCTTATTTCTTGGGCCTTTGGCCTGTGGGACTTACACCACTGACACTCACCCCTTGTTTTCCTAACTTTGGAATAAGAATGGTAGTTGTACTATTGACTTTTCTGGTCCTTGGGCCTTCAGACTTGGACTGAATGACACCACTGTCTTTGATAGTTCCTCAGTTTGCATAATCTCTCAATAGTTAGATAGATATTGGAGGTATCTATCTATATAAAGAGAGAGAGAAGGAGAGAGAAAAAAAGAGAAGGAGAGAGAGGGAGAGCCCTAACAAACACAGAGGATAAGTTTTGTTTGGCAGCACATTTTGATTGTTTGTATTTATTTATTTGCTTTTGGTTATATTCAAGAACTTTAATTTTTTTTTGTCTTGAGTTCCAAATGGATGCATCTCTTTTTCCCCCAAGCTTTACTAAGGTATAATTGACAAATAAAAATTGTATTATTTACTGTGTACAATGTGATATTTTGATATGTATAAACATTGTGATTACCACAATCAAGCTAATTAACATGTCTGCCAGCTCACATAGTTACCATTTTGTTTTTTGTGGTAGGTATATTTAAGATCTACTTTCCTAACAAATTTCATGAATACATTATTTTACTATTTGCTATAGTCACCATGCTGTACTTTAGGTCTCCAGAACTTACTTCTCTTAAAGCTGAAAGCTTGTACTTTTTACTAACATCTTTCCATTTCTTACGCCTCACCTGGTCCTCTATCACTGGTAGCATTTTTCTTTCTCTGAGTCTCTGAGAGTACATTCCACATGTAAGTGAGACAATTAAATAATTACATTTCTGCCTCTGGTTTATTTCACTTAGGATGATGTCTTCCAGATTCTTCTATGTTGTCACAAATGTCAAGTTTCCTTATTTTTAAAAAATGAATAATATTCCAGTGTATGTGGCTATCATATTTTAAAAATCCATTTAACAATGAACAAGTACTTAAGTGACTTTCATATCTTGACTATTGTGGATAATGCTGCAATAAACATAGGGATGAGGAGAACTTTACCAAATAGTGATCTCCCTTTCTTTGAAAATATACCCAGAAGTGGGATTGCTGAATCATGCAATCGTTCTATTTTTAATTTTTTTTTTTGAGGAACAAACATACTGTTTTCCATAATTGCTGTATTAATTTATATTTCCACAAACAATATACAAAGGTTCCCTTTTCTTCAAATCCTCCTAACAGTTTTCTCTTGTCCTTTGGATACAGCCATCCTAAGAGGTGAGAGAGATCTCATTATGGTCTTGATTGTATTTTCCTGATGACTAATGCTATTGAGCACTTGTTCTTGTACCTGTTGGCCATTTGCCAACAGACATTTATTTTAGAATAGCAGGAATTTGTAGTTTTCTTTCTTGCCCTCATAAACTCTCTTATACCAATAATACTATAAAATCAGATTAAGTACAGATATCTGTAAACAAATTAACAAAGAAATTATCATTTACAATAAAATAGTATAATCTTTACTAAATAGCTAAGAACAAGAATATGGATTACTAAATATTAAAAATTCTAATAACATATGACATATAGATTTCATTCAACTTCCTCAGAGGCTACAAAACCATTTTAGGTTAAGATGTATAAAATTGACTATGTACCCCTAATATAGAAAAAAGTGTTGATATAGAAACTCAATGAGATAAGACTCAGGGGAAGCACACTTCCCAATTCAGACTTTCTTTTTTCTGAATTAAACTTGGACAGATGTATTGCCAAAACTGTCAAATAAGTTTTTAAAATAATTATATTAATATTAGTTAATGAATTCATAGGTATACAATGATCATAAGGAGCTAAACTGGTAACTGATCTCTATGCACAGAAGGTTTGACAGTAGGTCAGTCTTACAGGAATCTGGTTCTGTATGTATGAGTGGACACCTTCTCTTTTTGCAAGGTTCAGGTACCCAAATTGAGTACAGAATCTGACTTTAGGATGTTAACAGAACATTGTTGTTATATTTTTTTTAAAGATTAAATAATGTTTTTTAAAGTTTTCCTTTGTTGTTCTTTATTCTTATTTCAAAGTATTTGCTCTTTATAATGAACAATTATGTATTTTTCTCTATGTAACTGTAATACTGTGGCTTCTCCCTCTTCAATTCCAACTTATTGATATAATTGTTTAATATTATACCTATCCATTCATAATAGTTTTCTATATACATATAAATGCAGGTGTTTTTCCTTTATTATTTTCTTCTTTTTTTGATAAAGTTAACTTACATGTTAACTTCATTATGGTGAATAATCATGGAGTTTACTATCCAAGAAGGATAGTAAATGGTTGTTTAAATTTACACTCATATCGTCTATGAGAATGCAGCTATTCCTAAGCTTTTTTTAAGCACCAACTGAAAATAATCTTTTCCATTTCTCCAATAGAAAAAAATGGCATATTTTTGTTTTAATTTGCAGTTACCTATCTACTAGTGAAGTTGGATGTCTTTTCATGGGCTTATTTGATGTTTGCATTTAATTTCTTGTGAATTTCCTACTGAAATTTACTGTCAATGTTCCTTCTGTGTGGGGAAAAGAAAGAGATCAGCCTGTTACTGTGTCTATATAGAAAGAAGTAGACATAAGAGACTCCATTTTGTTCTGTATTTGAAATGCTGTTAATCTGTGACCCTACCCCCAACCTTGTCCTTTGCAAGAGACATGTGTTGCGGTGACTCAAGGTTTGATGGATTTTGGGCTGTGCAGGATGTGTCTTTGTTAAACAAATGCCTGAAGGTAGCTTGCTGGTTAAAAGTTATCACCATTCTCTTAATTTCAACTACCCAGGGACACGTACACGGCCAAAGGTCGCAGGGACCTCTGCCTAGGAAAGCTAGGTATTGTCCAAGGTTTATCCCCATGTGATAGGATGAAACAATGTTGCTAAAAGGTTTATCTCAAGGCACAGGATTTTCCTTTGAACTTATTCATATCACAGAGGTTTTTGTTCTTATGTCTTACTGCTAATTTCCTCCCTAAAAATGATCCTATTGTCCTGCCACTCCCCTGTCTTTAAGATGGTAAAGATAATTATCAATAAATACTAAGGGAACTCAGAGACCGGGGCCGGCGTGGGTCCTCTGTAAGCTGAGCGCCGGTCCCCTGGGCCCCCGCTTTTCTTTCTCTATACTTTGTCTCTGTGTCTTATTTCTTTTTTTTTTTTTTTTTTTTTTTTTTGAGACGGAGTCTCGCTCTGTCGCCCAGGCGGGATTGCAGTGGCCCGATCTCGGCTCACTGCAAGCTCCGCCTCCCGGGTTCACGCCATTCTCCTGCCTCAGCCTCCGGAGTAGCTGGGACTACAGGCGCCCGCCACCTCGCCCGGCTAGTTTTTTGTATCTTTTAGTAGAGACGGGGTTTCATCGTGTTAGCCAGGATGGTCTCGATCGCCTGACCTCGTGATCCGCCCGTCTCGGCCTCCCAAAGTGCTGGGATTACAGGCTTGAGCCACCGCGCCCGGCCGTCTTATTTCTTTTCTCAAGTCTCTCGTTCCACCTTACGAGAAACACCCACAGGTGTGGAGGGGCAGGCCACCCCTTCACTTCTGCTGTTCTTTTTAAAAACAATTTATAGATCTTTTTATATTAAAGAAATTAACATTTTGTCCATTTTTTGTGACGTCAATATTTTCTTCTTCTTTTTTTTTTTTTTTTTTTTTTGAGATGGAGTCTCTCTCTGTCATCCAGGCTGGAGTGCAATGGTGCGATCTCAGCTCACTGAAAGCTTCGCCTGCCGAGTTCAAGTGATTCTCCTGCCTCAGCCTCCCGAGTAGCTGGGACTACAGGTGCCTGCCACCAAGCCCAGCTAATTTTTTTATTTTTTATTTTTAAGAGAGATGGGGTTTCACCATGTTAGCCAGGATGGTCTCGATCTCCTGACCTCGTGATCTGCTCGCCTCGGCCTCCCAAAGTGCTGAGATTACAGGCGTGAGCCCAAATTGAGCCATATAAAAATTTTAAGTACAGTGTCATCTAATCTGTCAGGGTTGTTTGTTTGTTTTACTTATTACTTTATGGCGTCTTGGCTTTTTTGCTCCTCTCCACAAAATTACACAAATATTTTCTTCAAAAGTTTTGTCTTTCATATATTATATTTAAAGCTATAACTCCTCTAGTGTGTGTGTGTTTGTGTGTGTGTGTGTGTGTGTGGTGCATGTGATATGAGATGAGGTATACTTTTATGTTCTAATGGAATATTTATATCAATCAGGATCCTGGTATGAAAAATGCCAAACAGGGTAAAAGTAGACAACTTAATAAAGGGATAATTTATAAGGGAGAGGGCAAGGTTGAGGGAAACCAAGAAATAGTGAAGCATCCTTCTCCTTCATTAGATTTGGAGAGGTAAGAGGAGGATAGATGTGTTAACAGGACCTTGCAGGAGATGGCCACCTAAATGAATTTATTGCCCCAGGAGAGCAATGAAACAAACTCCCAGTCCAACAGAGAGGTATATGGAGGAATACATACACAACATCACTCTCCTTTTATTCTCTAAGTTCATCTCTTTGATGTCTGTCCTTGACTGAATTTAATAAGAAACCAGATAACAAGGGGACTGATCAGTGTAGTCCACAGCTTCGGTCTCAGTGAATGGTGAGGGTTAGAGACAGGATCCAATATGGCAGGCATTAGTTACGGGCAACTTCTGAGTATTTGAAATGTGGCCAGTCTGGAGATGTTCTGTATGTAGGAAATAAATACTGGATTTCAAAGAATTAGTAGGAAAAACAAAGAAAATGAATATGCAATACTCACTTATAATTGTTTATATTCATTGCACTGAAATGGTAATATATTAGATTAAATGAAATATATTAAAATTAATTTCATCTGTCTCTTTTTACTTATAATTGTGGCTACCGGTTTGAAATTACATACATGACTTATAGCAGCAATATAGAGGGATAAATGGAAAGTATCTAATTATTCTTCAGTGATTAAATAATCTATCCCCTTTCCACTAAATTTAATGGCCATCTTTTACATATATTAAATTACTTTATTAAATAAAAATGTTTCCTGAACTTTCTGTTTTCTTCTGCTTATCCACTTCCCTATCCTTATTCTAATCACACACCATTAACATGAAAGGAACTTTCTAATGTGAGGTAGATACAAATGGTTTATCACTATTGACCACATTTTTGTTCCTTTTCTTGTTTCCATATATTTCTTCTTCTATGTGTAATTACATGTGGGCCTACATTTTCTTCTCTTTGCAAAAAATGTCAGCTGGTGATATGATTCAAAGTATATTTTTTAAAGTGTAATTAAATAACCTAATGTTAATATATTTGATAGGAAATATCATTTTCATGTTAATTCATACCATGTAGTAAAATGATCTGTTATTCTATTTATCAGGATCTTATTTTATGCTCTTCTATAGCATTTTTTAGATTGATTTATATTAGGTGCCATATATATATATGTAATATATATATGTATATCTATCTATCTTAATAAATTCATTTTTAAGTATTTTATATTTTTGTGTTCATTGTTATAAATACTCTTTCATTTTCATTCTTAACATTATTTTTGAATAAAGAAAACTTTTTGGATTTCTAGATTTATAATCAAACATCCAATTAACTTATTAATTCCTATATATTGGATTCACTTGGATTTTTCTAAAATACAAACATGTAATCAATTCTTCTAAGCTAATTGTATTTTTTCATGTTATGAAGTATTTTGAATTATGTTAATTGGATAAACATCTGTTAAAGTACTGATTAATAGTGACGATATCTATAGTGTTAGGATCCAGATTTCAGTGAAAATGACTTTAACATTTAGCTTTTTAAGATGATGCTTGCTATTAGTTTGGGGTTGATAAATAGGATCATATATGGGTAGTTTCCTATTATTTGTATTTTGTTTTCATTGAATTTTACTTAGATTGTATTTTTGTTCTTTTATGTTAATCTATGTCTCATTTAATATTTTGTGGATGTTACTTTTTACTTTAATTTAAAGATAGTGTTCACATTTTGATAGATTAACACTGAATATTTTTGGCACTCCTAGAGTAACCCCAACTTGCTGAGAAGTATCTTATTCTGATGTATGATTTATTGATATTTTATCTTGGATTTTCACACCTATATTTATAAATGAGTTTTGTCTATAGTGTTTGCACTATCTATTTTAGGTTTTGTTAAGAAAATTTATGCTAACCCATAAAATTAATTGGATTTTTATTTGGTATGGACCTATAAGAATCATAAATCAGCTTTAACTAAATTTTTATGTAACTCCTGCGGAACAAACTTTTTGCACTTTTTTTTTTTTTTTTTTTTTTTGAGAAGGAATTTCACTCTTGTCACCCAGGCTGGAGTGCAATGGCGTGATCTTGGCTCACTGCAACCTCCACCTCCCAAGTTCAAGCAATTCTCCTGCCTCAGCCTCCCCAGTAGCTGGGATTACGGGCACCCGCCACCACACCTAGCTAATTTTTGTATTTTTGGTAGAGACAGGGTTTCTCTATGCTGGCCAAGTGGGTCTAGAACTCCTGACCTCAGGTGATCCACCCACCTCGGCCTCCCAAAGTGCTGGGATTACAGGTGCGAGCCACCGTGGCCGGCCTTGGCACCTTTTAAGTTACATTTATCTAGGCCAGGCATCGTGGCCCATGCCTGTAATCCCAGCATTTTGGGAGGCCAAGGTGGGCAGATCACTCATGGCCAAGAGTTTGAGACCAGTCTGGCCAACATGGTGAAACCCTGTGTGTACTAAAATATAAAATATTAGTTGTGCATGGTGGCAAGTGCCTGTAGTTCCAGCTGCTGGGGAGGCTGAGGCATGAGAATTGCTTGAACCCAGGAGGCGGAGGTTGCAATGATCCAAGATGCCGCCATTGCACTCCAGACTGCGTAACGGAGTGAGAGTCTGTCTCAAAATAAATAAATAAAATTGTTACATTTATTTAACAAATTTCTAAAACTTTCCTTTGATTATTTTTCTGTTAGGGCTTTATAACTTTCTCAAAGTATTATTTATATTTTGTTACAAAATTATCTACTTTTTATAGTTTAAACATATTTTCAAAGAGTTCTACACAATGGTATTTTGTAACTTTCTATAATTTTTACAGAAATCAGGTTAATACTTTTCATTCTTAATTTTGGATGCATTTGTTTCTTTTCTTTAATCAACCCAACCAATGTTTTGAAAAGTAGGTATTTATTGGCTTAGATGTAATTTCTCTACTTCCTTATTTCATTGATTTCTATTTTTATCTTTATTAAAACATTGGTCTCAATATTTTGGTTCATTTTTAGTTTTACTTTACTAGGATCTTGAAAGAAATAATTTATTCACAGGTTTATTTGTTAAATTTAAAAATATTTAGAGTTATAAATGTTTCTGAGTGTAGCTTTAGCCTAAACTCATATTTTGTTATTATTTGTTACTTCGATTCACATCTAGATAATTTATAATTCTGGGTTTACCATCATTTGAATTAGGAAATGTTTATAATATTGTTTCTTACCTTTGAAAGTGTAAAATTTTGTTTTCTTGATATTTTGAGGTTATATGTTTGTTTATTTGTTGTTATATAATCTGATTTGACTATGATAAAAGAATTTGTCCTATCAAGTACCCAGTATTAGGAAGTTTAGATTTTCTGTTACTATTAATGGGCTTTTCAGTGAATATTTCATCAATTTAAGAAAACAGTATGTATACATGTGATGATCTCTGTGAAAATACTTGATTGTATTTCAAATTTTGATTTTTGACTACTGGATGTATCAAATTCTGTAAAATACCTTCCTTTATGTATTTCCCTGCTTTGAGGTTTGGTACAAGAAGGCAATGACTAGTATATTCCTATAGATTGTATATATTGGAAAAGAAAACTATTCCTTTATTATTAAATAATGGAGTTATCATTGAATGAAACATTGTTATTAATAAAGCCAGTTTCTATTTTTGCATTTACATAATATATTACCATATTTATAGTAAATACAAAATATATATTATAAATGAATCCATACATATAAATTTCCTTTATTTTAAATACATGTTTAATTAAAACATAACATTCTTAAGGGGTAAAAATAAAATCATAGTTGGCTAAAATATTATGAAGTGACCATCCTGCTGTAACCACCACCCAAAAGAAATGCCATATATTCAGTTTTTAAAAAAACCTCCTTGTGCCCCATTTCAGTAATTTCCCACTATACAACTTTGTATATATAGATGGCAGACAGACTTTTAGGGGCTTCCCCCAAAACCCTACTAATATGGTTTGGCTGTGCCCCACCAAAATCTCAACTTGAATTGTATCTTCCAGAATTCCCATGTGTTGTGGGAGGAACCCAGTGGGAGGTAACTGAATCATGGGCACCGGTCTTTCTCGTACTAATCTCATGATAATGAATAAGTTTCACAAGATCTGATGGGTTTATCAGGGCTTTCTGCTTTTGCTTCTTCTTCCTCATTCTCTCTTGCTGCTGCCATGTAGGAAGTGCCTTTTGCCATCCGCCATGATTCTGAGGCCTCCCCAGCCATGTGGAACTGTAAGTCTAATTCAACCTTTTTTTCTTCCCAGTCTTGGGTATGTCTTTATCAGTAGCGTGAAAACGGACTAATAGACCTACCAATAACACTGTCTTTTTGTATTCATGCCTTTGTAGAAACCCATCCTACTGAGTATGGGTAGGACTTGTGATTTTCTTCTAACCAAAAGAACACAGTAAAGGTGATGAGATGTCACTCATGCTTAAATTATATTATATATGACTGCATTTGCTAGAAAATTGGCTCTACAGACACTTATTATTGACTTGATGATGTAAGTGATCATGTTGAGGAAACCACATGGTCAGGAATTGAGGGCAGGAACTGCAGGAAGCCTCTAGGATCTGCGGGCAGCTTCAGGTTAACAGTCAGCAAGAATTGGGATATCTCAATCCTACAATGCCAAGGAAATGAATTCTGCCAACAACCTGGGTGCATTTGGAAAGAAATTCTCAGCCAGACCTCCACGTGACAACTCAACTGAGCAGACACCTTGATTGCTGCTTTGTGAGATCCTACACAGAGGACCCAGCTAAACCATGCCTGACCTCCTAACCCACAGAAATCATGAAATAATAAATGTGTTGTTTTAAGCCTCTAAATTTGTCATAATGTATTATGCAGTGATACACAAGTAATACACCCCTATTATGAATTCTATCACCATAAATTTGCCTATTTAGAATTTTATATTAATAGAATCATTAAGTGTATGGTCATATGTATTTGGCTTAACTCAATATTATGTGCTCCTGAAGGTTTTTGATGTCTTAATATAAAATTTAAACTTCATCTTTTTTTTTTTTTTTTTTTGAGACAGGGTCTCACTCTGTTACCCAGGCTGGAGTGCAGTGGGCCAATCACAGCTCACTGCAGCCTTGACCTCTTGGGCTCAAGTGATTCTCCCACCTCAGCCTCCCAAGTAGCTCAGACTACAGGTGTGGGCCAACATGCCTGGCTAATTTTCATATTTTTTGTCGAGACGTGGTATCACCTGTTGCTCAGACTGGTTTCAAACTCCTAGGCTCCAAGTGAGCTGCCTGCCTGGGCTTCCCAAAGTGATGGGATTACAGGTATGAGCCACCACGCTCGGCCTCCATTTGTTTTTATGAGTGTTTTGACCTGTATGTCTGGTACTCCATTAGGCAACTACAGCCAGTTCTAATTATTTTAGGAGTTCAAGTGTCAAGTAGGAAGATGACAAAAGTGCAGATGAGAAACACGTATTTAATCACCCATCTTTCCCAATTCTCCTCCGTTCCATTTTATTACTAAATTATACTAAATAACAAATTATTCCTTTTATTTCCAATTTTGTGTTTAACTTTGAAATTATACAGATAGACTTATCTTTAATTTAATTCACAATTCAATATTTTCTTCAGTTATTTTGGGTGAATGTTACTTACTAAATCCTGGTGATAAAAGAGTTTTATTTTGCCACTAGCTAATATGGAGTGTTCTCATAGAGCTATAAATAAGCTCAATATTCATTATGCAAATGAATAGAACCAGACAAAATTAAATGGGTTCAGCTTGGTGGCATCATTTCAGAGATCTAATTTGGGGGTTTCAGTCCTCTAGGCTGAGAGAGCTGTGGGAGCCACATTAAGTTGCTCTTAATAAATAATAAACCATATCAAGCAGAAATTGCATTGAGAAGGGTATGACCTTAGGTAGTTCAGAGGAAGAGTTACAGGGAGATGACAGTAGGTCTGATGATAACTTCATCATACACTGCTCCACGCCTGAAGGTGACTTACTGCGATCAACTCTTAGCTTTAAGGATGAAACATCTATTTTTACTAGCTTCTTTCTGATAATCTAGGAGGTATATAATCTCATCTATTTAACATTTCAAAAGATAGGCAGAGATCAACAAGAAAATTCACCCAATGTGTTGACCTCGAAACTAAATCTAGCTACTATTCTTGGCTCTGCCAAACACACATACTTGCACGCACATGCACATACACACACACAAACACACACATACACACACCTGTATATCTTTGAGTAGATAACTTCAACTTCATGAGTTTTTATTTCCTTGTTGATTAAAACATAATAATAAGGGTGTGGAGGATGGACCAGATAATCTGATAGGGACAACAAAAATGATAGGCAATATAATTCACAGTCCTTATTTACAGAAGGGTTAAACTGATGCTAGGTAAGAAAATATAGGAACTCATTAGTGAGTAGGTCTCAGCTTTTTAAATTCAATTTCTGATTTTTATTGTTTTTTTTTTTTTTTACAATGACACTAATTTCTAAGTACATTTGAGCTACAAAAAGTATATACACGATTTCACATTCTTGTCTAGACAACATCAGAGTGTCCATAGAATCTGTAAGATAATTGCCAGCTATGTTGGAAAATACAGCTGAGACTGCTGTGGTGAGAAAAATAATCTCATCGATGAATAACTACTTTCGATTATAGATGATATGCAGATAAATCTATATATTCTGTAGTCTTATTCAACAATGTTAAACCATGAAGAGGGACATCAACCCCTGCCCCAAAGAAAAGTGGAAGGATAAATTGTAACAATGTGGTCTAATTATGTTAGAGTCAATTCTCATTGAGAAACCTAAATATGGTCTAACAAAACAGATTTCACAATAAAAGTTGACTCTAACATACTAAGACCACGTTGTTACAATTTGTCCTTCCATTTTTCTTTGGGGCAGGGGTTGATGTCTCTCTTCATGGTTCAACATTGTTGAATAAGAGTACAGAATGTATAGACCATATTTAGGGTCTAACAAAACAAAGTTTTCACAATGATGATTGACTCCTGGCCAGCTTCAGAAAAAGAAACAAATTCATAATTTTTACCAACTATATTTTGCATTTAAGAAACAAATGAATAGGTAAGAACAATAATAAAATTAGGCTTTACTTGATGGTTAAGAAAATGCTTTATATATGTAATTTGAATCTTCACTGATCATCCCATGAGAAGTAGATATTATTGCCACTGCCAGATACAACAATTCACCTGCATTTTTCAGGTAGAAAATTTGACTTGAATTTTGTAGTATAACCAAGAAAAATAGGGGAGCCCTATAATTGGCTCAGAACATCTAAATAAGCCCAATTCTTCAAAGAGTGCTGTAATTACTTTGATGAAGTTATCTAAACATCCAGCCATCCTGTCTTTGAAGGATTAGATTCAGAAGAAGCAGATATTTCTCTAATACTTTCTGCTAATCTCAAATAAATGTTTTCAAATGGGAGGGAAAAGTTCAAATTTTTTTCTTAGAAGCTGCTTTTAAAGTATTATTATAAAATAATTTCAATTTCCAACTAATCAAAGATACATTTAGGTGCTCAGATAATTTTATATGCAACTCATACTTTCTATCACCAGCCTCATGTGTATAATTCCCCAAAATCTATCTGGAAAAAAAATCCCTTTTTCTGCTGGGCACTGAGATTCTGAAATAAAACCCACAAAGCCATTGCTGGCTTAAACCAGTGGCAGGTCACTGAGGAAGGTCTGCATCTGCCAGGTAAGACTCAATCTCTCCCCCTTAGATCTCACTCCTGGTATTCTAACAAATAGCCATTTTCTCTATGCTATGTCTTGTACAGCACCTTCAACAGTCTTAATGCTTACTTGAAGCTGAGTGTTATAGTCATAAGACAGCAGTATCATTTTAATGAGACATTTCCACTCCACCCAAACCTTAATGACTACTTTCAGGTATCTTCTATGAGAATCCTGGGCAGTTGTTTTGAAGATCACATCCAAGAAAATAAAGGTACTATAAGTCAGAGCAGAGTTTGATGGGTTATTGGGATGGATGTCTTATTTTCTTGGGATAAGGAGGAGAAACTAGTGACTAGTGAAGGCTGCAAATTTTCAAGAATAAAAAACAATCCATTTTGAAATAGGAAGAATAGATAATACTTCTGGTATTAATTTTCATCTTATAGGCAATAGAACAGGCTAATAATATTGTCTAATTAGAGTATTATAAATAAATTATTGTCATTTATTTTATAGCAAATGATTCTAAATTCTAAAAAGATAAATGATTTGTTCAAGCCCACATAACAAACCTTGAGGATCACTCCTACTTAAAAAGATCTTGGGGCCGGGCGCGGTGGCTCAAGCCTGTAATCCCAGCACTTTGGGAGGCCGAGGCGGGCGGATCACGAGGTCAGGAGATCGAGACCATCCTGGCTAACATGATGAAACCCCGTCTCTACTAAAAATACAAAAAACTAGCCGGGCATGGTGGCGGGCGCCTGTAGCCCCAGCTACTCGGAGGCTGAGGCAGGAGAATGGCCTGAACCTGGGAGGCGGAGCTTGCAGTGAGCCGAGATCGCGCCACTGCACTCCAGCCTGGGTGACACAGCGCGAGACTCCGTCTCAAAAAAAAAAAAAAAAAAAAAAGATCTTGGGCCGGGCACGGTTGCTCACGCCTATAATCCCAGCACTTTGGGAGGCTGAGACGTGCGGATCACTTGAGGTCAAGAGTTTGAGACCAGCCTGGACAACATAGTGAAACCCCATCTCTACCAAAAGTACAAAAATTAGCCGGACATGGTGACGCATGCCTGTAGTCCCAGCTACTCAAGAGGCTGAGACACGAGAATTGCTTGAACCCTGGAGGCAGAGGTTGTAGTGTGCCGAGATCATGCCACTGCACTCCAGACTGGGGGACAGGGCAAGACTCTATCTCAAAAAATAAAAATAAAAATAAAAAATAAAAAAGATCTTAGAGCAGAATAGCATGGAGCAGAATTGCTGCCACGCTGTCTTATAGTCCACTAGTCCACACCCTCTATAATTCCTGCCGAGCACCTGAAGTTCAACTTTTCTTCCTCTGCTCTTTGCTCTGTGACTTCCTAACATGGCAATGCAGCAAAACTTGATCTTGGCAATACTTCCTTCCTGGATCCTCCTTTATCGAGGCCCAACATCTCATTAGCCTATCGGGATGGTTTCTTCCCTTCGATGATTAAGGTATTTTTTCCTTTTACTCTAAAGAAATAACAAACAGCTCCTTATCTGCACTTCTTATGAAAAGGCTTTTGCTTAAACACCAGCTTGCTGTATGTGAAGTGTATGTATTTTTGAACCTGAGAGTTAATCATCACCCAATTATCATCTTAGGCATTACTTGAGAACTTTGTTTTTCTTGTTTTCTGTGCACCTGATACACCACGAAGAACAAGTTTCTGTAGGGGAATCAAGGAAGTAGTTGCCATCTATTTATCAGGATAATTAAAAACAGTATCCAAATGGAATCAGGTAATGAATACAAAACAGGCAGATGCTAAATTGATTTCAAAAATAAACTTGAATCTTTGGATCTCTTGAGGTATGGAGTCTCAGGATGAGAAGACACGCTAAATGTCGAAATACCTGACCCCTCAGTCACTCTATGCTTAAAAATGCTAATGATGGGAAACTTACTATTGACAAAGGTAATCCATTCCATTTTTAAGTACCTCTGACTCTCAACTTGTTTTTGTTATATTTTGTTTTGTTTCTTATATATATGTGCATATACATGTATACATATATGAAATGTATAGTCACAGCAAAATTGAGCAGAAAGTACAAAGAGTTCCTGTGTATTTCCCCCTCCTCTACTCCGCCAGCCTTTCCTACCATCAACATCTCCCATGAGAGTGGTACATTTGTTACAACTGATGAGCCTGCAATGACATATAATTATCATATATAGTCTATAGTTGACACTAGGATTCCATGTTGGTGTTTTACATTCTATGAGTTTTGACAAATGTATAATGACATGTATCCACTATTATAGTGTCATAAAGAATAGTTTCAGTGCTCTAAAAAATCTCTAAGCTCTGCTTATTTATCTCTCCATCCACCTCCCCAACCTCTGGCAACTACTGATCTTTTCACTGTTTTGCCTTCTACTGAATGTCTTATCATTGGAACTCTACAGTATGTCTCCCTTAAATGTATATCTACTGGTCCCAGTTCTCTCATTTGGAGCTATACAGAAAGACAGAATAGTTCTTCCTTAGCCCTTCAGCTATTTAAGAAGAGCTACCCAGTCCTTTTAGAGTTTATGATTTTTCAGGCCCAAACCTTGTCATTCTACTGATTATCTTAGGATATGCATCTGTGATTCATCTTAAAACCATGAAAGAAAAGTAGTAAGACGTAATTACTATGAATGACTTGAGTGAAGTAAATGTAAATAAGCTACTAAGTTGGAGACAAAAACCCATTCAGCTTTCAAGGAAAAATCTAAGGGGCACTTCTTCCAGGAAGCCATCCATGGTCATCTCAGCCAGCAGAGCCCAGACAATTCCCTATGGAATGCCAAGTGGTGTCAATTCAGGTGCTTATACCTTTATAGAATGGTTGGGATTGATTCCTTCTTCTAGGACGATACCATAGAAAGGAAATCCTGGTGGATCCACAGATTTGGATGCATTCTAGCATACCCTCCATGTAATCCGGGGAAATAATCTCCTTTTAACTTGTTAGCTCAACCATGAACAAGGAATTTGTAATACAACAATAACAATTACCATTATTAAATATCTAATATGCTTTGAAGATATTTTCTTGATATTACAAAAACCTTTTCTTGATATTACAATAACCTATACAAGGAGCAACAATTCAGAGACGTTAAGTCACATGCCCAACGTCACCCAACTGATAAGTAATGTGATTTTAAACTCTTCGGTCTGAAGCTAAAATAACAAAACGCTATTGATAAAATTATTAAATTATTAAAATATATAGTCAATATCTCAGTTTACACTCCCACAAAAGCAGAAACAAAGCAAAATCTTACTGAGTTGCTTTGTTATTTTGGAGTGCAATCCCAAGGAGCAGGAGTGAGGGACTAGGATTGCAGAGCAGGAAAGGAGGGTCAGCCTGTGACAAGGATGTGCTATAGAGCTCACAGCTCCAAAGGGCAAGTGATTGCTCCGTCTTGTGATCATCCTCCAAGATGTCATGTAAACTATGTCTGATTGTATGCTCTTCATTTTATCCCGCTCCAATACTGCAGGATGAAATTCCCATTTGTGGTAGGGACAGCATGCTTTGTTTTTCCTTGCAAGGTGAATTACAAACCCCATCTATCATAGAATCCTATTCAAGGTAAGAACAGACACAATATCTGAAAATATGTAAGCCTAGAAGGCTAGTGAAAAAGCTACCATCCACACTGCTACAGTTTGCGCCAAGACTATCTTTGGTATTTATCATATCTGGTTCCATCATCTATTCTCAATTTCCCTCACTTTTGGTTAGCACTTCAGTTTATCTGGATGGCTTATCTGGTGGGGTGACCCAGGCACTTATCCCTTCCATATCTGTGTTTTCAATTGTTTTACTTTTTTTAAAGTCAAGGTTTATCAAGAGTTTATTCTTATCACGGGTACAGAAACACAAGGTGCCACAGTGAACCCTGTGCATTCAAAACAAACCTTCTTCTCATCCCCAACTATGTAGAACCAACCTTAGCTCATCGTGGGAATCAGGGTGTGCTACTCCTAAGTCTAGTAACACTTTTTTTTTTTAAACACCTATTCACTAACTTAAGAATCCCAAAGCAACCAGAAAGTAGCTAAAGCCTAAAATTCAACAGAAACATTAGTGCCTCTAAGAGAAGTATTTTTTCTCTCAGGATCTATGACCACTGACTTGGCAAAGCCTACAGTCAGGGGGACAGAAAACACAAATTCCACAAGCAGATCATTGGGGCAAGGTAAGAAAAGCCAGCCCTACTTCTACTCCTTGGTTCCCAGGCTTATGTATACCAGTTATTGTGAGCATTTTTGGTCCAGCACAGACTGTATTCTGGTGAGTAGTACCTTAGTGTCTCAGGATGTTGTTCCCCTCCCTACCTTTTTAGCTAATCGTTTAACAATGCATTCTACTGCTTCTTCTGGTTGATGGGGTTTATGGTAAGAACAATGCATCTGCTATCATGCAACCTTTTTCATAGCTCCTTTGCTGTACAAGAATCCTTTGTTTCAAAATAATGTGTGGGCTACCATGACAATAGGTCAGGCATTTTTAAGTCCTTAAGCTGTGACGGTGAAAACACAGCAGGTAGGGAAGGAAGACCCATATTTGGAGTAGGTGTTGATTCCTGTAAGAAGGAATGCTTTGCCTTCTTAGTGGAAGGGATCCAAATTAATTGACCTGCCACCATGGGACTGGCCGGTCTTCTGGAGGAAGGATGCCGCGTGGAGGGGTCACTCTTAGAGTGAGCCTGGCTTTCAGTGCATTCTGTGCTACGGCTTCAGAAGATGAAAGTATCCTTCATAGCTGTCCCAGAGGCTCTTTGGCTTTATAGTATGCTTAGAGTTAGCAGTTGGCTGCCCGAAGCCTATCATGTTCTCATTTCAAGTTTTCAAAAAAAGAATAGAACAAAATCACATTTCTTATGATTATCATTTCCCCCACATCATCCAAACCCTCAGCCACTGCAAAACCAGTGGTTCACCTTCTACCTGCCCTTTGTTCTGATTATTCACAATTGAAAACCTTGATGGTTTTAACCACCCCAATTATCACCAGCAATGATCTTATTGTCACCAGATCAAAGAGTCATCAAGTTCCAAATTTTCATCTTGTTTCTAGAGCTCTGCCACCTCCCCTGCCCCACACCAACTGTCTTAATCTGCCTTCTGCTAGAAAGCAGAGTACAATGCAAAGATGTATAATGTATAGCTTTATTCATGAATGGCATCCCAGAGAGCAGGATAAAGGTCAGGAAAGTGAAGAAGGAAGCAGGTTTCACTATTATAGTCACAGAGGAATGTCCACCACATGCAAAGCCCCGTGTCAACACAGAAGAACCGGGGCGGGAGGCAAGAAGTACATGGCACAGGTATGAGGCAGACACTGGCAGGTTGAGCCTGAGTGAAGCTGGTCAGAATCCTTTCAGAGTGCATCACTGCAGCCTCTGCCGAAGTAAGACTCAGGTAAAACTGAGAGGCTATGCAGTGGTGCATGAACAGTGCCTGATGCAGTGAATAAGATTGGGAACAAGTTAATGCATTTATGACATACTATGTTCTCCCTAATCACTGAAATCATTTGTCTTAGTCACCCAAACTATTTTATATTACTCCCCCTAATCAAAGGATTGAATGTGCCCCAGCCTTCCTGGTGAATGAGAAAGGCCATGAGATCAGCTCTAAAGTCTTCGATTTGTAAGCAGAGTTTCTTCTCCATCTGATTTGTATATGCAGGTATCTCTCCTGTTTATTGCCTAGATAGAAGTGCAAACACAGCAGAGAAACATAATGAATGCCTTATTTTGATTGTCCAAGCTGAAAGTAATGAAAAAGCCAAACTGATAGAAATTAGGAAATATAAATCCAATTTACAAAATTCTGCCAGGGCTAATAAAACAAGGTATAACATCAGTTGCACAACCAAAAGACTGCTATTTTATAGTCATTTTCATGGCGTATGATTTTGACATTGACAACATTCTTTTTTATTTTCTAGTGATATGAATATTCTACTCAATGTTTAAATTTAAAAAGCTGCAGAAACAACGCAAAGAGCATAGCTCTCAAGGACCAGAAAACTGAGGCACTAAATTATAAAGTATGTACAAACAATGATGTATAAAACAAAGAATTTCAGAGGCCATAGAACTACTCCGAACTGCAGCTCAGATATCCTCCTTTCACATTCCCCAGTGCCTTCTACTTCCACCTGGCATCCTATGCATGCCCTAGAATATGCCTTTTACACACTGCTGAAAAGAATGGCCCAAAGAAATTTTCCCACAGTCTCAATCTAAACAAATAATATGGGCAGTCATAAAGTCAATTATTGTGATAAATACATACATGCTTAAAGGTTACTATGTACCAAGTCCTGATCACAAGCAACATAATATTGAATTAAACTGACAAAAATGCCTGCCCACATGAAGATTACATGTTAGATGTGGAAATATGTACTAAACACGGGAGCAAGTAAAACAGAGTATATGGTATGCTGGTTGATGATAAATGCTGTAGATGTGATAAATTAGGGAATGCCAGTAGGGAATGAAGGAAAAAGGAAGAGCATTTGCAATTTTAAAAGTGGTGATCAGCCGGGCATGGTGGCTCACGCCTGTAATCCCAGCACTTTGGGAGGCCGAGGCGGGCAGAACATGAGGTCAAGAGATTAAGACCATCCTGGCCAACACAGTAAAACCTTGTCTCTGCTAAAAATACAAAAATTAGCTGGGCATGGGGGTGCGCACCTGTAGTCCCAGGTACCCGGAAGGCTAAGGCAGGAGAATCGCTTGAAACAGGGAAGCGGAAGTTGCAGTGAACCAGGACTGAGCCACTGCACTCCAGCCTGGCAACAGAGTGAGACTTCATTTCAAAAAAAAAAAAAAAAAAAGGGGGGGTGTAGTCAAGGCACTCCTAAGAAAGGAACATTTAAAAACCAGACTTGATTGGGAGAGAGGAAGGGAGAGGAAGACGGAGGAGATATTCAGCGATTCAAATGGAAACTATGCTAAAGGGAGGAGACAGCAAGCGTAAAGGCCTGAGCCAAAAGTTAGTGCTTTCCAGGTTCAGAAAGAAGGCCAGTGTGGTTAAAGCCCAGTGAGTGAGAGGAAAAGTAGGTGGAGATGAGGTCAGAGAAGAAACAGTGGCCTCATCCTATAAGCCACATAGCCCATCCTAAGAACTTTGAAAGTTCTGAAGAAAATAGGAAGCCTTTGGAGAGCGCTAAGCAGCAGAGTAAAATTCTGACTTACTGTCATTGAAAATAGAACAGATTAAACTCAGCATTTATTGAACATTTAAATGTATAAATCACAGTGCTAAAAAATGCCAGTCATTCAGGACCTTAAGACTCAAGTTCTTGAAAAGCACAGTCTCATGTCTCACTCACTAAATAGAAAAATAAGACAGAGAACGAGAAGGAGAACGAGAGAGAGAGATTTCCTAGACATTAAATAATCCAGAAAAGATTCCAACTCTATCATTTATCACTTTTCTAGAAATTCTCCCACCTCCAAGTACAACATGGTTGAGGTAAGCACAGTTGGATACATACTTTTGCCCCTTGGTCATGAATGTATAATTCGTAGTTAAGTTCTTGGCCCAAAGTGCATACACGGAAACTTCTTTTAAGCCTTTCTTCCATTCCAAACATTTTCCTGCACATGGGCCAATACAAAAAGAGAAACTTCTCTATAATATGAAAGGGGAATACAACAGGTCAAAATGAAACAAGAACAAGAGATGGAAATAGAGAAATTCTGCTTCCCTACAACTACATGATACACGATTCCAAACTGTGCCTAAAGTCCAGATATTGTGAGACAGGTAGCTTCTTGTCTACTAATTATTTTTTATAGTTTAACTTAGATTTAATAGGACTCTCTTACAAGACAATAAGATTCCTAAAAATCTATTTACGACACATGGCTAAAGTTTATCTCCCAGAAAACTCTAAACTTTGGCCTTTTGAATGGTATAATATGTTTGGAGCTATTCAATGCAGCTTTCCAGAATGAGCTTGTTTCCATGTTAGCACAGTGTAGGACAGATTTTAAGGTGGTCTTCATGGTTCCTGACTCCTATCATTCATACCTTTGTGAAATGTCTTACCTTGAGTTGGGGGTGGGATCTAGGACTTGCTTCTAATCTTAGGGTGGCAAAGATTATGGTGATTACATAAGTCTCTAGTACCTGTCTAGGTATTGCTAAAGTCTCTTCCTCTCTGTTTCTTGCCTTGAAAAATTAAGCTACCATGTTATAGGAGGGCCTGGGCCTGTAGGGAGAGTAATGTGACAGATTTGCAATTGGCCTCTTATTGCTGACAGCAACCCCTGGACAACAGTCAGCAAGAAGCCAAGAACATACACCTTTTAGCCTCAAGGAAATGCATTCTGCCACTGACCTGAGTAGGCTTAGAAGCAGACTCCTCTTCAATCCAGCCTCCAGATCAGAATCCAGCTTGGATGCACTTTGGTTACAGAGTTACGAGACCCTGAGCAGAGAATCTAGCTAAGCTTTACCAAGACTCCTAACTCACAGAACTGTGAGATAATGAATGTGTGTTGTTTTATGCTTCTAAGTGTTTGGTAACTTGTTATGCAGTAATAGAAGACTAATACATATAAGAATAAACCATTCAAATTATAATATCAGAATATTATAATTTGTGACCTGAGTCATTGCATTGCAGAGGGGTATGATAAACAGTACTAGGGTTAATGGGAGGCAGAGGTTGCAGTGAGCCAAGATCACACCATTGCGCTCCAGCCTGGGCAACAGAGCGAAACTCCGTCTCAAGAAGAAAAAGAAAAAGAAAAAAAAAAAAAAAAAGATTACTAGGTTAAGATCCTCTCTCATTATGTTTTCTTGAGTCACTCCTTATGGAAAACACCAATGTGTTATCTCTTTAAGGCAGACAGTTAGAACTACAAGTAAGTTCTTTAAAAAGGAGATATTTGTTCATCATAACCCTGAAGCTTTTTTTTGTGGATTCCTCTGAATCTGGGGGAAAAAAAAAACAACAAAAAACTGTGCTTCCTAGAGTTTAGATCAATAACTAATTTGAAAACTAAATCTCTAGGCCTGGTTAGATGGTTTGTAAATGACTGCAGTGACTAAGTGACAAAAGAAATAAATTGTCCAGCTAAGTGTCCACTCACTCAATTGATTCCATTGATGTCACATTTGATTTGTCATAAGTGGACTTATTACAGAAGATACACCCTAAACCTTTATGACTTATTAAAGTGAGCACAATAAAAATAGCAGTTCACTTTTTCTAGGAGACTTCATTGTGCTAGTAGATAAAATTACACAATTGATGCCTCTGTGTGCTTCTTACTAGAAGTGGTACTGAAGTCCTATTGATGGGTTCCAATTCCAGCTTTGTCCTTTATTAACTTTGGAAAACTGGGATGAACTATAAAAGTCTCTTAAGCACCTAAAAAAGCTAGTTGAATAATGATCATCTGGCAAAGGTTAACAGTAAGGATACACATTGGTTAGGATCAGGACTTTTGACATCAGACAATCCTATGTTTGATTGAGAGCTCTATCTTTTGTTTGTATCTATGTGACCATCTTAACCTCATAAAACCTCAACTTCTTATGTATAACAAGAGCATTCTAATTCCTATCCCATTCATTTGTTATGACAATTAAGTAACATAATATGCAAAAATTAGATCTAGGGGATGATACATAGTAAATGTTCAATAAATGTTTTCTATTATTATGACATTTTCTATTATTACTATTATTATTTAATATTACTACATAAAATACCTAGCATATCATATAGTCAACATTTAGTTTCTTTTTCCATATACTTTTTATCACCCTTCGCTGTGTCTCACTCCTATGCTGCAATTTAAAAATAATTCTAGGAAGTCCTGGGACTATTTTCTTAAAATAGTTTACTGATTCAAAAAATATAACTATTCTGAGAAAATGTCTCAAATGATATCTCAAATATCACACTATCCCATGGCTGCTATGGTTCTCAAATTAAATATATAGACACAAAAATGGGAGAGCATGAAAAGGAAGAAACCTTCCAGGAAGAGAGACATGTTCTGCGTCTCGGGTTTTGTCCTTGGAGCAGGCAGAAAGCTATTCCTTGGGTAGCACATTGTAGTGAGTCAGAATATTGTTTGTGTGAAAAGACTCTCTGGGTTCAAATCTTTCCTCTGCTGCTCATGAAATGTATGACCCACCGGCAGATTGCCTGAATCAGTTGCCTCACCTGTAAAATAGGACTAATGTTATTTATCGGTATGGTATAGTCATTGTGAGGATTGAATCAGTTATCTACAGGAATCACTTGGGGCTAGAGGGTTTCCACTAGCCTCCATGGGTTTACACTCCACTTTTCTCCCCTCATTTTGGTGCCTCGGGGGCAGGCTTGTGTATTCTGCTGTGATAAAGTCTCCTTCTCTTCTGGCTTCCCAACAGGTTCAGTAAATGCAAGACACTGCGGGAAATTGGAGGGCAGGAGGAAAATGAGGTCTGTGTACTTTTCCCTATGGGCCAGCTCCCTGACAGGCCACAGATAGAGAGTGCTGCAGTTGTCTACCAAAACTGAAGTATCGAGTGGCAGACACTGAGTGGCATTCTTCCACATCTATAGTTTTGCCAAGTGCTGTTAACCTCTGCCACCTTTCGCTCCTTCTAGTTTAGAGGTACCTCACCACCTTCTATTGGTTTACCTTAATCCTGCCCATGTTTTTGTGAATAGCCCCTTAATTAAACTCCCAAATACTCCTTTTTGAATAGGCCATCTCTTTTTTTGGGGGTTCCCACACACTTAGAACAGTGTCCATCAGGCAGTATCTATTAAATAAATGTTATCTATTATTAAATAAATTGTGGAGATAAAAGTGGTGTTTTTTTCTAAATACAACAATCACCATAATAAAAATAAACATAAATTTTTATAGAGCAAAATAGGGATTCAGAGTTTTCAGAGGGCCAGAACTACTACTACTTCATTCTAGAAGCAGTCCTCAGGAAGACTGCTGTTCGTCAAAGGCAAGACAAGTAACAATGATTAAGATATGCAGGAAACGAAAATAAAAAAACCTGTATCCCACTACACTTTTATTTAAATAAAATATACAATACATGAGAAACAAAATATAGAATATCTAAGGGTGAAATTAAAAATTGTTTTTTAAAATGAGCTAAATTAGAAAATAGGCATACTGAGTAGGGTTAGTTCTTTTTATTTTATTATTTTACTACCCTAACAAACATTATTATTGCGATATATCCAGCTAAATAACTCTGCAGTCATATTAGGGGAAATACCATAATACTGAGTAGGTTTGAAATTGAGTCTGATCACAAGGTGAAAACATCATGCCAACTAACTTAGAGAGCTTATCAAGAAAAAGATTACGTACATAAGTGGTTGCAGAGTTTTTCATCTTTCTTATTTGTGAATTGGAGAAAGGTTGGCACAGTGAATAATAACATTGCGATTTGTGAAGAACAACAAAAGCGATCATAAAAATATTGACAATATGCATTCACGCTTCATCTTATATCCCATATATTTAAATGGCTAATCCATAGCATGTGATTGTATAAACTTTAGAAGGTTTATTTACTAGAATTTTTTCTTTCTTTACAAGCAAAGAGGATGCAAGTCCTTTAAAAGTCTTGCCATCTATTTTAATAAGCTGTACTGAATGCTATCAGCAACTTACTTTAGGGACAGTTCCTATAAGTAGAAATAAATGCTAGACCAAACATCACTGCTGGTTTGTTCTTGTAAGTCTGCCAACAGAATAATATATTTACAAATAGAATGTGTTCTCTTATTAGTTTTGTTAGTATTACTGCAGAATTGCAATGATTTTCCATTTAATAGGGGAAAAAACACTTCACATTCCTAGGAAATTGTTTCTTAAGGGGAAAAGGAGGGGGAAAAAAAGACTATGCCCTTCTCAGCAGAAATCATTGCCAGGCCGTGAAGGTAATATATTTCATCTCCCAGTCTATTATAATTCTAAAGGTTTTATTTTTTTCCTTATCCTCACTTCTCTTTTCAGCTGCAAGTTGTCTCATCAGCCCTCTGAGCTGATCTGATGTCATGGTTATTTTTCTCTCCCGTTAAAGGTGAGGGATGCTTCTAGGATTTGCCTTTGCTCTTTATATTTGTGGCAAAGGAAATACAAGCAGCTTCTCTTTAATCAAATCGAGTTTAAAGCAAAATAGGGACACAGTTCTACATGCATAGGCAATCGGGATAAGCCAAACGGGATAGATTGAAGGTAGCATTTAAACTTACAGAGACCTGTTTGGCCTGTTTTTATTAGGGCTGTTCAATGAACTGGTAAGCCACCTATGTGCTAAGAATTCTGTGAACTAAAGTAGCCTTTTTATGTTATGCACAATGGGAGGAAAATAACTATATATTCAATGCTAATACAATCTTTATCTGTAAATTGCTGAAATTATGCATTGGATGCCAATGGGAAAAAAAATCTGGAACCATTCCAATTAGTCAAGCTATTTTAATAAAACAGGAGAAAGGAGCTGTTAGCAAGACACTCATTGAGAAACCATGTTTATTTGTAGGGGCCTGCTCAGTTCTTCTCTGTAACCAATCTCTACTCTATTAGATTCAGATCATTCTCTCAGTGTTTGATATTGAAACTGAGCTTAGACTCAGCATAATGAAGTGAAGAAGGAGATGAACTTCGAGTCTTCCTCCATGAAGGCAGGATAATATTTCCTATACAAACACTTGTAATGAAAAATGACAAGAAAGATCACAGCATTAATCAGAAGGCTTCAGTTAGAACAATTTGCAGGAACAGGGGGAGATAAAGGGTTTGATAATAGATTGGGAGCATCTTAAAATGAGGAAACTAGTGATTAAGAATTCCATTTGGTTTTAAGCACATTACTTTTTTATCTTATCAGCATGTGAAGTGGTATAGTTGCTGTGAGTCAATCTAGCCATAGTTTAGTGGTTTATACTACGCACTACAGATTTTCAATGTCATCAGGTTATGGAGCTTTTCTGTATTTGTGACCAACACATTCCCACATTTTCTCCTGCTCATAACTCCAGGGCAGAAGGAATTCTCTTTTGTTGAAGCCCTGGTGCAGTGAAAGACCTTCAGAAGGAGCCAGTGTTCTACCTCATATAAGATTACTATCTCTTATAGATCTAAAGACCCTGTAAGAGCTTTAGGATGAGAGAATAAAAGGCTATTAATGGTGATCTAAACTTGAGGGGCACTGAAAAAGTCATGGTATCTGTCAATATTTTTGCTTTTGACTAAATTTCCAACATAAGAAGTCCAATTTCAGGGGAAATACAACTTCACCTGTGAAAGAACTATCTTAATTTGATAAGAGCTTGTAGTAAATTGGAGCAGATATCTGAAAACATGAGCTATGAGACAGGCATAGAGTGGAATGGGAAATGGGAAATGGGGAACAGAAAGAAGAAAAGCATGCATTCATTCAACATCCAACATGCACATACTGAGCAGCTCATATATCAAGCTCTCTGCTGGACAATGAGATAGAGAACAGACATTCACCAACATACACAGGTTCCTCACTCTGGGAGCTTTCATTTTAGTGAGAAAGTACATACAGTAAACACATAGATGGTAAATAAAGGAGATAAGGTCTGATAGTGATTATTGGTGATAAGGGAATAAAATAAGATGGTCAAAAGTACTGAGGGTAGGGGAGAAGGAGAGATACTTGAGATGGAATGCTCAGATATAACCTCTCTGATGAGAAGGCATTTAAAATGAGACTGAATAAAGAGAAGAAGCTGTGCAAACTATCAGGGAAACAGAGTTCCAGATAAACAAGCTTCACGTGTAAGGACCTTGATAACTACTTTTTTTCCCAACAAACTTTGTCTGTCAAAGGAATTCAAGTCCCTGTGGATGGCATGTAGTAGGAGCAAAGAGCAGGAGATAAGTTTGGAAAAGTGGAAAGGCCAGATACAGAGTTTCAGAGGTCATGTTAAGAAGACTCAATTTTATTCGGAACTAAAAGGGGAGTGATAGAGACTTTTAAGAAGGTTTTTACATTGGCTAAGGCTGCCACAACAGAATATCACTGTCTGGGTGACTTATACAACCAAATTTTTTTTTCCCCACAGGCTGGGAAGTCCAAGATCAAGGTGGCAGCACGACTGGTTTCTGGTGAGGCCTCTCCCCCTGCCTTGCAGATGACTGCCTTATGGCTGCATCCTCACCTGGCCTTTCCTCTGTGCATGAACACTCCTGGTGTCTCTTCCTCTTCTTATAAGGAATCCTATTAGATTAGGATGCCTCCTAATGACTTCATTTAACTTTGATTACTTTTGGAAAGGCCTGTCTTTAAATATAGACATCAGACACTAGAACTTCAACATGTAAATTTGGGGAAACACAACTCAGTCCATTACACAAGTCTAGACGGTATTTGTAAAATGCCCCTTTGGCTGCCATGTGGTGCTTGGATTTGGGGTGGGGTTATGATGATGTAGAAAGAGCAGAGACAATGTTCCTTTTCTGTACTTTATGCTAATGTCTTCCCTGAAATTTCATCAGTGTTAGATGCATGTAAACAGACATTGAAAAACTAGCTAATTCGCTAGGTCAGGGTTCAGTCCAAATAAAAGAATCTTGGATGTGCTAAAAAAACAAACAAACAACAACAACAACAACAAAATCATAACATTTTTTGTCAGTTTCTATTCTTCCTGTTTTAAAGATTGCAAGGTCATGGGTTTTTCTGTCTATAAATTCCAAGAAAGACACTGTTGTAACATCTGTAGCAACATCAACATAGTAAAAGTCTCATAGATCATAAAGGTCCTGCCTCCCACACAAGGCAGTTGGCCACTGTTGTTATATGAAACCAGAACAAGTGATTTGTTGGCTGTGCCCCACTTACCAAGGTCTTTTCAGAACTTGGATAATAGCCCTAGACGTGTTGAAACAGAAAATTCTTTGCCTTACCTCCATCCAACTGGAGCAGAAAGTAAGAAAAATGGGGATATAATGATGCCTACAAATTTTGAGCCTATAACACATGCCAACTAAGTGCTTTTAAACAGCATTTTCTTTTGAATAGAGAACAAATACATGAGATGGGTATTTTTAACCCAATTTTAGAAATGAAGAAATGAGGCTCAGGAAGAAGCAACTTGTCCACGCTCTTACTTACATGGTAAGTAAGTGCAGAGCCAAGTTCTGACCCTGCTGACCTTCATAAGCCTTGATTCTAAGCTAAGCGCCATGACACATATCTCTGCACACCGGTGGGGCTTCACTTTTGAAGTTATGCAACACAACAAGCATTAGCAAAATTCTCCTAGATTGCAACAATCAAAACCTCATCCAGATGTACATTGTACAAAAGTTCTTGTCCATTCTGATAAAAGATATAATAATCCTTAAGATATGCACACTTTGCATCCTAATCAACAATAGTCCTCCCTTTATGCCTGCTAAGTTTGGACTATACACAGCTTGCCACAATAGAACAATGCAGAGGAGTGCAGGTTACGGAATAAGACAGTACTCTTTGAATGCCTGGTTCCCCAACGACCTCTTTTGTGAGCTTGATTCTCAATGAATAGCAAGGTTTGAGTGAGAGACAGGGGGAAAGAAATTCAATTGTTTTCTTGTTGTATGTGGAGTCTCATTTGATCAATCTATGAAACTGCACACACATACACTTAAATAAAATTAGGAGCATACCATGCCTCCTATTCTGTATTATGTCATGCAAATACTTCCATGTTAATATACAATCAACTCCAAGGTAATGCTGCTGTTGTCCCTATTTCTTTCTGCAAAAGCAGGAGGGCAGGTAGGACCAGCAAATGTCTTGCTAACTAGTACTAATGCAATCTGTCACTTGTTTCCTCTGAACCAGGTATATTTTAGGCTAACTCTTTCTTCTCTGTGGTACTTTGTAAGTTCTTCAGAAACATCTACTCCTGAAGATTTCTTCAGAAACAATTACAGTTCTATTGACTCATAGAAATGTGACTCTACCAGTGGGCAGTTTCAGATTTCCCTTCACCCTCTGGCATTTGGTGGCAACACCTTTAGCACAGGTTTCCTTGCTCCTTTAGGCAGCTCTCTCCAACAATGCCGGAGCTGGTCTTTCTCACACGTGGTTCATATCTAGCCAAATGAAAACATGCACAGTTGATCTCTCATCCACAGAAATGAAATTGCTTCACAGATACAACCTCTCCTTTGCTGCCCCAGAACTCTTCATGGGAAAAAATTCGATGCCCTCTTTTAGAGGAGGCTTGAAGTGAGGGAAAAGAACACGCTGACCAAGGCATGCATGGATAGAACCCACAGCACCAACAATTCTCTCCAAATAAAACCTTTATCTAAACTTCAGCATCTTCTTTTTTGGTTTCCTCAGACTTAAAGGATGGAAATGAGTGGCCAATAGCAGAAATTTTATTTCCTTGCTCTTAATCAACTCTTATAAGTTCTCTATAGTTGGTCTATAGACTCACTTTAAAATGTAGAGTTATTGACATTTGGGGCCACAAAAGAATCTGAGAGCATTTATAGTCATAAAACCATATCAGCAAGAATAGATAGCTTGCTATGAACAGTAGTTACATCTAGAGAGTTGATTTAGATAAAAGAAACCTTCTGTACTATTTGCATATCTTCTCATTAAATATTACTTTATAATTATAAAATAAGATGTTTTTATGAAAAAAAGCTTCTACCTTATGAATTGCTGTGAGCACTTATAGAAAGGTTTGGAACAGATTAAATTCTGGTTGAATGTAGCTGTTATTGCTATAATTATTATTATAGTATAACATGCATTCAGTAGATACTTAGTGAGCATTTTTTTTATGTAAAACACTGCAATTTTCTAGGCATGTAATAGCAAACAAGACAAACCTGTTTTCAGCCTTAATGTCTGTTAAAGAAGACAAAGTTAAATAAACGAGTAAATACATACAAATTATTACAAATTGTAATTAGTGATTAGGAAACAAGAAACAATGAGAGACAGAGAAAGAACTAAAATGATTAAAGTGGTCATCCACTTGTCTTAGCATGGTCATGCGAGGCCTCTCTGGGAATGGAAATTTAGACTGAGACCCAAAAGATGAAATAGCTTTCAAGAGAAAAGCCAGTAGAGGGAAATTACCAATAGAGAGAAGAGCATTTCCCAAGGCAAAAAGGAACTTGGTATGTTTGAGGAACTAAAAAGCAAGACCAGAATTGTTGGAATATAACAAGCAAGGGAGACTGTGGTATATACTTGATGGTGAAAGATAGCAAGGGTCTCCAAATTCATAGCCTTGCAAGCTGCGGCCTGGACTGGATTTCATTAAATACATTATGATTGTCTTGCATGGTCCATTATAGCATGTCACACAACATAAACCTGGAGAAAGAGGAGTGACCCACTGAAAGATTTCCTTTGCTTTAAAATCATAAAGATTTATGTTCCTTGTCCTTTAACCAATAAACCCTGTGAAGATAAAGATGGTGACTGTCCTGTTTACTATTGTATATCCAGCGCTTAGAAAACGATCTGGCACAAGATAAGCTAAATTAAATATTTTCCAGATGAATGAATACATGACGTCAATATTACACAGCAGCTAAATGCTTGAGGGTGGAATCTGACAGACCTGTATTTGAATCCTTACTTTCTAAATGTATTGGCTCTATGGCCTTGCACAAATACATTAAATACTTGAGTTAAGGGCTAACTCAGGGAGCCCCTGAAAGATGAGTTTCCTGAAGGATGGCCTCCCAGCAAAACAGTTGATCTCCTACAGAACAAGGCCATTTGAGAATTGAAAACTGCTCACTGGAAACTGGCCACACCTGGGAGTTTCAGGCAATCAGTCTCTGAGGCAGCAGTGGACTACACTGAAGTTATATCATGTAGTGGAGGGACTTGGGCCTCTCAATAAGAATGTGTTGAGGTTTGGGCAAGACAGAAACATTTCAACAACCCAGCTGCAACCAGTGCATGAATTCTTGCTCCTATGTATGCCAGGAGAGTCACTAGTGCTCCACCAACGCTGGATGTCAAGGCACAAGAACAGGGCTTGGAGGCTACTAGTCCACCACATTATAACAAGCCAGCTTCATTTTCATGAAGGAGATCAGTACTGCCCCTAACTTTGCAGCTGGAAAGCCAAAAACCCTTAGCCATGGATCCTTTCTGCATCTGCCATCTAGTCCTACCTAGATTCCTGTGTACTGCCCAGGGCACAATGGACATTAGGCGATACCTATGTCTATCTCTGAACTTCCAGCAAATGCTCTTCCAAACCTGGGGCTGCAAACTGTCAGGTGATTTGCTCTCTTTTTGTTCTTCATGACTCTAAGCCTCAGGTTTATACTTTTTCTTCTGTTTAAGAATTTTTTAATCACATTTTTCTAGAGAGTGGGTCTCCCCACATTGCCCAGGCTGGTCTTGAATTCCTGAGCTTAAGCAATCCTCCCACCTCAGTCTCCCAAAGCACTAGGATTACAGGCACAAGCCACCATGCTGGGCCTCAGGTTTCTTATCAGTAAAATATGGATAACAATTATACCAACTCTATATGGATGTTTGGGATATTAAACCAGACAATGTAAGCAAAGAGTTTTGTACCTTACTATTAAACCTGCTTTATTTAATAATCTGATATTTTTTCACCATGAAATATTTTGTCTTAATTATGATTTTTTAAAAATACAGCTTTAAAATGTTATTAATTTTGATTACTGACTTTGGCACGTTCCTAAATGTTGCTTCTGAAGTGAGTACCTCCCTTGTTTCACCCTAGTCCCATCCCTGTCTTACCTAATAGATACTAAAACACTAATATTATACATTATTTCTATTATTGTTACTCTTATTATACACACTCTCTTCTCATTCTCTCCTCCTTCATACACATGCATACATGCACATACACATATGCACACCTCAAAAGGCTACTACTGTAACTGCATATTTATTGATATAGAGTTTGCTTTCTAAAAAGTAAAAAAATACAGTGCATGTATATAATATAGCCTTTTAATTTTTAATACTTCCTATCATAACACCCAGCATGCATTGTTTTAGAAAGGATTCTATACTGGAATTGCTGTGTAATGTGGGCTTAAAATGTTCTGCTGTTCTACAAGACTCTCTCATCTAATTGGATCAACAATTTTCACAATTCTAGAATTGTGCCTCAGGAAACAGCAGCCGATTTAGAGTGCGGCACTATTTCTTACAATGCCCAGCAAGAGAAAGTAGCCAAGGATAGGTCTGATCCCCACGGGCCTTTTTAACGTTCTCCTACTCCACTGAAGTAGGACAGTGACCAAATTAGAGAAATACACGTTAGAGAAGGAGCTACAAACAACCTCTCTATGCGATATCAAAAGTGTACACATAGCTAAGGAAATGGCCATCTACTTATTACTGTGATATTAATTTTTTTATATTCTAAAAAATATACAGGCCAGGTGCAGTGGCTCACATCTGTAATTCCAGCACTTTGGGAGGCCAGGGCAGTAGGATCTTTTGAGCCAAGGAATTCTCGACCAACCTGGGCAACGTAGTGAGACCCTGTCTCTACAACAGATAAAAACAATACAGCTGGGTGTGGTGGTGCATGTTTGCTACTCAGGAGGCTGAGGTGGGAGGATCATTTGAGCCCAGGAGGTGGAGGCTGCAGTGAGCCATGATCATGCCACTGCATTCCAGTCTGGGCAACAGGATGAGACCCCGTATCAAACACACATACATACATACACATACACATACACACACACACACACACACACACACCCCAAAACAAAACCAAACAAAATAAAAAATAATAGCAATATGTGATTTTCACAGCTATGAGGTTTACCTTTCATTCACCTCGCAATTGCATGCTAATATTTTCAATATGTGCCGTACTTAACTCTTGACAACATGGCCGTTGTAAGAAGAACAGAGAATGGGGAAAAGCTGGAGGAGAAAGTAAGAGGAGTAGAATAGAAGGACAGAGTAATATGGAGGCAGAAATAGATGCTTCCAAATAACAGAGCATTTGAGTGGGAACTCTAAGTTCTGAAAATCAGTTTTCATCTTACAGAGTACAAAGCAAGTCTTAATAATAATAATAAAACATTTGAACATCATAGTAAAAATTGTAAGGAAAATGAAACATAAAATCTACATTATAAATGTGAGTTTTCCTAGATTTTCATACTTCCTGCCCTTCCTGCCAACAAAAGGCTTGTTCCATGATTGATGACAGAATCTGACTATTAACTGAGATCTGATTAAAAAAAAAATACAAAGTTTGGGAATAATTAGGCTAAAGAAACAAAAGACAAGTGGAATCACTTTCAGCCAAATGACCTTCAAAGAGCAAGAATGAGGAGTCATGTATACGCCCCAAAACATCCTGATCATCTTCAAGTAGGTGCTGTCTTGAGAGTGTGTGGAATTAATGAAGTCCCTCGCTGGATGCTTTAAAAATATATCTTTCTATTATCAGCTTCTATAGAATTGGAAAGTGCCAGATGGGAGAGAGGCTTTCATGAATGATTAAATAATCAAAGAAAATAAAATGAAGATGAGTTGCAAGCAAACCCTGGAGGGTCATATTATGGACACAATAAAAGTGACTTGATATAAAATTCTTGGGAGTATTTGCCATTTGGGTTTCCAGATAAGCAGGGGGAAGAATTTATGCAATTCTTTTAGTAACTGACTTTCTCTGGACTTTGCATATGAGCAATCTCTTTGCAGACCGTTCTCTCTGTGTGTGTATAGAGTCTATTCAGAATAGAACTCTCTTTGTTCGGTGTACTATAAGTCACTATAATGAGTCAGACCATATTTCTCTAGTGAAGGAAATATTTGTAGTTTCATTTTAGGAAAATGCTAAGCACCAGGTTGATTTTTAAAAGTAGGAGGAGGGTCAAAGGGGATTTCACTGCTGTTAAGGAGCGATGTTTTCGCTTCACATTTGTCATCCATAATCTGCATCTTTCTCCCCTGACTCCAAAGTCACAAACTATGCATTATTTCCTTGCTAATAACTGACAGGTATCCTGCATTCTAGCAGACTTGTAATGAAAAATAATTGTTTATGGATGGAAAAACACCTTAGACAAATATTTTAATAGAAAATTAATTCTAGCAATTTGGATAGTGTTACTTACAATTTTAGATTCAATGTTCTGGTAAAAGAAATAGCTAGCTAATGCTAGAACATTTCATCTTTTTTAATATTGAGAGGCACAATATTTTACAGTAAATTAAGTGTCTCGCATAGCCTACATTCTTCGGATATTCTGTGTTACAAATCTTGTGAGATCTAAAAACTCTCCAAATTTGCTGGTGAATAATTCCAAAGAAAATATTCTAGCATATGCCCCTTCTAAGTTATTGTTTAAAGTATAATAGTAAAAGAACCATTAATGGTTCTTATATAGGCTTCCCATAAAACATGCATAATAAGGTAGTCACTGAATCTAGTACCCAGCTATCAGTAAGACAATAAGGAGCTACTTCCGCATTTGTCATGTAAGTGAGAAAGAATAACCACTTTTATTTTGGTGTGGTTTTGAGTGAACCTGTAGAGTCTTACAAAGTAACTTAGTTAATGGAAGACATAAATTAATTCAATAGTACAAAAAAAAAATACAAAGACAATTGAGGCTTCAAGATTAGGAGGAAAATGCTCTAGGCTTGATATTAGAAGGTAGGATCACACGGTCATTTGGAGAAGGACCTATTACGAACAGTATTATGGAATTACTGCCTGCAAAGACAGATGTTCATTGTGGAGCAGGTTTTCTTCATCCAGGTCAACAAACATGTTCTTGGGAAATCAAAACCAAATTGTTTCCTTTATAAAAGTACCCAAAACACAGTGGCATTTGGATATCATTTTGATGGAATAGTTCCAAAAAGACACGCAAATGAGGAGCTGTTGTTATTTTTGTCCTTTATTTCGTGAGACCTTCAGATGCCAGTGAAAAGGTAGCCATCTACTCAGATCCCCCAGAGGATTTTTCTAGGTAACAGAGAGAGCCCATGTTGCGCTGGGACAGGTTTTAGGGTACAGAAGAAGGCAAAACGCAAGCAGCTTTAATAGCATTTATTTATGTCTATCTAAGAGGTTGTGTCTGAGACTCTGTTTCATGAACACATACTTATTAATTTGATACATGGACATGGACACAAAGAGAGCAACGCAATAACACAGGAAGCGATGTTTATCAGAGCTCACTTAACATGCAGAGTTGTGTGCCGTGGCTTAACCAAAGAGAAGGGGAACAGAGAAGCCTGCCATTCTGTCAAAATATTTTAGGACACTGGGTCCAACATATTCTTAGGAGATGTGGGTGGGGAGGAGGACTGTTAAAAAGCAAACTGAGGCACAATAAAATTTAAAAGAGTTTATCTGAGCAAACAGCAATTCATGATTCAGGCAACTCCAAGCCAGAAGTTGTTCAGATGCTCCATCAAGGAAATACAACAAAAAGGCTGGTTTGTTTGTTTGTTTGGACAAATATGGAAGTAAAGCAAGGAAAATATTTTGATTGGTTATAGTTCTATAGTTGCCTTATTCGATGTGCCCAGTTAGAAAGTCTCTAGTCATATAATTATACATTTGTGGCTGCTTCTAATTGGTAGAGCTTAAGTTCTGTTTTCCTTTAATAAAGGAATTTAAAAGGGCCCAGGTTAAGTTTCACTTAACCTTAAGGTTAAAGTTACTTATGAGGCTTAATTGGCCTTGTCTGCTCAGGGATTCTTCAAGCCTGGTCTCCATGTTTATTTACTTTAACAGGAGCCAGAAATAAACCAATAGAATTAGCATAGAAAATCCAACTTTGCAAAAAAGCCAGGCACCACAATTAAGACTTTCTTCCTCTAGATTTCAAGGTTTTTTGGTGATGATAACCAAGCATTTCAGTCAATCTGAAAATGATGGAAAAATCAAACTTTCCAAAGTACAACTGTGAGGACATCACTGCTTCACTCACAGACTTTCCACATTGGATCCTCTGCCACTTTGCGTTAGTCTAAAATAGTTGGCCTGGTATTCAAAGCCTAGAAAAACTGATTTTTAACTTACATCTCCACTCTAAGTTGTTATCTCTTGACTATATCATAAGCTTCAATCTTATTGTTCATTCTACATCACTTGGCTTTTTACTCTCTCTCTATTCATATTGCATTTTGACTTACAGCCAATTCTGCCCCTCCTTGCCACATGTCCTAATATCACACAGCTTAAATGCTACCTCTTCCATAAAACTCCACATGATTTCACCCAGTGGGAAGCACTGCTTCCTTCTTCGCTGCTTCTCTGTTCTTTGTGCACTCTAGGACAGGCCACATAACAGAGAAGGAGAAATACAGGCTATAGAGCTAGAATGAACTGGGTTGGAGAGGATGCCTCAAGGTCCCAAGTGTGTAATCATGGACATTTTTATCTTGCTGCATATCAAATTTCTCATTGCAACGATGGGAATCACAAGAAGATGTGGTAAGGGTGCTAACACTGTGCATTCCTTTCATCCATCCTCTTTTCTCCTTCCCTTATGGAACCCCCTTCAGAATAATAGCTGGTAAAGCTTTACCCCTGTAAATTCATTTCCTCTTTATGTTAAATCTCTGCCTCCATCCTTAGTTTCAATCCAAAATTTTCCTATCTCTGGTGAACCTCACACTCATTATGTCTCAGATGAAACCCCACCACCTCTCTGTTGCTGTCCTCCATATCTATTTGTCATCTTGCATGCCTATTTCCCAGGGTCTGACCAAAAGAATCACAGGTTATCAGTCAACTAACAGATAAGAAAACTGAACCACAGAGAGGGAATGTAACCTGTGACGTGCATACAGTGAGTACAGCCAGAACCTGTTGAGTGTCTGCTCATTGAAGGCAAAGACCCAATTTTTCTTGTTGAGTGTTATATCTCTTAGAGTCGGCACAGGGCCTAGGTGCTCAATAAATGTTTTAAAATAAATAAATGGAGAGAAGAAGGAGTATAGAGCCCTTTATTTTTGACATTTTTTTTTCATTATATTATGCCATTAGACTTCTCAGAAGCTATTATATTATATGGATATTTATTGTTATTTATTTTTAAAAACAGGGCTTCTCTGGAAAGACGAGGGCAGGAGTTGGCACCATCCTTAAGACATCCTTTCTTTCATGAAGTCTGCTCTCTCTCAGTGCCTTCTTGCAATACCAGCACTCTGACATGCTCACTTTTTTACCGGTCATACATCAGTGGGTTTAATTAGCTTTTTAAAATAACACTAAATTTTGCTTCCCCAGGACAGAGCATGGACTCTGTTGGCCCACAGCAGAATCAATGTATATGCCTGGATCTGTTATGAAATATATAGCCCCGCACTTTGTCTTTCGGCAAGTGATGTAAATGACTTTCTTTGGGTCTTTAATCATCTCGGGATGATGGCATCTCTTAATCTAGCTATTGCTGAGTTCCCTAGAACTCTGCTAACTATAGAAACTGGTTGTGCAAAAAATTTTTCACCCATGGGGTAATGACAAAACTTCTTTATATTAGAAAGATAAAATACAGTAGCTGTACAGTGAGGGCATACCAATTATTAAGTGTATATTCTCATATCAAATAATCTGATATTAAGGATTTCAAATTTATACTAAAAATATGTTATCTTGGTAACATCTATTATCCCAGGCAAGGTGGCAAACCTCCCAAACGTAGACATATTTGTAAATCCACAATGGGGTGCTTCCAATGTGCCTATGTGCCTTTCTGTCATCTAAAGTCACCACAAGAAATGTGCTCTATCCTTCCTTCCTTCTTTAAAATTCTGTTTAATTGGCTGCTTGGAGAAGTCTCACAGGTGCCTCTACTAATCATGAGATGACCAATGTATGTGCCAAGAGTGCTATATTGTATGTTTCCAGTTTGTAATCCTAGTGTCACGAGATCGACATCAGGTTTCATGCACACGATGAAAAATTGGCCTCATTATGCATAAGCATAACCAACCGAATATACAGGAAAACCCTGTTTAATAGCCCTCATATTAGCTTCAATTTACAGAGATTGAACTGGGGACCAAAAAGATAAACTTTGCAAAGTCACACAGTTAATAAAGTGTTAGAACATAGGTAATATCCCAAGTGACTGGTACTTTGTAAATGGTATCATCTAAATAATATTACTTGCCAGCTATGGTGGTATCCACCTGTAGTCCCAGCTACTTATGAGGCTGAGAATGGAAGGATAGCTTGAGGCCTGCAGTTCGAGGCTGCAGTACACGATGATCACGCCTGTGAGTAGCCACTGCACTCCAGCCTGGGCAACATAGAAAGGCCTCGTTTCTAAAACTAAGCAAACAAACGAAACTACTGGGTTAAAATCATCTTCAAAGTTAAATGATATTCCTGAAAACACATGACATTTGCATCTATCCTCACACACACATTTTTCATTTTTCATACTGTAAGTATAAGCATCAAATTTGAGTTTCAATTAATTAGACTCTGGGTCAATGAATAGGGGAGAGAGGGATAAAGAGGAGAGACAGAGGAAAAACAAAGAGAGAATAGAATACATACATTACAATGACTTTAAATTTATAAAATACCTTCTTGAATCTTTTGCAACCAGATTTTTTTTCAACAGTAGAGAAGACCCTGAACATGTGGCCAGAAAAATCTGGGTGGTAGCCCTGGCTCTAGATCAGTGTGGTTTAAATCTAGACAAGCCAAAATTAGTTTTGCCTTTAGTTCTTTCATCTGTAGTGGAAAGAAGGGGACATATACTTTTTCTGGTTCCTTATTATAGTGACATTCTATGATGCTGTAGGTAATAAAATCGGTAAAATATACATACATATTTATATCACACATACATTCATATATATTTTTTCTTTATCAACACTTCTGGTTGAAGGAAATAGGTATGCTTTTAAGTGCTGAGTAATTTCTTGAAAAACTAATATTACTGATTTAAAAGGTGTAATTAGGTGTTTACACAATAGTTGGAAGGGCAGGGTGGTGCAAGTCAGCCTCCATCTTATTAACTTTAGGAACATTTTGCTGTAGTTACAACCGTGAGGTTAGCAAGTTGCTGCAGCTCCCACCTTAAAGGCCTCTCACCACTACAATTCTGAAAACTAAACACTGGAGCGAGACATTCAGCTACTGTAAATACTTCTAGCAGGCATCAAGAAGCGCAGAATGATAGATTCTGGAAGGAACTACTCATGGATTTGCACACATTCTGCTAATGGCTTTACCTGATTCATAACTGGACCCAGCTCCCAGGGAGTGTGGGAAGTGTAGTTTTCAGTTTTCAGCCTCTCTAAAGAGAAAATGGATAGAAAGAACGCCAAGAGAGCCAATGCACATGATTTACCACATCTGGTGATTGGGTTCAACAATTATAGGATAACCTGAAAACTGCTTCAAATGAACACTACCCTTGAATGTCCTATAAGTTCCACTGAATGACCAGTATTGTATTATCCCTCCCTAAATTGAATATAGCCACATTTACTGCTAGTTTGGATAAAACTGTTGTATTCCAGTTTTGTGATTGGCTTATGTTAAAGACAAGGGCTTTCCAATCATTACAGTCATAGTAAGGGAAACAGAATGCTGAGGCATACAGAGAACAGAGAGCACAGGTGTCCCAATGCCCAAGAAGTGAAATACCAAAAAAAAAAAAAAAAAAAAAAAAATTGAAAAAATAGCCTAAATCTATGTTCTTAAGAAAAAAAAAAAAGCACTTTTATTCTTTGCTTGTATAGTTGTATTTGCATATGCTTAATGCTCATGTTGTACAATCTCAGCGAACTTATTGTGTATTACGTAGATTTGGTACTATGGTCAGCACTGTGAACATTATCCATATGCGAAAAACAGGGATCCTAACTTCAAGGAGCTAGCATGTGACTTAAAGAGCAAGCATGTTTACATACATGCAAGCTAGAACAAGCTAAGTAAAAGACACAAACAGAAGAGCATTTAGAGAGTTCACAGATCAGAGAAGAGGCCCTCTTGACTGAGAGAAGTTAGCATCTGAGACAAACAAATGAGAGAATATATGAAGATACACAGCTTTTGCTTCTCTGGATGCAAATAATCTGGTTTCTGTCACTATAACAAAATCTGTCTTCTTGACCTTCCCCTTAAGAGTCCGTGGTAACAGGTTTTTCTGATATTCATTTGGTCAAATATTTAGTCAGTTATAATTTTCCTAGTTGTAGCAATTTGAGATATTAGTTTGGTTAAAGCATTTTTCACTTCTTCCCTGTTCTGTGCCCCTCATCCATGCCATGCCAGTCTTAGTGTTTCCTTGTCTCAGGAATTTTATAGGAGTAAATCAAGAGCTTCAAAGTGAAATGTTTCCTTCATGTCTTTAGTAAAAGTTTAAAATCAGGGAAGAGAACATTCTTGGATTACTAGAGAAAAAGAAGGAGAGTATATTAGCCCATGTTCATGCTGCTGATAAAGACATACCTGAGACTGGATAATATATAAAGAAAAAGAGGTTTAATGAACTCACAGTTCCACGTTCCATGTGGCTGGGGAGGCCTCACAATCATGGCAGAAGGCAAAAGGCATGTCTTACATGGTGGCAGCAAAAGAGAAACGAGAGGCCAGCAAAAGAGGTTTCCCCTTTTAAAACCATCAGATCTTGTGAAACTTATTCACACCACAAGAACAGTATGGGGGAAACTGCCCCCATGATTCAGTTATCTCAAACAACATGTGGGAACTATGGGAGCTACAATTTGAGTGGAGCACAGCCAAACCATATCAGAGAGTCTCTACCTTTGTAGATTATAAGAGGAGAAAAAGAGATTCCGACCCCCAAATGAGTAGGAGTTGGAGGTCTCTGGGTTTTGCAGGCAGGAGGAACACATTCTCCACTTCCAGACATCACTTCAGCGTGCTGGTGAACCATGCAGAGGTTGAAGTTTGGCATGCTTAGGGAGGCCAGCCCCTGGCCCCTGACTCCTGGCTACTCCTGCTTTAGTGAAGAATCATATGCCATCATGTGTCATGGAACCCCAGAGCTTCCAGTCTTCCAGGAAACACATGAACTTGAACAATAAGGCCAGCAGCAACAACCATGACAGGATGGAGACTAGAATTTGCTGGATTTCCCTAAAAGCACGGACATCTCCCATAAATAAGTTAAGTATTAATAGAATTCCTACCCTCCCCCCACCCCCGCAGTGTTCTTTAGCGCACCTGAGTTTGGTAACTACATCACATCCATCACATGTATCTCTCATGTATGTGTGTGTGTGTGTGTGTGTGTGTGTGTATATATATATATTGATTTGCAGGTCTGTGAAAGAGAACAAAATATTTGTGAAGAGAGTTGTCTGGACTTAGAGACGAGGAAAATAAAATTCTGCTGACAGATTTATCTCCAGCTGGTGCCCAGCAGAATGCACTGGACCTGGCCACTTCAGGAAGCAGGCACCTTCTCATCTCATTTTATCTCCAGCCAGTTGTCAGACATCATTTCATTTCTACCAAAATGGGTAGACTTTTATCTGTGACTGTAAAGTTTCCCTCTAGCCATTCTGCTTTAATCAGAACCATAGCATAGAGAGAAAGGTCAGAGAATGATTGGATCTATGAAGTCCAGCCAGCCCAATGCACAGAGGCGTGATTTTAAGTAACAATCCCACTTTAGAAGTGTGTGTGCAGTTCTGAAGCACTGCCGTGAATAGTTTTTAGAAAGTCCAGTGGATTTTTGGCATTCTCCTCTAAAGTAAAAAACACGCAAGGAACATAGTATATATAAAGCAGTTTCTTAAATCATTTTGTACATTAAATAACTCTTTGGGGAATGCACATTAGACTGAAGAGCTCTCAAACAATAATAGTATTGATGACTAAAAATTTGTGGGACAGAAAACTTTAAAAAGAGACTAAAAATTTTAGATTGGTAATTATTCTTTATAGCTGTGAATGTTAAATACTTCTTAACCAGCAAACTACAAAGCAGTTGCAGACTACCTGATCTCATCACTGTATATGTAGCAAAATATCACTGTACACCTCATGAATATATACAATTATTATTTGTCATGTAAAAATAAAACTTTCTTAAATGTTAAAAAATTTTAAAACCCAGTATAGTAAGTTGTTCCATCATTCAACCAAATTTTTCTATTTTAAGATGAAATTTTTAAAAGGATTTAAAAAATGGTGTTACCTATTTGCAATTTAGTACCATGTCTAAGAATAAAAATTTTAGGGACAGCCCCATCAGCAGATTCAAAAGTACCATGTATCAAATAATTTAGAAGAAAATAAAGATGATATGCTCCAACAACTGTGTTAGAGGATCCAAAATGTGACTGTAATGATAATGAAAACACTGATGGCAAAGGTGATTTAAAGAATTTAAATAACATTGTTTAATGAAATATGTGAAAATTGTATTACATGTAGATGTTAACATGCATTGGTAACCAAATTAATTACTAAGTTAAAATCTACTGTAAGAGTTTAAATAATCAAGTATGTAAAACAAAGAAAACCTCTTGAAGAATCTTCTCCACTGGGAAATAGCTTATATTTGATGATTTTACATACATAAAAATATATATACATATTATATGCTGTATATTTATATTTACATATAAATAAAGCTAAACTAAAATATATAGCATTGATATATAAACTGTTATTCTATTCTTACAGGACAACATTATAGAGTAAAAATAGTGGCTACCATCACTTGATTTGCTTTTTAATTTTTACTTTTTGAAATAGCTTTAGATGAAGAAAAGCTGCAAAAGTAGTACCTTGATATCCTTTACTTAGCTTCCCCTAATATATACATCTAACATAGTCACACTAAAGTTATAGAAGCCAGGAAATTAACATTTCGCTGTCTTTCATGGCCCTGACACTTTTAACAGTGATTGTTTCCTGTAAAATGTCCTTCAATGAGGTTTGATGTCTTCTCATGTTTAGAATGAGGTTATACAGTTTCAACAAGAGTAACAGAGGTGGTGTGTCTTTCTCAATGCATCCTATCAGGATATACATTTATATCTCTTATTACTAATAGTGTTAACCTTGATGACTTGATTAGAGTGCTGTCTGCCAGCTTCCTCCATTGTAAAGTTGCTATTTTTCCTTTGTAATTAATAAGTATATAGTATAGAGTCAATTTGAGCTATGCAAATTTTCTATTTCTCACTGTACTTTCCCCCACTAATTTTATCATTCATCAGTGTTTTTTGCCTGAAATAATTATTTTGATGGTGTTTTATCAATAGTGACTTTCTTTATTAGTTCTATTTTATTATGTAGCTTTTCTTCTTTAGAGATTCTGTTAACATTATTAATCATTATTATTCATTCTCTGCCTTTTATTTCTCCTACTTTTTCTTCTATCATTTTTAAACTCTTTATTTTCTTTCTCTTGGGTGATTCTCTGACATTCTTCAAAAACTTGTGTGTTAGTTCGTTCTCACATTGCTATAAAGAAATACCTGAGGGGACGGGCGCGGTGACTCCTGCCTGTAATCCGATCACTTTGGGAGGCCAAGGCAGGTGGATCACCTGAGGTTAGGAGTTCGAGACCAACCTAGCTAACATGGTGAAATTCCGTTTCTACTAAAAATACAAAAAATTAGCCAGCTGTGGTGGCGTGTGCCTGTAATCCCAGCTACTCGGGAGGCTGAGGCAGGAGAATCGCTTGAACCTGGGAAGTGGAGGTTGCAGTGAGCTGAGATCGCACCATTGCACTCCAGCTTGGGCAACAAGAGTGAAACTCTGTCTCAAAAAAAATATATAAAAAAATAAAAACACGGCAGGGGAAAGAAACAAAAGAAAAAAACAAGAGGATGGGCAATTTATAAGAATAAAGGTTTAATTGGCTCATGGTTCTGCAGGCTGTACAGGAAGCATAGTAAGTGGCATCTGCTTATGGGAAGGCCTAGAAAGCTTCCAGTCATGGCAGCAGGCAAAATGGGAGCAGGCACATCGCATGGTGAAAGCAGGTGCAAGAGAGCAAGTGAGAGGGTGCTATACAATTTAAAAGACCAGATCTCATGAGAACTCACTCACTATCACAAGGACAGTACCAAGAGGAGCAGTGCTAACCCATTCATGACAAATCTGCCCCCACGATCCAATCAGCTTCCACCTGGCCCCACCTCCAACACTAGGGATTACATTACAATGTAAGATTTAGGCGGGGACACACACCCAAACTATATCACCTGGTGTTAAATTTTTATTTCAGTCTCTTCTCTCTTGTAATTTATTTTTCATCCTGAAAATAATTTTGTCTTTTCTTCATTTTTTCTTGAGTCCAATCAAGTCTCCTTTTATTTCTCTCTACTTTTTGTCTATTTTGATGTTTAATTTTTGAATTTCTCATTCAATATAGTTTTCATATCCTCAAATGCTTATTTTGGTATATTTAATTCTGTTTGGAGTATTGGCTTGCAGTTTTCTGTGCTTCCTGGATAATTTTTCGCAGCTTGGAATTTTGTTTTCTGAATTTTTACAATAGCCCTATATGCTTTTGTTAATTTTCCTTTTGTGAATTTTTGTGGTATTGAGGTATTTTACAGGATTTTTAGAGGTACCCTATTCTGTCCACGTAGATAGTAATGGATTTTGTTGTTTATTCTTGTGGTAGGGGAGGATTTAAAATTCTTAGATTCTGTGGCTTGCAGATCCTAAGTTTTATCTTAAAGAGCGAAGTTTTTCTTTTGTCTTCTTTCCCCTTCATAATCCAACAAAGGGGCTTGTTTCTTACTTTTATTCCCTTTTCCTCCTTCAGAAACTATGCATATCAAAACCGCTGGTCTAAATTATGCATACGTTTAAGTTTCTCCTAATAGTCTATTGTCTGATCTACCTTGACACTTTTTCAGTTTTTTCACACTAATGGCTGTGTCTTTACATTAAACTTAGGCCTCATAGGTAACTGTGCCTTCTCTCTTCAAAATTATTTTCCATCTGTCTTTCTTTGTTACAAAGTTTTGCAGGGGGCAGGGGTAGAGGGAGAGCATGAGAGAGTATAGAGCTAGGATCTGGTGACTTTTCTTCTTTTACTTAAGGTATTTTGAAAATTGAACATGTTATGGTTTTTGAATTATCCAGAGCAATACACACACACACACACACACACACACACACACGTTGTATATACATATATAATGTTTTATATATGTAAAATATGTTATATATTTATAATATGTTTTTTATATGTATGTAATTCCTCTTTTTACTGTTCTGAATTGTTTTGAGAGGAAATATTGTGTAGGTGGGTCGTCTTCAGCCACCTAAAAAGCTTTCTAAAAGTATTATTTTTTGTTCCTTTGTTTTCTTTCTAATCTTGTCTCTCTTATTCTTAACTTCCTCCTTCAGGCTATGTGATTAAAATATAAGCTTTAATATTTATGATAGAAATATTTATGCTTGAATTCTTCTTTTCAAAAGAGACAAAATAATTGTGCTATGAAAAAGAATAGAATAGTAGGTTTTCTAATCCATGTGGCGTCCACCTCAGCAAACAGCTGCTCAGGGTTCCAGCATGATGAAACCAAAGTTAAGGCTACACAGCTAACCAAAGTCAGAGAGAAAACAAGGTGGGAGATAGGAATACACAGAACAGAGAGCTCTCTGGAGGCAACAACTGCCAGGATTCCTCAGATGAATCGTGACATCACATCCTTTCCAGTCCAGCCAGGAGCTTCTTTTACTGTTTCTAACTATATAATGAACGCATTTTTCAGACAGGAATGGTAAAGAGGTTTCAACTTGCATGCTAACTTTAATCCATCAGCTGTGAATCATGGAACTTATATGAGTTGACGAACAGTCTATTCCATTTTGCCTAGGATGTTACTGCCATTTCAGACATTTTATTGAAGCATATTTATTAATAGATTTCACTTTGACTCGCAGGAGGGTACTACTTTCAATCATCAATTACATTGTCACCTCACCTATGAGAAAGACCCTCAGTCTTCCTAAGGTTCCATAGAAATATTTTTGATTGATTTGTGATGTCTCCTCAGAGTTACGAATCGTTTAAAACCTGACAGAGATGGCTGCAGAGCTTATATACCTCATGTTTGTCATGTCCATATTAATGTATGAGTCCATTGCAAATATTTTGTTTAGCTAGGAGAGTAAAGGAAGCAGATAAATGGGAGAGTATAACTTGACAATATATTCTATATTGGCATATGTAGCTCACATTAATGACAGTGATGATAGTTAGATTTATCAGTTGATGAGGGTAAGTGCTTTATAGAAGTTTTATATCATTGTCTTATTTCCTTGAAAGATGCATATTTTTTCATATTTTATCATTGCTAAATTCAGGAAAAGTCCCATAATTGATGTAGTTTAATTACCAGGATATTCTCTTTTAGTGTCACATAAAACAGTAGTGTGTTGTACAAGCCTTGATTTACTTTCTTTTCCAGTTGTACCTCCATCTCTTTAGGAGGTCTGTCTTTGGACTATAAGAGCTGAAGAGTCTTAGAATTTACCTCTCACTGGAGCAACCCTTATTTCTTAAGGGTTATTCTTAGAGTTATCTCTTAATTCTAAAGTGGATCTATATTCTGAAGTATTTCTGCAGGACTTCTCCTGAGATCATATCCTTGCTTTGCTTCCTTCATGTTGTAGGCAGAATGAGACCTCCCCACAAAAGTTTTCATATCCTAATCCTCAGAACTTGTGAATAAGTATGTTATGTGGAAAAAAAAATTAAGTTCGTGGATGAGATTATGATTGTTAAATTGTTAATAAACTGACCTTAGATAGGGAGATTATCCTCAGTTATCCAGGTGGGTCCATTATAATCACACACATCCTTAAAAGTGGAGGAAGTCAGAGTGATGAAAAGTGAAGACTGCACTCACTATTACTGGCTTTGAAGGAGAGGGAAGAGGCTATGAACCAAGACATGTGGGTTGCCTCCAGAGGCCAGAAAAGGCAAGGAAATGGATTCTTCTAGAGCTTCCACAAAGGAACACAGTTCTACCAACACCTTGATTTTAGCCCTGGGAGACTTGTGTTGGACCTCTGATATAGAGAATTCTGAGATCCTAGATCTGTGCTGTTTTAAGCCACTATGTTTATGCTAGTTGATTACAACAGTGATAGAAAACAAATGCACTCTCATTTCCTGAACTGCTTAAAGTCATTTGGTGACTTGCTATTGCACTCAAGGGTTATCTAACATTCCCAATTTAGCTTACAAGGTGCTATATGATCAACTTTGTGCCTACATCTGTCAACTGTCTTCTTTCTACAAGCTCCTTTCCTGTTCACAGCTTTTGCACAATTTTTTCTTCTCCCTGAGCCACTCTTTCCACCTCTTTTCTCCTGACCAACTTCCCCTCTTCTTTCAAGTTCTGTTTAGTATTTTTTTAAAGGGAGTCTATAATGATTTTCAGACTTCTAAGCATTTCATTAAAATTTGGTAAACATTTAAGTAAATAATCATTATGCATGATTTAATATTTTACTTTTCTCTCCCCTGCTACATGGTAAATTCCCTGCAAGCCTAGATGTTCATCTTGTTCAGGCTTATGAACCAAGACCTAGTACAAAATCTGGCATAAATTATTTCCTGATTGAATGATCAATTTTATGTTACAAACACAGATGAGATAAACTTGAGAATCAAAGAAAATAATAAATTGCCCAAGGTAACACGGCTGGTAAAAGGCAGATGTAGAATTCACATTAAGGTCTTTTTGGTGTGAAAGTTTGAAGACTTATTATAGAATACTCTCTTATATTGCCTCTTATGGACTTTTAAAAATTAACTTCAGAGTACAATACATAAAATTTAAGGTAGGACTAGGTTTGTAAAAGATATTGAATATGTAAGCAGATAATGCACAAAAAAGATAGTTGGGGGACATGTGTGCAAATACATAAAATGAATTTGAGCCGGCAACTGAATAAAGTGGGCAAAGCACCATCATGAAAGAATGACACTCTGCTCTCATCTGAAATGCCAGAATTTTAATCATGAGGAAGCCATTGTTGATTAGGCTTCTGATTGTTTCTCTGATTTTAAGATGTGTCTCAATATAAACAATAACATCAATGATGTGTTGACCCAGCTTTGCAGGTCCCATGGCCCACTGTGATTTTATTAAATGCTATTGGGAAAGTTAATTTCCCTACATTATTTCAGTTCAACTTCAGTCCCTGAAAACAAAGTTATCCTGCCTAACCACTAATAAATTGGCGGAATGTTAAATAGCACTTTAATTTTGTTTCATTAATGTTCATTAAAAAACCAAAAAAGGAAGGAAGTTGATTATGTCAAGCTCACAATTTTTAATTAAAATGGAAAGAAGCTGGAGCTCCTAATTTGCAAACACAGAGCTTCAGACAGCAAACAGATAAAGTTTATTGTGCACTGTGAGAAGAAAAAAAAAATTACAAGTTAATTAAAACTTTAGTAGTTTAAAATGTCTCTACTTTAGACATAAATTGCTACTTTGCATCTTCCTATAAACCTTCAAACTTCATGGAAAGCATCATATACAAAATCTTAAATATTGATGATGCATTTTGTTATACCTTGAATCACATGTGCTTGAATACTTCATTAGGGAGCACATAGTGGAAACAATGCTTGCTAGGAGTCAGAAAATATGGTTCTAGTTCCAACTTGAATTTTATCTGATTCATGGCATAATTTGAAATATGTCACTAAATCATCATGTGCCTCAGTTTGCTTCATCAGTGAAATGAAATAATACTTGCTCAAGAATTTTTATTGTTTGTCTTGTCATTATTTGTTCATTTGTGTATTGTTACACTAGGTGCTTGGGCTGCATTAAAACTGGGTCCCCAGTTCAATTCAGCATCAGGAAAGAATATTCATAGAGTGACTTACTTTGTCAGCTTGACCCTTGGGAAATTTGATTCAGATTCAAGGTGGCAACATGTCAACTCAAAGTCTGTCTAAAAACCAGACTTCTTTTCATCTTTAGTGTCTGAAAAGAAAAATGAAATACCCAAACCTATCCATTCTGTTTCCTCCAGCCAAGGAAAGGGAGAAAACTTATGATTCCCTGATAAGTAAATACAAGTGAAATTCACCTTACGTTACATATGTGTTCACAGGGAGAAAAAATATGCAATTTGAATCCTATTTCAAATGTATTTGTAGAACTTGTAATTTAAGAAAACCTGGCAAGGAACATGAAAATAGAAAGCTCCATATATATGTATGTATACCACATAGTCAATTTCACTTTACTTAAAAAATCTTGTCTGTACCTTAGGTACACAGAATTAAATTATTCATGCCCACTCTTCTGACTCACCCTTACAAAGCTCCCTTTTATTTCATTACTTTTCCCTTCATTCTCTTTCCTACTGAGATTCTCCCTCTTCTGAAAGATATTCACACTAGTGTATTTAATATATATTGTTTATGTTTGTTTGTTTGTTTGAGACGGTGTCTCACTCTGTCACCCAGGTTGGTGTGCAGTGGCAAGATCTTGGTTACTGCAACTTCCGCCTCCCAGGCTCAAGTGATCCTTCTACTTCATTCAGCCTCCCCAGTAACTGGAACTACAGGCAGGCACCACCACGCCCGACTAATTTTTTGTATTTTTTGTTAAGATGGGGTTTCACCATGTTGCCCAAGCTGGTCTCGAACTCCTGGACTTAAGCAATCCCCAAACCTTGGCTTCCCGAAGTCCTAGGATTACATATTTTTACAATGTCCCTTCTTTATACCTATTTAGATATATGTGTATCCTTAAAAAATACATGGTGTTGTTTAGCACCTGTGTTTTTAATTTGCATAAATGGGGCTATAAATTTTATTCTCACTACCTTTTGTTATGTAATAACATGTTGGTGAGATGTAGTCTATTTACATATATAAATCTGGCTTTTGGCTTCTGACTCTGCATCATATTTTATCTTACGCATACACTATATTTTACTTACCCATTATCCTGAGAATGGACATATAGATTACTTCTAACTACTAAATTCCAGCATCAAATAAAAATATTACTATAAAAATTTTGTTTATGTCTCATAATGAACATATGCAGGCTTTCTCTGGATATAGACCTTGAAATGATATTTCTTGGTCTTTATGAAATGATATAAACATATATGTGAGGCACTAACAGTGTGTTCCCCACAATCAATGAACAGTTTAATCACATGCCAGTAATAAGCAAGGGTTGATCATATTCTCTTAAGTTCATTAATATTTGAAAATGTTGTAATTTTGCCAGTTTCTGTAAAGAAATTATCATTTATTTTTAAATTGTTTATTCTTATCATAAAATCATGAGGAACTTTATATTTCTTCATATTTTGAGATATTTATATACATCTTCACCATGTAGTCTATTATTACCTACAGTTATATTTTCCAATGTTAAAACATAGTTGCATTTCTGGAATAAACCAATTGATTTGTGATAAATTATTTTTAACACATTTTTACTAGCTCTGTTAGATTTATTTTATTTAGAATTGCCACATCTATAAGTGAAACTGGCCTGTGATTTTTCTTCTTGTATTACCTTTAACTTGTTTGGATATCAACATTATAATTAATTTTGTAAAACAAACTGAATAATTTCACTTTTATTTGATTTGATTCCCAAAATTTCTTATATAAAATTTAGATTATATGATTCTTGAAAAATTAGCAGAACTCACCTTTGAGCAATGCCTGGAATTTTTTGGTAGGAATGAACTTAGAGGTATCATTATGAATTAAATTTGTTGTTGTAGTGTTTTTCAAATTTTTATTCCTTATTTTGCCAATTTTGGCATATTTTGTTTCTAGAAATGCAGGTTCATATAGATTTTCATATTTACTGATATGTAAATTACTAATACATTTTTAAAAAGATGTAACACATATAATTATTTACAAACAGAAGAAAATACAAATAAGCAAATAGAAAAACAGAAAAGAACGAGAAAATGTATATGCCACGTTTGTTGACTAAAGTTCTATCTGGATCATCGTTTTCAAATTGCCTACATATTTTCTTTTCTGTGTTTGCTTAACATCTTACTTTCAGGAAAGAGTATTTTGCATTACTGAACTATAATTGTTTATTTTTTTCTCATATAGTTCCTTCAACTATTAATTATGAATTTTACAATATTTTCAACAAAAATTTGCTAACCATCACTTGTATCTTTTTGATACATTTTCCCTTTCATCTACTCTTATAGTAAATTTAGTTTGATTTTAAATGTCCTAACCTGTATTTCTTTTAGATTATACATTTTTTTCCAAACAAAAATAATCATTTTATATGCATCTTTCCTGTAATAACATTAGAGGTTCTTGATTTTTATTCACCTTGACTATTATTTGAACAATGAGTTTAGCCTATTTACACGTATTATAACAATTCATGTATTAGGATTTATTTCTGAATCTTACTTTTTGTGTTTTCTACTTGCCATATTTACCTTTTGTATTCTTCAGGTGGTTCCTTGTGTGTATGGATCACAGTAAAAATGTTCCCTATTATCTTCCTAACCCTGAGAATATTTCTGCCTCCAAATTATCGGCACAAACAAGAATCCAACATAATCTCCCCTTCAGTCTCTTTTACCCCTAATATCCTCTACCTACAATACCATATGTAGAATTTTGGGCTGTATTTTGTCCCCCAATTAGTATCAGCCCTACCAATTATTAAGTATTGAACTTCACACAAGAAAATGAAATGTTCCCATGCTGAGTTTCCTCATTAGTAAAATGGACCATTTTACTAACACACTCACCTCACACAACTTCTTGATGAATCATATAATTCTAAAGAAAGGAAGAGGTTCGTGCATAGTGATGTACCATGTATTAAGGCACGTACATTTTAATGCCTGGGGTCATATGTTTCCTAGTGATGTGGAAATATGGCTGATTAGCTTCTGAAAGAAGACAGCAAGCACTTGATAAACAGAGCAAAGATCTATTTTATAATCATTTACTACTTTCAACCTCTGGTACTGCCTAAGAAGGGAAGTATTGGTGTGGCTTATCACAGTTGTGGAAAGCATGTAGCACTTTGAATTTGGGGGAGCACCAAAAGAAAAACTTCACCTAGTTCATATTTTTCTGTAACCAATATACTAGTTTTTCATTGTATCTTAATCATATCATTAAAACAAAAACATGATGTATGAGCAGCTCTTAGTCTTGACTTACCATCAGGTAATTTCAAACAGACTGCTCCTGACATTTGGAGAACTAGGAACAGAAGTATACATGGATAACTCCTACCTTCTCACTTCACTCCAACCACCACCCACTGCCGCAGACCTAGCTGGTATGTGTATGGACATCCATCCAAACATCCACACTTCATACCCACAGGCCCCAGGGCCAGCAGCAATTCTCCTTAAAGGGTTAGGGTGCCTTCAGCAGGATTGATCTTGGGAAAAGGTTCTCATAGACCCTGAAACAAACTTAAAACAGGTTGAGCAGAGAAACTTCTGGGTTCCAGATGCCTAAAATGTGTCTGAAAGAGAACATAAATACATATTCCAGTTGTTGACATATTTCATTGGCTCCAATGGAATCCTTGTTCTGGAGAAGGGATGGGCACAGCTGGGAACAGCAAGAGCAGACTCTTGAAAAGCATGGCATCTGGGACAGGGGTCCCAATAGCTCACATATAAGGATATTATGCATCCCAGATTTCTCCAGAGTCATATTAGTTGGTAACACCAAGAGGAATCTTCTCCAAAACCATTAAGCCAAGTTTGTCCAACCCACGGCCTACGGGCCACATGCAGCCCAAGACGCCTTTTAATACAGCCCAACACAAATTTGTAAACTTTCTTAAACATTATGAGGTTTTGGTTTTTTTTTTTTTTTTTTTTTTTGCGATTTTCTTTTTTCAGCTCATCAGCTGTCATTAGTGTTGGTGTATTTATGTGTGGCCCAAGACAATTCTTCTTCTTCCAATGTGGCCCAGGAAAGTCAAAAAATTGGACACCCCTGCACTAAACTTTTATTTTATTGCCTCCTGGGGTAGCTTAGTGAAGAGATTTCCATGTGTAGTATAACAGAATAACCCTATGTATTTTGTTAGTTTTTGTTTTTAGACATCATGTGTGGAAATTTTGATCCATTAATTCTAAGGTAGATCTGAGAATATCTATCTTTAAGAATCTCATCTGCCTTTTTTTCTTTCTTTTCAGTGTGAGGAGTCATTAGTTAACTAGATTTTTTCTAATGGAGATGCTAAAAATCTCTGTTCTTATAAGATGTATGACTACCCTAAGGGATAATTCAGAGATCAACAATGTTCAATATGATTATAAGTGATCAGAAATTTAGTGCACTTTGTTGAGCACAGCACCTATCAGAACACAGCCTTAAAACTTGTAAGTTGTCAGGAAATGTATAATGTCATATAAGTTTAAAAGGGGCCATTGAGTTAATGGTTAAAAAACAAACAAAAAAAATATTAAACCAAGGGTCAGAAGAGTTGAAATATCTAAATTGTAGTCCTAAACCTACCACTAATTGTTGCTTTTTCTGGATGGCTCACTTCCCTTCCTGAAACAAGTTCCTTCTGCAAAATGTTAGGTTTCAACCAAATAATAATTAAGTCTTCCCCTTATCCCTGAAAGTCCATTAATATTTAGACATATAGTAGTGGAATGAACACAAGTCTGCAATTTTGTATTACCATCCTGCCAATTGCCACAGCCTTGGTAAGGGTTACAGCAAAAAAAAAAAAAAAAAAGCGGGGGGGGCTTCAGTTTAGGCTTAGAAAGGAAGATTATTGGTTGCTATCAACAAATCAGTCTCAAAGGTAAAATTATGCCTGGAAGAAAGTCTAATTATATTTTAATTGTTCTTTCAACCAATTCAATTATACGCATTTAAAGTCAATAGCTATCAAGAGCCACCGATGAATGAATTTTAGCATGTTTTTCCTCTCCAGAACTTTTGGTTAGAATTCCATTAGAATTTTGAATTGAATTTTGGATTTTACTAAAGGCAATTGAGGGAATGGTTTTAAGTGGAAATAGGATGAAAAACAAGAAAAGATGGAGTAAAAGGAACACCAGTGAATCAGGAGCCTAAATTCTCATCCTCCTCTTCATTGCTCAGTGAACAAAGGAAGTTGTTTACCCTGTCTAGGCTTTTGGGTCCTCATCTTTTGAGAAGGGTAAGGTCACTCTATTTGTAAGCAAAGACTTTTTCAGGGAAGATATAATGAGAAATAAAGATAAACAGTTTTGCATTTTTCTGACAGCGCTGTTGACATTTATGCACTAATGATGACATTCTTAAATTCTTAAAATCTGGAAACGGTGGTACTTTAAACCTTTCTATCCTCTTTGAGGAAGGTTAGGCATGTACATGCAGTGAAGTGGAGTGGAGAGAGAAGACAGACAATAAAATGGCACTCATTAGAGTCATTAGAATCACAGTAGTAAAAAAAAAAAAAAAGAAAAAAAAAAGTCACTGTGAGAGAATAGAAGCATAGGATCAGGTCCATGGCTGTTTTCATTTTCCTAAGACATTCCTGCCATGGTTTTTACCTTTTTCAATGATCAGACATGATTCTTGCTGTCCTATTATTTCTTCAAAGCTATGCTCTGATAGGAGCTACTGAATGGGTAAAGCAAACATATCCATGTTGGTATGTATTTCTAGAAAATATTAACCCAGCCGGACACGGCAGCTCACGCCTATCATCCCAGCACTTTGGGAAGCAGAGGTGGGCGGATCACCTGAGGTTGGGAGTTTAAGACCAGCCTGGCCAACATGGTGAAACCCTGTCTCTACTAAAAATACAAAAATTAGCCTGGTGTGGTGGCACATGCCTGTAATCCCAGCTACTCGGGAAGGTGAGGTAGGAGAATCACTTGAACCTGGGAGGTAGAGGTTGAGGTGAGCTGAGATCGTGCGGTTGCACTCCAGCCTGGGCAACAGAGTGAGACTCCATCTCAAAAAAAAAAAAAGAAAAGAAAATATTAACCCATGTTGTTGGGCATATTGATGTATCTAGATACATATCTATATACACACACATCTGTCTCTGTATATAGATATATATCTAGATATATACAGATATATCCATATCTAGATATATACACACATCTATATACACACACATATATCTGTATACACACACACATCTATATACACACATATATATCTGTATATACACACATATATATCTGCATATACACACATATATATATCTATATATACACACATATCTATATACACACATATATCTATATATACACACATATATATCTATATACATACATATATCTATATATGCACATATATATGTATACACATATCTATATATACAAACACATCTATATACACACATATATCCATATATACATGCACATATATCTACATACACACGTATATCTGCATACACACATATATCTATATATACACAGATATATCTATATACACACATATATCTACACACATATCTATAGGTACCCACACATATATACACACATATGTCTTTATATAGAGAGAGATTTATCTATACGCACACATAATGCACATCGCATGAAATCAAAAATGAATCTGGGTCATATGAAAGTGAAGTTCTGACAAAAGAAAATTAAAGGTATAGAACAGGCATGTGATTTAAATATAAATGTGATATGAGGGATGAAACAATAAAAACACTTCTTATTAAGCATTTATGGTATGATAACTACTGTAGTGGACATGTTTATATATTATTTCATTTTACCCTTCCTATATATTTATAAATTATGATTATGAGACATGCCTAAGGCCATGGAACTATTCCAGTAAACGATGCTAGAACAGAAATTTGACCTAACTCCATCTGCAGTTGAGGACCAGACATTTTTGTCTAGCTATGCTGCCTTCTGAAAGCTATGCTAGTTATCTTCAGTTATGTCCATGCTGTCTCCCTTTGCCTTTTCCCCAACTATCTCCAAGAAGAAAAAGGTATTGGAGGAGGGTGCTGTCCATTTCAGTTACTTTTCTCTACACATATTTCATTTTGACCCTTTAATTCAATATGATGTTTATCATCACAGACAAGTGATTTGCCCATGTTTCTGCCTCTTGTCAACCCAAGCAGAAAACTTTTGTGACAATTAGGACATTTAGCCACTGAACTCTCATCCCCTGTGAATCATACATTAATTAGTGTCAGATTGGATACAGATTGTCAAAATACCCCAGATGCATTGCACAGATACCCGCGCTAATCAACACCTTATTTTACTTTCAGTCTATTGAACTATAAGGTTAACCACTTTCCATGAGAAATGTACTAATTTAATGTAGCTAATGAACTCACCATCCTATGTACCAAAGAAAGGTATATTTACCCTATTATTTTCAAAAATATTTACATTTGTTTCAGCCAAACTAGCAATAGGGGTACTTCCTCTGTCTCTTTCATATCAGACACAATTCATGCAGTTATCTTTCAGTGCTTTGAGTATTTTATTGAAGTATTTCTCTGTTCTTATGGTTATGAGTATATAGATCATATGTTCTATTTCTATTATATATCAGGGCCATTAGGTGTATGAATTGTTTCTGAAATTATGAAAATAGTAAAAAAACAAAAATACTTCATTAACCATTGTAAAACCACGTTTTTTACAAAAGTAAGAAGCAGTGCAACCCTTAAAATGTATTATTCTTTCTCTTTCAATAATCTAACAAATACAAATCAGATAATTGATTTTTAGATAAATGTATAAATTTAAATCATATATCAAATTATCGTAAACAGAAATACAGATAACAACTGTGAACAATTATGCGGTTTCCTTGCAATTATGTCTCCAAGTGAGGGATACATATTAGAAACTGGCAGCAGGAATTTTTCTTGGAAGCAATGAGATTGGACTGATTTGCATTAGAGGTAAAATGCAGATTTAGAGAAAATCCTTCTACTACTCCACCTGTCAAAACAGTATGGCAATATGAGATAGCCACTTCCCACATTTTCACATTTGGGGTGACAGCTGATTTCAAGTACAGATGGCAACACTTTTTTTTCATATATTAAAGTCAGCAGCCACTCCAGCTAGAAGGAAGGCACCTGCCATCTTTTCTGCCAACATCTGACACTGACTTCGCCATATGCTGCAGGAAAGAATTCATAGACTCTCCTCATGTGGTCCAATAGCTCTCATGCCAGATGAACGGAGAGAAGTGAAGTAGCTGAAGTTGTCTCCCTGCCCTCACCCTCCCCCACCCAGCCATGCACAGTTTGGTGTCATCATAAGGAGGACTGGCAGTGGAGGAGCAGGGAGAGCCAATGGAAGCATTACTTGGCATCAGGAGAGAGCAGTTATCTCTTTTTCCCTACTCACTTATTCCCTATATCAACATTTGTCAAAATGTGTTTTATGGACTAATAGTTCTAGAAGATACTCAATTTCAAAGAGGATTCCGTGAATATGTACATTTGGGAAACACTCAAAGTGTTAACTCTCTTTAAACCTATTTGGGACCCTAGGCTATTAAAGGTACCAAGAACTCATGAATTTCTATGTATCTATATATTTAAAAGTCTATAAAATTTTTTTCCACCAAAGATGCTTAAAGAAATACTATCCTGGTCAGGTGCAGTGGCTCATGCTTATAATCCCAGCACTTTGGGAGGCTGAGGAGGGTGGATTGCCTGAGGTTAGGAGTTTGAGACTAGCCTGGCTAACATGGTGAAACCCCGTCTCTACTAAAAATGCAAAAAGTAGCCAGGCATGATGGTGCTCCTGTAGTCTGAGCTATTTGGGAGGCTGAGGCAAGAGAATTGCTTGAACCTGGGAGATGGAGGTTGCAGTGGACTGAGATCACACCACTGCCTGGGCAACAGAGCAAGACTTCGTCAAAAAAAAAAAAAAAAGAAAGAAAGAAAAAAAGAAAAGAAAGAAAGAAAGATTATTCTATAAAACTCAAGTATGCATTATTTCTAAATACAAATCTCAGGTTACTCATCCAGGGGAATTTGATTCTTCCTTTCACTTTAATTATATAAAGAGATACTTTGCTTCAGATAAGCTCTATGTGAATAGGGATTTGTTTTGCTATTATATCCCCCACTGTTTATTGTAGCTCTAATGTCTAAAGGAGACTCCAACACATAGTAGTCACTTCACAAGTATTTGTTGAATGAGTTATAAGCTCTTCTATTGGCCTTGGTTCCTTATTTATTCTCATCCCTTTTATCTTCCCCATCAGCACTTATAGCTCTCTTGGTCCATGTCAGTTTGCCTGGCTGTGAGCTCTCCTGCGTGTTTGATTTTGGGGTCTTCCTTGTTATAAGTCGTCAAACTAAATCCTGATCCTCTGTCATGAATCTATTCAGCATCTGTTTTGTCTGATTCGTATTCTGCTCTGATCTCTGATACCCATAAGACCTTTCTGTACTCTGCTTCTTGTTTTCCAATTCTGACTTTTGTCCTGACAACCCCAATCACCTATGAAAACATATGCCACCATGAGAGAACAAGAATAAAGCCCATCCAAGGAAGACAGACCAGTTGGACATAGTGACACATTTAGACATACTGTGAATCATAAGTTTTCTAAACAGCATACAGTCTGGAAGCACCAATGGGACATATTTTTAAACAATGGGTCAAATGCCAGAAGTAAATCAGTACCAATGTGCAAATTAGGGAAGCTTGCTATAGAATAAGATAAAAATAAGAAATCAGCATATCCAGAAAAAAAAATAGATTTCAACTCACACAAAAGTTAGCATTTACCTTTCATATACAAAATTGTCAGAAGAGCCAACGTGAGTAAAAAAGAGGCACAGGCAGGGCACGGTGGCTCCTGCCTGTAATCCTGGCACTTTGGGAAGCTGAGGTGGAAGGATAGCTTGAGATCAAGAGTTGGAGACAGCCTGGGCAACATAGTGAGACCCTTCCTCTACAATAAGCAAACAAATAAATAGCCAGAAGTGGTGGCTATCACCTGTAGTCTCAGCTACTCAAGAGGCTGAGACAGGAGGATTGCTTGAGCCTAGGAGTTTGAGGTTACAGTGAGCTATTATCATGCCACTGCACTTCAGCCTGAATGATAGAGTGAAATTGTCATTAAAAAAAAAAAAGGCACCGATATTGAGATAACTGAATGACTTAGGTTTGACAGTGTCTTAGATGCTTACTGCCTTCTGGAACAGGAACACTCTCTTATCATGCATCAACTTTTTGGCCTTGATGTATAACTACAGCACCTTGACTCAATTAATTAGAGAAATGTAACAGGTATGCTTTCTGTTATTTTAATTTCTCAGATTTTTCAGATGTTGGTCAAAGGATATATAATCACAATTAGACAGGTGAAATAAATTCTGAGAGGCCTTTTTGCAGCAAGGTGACTATAGTTAATGAGGATACATTATATTCTTGAAAAATGTAAGGAGAATGGATATTATATTGCTCTCAGCACACACACAAAAGATAGCTATGGAAAGTGAAGAATTAATTAGCTGGATTTAACTACGCCACAATACACATGCACTTCAAAACATCATATTATTGACAAAATCTTATCATGTTATCTGTCAATTTAAAATTAAATAAAGAAAATGCATGGACCAGAAATCCAGAGAGGCCACACTTTATTCCCCAATGCACCCACAGAGACTCTTAGCATCAGACATTGACAAATGCCAGCACAGACTACAGTCAGTAAACAATACTCTGGACAGCGTCTGTGGGAAGGACGCACAGGCAGGGTGAGACAGAGCCTTGAAAGCTTTTCTTTTCTTATATAATTCAGGCAAACTACATGGTGAAACATAATTAAGGTTCAGCCTCATTTCCGTTCCCTTACAGAACCAAGCTGCAATGAGAGACATGGAAACAAGAATAGAAAGGATGATTGGTACCCTTAGGTGGCATGAATATAATGAATTAATTTCCCTACAGCATTCCTGTGATTGAACATGCTGTGCTGAATGTGGTGAGTCTGCGACCAAGTGCCAGTCATTCCGTGACTGCCCTAGCTTTTCAGTGTATTTAAAATAGAGTGACTCCTATGCGCATAAAGACACGTGTACTAGGATGTTTAGTGTTTCATTTGTTTCAGTAGCAAAGGACCACAAACACACAACCTAAATATATATCAAAAAATAAGAGATGGGGTAAATAAATAGTACATAAATAAAATACTCTGCAATATTAAAAACAGTTTAACATATTTAAGTGTGATATGGGAGGAAAAGGAAAGCATAGAACAGTCTGCAAAATATGTAAACATTTTTGTGTTTTTAGCATGTGTGCATATGAAATATATGCTTATGTATACATAATTATCTTACAAAGAAACTGGTAATAACTTTAATCTCTGGGACAGAGGAAATGTTCACTGCATAACCTTTCCTACCATTGGTAAATTTTAAATGCGCTTATATTAAGAAAAATACTACCCCTCACACACACATCTAGACACTAAAATCTATATTTCCTCTCAAAACAAAGAAGGGGAGGAAGGAGGTACAGACCATAAATCACAGTTTCATTTTAAAATGTCTAAGATGTATTACCTTTACAATTATTCCAATTTATAATCCACATGGTACTTTCCTCAGCCTGCTATCTAGGTTTATAAAGGATTCATAAAAATTGAATAAAACATTTGAGTATATCTGCATATATCCATTTTCCTTAGGATAGAGTTCATAGCTTCTATCACATTCACAAAAGAATCTAAGAATTAAAAAGTGTTAAGAAATACTGTTCAGTTTAGGCCGACTTTATAGACAGCTTTCACTAAATTTTGTAAATTCTTTAGATTACATATGATATTATTTGATAAAATAGCCATGTGACATGGTTTGCTTGGCAGGGTAATAAATATTCATCATTTTTAGTGAATACTATGGTATGTAATCTGATCTCAGTTGGATGATATAAATTTACAGCAATGATACCTTACTCTGTGCTTTTCAAATGAGAAAACGTTGACTTCTATGCTACTTTCCAGCTGACTAGAGATTCCTTGAGGCACAGAAAAAATGGAGCACACTTTTTGGGAGTACTCAATTTACTCAGGAATTGTAAAACTTGATTTTATAGTAGAACAAAGTTAGATTGATTATGCAATATTTAAACTTATTTTTGAGACCACATTTGAGATTTTAAAAATTGTGTGCTCCAAGAAAGGATACAATTCTTGGTTATAGGCCCCATAGTCCTAGAATTTGCATTTTCTCTCTGCATACTTTGGTAGAAATATTTGAAAATACCTGCCTTATATTAATACTTTACAAATTACAATGCATTTATACTTTTTTTTACTCCTTTATTCATTCAATATTTGAAGGATCAGTAGGTATTAAAAATCAACATACACATATTTCTTGCCCTTTTGGAGCTTATACTCTAATTCAGAAACATCATTTCCTTATAACACAGACAGGTATGTAGTTGTAATTCTCTGGTTAAATAACTTACTTCACCTGAACATTAAATGACAAGCAATCAAAAGACAAAACCAGGTCATTTTTTACCATTTGTAGCCTAATAAGGCCTGCTATTATTTGCATATACTGAACTTTATTATTTCCTAATGTTTGCTTTTATGGTTGTTCATTCTTCTTCCCTCAAAAAGAAAAATGACATCAAAACGTAGAAGTAGGCTTACAGGCTGGCATGTAAGAAGCTTAAGGGTCTGCCCTTACAAGTAAAAACTGACCAAAGTGAAAAATCAACTCTTCTTGGATTCATCAGAGAAATGAGATAATAGGGCAAACCACTGCCCCCAAATTAGAGACAGACAGGTGAATACAGAGAACCACAACCTTCCAACTAGAAATCTGTGAGCAGAAATCTCTATGGGAACCAGGACTGGAACAGAAAAACCTGAACTGTAATTGATGAATTGCTGGAAGTTCAGCATGGACATCTCTAAGATTTAAAAACTTCATGGAGAACAAAGTCATAGGGACACTCCACAATATTGTGAGATCTACCTGCAGAAGGTCAACCAGATTCTCACAGTGAATATCAGAGAAAAATCCTCCAGTGTTTCAGGCAGGAGGAGGGGGAAAGTAACCGTTTTGGAATATATCACAATTTTCTGTTCTTAACAAAGCCTGCCCTCAAGAGAAACTATTTTACCAGAGCCCAAAGAAAAGAAGAGCCTAGGAAAATGAGTAAGTGAAGATAAAATAAAAACTTTTATTTTTATTACTCTTTGTTGATCTAACAGTTAACAGTTTGTTCAAATACCAATAGCAACAATGTGTTTCAGTTTACATATATTTCAAATATATATTTATATGCTTATAGGTAAGTGAAATAAATGACAGCAATGACACAGGCATGAGAGGAAAGAATGAGAACTATTTTATTATGATAAAATACTACTGATGAAACAGGATAGTTCTATTCAAAAGTGGACTTGGATTGGTTGTAAATGTATCAGGTGGGTGCCATTACTTTAAATGGCAAAAAACACAATTATGTTTGCACTAACCTGATATATTGCAAACTCCAGGGCAAGCACTAAAATGGTTTTTAAAAAGTGTAATTGATATGCTAAGAAAAGAGAGAACATAGAAACAGATACAATGCTTAATTAAAATCACAAGAGGCAATAAAAAAGTATGAAGATAAAAATAGGAAAAATGAATGACAGTGGCAAATAGAAAACAGTAACAAATATGGTCAATATTAATCCACCTATATCAATAAACATCTTAAACTTCAATAGTCTAAATACACAAATCAAAAGACAAAGATTATCAAAGTATATAAAAAGATGACTTGATTATATATTGTTTACAAATACAAAGACACAAATAGAATAAAATAAAGGGATGGATAAAGGTACGCCATGCTAACATGAGTCAAAAGAAAGCAGGAGTAGCTTTGTTATTTTCAGACAAGGGAAGTTACCAGGGAAAAGTGGAGCATTACATAATGATAAAGGGTCAACTATCCAAGGAGACATAACATTCCTTATGTAGATGTGCCTAACAACAAAGCATCAAAACATGTGAAGCAAAAAGAGAATATTATTACAAGAAGTGATAAATGGACCCACTATTATAGTTGGAGACCTTAACACCCCCCTATCGAAAATAGATTAATCAGACAGAAAATTTGTAAGGATACAGTTGAAATTAACAGCACCATCAATCCACTGAATACAGTTGACGTCTATACACTACTTCATCCAGCAATAGCAGATTAGACAGTCTTCTCAAACTCACATTGAACATTCATCAAGATAGATCACATTCTAGGCCATAAAGTACACTTCATCAAATTTAAAATAATAGAAATCATACAGCATCTCTTAGATAATAATTAAACTAGAAATCAATAACATAAATATGGCTGGAAAATTCCAAAATATTTGAAGATTAAACAGCAAGCTCCTAAATAACACAGAGGTCAAAGAAGAAATCTCGAGAAAAATTTTAAAAATATACTGAACTAAATGAAAATAAACATATAACTTATTAAAACTTGTGGGATATAGTAAATGTAGTGCTTACAGAAAAATTTATAGTATTAAATACATATATTAGTAAAGAAGAAAAATATAAAATCAATAATAAAAGATTCTACCTAAAGAAACTAGAAAAAGAAGAGCAAATTAAATCCAAAGTAATCAGAAGCAAAATATAATAAATGTTAAAGCAGAAATCAGTAACACTGAAAACAGAAATTCACATAGAAAATTGACAAAACCAAAAGCTGGTTCTTTGAAAAGACCAATTAAATTGGTAAGTCTTTAGCCAGACTAAGAAAAAAATTAACAGAATTACTGATAATCTCAAGTGAAAGAGGGAACACCACTAAAGATCCCACGGAAATTAAAATGATAATAAAGAAATATTACAAATAACCCTATGTTCACTAATTAGATAACTTAGTTGAAATGGACCAATTCCTTGAAAGACACAATCTGCCAAAAATCACATATAAAAAAAACAATTTAATAGGACTATATCTATTAAGAAATTTGATCAATAGTTCATAGCCTCCCAAAAAAAGAAAAGCATTAAACCCAGATAGTTTCACTGAGGAATTCTACCCAGAAGATAGAAGTTGAGGGACTACTTCCTAATTTGTTATCTCAGGCCAGCCTTATCCTAATTCTAAAACCATATAAAGATATTGCAAGAAAGGAAAACCACAGATTAATATCTCTCACAAACATAGATGCAAAAATCATTACAAAAATTCACAAATTGAATCCAATAATGAGTAAAAAGAATCAGACACAATAACCAAGTGAGATTTATTCCAAATATACAAGGCTGGTTCAACATTTGAAAATCAATTAATGCAATCCACCCCATCAAGAAGCCAAAGAAGAAAAATCACATGATTATATCAATAGATGAAGAAAAAGCATTTGGCAAAATTCAACAGCCATTCATGATAAAAAACTTTCAGCAAACTAGGAATAGAGGGAAACTTCCTCAGCTTGATAAAAAAAAACACGTACCAAAAAAAAAAAAAAACCCAAAAAACAAAAATAAAACAGAAGTACAGCTAACACAATTCTTAATGATGAGAAACTGAAGATTTTCTGCTAAGATCAGGAATAAGGCAAGAATGTCAGCTCTCACCATTGCTTTTCAACATTGTACTGAAATTCCTAGATAATGCAATAAGAAAAGAAAAGGAAATAAAATGTATAAAAATTGGGAAGGAATAAAACTTTTTGTTTATATATGACATGATTACATAGAAAATCTGAAATAATTAAAAACTTCTGGAACTAACAAGTGAATATAACAAGATTTCAAGACACAAGATTAATATATAAAAGGTAATTATTTTCCTATATACAAGCAATGAACAAACAGAATTTGAAATTAAAAACTCATTATTATTTACATTAGCACCCTCAAAAATGAAATATTTGAGTATAAATATTCAAAAATACAAGATCTATATGAGGGAATCTACAAAACTCTGATTAAAGATATCAAATAAGAACTAAGTAAATGAATAGATATTTCATGTTTATGGATAGAATGATTCACTACTGGTAAGATTTCAGTATTTTCCATCTTGATCAATATATTAAACACAATGCCAATCAAAGTCTCAGCAAGTTATTTTGTGGTTATTGATAAGCTGATTCCAAAATTTATGTGAACAGGCAATAGACCTACCTAGAATAATCAACTCAATATGGAAGAAAAAGAACAGAGTACTGACACTCCCTGACTTTGTAAGAGTTACTATAAGGCTACAGTAATGATGGGAGTGTGGTACTGGCAAAAAGAAAAGACAAGGAGATCAATGGAACAGAATAGAGAGAGCAGAAATTGATATAAATAAAACCAAGTGATCTTTGACAAGGCACAATACAATGGAACAAAGATAATTATTTCAACGAATGGTACCAGAACTACTGGACACACACTTGCAAACCAAAGAATCTAGACACATACTTTACACCCTTGACAAACATTAACTCAAAATGGATCACAGATCTAAATGTAAGATGCAAACCTATAAAACTCTTGAACAATAACAGGGGAAACCTAGGTGACTTTGGTTTTGGTAAAAACTTTTTAGATGCAACATCAAAGGTGAATATAATCACTGAAAGAAATAACTGGTAAGGTGGACTTCATTAAAATTAAATTTTTCTGCTTTGTGCAAAACAATGACAAGCAAAAAAGACAAGTCACAGTCTCTTGGAGAAAGTGTTTTCAAAAGACCTATCTGATAAAGGAGTGTTATCCAAAATATGCAAAGAATTTTTAACACCTGACAGCAAGACAATGAGCCACCTAATTTAAAAATAGAAAAATGATCTGGAAACCTCCAAAGAAGAAGACATACAGATATGAAGTAAGAATATGAAAAGATGTTCAACATCGTATGTCATTAGGGAATTGCGCATTGAAATAGGGATAGCATTACATACCTATTAGAATGGCCAAAATCCAAAATACTGGTATCACCAAATGCTGATGAGAATGTGACACCACAGGAAATCTCATTCACTGCTGTTGGGAATGCAAAACGGTACAAACGCTTTGAAAGACAATTTGGCAGTTTCTTACAAAACTAGACTCTTACTATATGATCCAGAAATCTTGCTCCTTGATATTTACCCAGATGAACTGAAACCTTTACAGATATACAGATATTTATCTGTAAATAGCAGTTTTATTCATAATTGACAAACCTTGGAAACAATGAAGTTATCCTTCAGTAGATGAGGTCATAAACTGTGGCACATCCTGAAAATGAAATAGTACTTAATATCAAAATGAAATCAGCTATCAGGCCATGAAAAGACATGGAAGAGATTTAAATATTTCTAAATGAACAACGCCCATCCATAAAAGCTACAACATATTGCACAGTGCTAACTATATAACATCCTGGACAAGGCAAAAAGATTTATGGCTGCCAGGGGTAGGTGGGGAGGGAGGAATGAATAGACAGAGTACAGAGGATTTTTATGGCAACTAAACTAGTATGTATGATACTATAATGAGAGATACATGCAATTATATTTTTGTCAAAACCCATAGAATATACACCACCAATGTAAACTCTAATGTCAACTGTTGACTGGGGGTTATAATGAAGTGTCAATGTAGGTTCAGCAATTGTAACAAATGTACTACTCTGGTGTGGAATACTGATGGTAGCAGAAACTGTGTTTATCAGGAACATGGAGAATATGGGAACTTTCTGTACTTTCCTCTGAATTTTGGGGTGAATCTAAAATTTCTCTAAGTTTATTAATTTTATTAAAAAGTAATATGAAAATTGCTCTCAATAAATAAAGACTCCAATCCATTTTTCTATGGGTGTGTGTTTTTTAATCGATAAAAACTTTCATCCTTTCAATCAAAGAGTTTCTAGTGAAACAAAAGCATTCGGTTAACCACATAGAACTTGGTGGAAATGGATCTATTGATACAAAGTTTTTACTGCTTGCTATAAACAGAGAATCTAGCTAATTATATGCAAATAAGGCTCACTAACAAACACCTAAATAACTCAGCCTTGTCTTCATTAAGCTACAAGATATAGCACATTTCTCAGGGAATTAGACAAGGAGTATTAATCAAAGATGCTTGTAAATCCTAATGAGTTTATTGATTGTTGGCCTCAATGCTACCATCAGCCGCAGCAAACCAAACGACAAGCGTTATTTGAGTAAGCAAATGTTAATCTTCAACATTTAGAATAAAGTTCATTGGTTCATTTTTTAGATATTCTGCTCAAAGCTTCTTTTATGAAACTTTTTCTGTAGAAAGAGAGCCTATATGTAAAGCTATCTCTCATTGTCTGCTAAATACCAAGAGTCATGAGCATTTTCTATTTTGCAGCAATCTGGAGAGCATTTGTGGGTGGGAGAGCTGAAAGTTACTCTTTGAAGTAAGGGCAGAGATAAACAGCAGACAACAAATAAAAAGGCAAAAGACTGAAAAGCAAAACTGATTTTTTTTTTTACTAATGGCTGACCTTGAAGCTGATTTCTCCCTTTACTCCCATATTCTCAGATATCAAAAGTTTCTTTTCACTTCCCCTTGGCTAAAGTGACTACTGAGTATATACAGTTGTTAATTGGTCTTAATGTTCCCTAAGAGCTTTCCACTCCATCAGGATCCCCTGAAACATGGCAGCTTTCTGTACAATAGTTTCTTGGTTACTTTTCTGTAATAAAATGCCCCATTCTCTACTGGCTGATGATTCGATCAAAAATTTTAAAGTGTAATTTAGCCTTTGTTATTTTCCATTTTAAACTTCTTCAGTTGGGCATTTATCTCATTCCTTGATACCAGTGATTTATTTCAGTTAAGATTCCCCATCTTCAAGCATCACAATTAGCTACTGTCATTATTGATTCCCATCCCCAGGGATTTGTTCATGGTCTCAAAGTTGACCATTGACAGTTTAGCACTAGTCCATTGAGATTAAATGAAAAGTGAAGGTAGCAGGACTCTTCTAGCAAAGAACTTCCTTACAATAGCAATAATAATAAGTACAGATATAGTACTTATGATATAGTAATGTTATATAAATTTTAAAATTTTATATATTTTAATATTTACTCTTTTAATTCTTACAACAATCCAATAAAGTGGTGCTTTTATTATCTTCATATTGCAGATTAAGGAGCTGTGAAGCACAAAGGTTATTTCCCAATTTGATAGTAAGTGATGGAGCCAGGATCTAAACCAACACAATCCGGCTTTAGATTCTATGTCCTTCACCAGTACAATCTACAGTCCAAATAACTGATATTATTGAATGAGTGATAATACTTTCATTAATAATAGCTGCCTATTCTGATAAAAAAAAAATCTTCCATCTTTGGTCTCTCTTGGCTCTATAATTCTGTGATTCTTGATTTGTTCCAAGCTTTGAAATCGAACTGAGTGATAATCATACATCTAGCTAATGGGTAAATCAGAACCAGAACTTGGGTTCCTTTGATTTTTACTCAACATTCTTTCTGTCACTCTTACTAGGAATGTAGAGGTTGAACCATTCTGATAAATTACTATTTTTGTTTCCCACAACAGTAGTTTTCTTATGGTTCAATCTAATGTGGGAGAATGACAGTAGCTCTTTCTTCCGATAAAGAGATTACATTCTCTGGATAAAATTGATAGCGGCAGGAGGCAGAAAAATTCTAAGGAGGCAGGGGCGATCCTCAGTGAAACTCCACCTTCATACCAAAGTAGCCTGAAACATGCGGTCCAAAATGAGAACTTCTATTCCTATTTGTCCACTCTCTCCCAATTGTTTTTTCCTGAATAATGTCTTTTTACCAATCAAATGTTGCCTTTTCTGAAACTACCTACCACCCTGTCCCAATCCTGTGCCTATAAGACCCCAGACTCAATTGGTAGAAAGGAGAGAGATGGCTGGACTTTGGAGAGGGGAGATGGCTTGACTTCAGGGAAGGGATGGCCTGACTTTGGGGAGAAGACGACCTGACCTCAGGGAAGCCTACCTGCCCTTCCTGTCCCCTCTCCAGCTCCCCACTCCACTGAGAGACATTTCCACCACTCAATACAATTCTCTGCCTTCACCATCCTTCAAGTGTCTGTGGAACTTCATTATTCTTGGATGATGGACAAGAGCTTGAGAGCCAAAAAGGCTGTTGCACTGGCCTTTTGCACTCACTGGCAGCAGGCAGCCCCCATGCAACAAGGTAAGGGACCAACTGAGCTGTTAACACACAGCTGTCTATGGATGGTGGACCTAAGAGAGCACTGTGAAACTTCCTTTGGGGTTTCGGGGTCACAGGCACCCTCACCTGGGTGCCGCTGTGGGCACCGCATGGAGCTTGTTCCCACCAGCACCCAGAGCAGCCAGCCAGATCCTGCACTCGCTTGTTCACACCTAGCCTGGCTATGTGCCCCGCATGGAGCTTGCTCCTGCAGGTACCCAGAGCAGCTGGCCATGACCCAGGCTTGCATGCCTACATGCTGCATCATGCAACGGGTTCAGTGTGGTGGGCCGAGTAAACAGTCACCCCTGCTGGGAGTTCGACAAAAGAGGCCAAGAAAAATCCTGCATCATCTCGGGGCTTGCCAGGGATTCTAACCTCAGGAGGGTGAGTAAATGCAGGTCTGACTCTTCACCATTTTTTTTTTCCAAGACTTCTTGTCCTCAGACTTTCTTCTGAAGGCAGATGAAGTGTCGAACCTTTGAGTGGCCAGTTAAGGGCAAATGACACAGCTACAGAGGACAGGATGCAGCCCTGCCAGTTATCTCTTTATTTTGGGTAAAAGGAATGTTGTTGTTGGCTTGTTTCACTTCATGGAGGTCTAGCCATCGTGTGGGACTGGAATCATGTCCTGTAGCAACTGAGGTCATCTGGCTGAGGCCACTCCTCAGCGTTGCTGGAAGGCCCCTAGACTTGGCTCCCTCCCCAACCACCCCTTGGGGCATCAGCCCAGACCCCCAGACTATTTTTATAGTGTTTTTCCTTCCTTCTTTCATGGTTTAAAATGGCTTCTACCTCTTCTTTTATAATGTTAAGGATGTTACTCCAAACTGTGAAACATTACTAGGTGGAATGAGCATTTGGCCACACCATCAGATACGCAGTACAGAATAAAGCAATTTCCATCTGTTCTTAGAGGCAAGGAGGGTACAATGATTAAGAGTCCTTCCCCTGTTGAAGGAACCCATGTGCACAGAGGAAGATGTTTTGTTTTCTCCAACAACTTTCCCCAAACCCCCTACACTTAAGCTGTGTTTTTTTGTTGTTGTTGTTGTTTTTTTTCTTTTCTCCACCATGTCAGGAGTTTACATAGCCCTGCAAATACAGGGACTTTTTCTATGTGAGAGGGTTTTCTTTCCTACCTTAGCAGTCTGCTTATGATAGAGAAGCAACAGAGGAGCAACCCCCACAGTTGCCGGCAGCAAATTTGGCGAGGACCATCTGGGATTTAATTTAAATGAATCCATGCACCCTTGAGAGACCTTTTTGTCCCAAACTCAATTCCAAGCTTTGGGTTGAAGCCCTAGAAAGGAAAACTAGAGGCTGGGCATAGTGGCTCACACCCATAATCCCAGGACTTTGGATGCAAAGGAGGGTGGATCATGAAGTCAGGAGCTCGAGACCATCCTGGCCAACATGGTGAAACCCCATCTCTACTAAAAATACAAAAATTATCTGGGTGTGGTGATGCATGCCTGTAATCTCAGCTACTCAGGAGGCTGGGGCACGAGAATTGCTTGAACCCAAGAGGTGGAAGTTGCAGTGAGCTGAGATCACACCACTGCACTCCAGCCTGGACCATGGAAGCAAAGGGATACAGCATAGGTGGGCAGGACTAATTTCTGCTGCTTAAGCCCTCATTTCATGGATAGAGGTCATGTTAGTATCCATGGAATAAATGAAGTCTAGGGAACTCATAGCTTATTGACAGTAGGGAGGATAGAAAGCATAGGTAAGTGAGAATAATCTGCCTTCTAGGCTTCATGCTTCATGGTTGCAGATCCTATTGGCACCCATGGGTGGCATCTGTCTATGTCGCTGGAACTCAGGGATAAAAAGATGGAAGGAAAAAGGGGACACCCTTTTTTTTCTCCCTCACACACCCCAGATTTTCACTCAAAGAGAGAAAGGAACTAAGGGATGCCTAGTTCCCTCTCTCTTTCAGATGGGTAACCAGCCATCGTCAGTCTACATTCTTTGGAGTATATCCTAAACAACTAGGACAGCTTTGGCCCTCAGACTCTGGAGAAAGGATGTCTCATAGCCCTTTACACAAAGGTCTGGCCAAAGTATGATTTGCAGGAAGGACTTGCTTGGCCTCAGGAAGGAACCATTCATTTCAACACCATCCTGCAGCTGCATCTTTTCTTTAAACATGAGGGCAGATGGTCCAAGGCTGCATATGTGCAGGCTTTCTTTACCTTGCAGGGTAATATAGATCTTTGCCAACATTGTAGGATTGATCCAACCCTCCTGTTGGCCAGCTCAGGCAAGGCTGCAAGGGACAATCCCAGAAAACTAAAGAAACAAAGCCCAGAGGCATCTCCAGCAGGAGAACAAGCTCCCTCCAGCCCTGCTCCTCTGGATCCACCCCAGAGGAGTTTCTCCTCTAGCTTTCCCCCTCCTAGAAATCCCCACTCTAGACAGGCCCCAGTCTCACTTCTGCCCCAATGACAGATGCCTAGTGAATATGGCCCCAGTACCGTCCAGGTCCCCTTCTCTCCACAGGACTTAAGGCAAATTAAGGGGAATCTTGGCAAATTTTCAGATGACCTTGACAGGTATATAGAGGCTTTCCAGAACTTAAACCAAGTGTTTGACTCTCCTGGGAAGGTGCTATGTTACTTTTGAATCAAACCCTGATTAACACCGAGAAGCAGGATGCTCTGCAAGTGACAGAAAGATTTGAGGATGAGCTTTGTATCTCATATAGTATCAGGGAAGGAGATGAGCCTTATCCAATTGGAAGAGAAGCAGTACCATTGGATGGCCCTAAATGGGGTCCCAATAATGAAATGGGAGAATGGAAGGGGAAATACTTTCAGGTGTGCCTACTGAAGGGCTTATGTAGGACTAGATCTAGGCCTCTCAACTACTCCAAACTATCCATGATAAACCAGGAATTTGATGGGAATCCCACTGCCTTCTTGGAAAGGCTAAGGGGGGCTTTGGTAAATCACATGTCTCTATCTCCTGATTCAGTCAGGGGACAATTAATTATTACTCAGGGAGGCCCTGATATCAGGAGGAAGCTGCAGAAGCAGGTCATGGGACAAGACAGTGCTCTACAGAACTTCCTGAAAGTGGCAACCAAGGACTTTTACAATAGAGATAAGGAGAAGGCCCAGGAGAGAGAGGAGACACAAGAAAAAGGCAGAGGTTTTAATGGTCTCCTTTCATGCCCACAAGCTCCAGAATTCCTGGAATGTACCTACCAAGTGCTACAAGTGTGGCAAGCCATGGCATTTTAGGAAAGACTGTACTGACAGCATGAGGGAGCCACCTCGACCCTGTCCAATCTGTAATGGGGACAACGGAAGGGCCGACTGTCCCTGGAGATGCAGGTCACCAGGTCCAGAGCCAGTCTTACAAATGGTCCAGCAAGACCAACAGGTTCCAGGACTCCTCTCCCTGTCTCCAATGGTCCAGACGACCATTACCACACAGGCGCCCCCAGGTGATTCTGGTAATTGAAGAGAGGAAGGTGGGCCTCATCCTGGACACCAGAGTGGACCTTTCAGTTCTCCTTCTCCAACCAAGGTCCCCCATCCTCTCTTAGCACAACCATGAGGCACGTCTCAGGGAAGTTGTTAACCTGATATTTTTCCCAAATCCCTTAGCTGTAGATGGGAAAACCTCTTTTTCACCCATGGCTTTCTATTCATGCCTGAAAGCCCAGCTCCTCTGTTGACCAGGGATATTCTGGCCCATATGGGGACCACATCTTGATGGCCCCAGGACAAACTATTTGTCTCCCCCTAGTGGAGACCGATATTAACCCAGAAGTTTGGGCAATTCAAGGTAAAGTTGGCAAAGCTATAACCACCATACTGGTCCAGATCCACTTTAAGGATCCCACCTCCTTTCCACCAGAGGCAATATCCCCTGAAACCAGAAGTCAGGAAAGGGCTTGAAACCATCATTGATAACTTGAAGATGCAGGGCCTCCTCAAATCCCACAATAGCCCTTGTAATACCCTGATATTGGGGGCACAAAAACCCAACAGGGAATGGAGTCTGGTCCAGAACTTCTGCCTTGTTAATGAGGCTGTGGATCCAATTCACCCAGTGGTTCCCAATCCAAATACCCTGATAACTCAAATACCTGAGGGAACTAAATGGTGCACAGTCCTGGACATAAAGGATGCCTTTTTCTGCATACCATTACACGCTGACTCCAAGTATTTGCATTTGAAGATCCCTCCAACCAGACCACCCAGCTAACCTGGACAGTGTTACCTCAGGGACTCTGAGACAGCCCCCACCTGTTTGGGCAGGCATTGTCCAAAGACCTCTCTGAGTTCCTTTATCCTCAGGTTAAAGTTTCACAATAAGTAGATGATATTCTCCTCTGTGTCCCAACTGAGGAACTCTCTCAGGAGGTCAGTAAGGCTCTTCTTAACTTTCTAGCTAACAGAGGACATAGGGTTTCAAAATCTAAAGTTCAGCTCTGTCAGACTTCAGTGAAGTACCTAGGTCTGGTCTTGTCAGAGAGGACCAGAGCATTGGACAAAAAAAGGATTAAGCCCATCTCCTCCTTTACCCTCCCCCAAACCCTTAAGCAACTGAGGGAATTCTTGGGCATTACAGGATTCTGCAGACTATGGATACCTGGGTACAGTGATATGACTCATCCCTTATATCACCTAATAAAGGACACTCAGGCATCTAAAACTCATTCCCTATCTTGGGAGCCAGAGGCTTAAAAGGGCTTTGACCAATTAATACAAGCCTTGCTTGAGGCACCAGCCCTTAGTCTTTCCATAGAGAAGACATTTAATCTTTATGTGTCAGAAAGAAAGGGAATGACCCTGGGAGTTCTAATCCAGGCCTGAGGTCCAGCTTAGCAGCCCGTAGGCTAAGTAAGGAGCTTGATTTAGTAGCTAAAGGATGGCTGGCCTGCCTCCGGGCAGTTGCAGTGGTAGCCTTGCTAGTACTAGAGGCTACTAAGTTAATCATGGAGAATAACTTAAGTGTTTATACCCCACATAATGTGGCAGGACTGCTGTCTTCTAAGGGGAGTCTCTGGCTAATGGATAACTGCTTCCTCAGATATCAAGCTCCACTATTAGAGGGATCTGCAGTCCAATTAAGAACATGTCCCTCCCTAAATCCAGCCACCTTCCTCCCAGAGTAAGCTGGGGAGCTTGAACATAACTGCAAACAGATAGTAGTACAAACCTATGTGGCCAGAGAGGACCTTAAGGAAACCCCCTTAGAGAACCCAGATTGGATTCTCCTTACTGATGGAAGTTCTTTTGTAGAACAAGGGATCCATAGAGCAGGGTTATGCTGAATGTTATTGTTGAGAGCACATCTCCTTCCTTGAGTACAAGCGCTCAATTAGCCGAACTAATTGCCCAAACAAGAGTGATCAAGTTAAGCAAAAGGAAATAAGTTAACATTTGTACTGATTCTAAGTGCACTTTCCCAGTCCTCCATACCCATGCCACTATCTGGAAAGAGAGGATCTTCCTCACAGCTAATGGGTCTCCCATTAAATACCATCAGGAAATTAATAGACTATTATCCTTGGTTTTCTTCCCACAGGAAGTGGCAGTAATACATTGTAAAGGCCACTGAAAGGTGGCTGATGAAATAGCCAAGGGAAATAGGTTGGCAGACCAAGAAGCTAAATCAGCAGTGAGAGGGCTCCAGATTTCTAATCCACTTGAAGCCCTTCTAACTGGAAGGGCTCCATAAGAGAAATAAAACCTCAATATTTCTCTCGCAGAAATAGAATCTCTTGGGGATACATCTTTCAGTCCTCAGGATGGCTGCAATTGGAGGATGGCAAGCTTCAGCTACCAGCCAATGGAAATTTCTTAAAATCCTTCAGGTATATAGGTCCTGACATTCACAGACTGCGTGCAGTATGTTTTGTAAGAAGATTGGCAAGGAGTAGTACTGCTTTGCCAAAACTGTTTTTGGAAAATTATTTAGATAAAGAGAACCCTTGGTAATTGAATGTTAACATTATCTAATTATTTAGATAAGGTTTTGATGAACATGGAAGTGATAATTAACATGGAAGTAATAGTGAACGTGGAAGTCAGTCAATCAAAGGAAACTTTGGATCCTCTTCTGGGTTGACTGACACAACTATCTCAGTTTCTCAGACCCTTACTACAGTACAATGAATCCCAGAATCTATTCCAGTGGCCTTTCTTGCCATAGGAGTAGAAAGAAGTTAGTACAGTGTAAGGTACTAACCAGGACTTCCACTTTGGTAAGGATAAAACCCTTCAATTGTCCTAGAGATGGTTCTCGGGTGAAAATCTGCTATAGTCAACAGGTCATTAATGCTTGCAAGATTTCCCTTAAAAATCATACCCTCAATGGATGGCTTCTTTCCCCCAGAACCCAAAGGACAAGGTGTTATCTGGGAAAAAACTGGCAAATGGATTTCACCCATATGCCAAAGACGAGAGGCATCCAGTACCTCCTAGTATGGGTAGATACCTTCACTAACTGGGTAGAAGCATTTCTTTCCATGTTGGTCAGAGAAAGCCTCTGAGTTGATAAAAGTATTAATTAATGAGATAGCTCCTCAACTTTGGATTCCCCATGTACTTCCAGAGCAATAGTAGCCCCTCGTTCAAGGTGGCTGTGACCCAGAGAGTCTCAAAGACACCAGGCACACAATACCACCTTCATTGTGCTTGGCGACCACAATCCTCAGGAAAGGTAGGAAAGACAAATGATATTATCAAAAGGCACATCAGGAAAGTGTCTCAGGAGACTCATCTCCCCTAGACTACCTTTCTTTCCATAACCCTAATACATTTTAGAAACACCCCTTCAAAGCTAGATTTAAGTCCCTTTGAAATGATGTATGAATGGCCTTTTCTCACCAATGATTTCTTGCTAGACCAAGAAACCTCTGATTCAATAAACATATAACTTCTTTGGCGCATTTCTAATAGGAACTGAAACAACTGTCAGAGGCCCATTCCTGTGAACTAGGGCCACCTCTATTCAACGCAGGGGACCTAATCCTGGTAAAGGTACTTCCTTCCCTTTCTCCCTCTATAGGCCCAGATTGGAAGGCACCTTACACTGTACTAACTTCTTTCTACTCCTATGGCAGGAAAGGCCACTGGAATAGATTCTGGGATTCATTATACTCTAGTAAGGGTCTGAGAAACTGAGAGAGTTGCGTCAGTCAACCCAGAAGAGGACCCAAAAATTTCCTTTGATTGACTGACTTCCACGTTTACTATCACTTCCATGTTCATCAAACTTTATCTAAATAATCAGATAATGCTAACATTCAATTATCAAGGGTTCCCTTTATCTAAGTAATTTTCCAAAAACGGTTTTGGCAAAGCAGTACTACTCCTTGCCAATCTTCTTACAAAACATACTGCACGCAGTCTGTGAATGCCAGGACCTGTGTACCTGAGTGTGTTCATGCAATTCAAACCTGGAACACACCTGTCCAGAGAAAGTTTTGCTGCTTGAAGGCCTACTTTTTAAAATTCTTTTTCACATATTCCCACTGGGTGACCAACTAATCATCTGGTTGTTTCATATAATTCGCTCATAGTTGCCAACACATGTAATGAAGCTATTCACAGACATATCTGTGTGCCATAGCTCAACCAACTCTTATCATAAACATGGGATACAGCTTCATGTAGGCAGCACCCATCTTCTCAACTTACAACCAGTTGTTACTCTGATTTCTCTTAGTGACATATATTACCACTCCTCCTATCATCACGTAACACCTGTTACCCTCATAACTTGTCTCTTGGGCTCTTGCACCACTTGTCTAAACTACTCTGAATACCCCATCTCTTCAATGCACCCATCACACTGTTGCCATAGTAAGGTTCATGACACATTCTCTTTGTTATTTTTCTATTCAGAAAAGATTGACAATGAGTCTCTGCTGCTAACCAATGAAAATGTTCTGCTTCGCATTCAAGACCATCTATTCTCATTCACAACATACTTCCCACTTGTATTTTCCATCCTCTCTTACATGGGTCAGATCTCTCACTGCAACCCTGGTACGTCTATGTTTGCTCACCTCTATGCTTTTGCTTCAACTCTTGCCCTAACCTATTACCGTTATATTCACTTGTCAAGGCTTCAGTCAGACGTCACTTGCTATTACATAAATAAAGCTGTACCTGATCTCTTATTTCAGAATGATGACTCCTACTCCGAAATCAGTGCATTCTGTGCCTTTCCTAAGGCACTTCCCACATTTTTACATCCTAAAAATCTCTGTAAGTTTCTTGCAATAGGAAACTATGTCATTAATCTTTGAACCCTGACAAGTAAAAAAAAATAGTTTACACATGTTTAATAGCAGTAAATAGCAGTAGAATGAATGGGTGATAGTCACGTCAATAAACTTTCAAGTCTTCTTTAAGAACTCCTATCCCATGGGCCTTTCTTTCTGAATCTCCCAAAGCTCTCATAACAGCTCCTATATGACATGTGATTTTGCTGTCTTTCATATACGGTGAAGAGAAATCCATAGTAATTGAATGTTAACATTAGAGATTGGGCCCAATGCAATAAATATCTGTTTTTTAGTTTCTTCTCCAATACTGTTGACCATCATTTATTTTACATAGTATCTACCTGTGGTTATCTGAAAAATCAAACTGTCTCTGTCCTCTTAGCCTGTGTGCAATGCTGCTACTTATTCCCAGAATGTCTTTTCTCTACTGCACCCTCAGAATAGATTTCAAAACCCAGTTCCAACTTCTCCTCTACAAAATCCACTCTGAGAATTTACTTCCATGTTCATTATTACTTTAGTAATAAACTTCCACGTTTATTATTACTTCCATGTTCATTATTAGCCCTTCATTGTGGCTCTTATCACATGGTATTATGAAAACCATTATTTCATTGTCTTTGTTTCCCACCATACTATGATTATTTTAGATTAAGAGACGGCTTTGTTTTATTTCTCTATCTGTAATGTCAGCCCAGAAAAGTTTATATATATATGTGTGTGTGTATATATATATGTGTATATATATCTCTCTAATGTCAGCCCAGAAAAGTGTATTGGATATAATTTATCCATTATATATCCATGGATATATATATATATCCAAATGAAAACTAGTTAGTACCAAAGTGAGAAATCAAATTCAAGGGGGGAAAGACTGACCAGTCCCATTCTCAAAGCAAGTCTCTATACCAAGAAGAGGGAAGGGCTTTAATTTGAATAATATGTTACATTTGCACTTGGACTAACTTGAACGTTTTTATAACCAAATGTGACCATAGGTTTGCAGAGGAAACCTATGCAATCTGCCCAAAATATTGAAAAGATGATTCCATAGAACGTGACTAAGAGATACTATGGGAGTGAAATTGCCTGATGTATGTCATCAAACTCATATCTTTCCAAAAATTCACAATATTAAGATACTTTTATCAAATATGTTAAAAAAACTTACACATAATTTCTGAGAGCTATTAATCTGCCTAGTTTATAAATGACACAATGTAAGTCATTCTCAGGACACACTTAAGAGCAACTGTGGGGATCTTTCCCACAGATGCAAACACAGAATAACTTTTTGTCTTTCCTAATTCGTAATTTAACTTGCTAAGGAGAACTAAATACATAATTGCTCCTTGAAAGTCTATGCTATGAATAATAATTTATAACATCACTTGGTGGAAGTGCTACAGAACAGATTTTATAAAAGGTGTTTTTAAACCATAAGTTCTTTTTTTAATGCTTTTCAGCTCTGTTTAAAATGTTTGCAACAGCTCTACAAACCTTTAGATAGTCTTCTGTTTACAATATAAGTGGTTGCTATTCAGAAGATCAAAAATACACTGGCATTTGAGACTGCTTTGTACGAAGACCTTTTTGGATTTATGGGAGTGTTTTGCATTTATTTATTTATTGCTATGTTTCTTTCTCATGTCCTTTAAAAATATCTTTAGAATTCAAGCCAAAAGGCTATTGGTAAGTACAGGCCTGAGAGAGAGTGGTGATGGCTATAATTTGGTTCTTCAAAGGAGTGAATAACAAACTACCTTAATACTCTCTTCATCAGGTAATCATCCATCAGAAACGATACACAGAGCTTAGGAATTAGAGGCCCATATTTACAAATTGTGGACTTTTAATAATAAATCTCCAAATATGTTTATTATTCTTAAGTCCCAAATGCTTAGATGTTTAATACATAAATCCAGAATTTTTTTACTGATTTGAACTTGGCTGTATTTTTATTTTTGAATTTCATAAATTATACAGGAATAGATTAAGAGGTCAAAAACCTAGAGATCAAAAATCAAGATTGTTCCACTTGTCTTTGTGAATAGAGTACAGTTACCAGTTAACCTCCTCTAGTTAGGAGGACAGAATCCAGGGTCCGATTAAGGCTATGTTCAAGTCCTAGTCATCTACCTTAATTAAGCTGAGAGCTGAGCAAATTGCCTAAATGTCCCGAGCCTGTTTTCCACTTTTGTAAAATGAGGATAATATCAGTATCTGACCCATGGCGAGCATAAAGACTATGATATAACCCATGTAAAGGGTTTAGCATAGTACCCAGAGTAAAATAGATTATCAACAGATGCCAACAACTGTTATCTTTCTGACACTAGGTCAATTTGGAGAAATTAGATGGAGCTGGTCAATTTGCTCAACTCCATCTAATTTCTCCCCAGAGTTGTGCCCCAGTTACGTAACAGCCAATATTGAAAATGAATATTACATGAAATAACATACATTTTGTTGTGGCTGTTTATCAGTTGTGGGTAACTCAGAATTTGGAGTCCAATACCAGATTGAGAGAATGGTTGTTTTAAGAAAAGGCAGCTACTTTATGAAGAGATCCTATTGCTTAGTATGCTGCTATGTGATTATTCAGAGAAATATACAAAAAGCTAAATTTCTAAACCAGTGTTGCAATACGGTGCTTTCTGTAAGTAGCAAATTAGAAGACTGGCTGTCAGCCCACTTGTAACATAGAGAAATTTATGAAAAAATCTGCCTGTTATTGGGGATGGGTAGTCCTGATTCAAAGCGTGGGGAAAGACTAAAAGTAAGTATTACCGTTAAGGGACTGACTCCCTCTGCTGGGTACTAGTTGGTTCTTGTTTTATGTCTCTAGTGTTTAAATGGTGACAGTTTCCTTGTGCTATGACTCTGTTATTAGCCTCTCTCTGTGGGATTGATATGGTTTGGCTCTGTGTCCCCACCAATTTCATATTGAATTGTAATTCCTAATGTTGGGGGAGGAACCTGGTGGGAGGTGATTGGATCATGGGGGCCGACTTTCCCCTTGCTGTTCTGGTGATATTACATGAGTTTTCAGGAGATCTGGTTGTTGAAAAGTGTGTAGCACTTCCCCCTTCACTGTCTCTCCTGCCACCATGTAAGGATGTGCCTGCTTCCCCTTCACCCTCTGACCATGACTGTAAGTTTCCTGAGGTCTCCCCAGCCATGCCTAACTGTATAGCAATGTGAGAACAGACTAATACAGGGATGTAAAGTAAGTTACATTTAAGAAAAATATCACTCCTGTGTACACATGTCCCCCCACATGGAAGACAGAAACTTAGGGGTCTGGATGATTTCAGCCTGGTCTCTTCATTACTGGAGAACACTTAATGGGTCCTGACATGGCAAGACCCCATCACTCGGGTGGGAAATAAGATGTGTCATACCCTCGTGGAGATCTGACAAGCTGAGAAAGTGGAAGCCCAGGGCAATATCAGAGACTTTGGCAAACATTTGGTAGCAGAACTCTACTATGTTCATGGGGTGATGGAGGGCAGGGGGATTTGTCTGAAGCCTTATCACATAGATCCTCCTCAGATTCAGACTTCTGGTCTTAGCATCATGAGAGATTATAAATACACCCATTAGAAACTTATAAAAAGTGCCAATTTCTAATGGAAATGTTAAGTGGAAAATCTAAAGTGTCAATATGTTAAGTAGATTTTTACAAAATTTCACAATTTGTGCAACCATTTTTTATTTGATAATGGAATGAGAAACAGAAAGTGAAAGGTGTGTACCATGGTCTCTCTTGACTCTGAGAGACGACGATTATAGGATCAGCAGATGTTCTTTAGAAACTTGTTTCGGTTCTGTTTGTATTTTCTGTTAGTGTTTTTCTCAGTAGTGAATAAAATTCTTTTAAAATGCCAGTGTCTCAGCTTTTCTAAAGAGAACTGGCTAAAAGATTTCCTTTCAGACTTAGGCAGGGGAGGCAGGTATGGTGCTGGTGAGAGGGAGAGCCGAAGACCTAAGGCAGGCAAAAGGGTGATAGTGAGTCTCAATCATGAGGACGCCCCTAATACTACTTTTGCCCATTCAAATTTAGGCGACTTTGCATTTCAGTTTTCAAAAGGAAAGCTGCTACTGTACAGCATCCTTCATCTTCTGAGGGCTCTGCTTAGACAAGATCAAATCCAGTCATTTCATTTGGCAGAGATGGGACTGCATCTAAGCTGTCTCTGCTTCTGTGTAACCACAGGGAGCTCAAATCGGTATTACTTCTTATTCTGCCTTTCTTTGTCAATACCCTGTCTCAATTCAAAGGCAATCAGTAAAAACGGCTATTTTCTGTTCCTTCTTTTTGCCTATAACAGAACCATGGTACTGGAACAGACCAAATCTGCATAATATTACATATGTGATTTAGTTCTTCCAAAGGAAGTTTGGAGTGAGCCGTAGAGTCCATTGCTAGTTGTATTGCAACAAGCGTTTCTTTCAGAGGACTGCTAAAAGGTACATGCTAATTGAAATCTGGAGGATGGGGACTGGGTGTCAGTCAACAGATGCAGTCTGGCTTTGGGGAGGCATTTGTCACAGATAACATTGCTGGAAACAAAGCTTACATACTGATCCTAGAACAAGCTGAGCACGGAGAAGCTCCCTGTCTCCACGGATACACCAAGGGCTGCTTTCCGCCATAAAGCACTTGGGCTCCAGCTGCTGCGGGATAAAGCAGATCAGATGCTAATGCTTCTTGTCTGTGTAGGATGAGTCTGAACTTGTTGCCATGGAAGGACGACAGCTTTCAGCTTCGAGAAATCCAGCTTTATCTTCTCGGCTACAGAGTGTCATTAAATGAGTGCCCTTGTTGAAGGTACAAAGGAGGAAGAGTGAGAAGAGAGGGTAGAAGGAGAGACAAACTGATGAATAAAACCTGTGTTTTCAGACTCAGTGCACAGCATCTGCATATGGTCAGATAAGATTTTAAAAGTAGGTAGAAAGGTAGCTGCCCCCAGGATAAGTTCCTCACAAGGGAAAGCGTAAGGTATCTCACTAAATTTTATATCCCCAGACTATGAGAGTGAGAGTCAAAAGACCCTCAGATATATATTTGAAAGGAATTTGAGCTAAACTGTTTAATGTTTGTTGAGGGACTGCAGGGATTACTCAAGTCAGTTGCCTTTAAAATCAATGTGCTCAAAATGTGTGCCTTTAACTGAGCGTCTCCATCAGCATCACCTAGACCCCAACTCAGCTCTACTAATCATAATTTCTGGATAAGCAACCCTGCAACACCCAACCCACCTCAGCCCCACCTAATGCCACAGGCCCAGGTGAATAATAAACATGTCAATATTTGAGAGATGCATTACCTAGAATTTCCAGAATGGATTTATCACTGAAAGATCAATTTGAACTACCCTTCATCTGAAGCTTCCCTGTCGCACCATGCATTTACTCCCAGTTTGTTATCATCTGGTATTGTTTTCATAATTTCTGTATTTTAAAATTGCTTGTTTGCCAAAAAAACACATTAAAATGGACAATAGACAGCAATAGGCACTCCTCGAAAGAAGATATGTATGCATCTAACAAATATATGAAACAATGCTCAACATCACTAATCACTAGAGAAAGGCAAGTCAAAACCACAATGAGATACTATCTTACACCAGTCAGAATGATTATTACTAAAAAGCTGAAAAACAACAGATATAGGCGAGGTTGTGGAGAAAAGGGAAAGCTTATACACTGTTGGTATGAATGTAAAGCAGTTCAGTCACTGTGGAAAGCATTTTGGAGATTTCTCAAAGAATTTAAAACAGAACTACCATTTGATCCAGCAGTACCTTTACTAAGAATATACTTAAAGGAAAATAAATTGCTCTACCAAAAAGACACAAATAAATTGTTCTACCAAAAGACACTTTTATGTGCATCACAGTACTATTCACAATAGCAAAGACACAGAATCAACCTAGATGCCTATTAACATTGGACTGCATAAAGAAAATATGGTACATATACATCATGGAATCCTATGTAACCATACAAAAGCATGAAATAATGTATTTTGCAGCAACATGGATGCAGTTAGAAGCCATTATCCTAAACAAATTAAAGCAGAACAGGAAACCAAATACCACATATTCTCACTTACAAATGGGATCTTAACATTGAGTACACATGGACAAAAAGATGAAAACAACAGATACTGGAGACTAACAGAGGGGTATACTAGTCCTTTTTCATGTTGCTGATAAAGACATACCCAAGACTGGGCAATATACAAAAGAAAGAGGTTTACTGTTCTTACACTTCCACATGGCTGGGGAAGCCTCACAATCATGGTAGAAGGCAAGGAGGAGCAAGTCACATCTTATGTGGATGGCAGGAGGCAAAAAGAGAGCTTGTGCAGAGAAAACCCTATTTTTAAAACCATTAGATCTCATGAGACCCATTCACCACCATGAGAATAGCAGGGGAAAGAATGCCCCCATGATTCAATCATCTCCCACTGGGTCCCTCCCACAACACGTGCAAACTATGGGAGCTACAAGATGAGATTTGGGTCAGGACAGAGAGCCAAACCAGCTCAAGGGGGAAGATTGGAGGGAGACAACGGTTGGAAAGCTAACTATCCGGTATTATGCCCACTAACTGGGTGACGGGATCATTCATACAACAATTAAAAGCAATCTCATGCAACAATTTGTATGCAAATTTACTCATGTAACAAACCTGCACATTTACCCTCGCAACTAAAAGTCAAATGATATATATTATTTGACTTTTAGTATAATCTCTATATATCTGTATATACATTTGACTTTTAGTTTTGGGGGTACAATATTTATAACAATATAAATACTTAAATTTATAATGATATTGCTTTATATACATAAAACAATATAACAATAAATAAATATATAATTTCTTGTTTAGATATGGGTATTCTTTCCTGAACTGCTTTCTGCCCTGTTATTACAATTGTGTTCTCCAGCTCTAAGACTAGTCTGTGAATTTCAGTTGTGTCCTTTTGGTGCCCAAGCCACACTCAGTGCTCTCAATAGGACTCTCTTTAAAGCCTGCCCTGACTTATTACTATTATTCCTCTAAGTCTTAAAAAATTTTTAGTATTAAAGAGTAACTCTACACTCATTAGAAAGATATCCTCATTACTGGTGAGCAATTTAGCAATATGAATTAAGCAAGATTTTTAACCATACTTACCCAGTAAATAAACAATGATATAGACTAAAAGAGAATGATAAATATTAATTATGGGGTTATTCAACATATAATGGTAAAATTTGGAAGCAATGTAAATGTCTGTGAAATAAGTTTTACACGCTACATGAGGAAAACTATTAATAATATTAAAATGTCCTGGCCATGTAATATGAACAAAAATATTTAAAACAGTATTAAATCAGATCATTCAGTATGATCTCAATAGATTTTGTCCCTAAAGACTACTTCTGCCATTCAAAATTTAAAGTAACCAGAAAAAAAAAGAAAGAAAAGAAATGGAAGAAAATAAAATTGAGAGTGAGCTGGACTGGGGGAAAAAAGAGAGAGAGAAAGGGAATAAATGAGGAAATAAAATTATTAAAAAGACAAAATAGGAAGAACATGATTAAAAAGAGTGCACTAAGCAAGGTGAAACCCAGCCTTAGCCTGCTGTCTCCATAGTATTCTCACCAGATTTAATTTATCAGGGACTCAGTGAAGTCACTGGCACAATTGCTGGCCAAGATAAGAGCTCTAAAATTGTGTGAATGTTGCCAAAGGCAGTGGAGTTTTGGAAAAGGAACCTCCCCAAATAAGGAAAAATGCAAGGGAAAAAAGCAGTTTTGGTTCTTGCCAGATGAAAGCTACCTTTTCCCTGACAAGACACCCTAGTATGATCTTATGTATGGGGGAAGCATTAGATAAATAACAGTAGACAATTCAAGTGTAATGAGAATGAATTTTAGGCCACAAACTGAGAGATGCAATGAATCAAAATTCTTTAATTTTTTATTTTGCAACTATATTTCTATTTTAATCCCTTCCTCTGCAAAGGTATTGGAATATTTGATCTATTTCAGTTTATCTACACTTCACAGATTTTTCTCCCTATGCTGACTCTGAATATCAAGGCATGAGAGCTCATCATGCTGTTCGTTCAGCTTTTCATTGTTCAGTCACTCTTTGTGCCCATCCACAAAGCCCCATTCTATTAACCACCTCTTTCTATTAACTTTGTGTCACTTATGGCTACAAAGGAGTCTTCCTGATACTTCTGTGCCTTGCAGAGCCACTGGAAATATCTAATATCTGCAAGACTGCCTAAGGCCTCATTTTTCTAGACACATCATACAGCCACTTCCTCTTTATGGAGCCTTACTACCTTTCCACAAATTCTTTTCTTCCCTGTATCCATGCATATGCAATGCAACTGACTTAGTTTTTCAATTCCTTGAATATGGCCTTGTAACTTGTTTTAGCCAATGCACATGTACCAACCAAGGTATAAGCAGAAACTTGAAACGTGTCAGCATACTTTTCTCTTACTGGATTGGAAAACTTGAGACCATCCTGAAAACGTGAATAAGCCTGAGCTAGCCTTTGGTCACCTTAACTCTTTACTCCAAACCAGAGGCTGGTGGGATTTTAGTCCCCTCACTAGACTGCATAAGACGGAGGGTTTCTTAATTTAATTTTTACATTGTAAATTGTACAGGATAGTTGTGTACTGAGTCACAAAGGTGCAGTACACATGGAAAAAGTGATGATGTTAGAGAAACCAGACATAATAGCAGGAAGTCCTTGAGAAAACAAGCAGCAATGGGGCTTAGAGCCTGAGTGTAAGATCCAGTAAGTAACAGGGGCAGGGATGTCACAATAGCAGTGAGAAAGAATGCTCAAAGTGTGAGTCCAGTTGCACACAGGTTGATAGATTCAATGGTGAAGGAGAATTTTTCTTACTTCCATGAGTTTTTCACTGAGAGTAAAGGTGGTCTGGAGAGAATATGGAGTTTGAAAGAATAACTAAAGTGAGTTCACTAGACAAATGTAGAAGGGTGTCTGGGCACTTCTGAGTGGTCCTGGGTACTCACTTAAAATTTGCTGTTATAAATTAAAATGGAGCCCTAGTGGTAAGGCTGTGTGATTCCTCCAGACACTGGGAGCAGAGGGAGAAAACTAGGGAGGAAGTTAGGTTTGGGTAGTGCTGGAGTTTTGTGAGACTGTCAGCGGGTGTCAGGGGAAGGTGGAAGGAATTGAAAGTACATTAAACAACTTACTACAATGATGGACCCATGAACCCTAAGTTGGTTAAGGGGAAAATGAGTACATAAGTCAAGAGAAAGTGGAAAAATTGTAGTCTAAGTGGGTTGGAAGTTCAAATGGAGTTAAATTGTTGTCATGGATGAAATGGAGTAAATGAGCATAAAATATAGAAAATAGTGATCAGAGAGATTTGAAATTTAGGCTTTGGAAAGATGGTATTGCCAGTACTGATAATGACTAAGCAATTAAGAGAGAATTGGGTAAGGTAAAGTGGTAAAAATATGAGAGCCGTTTACAACGAATTATCCCCATGACTGTTACTGCCCCCAAGAAAGATTACAAGTTAAGGATAAAAATGTGACTACAGTGCTAAAATTGGAAGAGTAGTAAACAATAACAATGAGAAGGGTGATATGGTTTGGCTGTATCCCACCCAATCTCATCTTGAACTGTAGCTCCCATAATTCCCACATGTCATGGGAGGGACCCAGTGGGCGATAACTGAATCATGGGAACGGGTCTTTCCCGTGCTGTTCTCATGGTAGTGAAGAAGTCTCACGAGATCTTATAAAGGGGAGTTCCGCTACACCAGCTCTCTTGCCTGCTGCTGTGTACGACGTAACTTTGCTCATTCGCCTTCAACCATGATTGTGAGGACTCCCCAGCCATGTGGAACTGTGAGTCGATTAAACCTCTTTCCTTAATTACCCAGTCTCGGGTATGTTTTTATTAGCAGCATGAGAACAGACTAATACAAAGGGAGAGAAAGTGGCCATGTACGACATCAAATAGCAGGGGTTTTTGAGGGAGAAAAGAAGCAATAGCCACATCAAGAAACAATTTTATTTATGGGACTTGTGTTGTAATGATTATGAGCATCAAATATAGTGGTGACTTCACAGAGCCTCCAGGGAAGCAATGAATTCAGTAGAGATGCAGTGTTCTAATCACGGCAAGGAGAAGAAATAATAACTGAAAAGGTTAAAGAGACAGAGAATTTTTGTGTTGCTAGATTATAAGATTTTAAGAATTCTGAGTGTTTTGGGGGACTAATGAACAGTATAAATCCAATTACAGGATGTACATGTTCACACTGGGGGAAATCCATCTAGGTGTAGAAACAAGGAATTTTAGACTTGTGATGATGATTGACATAAGCAAGGACATAGGGAATGATTGGTTCTTTCCAAACTATCTAACAGGGAAAGATAAATTATAAAAATATATTCTCCTTGAGATTGGTTGAAGTGGTGAATCGCAGTCCTTATGATATTGTTTATCAAGAAGAAGAGCTAGGTAAACACATTGTTTCTTACTACATTGTATTTTATAGCCAAGAAGAACATGTGGAGACTTTAAAACTAGACTTTATTCTAGTTCTAAAGAAAGCAAAAAAAAAAAACAAAAAAAAAAAAAAAAAAAAAGGATCACGTTCAAAGCAACCTTACAAGAAAACTTACACGAGGGGAAAGGAACTGGACTTTAGTTCTAGAGTCGCCACATGTTCTTCTTGGCTTTTAAATAGCATGTAGTGTAAATTCAGAATGTATTTATTGTTAATAGAGCTTGAAATGCTAGCCCTTCAGAAATGAATATATGGCCATTGTATTTACAAAACTGTCTTAGACTTTGTCAGAGCTCTCCGAGTCTTGATGACAGAGATCAGTTCCTTAATTGGAAATGGCTGAGCTTTACTCTTCCCCACTTGGGATGAGTCTAGTTTCTTGCATTAAGGTAATGCAAAAGGAACCAACCTGGCAATAGCAGGGTGTTTCAGCAAAATGCCTGTGATGTACTTAGTGCAGTCTATGAAATTTTAAAAGGACCTAGGGATGTAGAAGCCTTACACCTCCTTCCCCTCCTACCTAACACATTCATTTTCAAATGTCGATGTTAATACTTTTCCACCTGAACTTGCTAAAATGGTGCAGAATGATTATAACCTTATCAATAAAGTCAGAATTTTTAAAATGGATGGCAAGATTTAATTTTCAGATCCCAAGAATTTCTATTGATTTGGGAGTACACAGCCAGGAGTAGTGAGAAAGTAATCTGCAATTTGTATCAAGGATGCCTATTTCAAATGCCTTTGTGTTCCAAAGTTGTTACACTGCAGAAAAATAGGTAACACTGCTGATGAGAAAAACCTCATGAAAATCTTCCTAGATATTACATTTTCCTAAATTCAGTTTTAAATGTGAGAAAAAGAGATCATGGTAACCTACTAAATATGTGAACTTACATACCTTAAGCTGTAAAAAAGGATCACATTCAAAATGACCTTAGAAGGAAATTTACATGAGGGGAAAGGTTTCTATTGTACTTTTGTCTTAGAATTTGTCTTTTCACTTTAAAATGCATGATTATGAGAACAAAATGAGAACTAAAAAAATGAACTATATGAAAAAAGAAATTTGCCTACAGTTATGTCATTGAATATTTCCACGTGTGCCTAATTTTTCACGTTCAACTAGAATAAAAGTATGAGTAAACTTAGAAAAATAAAAAAGTATTATACAAATATTTCTTCAAAGATGGCAATTATTTGGTTTCCTCTACAATGTCTAATTCAAGTGTCTTTAATTCTAGATCAAGGGCAAAATGAAATGAGTGGAAGCACCGTGAATAGTGATGCTTTCTTACCAGATTTACACAACTAGAGGAATACATAGGCAGCAAAATTATGGTCTATGCCAACAGAGAACTTACTCTGAACTTGCAGACAGAACATTTATTAAATGGTACATATAGAAATCTAAACATTGCTCATAAGAGTTCCTACAGTTCAACATTGGCCAAGGTAAATTGGAGAAGGCCATGGGCTAGAAGGGAGGTTGCCTTAAATGAGTAAAGAGACACGATCTAGAGAGGAGATGGTTTTGAGTGCACGAACATGAACAAAGCAGACTTAGTCAAATACAAACTTCAATACACAAGGATATATCATTATTTTTCCTCAAATTATACATTGTAATATGCCTGGATTTGACAAAATATAAACATTTTTTCATTGATTATGTTATTTTGGAAATGCATTTTTTTCATTTCCGTTTCCAGATCACATTAGGAAAATCAACATTTCTCTGCAATCTCTTTTTTAAAAAGCAATAATGTCTCTGTGTTTTATTTTATACTCTCGATATATTGAATCCTTTGACCTCCAGAATGCAAAAACACAAACAACTAATATCGATTTTGTATATAGTTCTGGGTAACTATGGATTTACTAAATCACTCCTGGACTTATATACCAGGTTAAAAATTTTTATATTGCTATTCTATAATACATATTTTCTACAATAAAATAAAATATTCACAGTGAAATGGACAGATTCGTCTCCCTGGGAATTAACATGTTTGTTTTTGTGAAGAGAGACCTACATTAATATATTGTCTTTCCTTCCAGTAGCTTTCAAATTTTTATGGAGAATATGAGACATAAACTGACAGAATATGTTTAAACTTGCATATGTCCATCACCTAGCTTCAACAATGAACTCATGGTGAATCATATTAAATCTATGACCATTCACTGTTTTTCTCAATTATTTTGAAAAATATTATATACCATGTAATTTTCTTCATAAGTATTTCAATATGCATCTCTAAAAGACAAGGGCTTTGTTAGACATAAAAACAATATCATTATCACACCAAAAATAATTTAAAAATCATTTTCAATATAATCAAATTTGCAGCTAGTATTCAAATTTCCATTGTCTTACGGAGTTATTTTTAACATTTATTTGAATTAGGATTTAAATACTGCCCCGACATTGGGATTGTTCGATGTATGTTCGAAGTCTCTTTTAATCTATATAATCTTTCTGTTTTTTGCTCTGTACCTCTCGCAATTTATTAGCCAAATAAACAGGGTAATTTTGTTTGTGGACTATTACAAAATGAATATTTTGTTGATTGAATCTCCATAGTAGAATTTAACATGCTCCTCTGTCCTCTGTACTTACTATAAATTGGAAATTAGATATAGAAGCTGATCTGATTCAGGTCAGATTTTCTTTTTTCAATACTATTTTATAAATGATTTTTTTTTCATTAGGAGGCAAAAAATATCTAGCTATCTCTCTCTTTATGACATACTCAGCCTTTGTTGCTGAATGTCTAGACTTATTTCTTCAGTGGAGATTGAAAATGATTTAACCCCCTTTCCTCACCAAATTTCCAGTAAACTTCCCAGGGCAGACAGATAGAAAAAAAAAAAAAATCTCCTAAAGTGCATAATTCTTTAATACCAGACCTCCCCACCCCATCAAAAAAAAAATTGAATTATACACCTATCAGTCCATTATGGCTCCAGGAATGTAAAAAACCTAATGCCATGAATCACCCTATGAGGAACAGGTGAGGGATAATTTCAAGTTCACTTTATTTGAAATCTATGCAGGATAATTAATCAGGTGTGTGTTTGTTTCAATAGCTTCTTGATTCTTTAATGTTTGCTAACATTTGCTAAAATCCCATCAGTGCTGGAGACTGGTCAGACATTTGCATATCCCAAGCAGGAGCGAATGGATGCTTTTCAGTACCCAGTTAAGTTGCTTTTTCCATTGTTTTCCAAGCAAGTTGATTGATCACAGGATCCTCTAGGATCAGAGTCGTGCCTGAGTGCATTCTGAGTCATGCTGGTTCTGCTACTGATGTTCCCTACGACCTTATCTTTGGTTTTTGGTTTTGTGTAGATGCTCATTCAATGTTAATCTCCAAGTTGAGACCTTTCTTTTTTCTTAGAGGGAGTCTTGCTGTCGCCCCAGGCTGGAGTACAATGGTGCAATCTCAGCTCACTGCAACCTCTGCCTCCCGGATTAAAACGATTCTTCTGCCTCAGCCTCCTGAGTAGCTGGGACTACAGGCATGTGCCACCACGCCCGGCTAATTTTTTTTTTTTTTTTTTTTTTTTTTTTGAGATGAAGTCTTGCTGTTACCCAGGCTGGAGTGCAGTGGCGCGATCTCGGCTCACTGCAAGCTCCACCTCCTGGGTTCACGTCATTCTGCTGCCTCAGCCTCCTAAATAGCTGAGACTACAGGTGTCTGCCACCATGTCCAGCTAATTTTTTGTATTTTTAGTAGAGATGGGGGTTCCACTGTGTTAGCTAGGATGGTCTCGATCTCTTGACCTCATGATCCTCCCGCCTCGGCCTCCCAAAGTGCTGGAATTACAGGCGTGAGCCATCACGCCCGGCCTAATTTTTGTACATTTAGTAGAGATGGGGTTTCACCATGTTAGCCAGGATGGTCTAGATCTCCTGACCTCACGATCCACCTGCCTCAGACTCCCAAAATGCTGAGATTACAGGCATGAGCCACCACACCCTGCCTGAGACCTTTCTTAATTCAGACATTTCCACTTCCGAGATTCTCTTAATGGAACACAGAGAAAAGTATATTAGGGAGGAGCCAATGTTAATGGGCTCATTTACAACCACAGTACACGATCTGCTTTGCACGATACCTACTGCTGGTAGTAAATCATTACTCATTAAGGAAACAAATGAATGAAAATTTTAGCCTGCCTGCCCCTTTTAAAATATACTTTCTAGCAAAATAGATAATCCACGGGATTTTTGTTTTCCAAAACCCATGGGAATTTGTTATAATTACACAAAACAATTTTCATTCCCTAATCCCTTCTCCCAGTTACCCCATGAACTGGACACATTAAACAACATGCAGTTCCCAGAGATTATCTGATGTTCTTAAATATCTATACCTTTGTAAATTCTGTCATCCTTTGAAAACTTCTCCTAACCTACCTTTTTTCCTGCCCACCTAATTTTTTAGACATGCAGCTAAACAAGCATTTATTAAACGGGCACAGGCACAGTGAGACACAGACGAGAACAGGTTGGACCCCTCAAAAAATTTGTAGCTAAATCAGGGAAACAGACACGTAGACAAAACATGTAATGTGTTGTGATGTGCACAATCTAGAGATTGTTCAGTGGTGAAATGAAGGGGGCAAATTTTAGCTTCTGAGGCTCAGGAAAGGTTTTTTTGTTTGTTTGTTTTTTGTTTTTGTTTTTTTTAAAGAAAGAAGGACTAGGTATCTACTAGGCAGATCGTTGTTGGAGGAAGAGAATTATAGTCACAGGCAACAGCATGTGTGAAGGCACAGAGGCTTGAAATAGTATGGCACAATCGAGAATTCAAAGTAGGTTGCTATGACTGAAGAACTAACGGGCATTTTTAAAAAATTTATTTCTAACAAATATCCACAGATGGGCAGAGGCTAGGACAGGGGATACCTTACATACTATACTAAAGAGTTTGAAATTTATCCTACAGATAAGGGACTAATGAAGTTTTTTTAAATGTCAGATATGACACTGCTAGATTTGGATTTTAGAATGATCATTTGGTGACAATACATATACTAGAAGTAAATTAAATAGGACTTTCTGAAATTAATTGGAAAACAATACAGATAATATACTAGAAGTAAATTAAATAGGAGTTTTTGAAATTAATTGGAAAACTATATGGGAGTAACTAGTTTACCTTCATTTTAAAAGGCTTTTTCTCATCTCCTAGCATAGGTTGAGTAAGGTAGTCATATAACTTATAATCGCAACCAGGATTCTTTGCAGGGTGAAATTGGCTGCCAACAATAATTACTGAAGGACATTTGAAATAAACCAGAATTCTCCCAGGTAAAGTGGGATATAGAGTGATCTTAAGCTTAGGGTCCCTTGAGTGCTCCACCGGCCCATTTGTTGAATGTTCGTATTCCTATGTTTTGCAGTTGTTGTTCTCTTGCCTATTTATCCAAATAAACTGTATGGTTTCTGAAGACAGAGCTGTCTCTCACTTTATTTCTAGTCCCTTAGGTTGTACCAGCTAACGGGAGGCTCCCAATAAATGTTTCTTAATTGAGTTTGACTGTGAATGAATTGAAATCCAATTCAAATTCAAATTAGGAGAGTTGGTATTGGATTGCATCCCACTAAAAGAGAATTTTTAATGTCAGGATGTTTGCATTCTTGCCCTTGGTTACAGCACATCTCTTCACTAAATGGCCTCAACTTCTCCAAGACCTCAGTTTCCCATCTTTAAAACGGTAGTAGATATTGCTGACTTTCCATATAATACAGAACATCAGATAGGAAAAGAATGTTGTGTAGATATGAGGGTTAATGAATTTTTTCCATCCACTATGTTCCTAGAACTTTCAGTTTTATTCTCCATAGCCATTTGTACAAATGTAGCAATGCCTTCTGAATATTAAAAATCAAAAAAGCCTTGGGGAAATGTTTTTTTCTGAATTTTGTCCTCCAGCTCCCTACCAATTTTGTATTTTGCTAACATGGCCAGAATGCCTTACATTTTCTTACAACTTCGAAAAACATGAATTCTAAAAACTCCAGGAGCTAAGCTTTTTTTTATTTCATCGACACGTATTCAACCAAAACTACAAATTAATAGCGTCATTACTGCTGTGTCTCTGGCAGAACCAGAGTTCTGCATAGTGTTCTGCTTCACAAATAAAGCATTTGACTTGCAAGGAAGACTCCACATGCTGATCCCTGCCCTGCTGTGTTCTCAGACTTTGAGAAACAAAGGTCCCTTTTCAAACCAACTAGTTATTTCTGCTTTTAGAGAACATTTTTTAACATTAGTTTGGGGCTGGGTTTCATAATATCCTAAGGTAGCTTAAATTTGATGGGCCTGATGAGGTTAGTTTGAATGTTAAAAGTATTCCAAATAGACATGAGGAAAAAAGTGTGTATTCATTTAAAGCATGACATCTATATAGATAATAGAGGATATTTAAAATGGTTATTTTGGCTAATATGGTTTGGCTGTATGTCCCCACCCAAATCTCATGTCAAATTATAATCCTCAATGTTGGAGGAGGGGTCTGGTGGGAGGTGATTGGATCATGGGGGCAGACTTCCCCTTTGCTGTTCTTGTGATAGTGAGTTCTCATGAAATCTGGTTGTTTAAAAGTGTGTAGCACTTCCCCCTTAATTCTCTTTTCCCTGCTTCTGCCATGTAGGATGTGCCTCCTTCCTCTTCATCTTCCGCCATGATTGTAAGTTTCCTGAGACCTCCCCAGCCATACTTTCTGTACAGCCTGCAGAACTGCGAGTCAATTAAACCTCTTTTCTTTATATATTACCCAGTCTCAGGTAGTTATTTACAGCAATGGGAGAACAGACTAATACAATCCCCATTTGATATTTTAGTGTGACCTAACATCATATGAGCCAATAGTTTTTCCCACCATATTTTCCAACCTTCAGTTTCAATCTGTTAAAAGATAAACTTTGGCACAATAAAAATGTAAAGAGTTTATTTGGGCATTTGGTGATTCATGAATTGGGCCACACCAATTCAAATGCAAGTGATTTAGCATTCCCCTGAAGATGAGGGGCAGAGAAGGCAAGAAAGTAAACTCGTATAAGGTGTTTGCAGAAGCAAGACAAAAAGAAATTTGATTGGTTAAAGTGGAATATCCTAAGTTAGAGGTTAGTTGGAAGTCTCTGATTAGTTAAAGTTAAGTTTCATTTTGTTTTACTGTTTACATTGAGCTTCAGTTTGCTTACATAGGAACCAAGATGCCTAATGGTCTCCCAATTAATTTTTTTAACAGATCCTTTGCTTATCTTTGGTGATTAAACGTATTTAGATAGCCATAACTTCATGTTATGAGTCAACAAATATTGATTGCACAGAAATCTTGGAAATTAAAGCAATAAAATATATCTTATATGGTGTTGGTTTATTTTGTTTGGTTTTTTTTGTTTGTTTTTTTCTAATAATAGCTTTTCTGTTTTCTTAGATTTTGGCACCTCTTCATACTTAGGAACTGTACCACTTTTCTTTCCTATTTGGCCAGCTGAAAATGATGCCATAAGAATCTTCTATCTATCTGTTTCTCTTCCTTGCAATATTTACTCCTGTGTGGTGATGATAGTCGTCACCCTCTGAAACTGGCAAAGAAAGGACTGGTCAGCAATAGTACAGCACATTATTATTTACTAAAAAGGAGGTTGGGTTGGAGATCTCATCCAATCCTAAAATACATCAAAATTGTTCTGATGTTATTGCCAATTAGGTAGCCAGTTCTAAGCATCTAAGGACTTTGCTTACCTGCAGATCTATTACTTATTAAGGACAAAAGGTTTTGACTCAAAAAATCCTTATAAACTTCAAATACAAGATTGATCTTTGCTTCGTTGTTTTTGTGGCACTTAAGAAGAGGATTAAGTCCTTAAACCCTTCCCCTCTCACAGAACTAAAGATGTGTAAAAGCATAAAAATCCTATCTTACATTTCACAGCAGGAGCAGGGAGAGGAGAAAAGAAAGGAGGAATTTTAAAGGCATCCTTTTAAAAGTATATTTGTATTCACGTGCTCAGATATTCCCTGCCCAGTGCCATAATTTTTTCACATTATCTTATAGGCATGGTTGCAGAGGAGAGTGTTAGATATCACAGTCTTCATGACCTTATGCTTTTCCCCACTAACCAGCAATTGCTGAACACTTATATTGAGGAAAGATTTGCACCGCCTAGGAAAAAAATCCCATGAAATTAAATATTCAGTCCCTACTTCATAAAGCTTATGATCATTTGGAGAACGTACACACTTCAGATGTTTTTAAAAACTTGTGTTAAAGATAATTCTTAATCAGGTTGTCTTCTAAATTATTTGCATTAAATTGATGTGTCTCCAAGTGCTGAAAATCAGTACTTTTCAGCCAATGGAATCACTAAGACAAAGAAGAATATTGAGACCCATAAAGTCTTGATTCTAGCTTCCTTGGCTCTGTCCCAAAATAGCTGTGAGACCTCGGGCCAAGCCAATTCTCTTTCATGGCCTCAGATTGTTATCTAGAGGAGCATGGGTTGCATTTTTGCTTTCTTTGAATTCTAAAAGTTTATGGTACCAGAGGAAAGATTAATGGTATCAGAGAACAATGGGTATTATCAGTCAACGTCCAGGCTACCACTAAGCATTAAGGCCTTTTTAGGTCACTGATGAGCTCCTTCCCCAAAAGTAGGACTGGTTACAAGAGATTAACTATTCCTTCACACTTTGGATGTACTTAGGATTTTCTTGCATTCCACAGTATTTCTAGGTGCTTACATTTCAGTTGGTATTAATAAGTAAAATTTCTGACCTCAAAATAACTGGACAAATATTTTAGAACTTAGTCTACATTATTTCTCAGGGGAAGCAAAGACAGGGTCCCATGGGAGAGCTGACCTTGAAATTCATCTCTGCTTAGACAACATTTCAATATTTTAAATAGATCCAAAATGCAAGCAGAAGGAATATTTTCATCTTCCTTTACCATGTGTAAAACCAGACACCTCTTTAAAAAGAAAAAAACTACTTTGAAATCCTGTTTGCTGGCTGTGGATGCTGATTAGCTCTCTGTGGAAGAAACTTTGCTTCAAGTATATGAAAAAAGTGCTTATAGTCACTAATAAGAACTCACAGAAGGGAATGATAAAGATCCCCGTTATATTCTGTCCACAGGCTGCCGAGAGCCCAGGCTGTGTCCTCTGAAGTCAGAGTCTGATATTCCAGACTGAAGCCTGTAGTAATTTAGACAAAGTGTTGGAAATGATCTCAGCCATTCTAATACAAATGAGTTTAATTGAAGCATTTGGTTATGGGGTGAACGCAAATCAAATATTGTGAGATGTTTCAATTATAGTTATTGGTTCTCTTGAAAGAAAGGTTTCACATGCAATAATTTTATCCTGTGTTCCATTTGCTTCTCTGCGCTCTTGGGAATGCTGATTCAATGTCAAGTTTCCTTACTATCAAAAGGGCTAATTAAGGCTTACTTAATGGTAGTGTAGATGACATGCACTATTTCAGTGCAGTAAGTGATTAACTGAGTTATACATGGGGGCAATGGACCAAGCTTTCATCTCTGGTGGTGGTCCTCAACCTGGGAAGCACAAGACAGTTCACTAGTATAAAGGAATAAAATATTAGAATATATTTGTACTTATGTTTACTTTTTTAAAAATGTAAGCTTTACTCATATATACATTGCTTCTGTGGTTATTGTTGTGGTTATTGTTGTGGTTATTTATCATAGTCAATAAAAGATGTTTTGATAGAAAAAGTGACTTTAAAACTCAGAGTTTAATAACTGACACTTCAGTGATACAAGATGATTAGATTCTAGAGATCTGTACAGCATCATGGCAAAGTTAACAATTCTGTACTGCACATAAAAATTATTTAAGTGGGTAGATCTCCTGTTAAGTGTTCTTAACACAATAATAATAATTAAAAAGAATAAGTTAGGCAGCCTTACGGGAGCATTAGTGAATACACTAGTGGATCATCACAAATAATAAACTAGTGACTCAAACATAAAAGAAACCCATACATGCATTGGTTACACAAACAAACAATTAAATTTCAAATGGTTTCTTACTCAAAACTGTTACCCACGTATTTTTAGATAAACATATTGTACAATATGTGCTTACATATAATTTTTAACAATTTGAATTTAATATGTGAAAACATGTTCAATAAAAGAAAGCCAAGGTAATCATCTCAGCCTTTTGGCTAAGATCAAGTGTAAAAGAAATTCAAGTGTTTTTTTGTTTTTTTTTTTTTTTTTGAGACGGAGTCTGGCTCTGTCGCCCGGGCTGGAGTGCAGTGGCCGGATCTCAGCTCACTGCAAGCTCCGCCCCCCGGGTTTACGCCATTCTCCTGCCTCAGCCTCCGGAGTAGCTGGGACTACAGGCGCCCGCCGCCTCGCCTGGCTAGTTTTTTGTATTTTTTAGTAGAGACGGGGTTTCACTGTGTTCGCCAGGATGGTCTCGATCTCCTGACCTCGTGATCCGCCCGTCTTGGCCTCCCAAAGTGCTGGGATTACAGGCTTGAGCCACCGCGCCCGGCCTTTTTTTTTTTTTTAAAAAAAGAGAATTATTAAGAATATCCTAAAATTATTTTCAACTTTCTACAATTTACATGTATTCCATTTATGTGTCTAGTTAAGACAACTGAGAGAAAATATATACTCGTTTTACTAACCTTCACAGAATGTCTGCAAAGCTTAAAAAATTAAGAGATAGGCACCATGGATTGAAGAAAATATTCCTACTACAAGCAAAAGTAGACAATAAGAAAATGACTAAACTTGTCATAGGTGAGTCCTTCAACAGCTATTGCATAGAAAGAGTATCAGTTAAGTTAGCAGATACTTACAGAAATGATATTTTAATAATGTCATTTTAAAAATAAAAATAATTGGCCTGTAATCCCAGCATTTTGGGAGGCCCAGGTGGGCAGATCACTTGTGGTCAGGAGTTTGAGATCAGCCTGGCCAACATGGTGAAACCCTGTCTCTACTAAAAATACAAAAATTAGCTGGGTGTGGTGGTGCACGTCTGTAATCCCAGCGACTTAGGAGGCTGAGGCAGGAGGATCACTTGAACCTGTGAGGCGGAGGTTGCAGTGAGACAATATCATGCCACTGCACTCCAACCTGGGCAATGCAGCAAGACTCCATCTCAAAATAAATAAATACAAATAAAAATAATTATTGAAATTATAGTATTGAATTTCTCTAAAAGTGTTCTGTTGAGAGAGCATTTTGAACAGGGATTTTAGAAATATTTTTATTTGATAATTTTGTTGCAAAAATTAATGTATGTCACTGACAAAATTCCTCTCACCAGTGCATTCTTTCTTAAAAGGTAGAAAACAACCTAATCTACTTAAAAATATCCAAAACATATTTAATGTATTTCAATAATTTGCTTAAAATAATTTGTATTAGTTTACTAATAATTAATAGGAATGAATTACTAGGAACCACCAGAGAAAGTGAAAATTTACTAAATTTTGAGAAAAACACATAATTGGTGATTGAGACTAAAAATTGAGAAGCATTTCTTTTAAATGTAAGTTTCAGGGGTCCAAGAGCTACAATTGATTTTTTAATGTCGGTATTCTTAGGACCTAGGACCAATCATAAATCCTGCAGGTACTATTAAGTTTAGACTAACTCTGCCTCTGTGCATATTTTAAGTTCAGCCTAAAAATTTCTCCGTACCTAGTAAACCACAACCTAACTGGATATGTAAACAGACTATAAATTACTCTTGTGCCAATCACTGAGTTTCAGCCAATCAAAGTCAGTCCACTAATCACACTGTGCTAAAATAAGGCAATGCCAAGCTGTAGCCAATCTGGTTATTTCTGTACCTCACTCCCATTTTCTCTATGTCACTTATCTTTTTCTATCCTTAAATCTTCTTTCACTATGTGACTGTGCTGGAGTCTCTCTGAATCGATTCTGGTTTGGGGGCTGCCCAACTCACAAATCATTCTTTGCTCAGTTAATCTCTGTTAAATATATTTTATCTAAGATTTTTATTTTAACAATACTCAATAAATATTTGTGAAATGAATGACTATCGCTACACTGGCTAAGTAAAATACAGGACACCCAGTTAAAGTTGAACTTCAGATAAACACCAAGTTGTTGTTGTTGTTGTTGTTTTTAGTGTATGCCCTATGCAATATTTGAGACATACTTACATGTTAAAAACAATTATTTTTCTGAAATTTAGATTTTATTTTGTGTCCCATATTCTTATTTGCTGAATCCAACAATGCCATCTCAGAAATTTTTGAAGTTGTATGGGGTGTTTAAAATAATCTAATGTTACAATTCGACGTGAGATTTGGGTGGGGACACAGAACCAAACCATATGAAAGGGTATCAAGTTAGTTCCATTTGTATAGACAGTTTGAAATTTCTAAACAGATATATTTGTCAAGTCAGCCTTGAAGCACCACCAATCCCTAAATCCCTAAGAATTTGTCACTCTGAAAAACAATACTCTTTTATTTTCAGTTTTGCTTAATACCACTCTTAAAACAAAACATCAATGTTACTATCACAAAAGAGGAAAAGAAGTTAACTTTTAATTTCCGTCTTTAAATAATGTAAAAACTCGAAGCAGACCATGCTACTCTGAGCAACTGGATAAAATGTGAAGCATATGTAAGAGCATCAAGTTCAGCTATACAGGAAAAAATGCTTCATGTACACATGAGATGAAATTGTGACTTCCTAGGCATAGTGCTTGGCACACAGTTGGATATTCATAATCAAAGTTGGACCCTCAAAAGAAAGGGATTAATATTTTGCCTTAAGATATCCCCAAACCTAATACATTATGATACAACCAAAGGTTAAATTATCAATGAACAACAATGATCCCTAGGCTAGTAGGCTATCAGGTCATTCTCAGATTCTTTCAAAAGAAAGCATTACCTCTTTTGTCCTTGGACCTGAAGTCTGAAAAAAAGGTATTTCACCCTAGTCTGTATCATCCCATATATAAATTTTCTTTGATGTTCACTTCAAGCGCCATCTTGTCCATGATATCTGAGCTGAAGCTAGAGCAGTGACCATCATGCTCATTCCTTTGCAATATGTATGACCTTATGATAGTTGTTCTTCTGTTATTTAACCTTAAGTGTTTGTGTCTTCTCTCTTCAATTGTGCCATGGAGGATATAAGCTTTGTGTAATCCAACAGAGAACTTTTTGTCCAATAGAACTTTCTGCAATGAAGAAAACAGTTTAAATCTACACTGTCCTATACTTTTTAATATAAAATGTTTACTATTAAAATTTTTATTTTACTTTATTTAAAACAGTCTAAGTCTAAATACACTCCTGTGCCTAATAGGTATCATATTGGTCAGTCCAGCTCTAGAACATCTGACATAGCTTCCTGAGTATAGTATTTATTTCCTTATTTGTCTTCAAAGACACAGACTCATTCAATTATTCTTCAAGTCTCAATGATGCTCTATTTTACAGTTGGATGCCACTTACTAGTGAATACATTTCCTTACTTGAAAGCTGGTTGGCTGCCAAGGCACTGATCACTTTAGAAGCAAGCAGTCTTACTTTGTCAGGAATATTCTACCATTTTTAGCTCTAAATTTTTCACTATATAGATGACTTAAGGGGAAATGTTTAATTCTAGGTTCTCTTTTGACTCATAATCCTGACTTTCCCCCTCATTTGTTGACCTTGCAAAAACATTTTAATATCGACCACATCAGAAACTTTTAATTAAAAATTAAAATATGGAGCAGCTACATACACACACATTTATATTACAGAGTAAATTTTTTTAAAGACGTGACTCAGTGCAGAATACCTGGACCTTTTTCAGGATAATAATGATAGCTACATTGATATTCCCATACCGATTGTCTGTTACCAAAACAAGTTCACATACCAGTGAAACTGGAGAAAGGTGAGAAGGTGCCACAAGCAAGACAGGGTAAAATGGCATTTAATATTCATCATTTTAATTTTCCAAAAGGAGAAAACACACAGATATAGATATTGGCATAGGAAAACTTTGAATATACAAGCATGAATATTTTAACAGTAGTTTTATCTAGATGTTAACATTTCTACTGGTTCTTTTAACATGTTCATGAATTTTAAGTGAACTAAATTATAAAAATTGAATATACTTTTTGTACAATGAAAACATTCATAAAAATAATGAATTCATCTCTACGTGTTCCAAAAGATTTGGATATTCTGATTTTTTCATTTCACTGATGCTCTGATTTCAAACATTAACACCTTAGACATGTACCTCAAAGAAGCTCATATAGTGTCTGATCATTTGTCTTTAGCAAAGCTTGTCTACTCCTGTGCCTTAGAATCCATCATTTCACCCAATACTGTCAACTGTTTGACCTTTTGCTGTTCTTCATCTCACACTTATGACCATTCCCTGAATTTCCAGGGAGGATAGAAAGAGGATAATATCCCAAATGAAACTCACAGTGAACTAGAACAGGAAAAAATACAAGGAATTAGGGATTCTGAGTACTGGTAATAGCTATGGCATTAAAAAATACATTAGTCAGTTTACTCACTAAATTACAGAGTGCATGAAAAGTATCTGACATATACTAGGTATCCATGCTGTGATGGTAAGGGGAAAAGATAGTCCCCTGTCACATTGTTTGACCATGAGTAAGTCATTTTACTTTTCTCACCTTTGGCTCTCTCTTCTGTTATTTGAAGGGGTTGGGAGGTTCTCAATGGCCCTCTTTAGCTATACATCTGGGGATTTACAGCTTTTTCCTCTCTTTTAACTTGGAAAGGGGAGAATCTTTCTGTACCCACCCTAAAGCAATCAAACAAAAAAAGATTTTGGAGAAAAGAGAAGGGGAAGAAGAATTAACTGAGAGTTTTTCAGTACTGCTGTGTGCCCTGTGTGAGCTCACCACCATCTCTAGGAATAAATGCAGCAATGGTAATGATATTATTCGGTTAATAACCTCATAAATATATTTACTATTTCTTGGAATCCTAGCTATTATTGGATCAATGTATTTTTAAGTATCCCATGTTATTTGGTGTCGGGCTAGGAAAATGGCCAATGATATGTAGGAATGGGACTATGTACTGCATACTGCTTTTGTGCAACTGTCCTTGTATTCCAAGATACAATGGCTTCAGTGACATATACATGTCTCTAAAATCCTGTGTCTTTTGTTCACACACTTTCACATGATCTTCCACTTTTATTGCTCAGAATGTCCATGTGATTGAAAGCATGGTTCCCATACAGGTCATTAAATGAGTTTTTCCCTGCTGATAACATTAACAGAGCCAGATTGTTTGTATTGCAGTTTTAAGAGTTCATGGTTATAAACACATGTCCCAAGGGATCAAGTCAATGGTGTGAGATGTTAGGATGTTGAGCAAGGTAGGGATTGAGGGGATAGAGTAACACACAAGAAAACAAGTGAGATACTGAAGAGTCTGGTAACCTAGTCCCATTATAAAGGAACTATAGTAAGTACACAATCATAAAATGTAAAAGAAAATGCAATGAGAAAGATCTTCCCATGACTCTTCATAGTTAAGGGTTATACAGTGTTCATACAGCACTGAAAGGATTAAGGAACCTGCCATCTTTAAGGAATGTGATAAGTAGATCCTTATGTGCAGACTGCCAACTTTAGTTAATAGAGTTGTGCCTTGCAAGACAGCTGTTTCATGGTGGGCATACTTCAGGGAACTTACTGCATAGAGACAACTTTCAGGACATTTTGGTTTGTGCTGTGTGGTGTAATTTCCCTTAGAAGGCCAATTAAAAAATCTTCAGTAAAGATGTACATGATTTTTTTCAAAGCTTTCAGAGTTGCTATGTACTCCCTTGTATCACTGCACTGAGACCAGATCATTTCTGTGATGAGAGCAAAGCTAGCCAGTTTTATTCAGATTATCCATTAATTTTGGTGAAGTGGAACAATGTAGTAGTTTTCAGTACTGACTAAGTTTAATGTGCAAAGCTTATAAAATATCTTGCCTATTACTCTCAGGGCAGCAGTGATTCTTGATCTGAAATTATATGCAATCAATTCAGAAAACTGATTTTATTATTACCATCTGTTCCTGGGGTGTATTGGAGACTGCTTCTGTGCCCCAAATCTAATGATTTCAAATAATTCTGGACCAGCTTACATATTTCTGTCCACCCTGGGGCACAGAAGGCCAAAGCATCATTATTGCTGTCATTATTTATTAAGTTTAATAGTATAAAATTAAATAATATAAAATAATAATTAAGAATATTTCATTTCAAGAGAAAGCATACTTTTGTGCTTTTCAATTTGGGTAAAAGTTTCAACCTTTGAGGTTATTCATCCAGTTTAGAGGATCTAAAACACACTTTGTCACTTTGCCATTTTGGACTTTTCTTCTATACTAAGTAAGTACACCAGTACTTTTGGGAGCCCTTTATTTGGCTCATTGAAGATACATCTTTGCTTATTTTAGGAAGTGATTTTTATAGCCAAGATTTGATATTCTGTGTGTGTTTTTTTTTTTTTTTTCACCAAATGTCTTAACTATCTGAAACGTTCTGACACATTTTCCTTAAAACTTTTGTCTTAGGAAGCCATGACAGTGGAAAGATCTCACAGGGGCTTTGGGGTTTTACAGACCTGAGTTGAAATTCTGATTTTAATTTTAAAATATCAGTTGAATTGTTTATCTTCTAAATTATAAATTTAAGTATATTACTTCACTTCTGTAAGGCTCAGTTTTCTTGTAAAACAATGTTTCTTATAAAACTATTTTTAAAATCTTTATTTTTGTGGTACAGAGTAGGTATATATATATATATATATATATATATACACCTATATATATATATATATACACCTATATATATATATGGGGTACCATGAGGAATTTGAAACTATGCATTTCATAAGAATATTAAATACACAAATAGTTGCTTGAGAGGTACATGTGTGTTTATGTGTGTATATCTCAAGAAATGATGTTTCAAGAAACTATGCATATGTTTTGATAGTAAGATCAAATTTTTTAAATTCCAAATACTTCTCATACTGTTTACAAAAGATAAAATGTTGGTTTGCTGTTTATTTGATTATATGGCAGTAAAACTAATAAAATTATCACCTTTACAGTCTGGGGGGTATTTCTCTTTCAGTTAAGAAGAATTCGGGGATTCTTTTTCCTTTTGGTAAAAAATTACTCTTCTCCTGAAAAGAAGTTGCACAGATGTCTAATGATCCTGTACTTTATACTTGTCAATATACACTATTAGCAGCAGAGATACCCTCTATTTTTTTGGGCCAGAATTGATGTATCCTTCCTGAAGTTTTGTGAGACCACTATATACTGCAAAATAAAAAAATATATATTTATTACTTGTGTGCACGTGAGGCTATGGGCATGATTCTGATCTAATCCTCTGATGGGGCATTTGATAATATTACTTCACTGATCCAGACCAACATGTACCATGGTCAATAAATAAAATGAGGTAAAAGTGTCTGCTCCTCTAGTACCTGGTCAGGTTCCTAGTCTGTAATAATCTAGAGCTGAGTAACCAGTTGTCCAAATTAGGACAGGGTTGGGAGAAGGAGCCTAGAGGTGAGTGAGGCATTAAGAGTACGAAAACGAAGGTAACTAATGATGTGTCCAAAGGTAAGGGACAGACAGTTGGAAAGCAAGGACTGGAAGAAGCAGAGAATTGGATTGACTCCCTGAAGCAAACATTCAGATATTCATGATGGCTTTATTTCATAGGTGTCTATGGAGTCTTGGAGGAAAAGTTAAAGAACCTGCACTAAGCAGACACAGACACTACGCAAACTTAGTAAAGGGGTCTCATCCAATTCTTCATGCTATTCATCTAAGCAAGCATTAATTCAGAGTCTACATAAGGCCCATGGCTACAGATTTCTGCTTTTAGGAAAGCCAGATCCAACAACACAAATATATTTTATATTTATTTCACCAGTGTATAAAGGGAAATCACTGATGATTTGAAGGAGAAGCCACAGATCTTCCACCTTGGCTTGCCTACAAACAACCTCATATGTACCTTTTTTAGTGGTCTCACACTGACTCCTCTAATGTCTTTTCACCATATTCCTACCTACTGAAAAATCCCATGGACTGTGGGTCCATGTGCTCAAGTGTAGCAGTTATTTTCTTTTCTTCTGGAGGGATTAAGGGGTAGAGTTTTAAAAGGCAAATAATTAAACAAAAAAATGTAATATTATGGTCTATATTTAAGGAACAACAGTGATGTTCATTTTATAAATTAGAGAAAATAAAATGTAACAAAATCTGTGTAGCTGGGGGAAAGGCAGAGTTTTAGTTGTTCCTGGTAAGTGATGGATGATTACTATATTGGAATCTGGAGAAAGGCTGCATTCTAGCTAAGGTTGAGTTACAATTGGATTAGAAAAATAATCCTGTTAGGATACAAGAAGAGGAAACAGAATGTTTGCTGGCAGTTTAGTAATCCAACAATAAATGTGCATGCCTCAAGAAAGTACAAATGTTTGTCTTGTGAAGATATAGCCCCCAGGCCCCATCATTAAATCAAAATCCCAATCAGGGCATCACCTGTGCCACCATCTTGTGATGCTTTAGTTAGTTAGTTGACCATTCTTTTTCCCCAAAATGAATCGCCTCTGATAAGAAGGGCCAAAGGCAGTTTTTAAACTGTCAAAAAGTGATTTTTAGTCACTATAAATGTTTTGCTTTAGAATTTAAGAAACCCTTCCCTACTGGCATTAATATACCTGGGCTTATAGAATCAATGGTGCTAAGGGACAGAAGATGTGCTTTGGGATTCTCTACATCTGGGTTTTAAATCCAGACTCTCTACTATTTCAGCCACTGCCAGTTAACTAATGACGTCACCCTGGGCATAGTACTCACATTCTATTGCCTTATTGTTCTTCTGTAAAATGAAGATAAGAATGCCTACCTCAAAAAAATTTAATCATACATGTGATAATAAATGTAACATTGTCCACCTAAAAGAAGGCCTGAAACATACCAGCAGCTCAATAATGTGCTCTCCGATATGGATCTTAAACAATTCTTGGAGGCTAAAAATACTTCATTGGGTTTTAAGGAAACCTATGTGGACAAGCAATGCTAATGAAAAATATATTGAGATTAACTCTTCCTGGAAAAAAGCAATGATAGCACTTTTCATCCTTTTTTGTTGATTTATTTAAAATTCCATGAAAAAGAACAAATAAAAGCATCCTTTAGAGTCTTAGGTGACAATACATTTTAGAAAGATTCTGTGATAAATTTTGGAAAGAGAAAGAAAACTCTCAGGCTAGGAGAAATGCAATAGAAATTAGGAGAACAAATAAACAGATAAATGGAAACTGAACAATTTTGTAAAAAGGAAGAGAGAGAAGACAAAAAAGCAAAAAAGGGAATAAATGGCAAAGCTAAAATACAAGGTTTAATATCTTTATCAAGCATTAAAAAACAACCTGTGAGTTATAACAACAAATACTCACCTAAAATTCTGGGACCTTTTCCAAGCTACTCTAAAATTAAGAACTTACGGAATTTTGCTCATTACACTCCCTTTGTAAGTCATTAGTAAGGAAAAATAATATGTTACTATTATTTTTTAATCTCAAAATGAATCATTCAAAAGGGGGTCTCTGAAAATAGATTCTGCTGTCTCAAATTAAACAAGCTACTGAAAATTATTATTTTGAAACCTACTTATGCCCTTGTACCAACTGTTCTGTTATATAAAAAAATATTTAAATTTAGGATAAAGTAATTTTGGGGTCTTCTTTGGTTTTTTGAAACCAGGTGGCTCATAGTGTAAAAAATAACATCCGTGTCCAAAGCTCCTTTGAGAATTGCAGAAAAGAACCATAGGATGTTAGTGCAAAAGGGATCTGAGGCACTTGTGTTTTATGGATTAGGTCACTGAAGCCCAAAAAGGCAGACCGTTCTTTCATGTGGGTGCTCTGGTCAAAAAATGTAGCCAAGAGCAGCTATTCAAGGAGGAAAAAAAAAAAAATCCAAATCTGAATCATAGAAAGTAACTTTATCGGAATTATCAACACAATCAGCCTTTGGAAGAACTGTATCTATGCAAATATGTGTCTGAGTATGGGCAGCAGGCATTGTAGATTGAGTGAAAACATTTGCTTCTCTGCATGACTCTGAGTAGAAATAAAGGAAACACTGATTTTTTTTTCCTCCATAAATGTAGAAAATGCTTGACTAATCTCTGATTGCTATTTTGCCCCCATAGTCTTGCCTATTATTAGGTTTCTTAGCAAATCAGATTCTTTCATTTGCAGTGGCTATAATCACATGAATTACAGGTTTCATTTAGACTCACCTCACCTCTCCCAGTGGGAAGTATCCTTCTATCACTTTCAGCAGACAAAAATAACAGCTGCCAATATGAATGAGGAATCAAGAATGTTCAATTACACAGCTGATCTCTGTTATTTGTGAACATTCGAGGACCTTGTACCTTGCTCAGAGCTGTGTCCTGCTGAAAAAAATTCACTGTGACTGTTTGATTTCTAGAATGTCCTTTTGGGTAATCTGCATGCTGATAGTTATCAAGCCCTGTTATAACCTGCATTCTGTCTGTTATCAGAAACTACACCTTTGCTTCTCTAGGCTATTAATCTTCATGAGACCTTAGAATTTCTGAACACTATTGAAACTTGAAACCAGCCTATAGTGTTTTTTTTTTTTTCTTCTTTTTTTTTTTAAATTTATTTATTATTATTATACTTTTAAGTTGCTGGGTACATGTGCATAACATGCAGGTTTGTTACATATGTATACTTGTGCCATGTTGGTCTGCTGCACCCATCAACTCAAGTCATTTACATCAGGTATAACTCCCAATGCAATCCCTCCCCTCCCCACTCCATGATGGGATGTGATGTTCCCTTCCTGGGTCAAGTAGTCTCATTTTGTTCAGTTCCACCTATGAGTGAGAACATCACGGTGTTTAGTTTCTGTTCTTTGCATGATAGTTTGCTAAGAATGATGGTTTTCCAGCTGCATCCATGTGTCCCTACAAAGGGCGCAAACTCATCCTTTTATGGCTGCATAGTATTCCATGGTGTATATGTGCGCACGTAATCAATCTGTCACTGATGGACATTTGGGTTGATTCAAGTCTTTGCTATTGTGAATAGTGCTGCAATAAACATCGTGCATGTGTCTTTCATTGGCGCAATTTATAATCACCCCGTTATATCACAGTAATGGAAGTTAAGCTGGGTCATATGGTACATCTAGTTCTAGATCCTTGAGGAGATAAGCCATACTGTTTTCCATAATGGTTGAACTAGTTTACAATCCACCAACAGTGTAAAAGTGTTCCTATTTCTCCACATCCTCTCCAGCACAATGAACACCACTGTGATGCATGCATTCTAACTGGTGTGAGATGGTATCTCATTAATGGTTTTTGATTTGCATTTCTCTGATGGCCAGTGATGATGAGCATTTTTTCATATGTCTGTTGGCTGTATGAATGTCTTCTTTGAGAAATGTAGTTCATATCCTTTGCCCACTTTTTGATGCAGGGTTGTTTGTTTTTTCTTATGAGATTTGTTTGAGTTCTTTGTAAGTTCACGGATGTCTCAGCCCTTTGTCAGATGAGTAGATTGCAAAAATTTTCTCCCATTCTGTGTAGGTTGCCTGTTCCTCTGATGGTAGTTTCTTTTTGCTGTGCAGAAGCTCTTTAGTTTAATTAGATCCCATTTGTCAATTTGTAGCTTTGCTGCCGTTGCTTTTGGTGTTTTAGACATGAAGTCTTTGCCCATGCCTATGTCCTGAATGGTACTACCTAGGTTTTCCTCTAGGATTTTTATGGTATTAGGTCTTATTCTAAATCTAATCCATCTAATTAATTTTCATTATGGGAGTAAGGAAAGGATCAGTTTCAGCTTTCCTGCCTTGGCTAGCCAATTTTTCCCACAGCACCATTTATTAAATGAGAATCCTTTTCCCCATTTCTTGTTTTTCTCAGGTTTGTCAAAGATCAGATGGCTGTAGATGTGTGGTATTATTTCTGAGGACTCTGTTACCTTTCCATTGGGTCTATATCTCTGTTTTGGTACCAGTACCATGCTGTTTTGAGTTACTGTAGCCTTGTAGTATATTTGAAGTCAGGTAGCGTGATGCCTCCAGCTTTGTTCTTTGCGGCTTAGGATTGTCTTGGAGATCACGGGCTCTTTTTGGTTCCATATGAACTTTAAAGCAGTTTTTCCAATTCTGTGAAGAAACTCATTGAGCAGCTTGATGGGGATGGCATTGAATCTATAAATTACCTTGGGCAGTATGGCCATTTTCACGATATTGATTCTTCCTATCAGGCATGGTATGTTCTTCCATTTGTTTGTGTCCTCTTTTTATTTCGCTGAGCAGTGGTTTGTAGTTCTCCTTAGAGGTCCTTTACATCCCTTGGAAGTTGGATTCCTAGGTATTTGATTCTGCTTTGAAGCAATTGTGAATGGGGATTCATTCATGATTTGGCTCTGTGTTTGTCTGTTATTGGTGTATAAGAATGCCTTGATTTTTTGCACATTTAATTTTTGTATCCTGAGACTTTGCTGGAAGTTGCTTATCAGCTTAAGGAGATTTTGGGCTGGAGACAATGGGGTTTTCCTAAATATACAATCATGTCATCTGCAAACAGGGACAATTTGACTTCTTCTTTTCTAACTGAATACCCTGATTTCTTTCTCTTGCCCGTGCCCTAGCCAGAACTTCCAACACTATGTTGAATAGGAGTGGTGAAGGGCATCCGTGTCTTTAATGCCAGTTTTCAAAGGGAATTTTTCCAGTTTTTGCCCATTCAGTATGATATTGGCTGTGGGTTTTGTCATAAATAGCTCTTATTATTTTTGAAGTGCGTTCCATCAATGCGAATTTATTGGCGTTTTATGAAAAGGGCTGTTGAATTTTATCAAAGCCTTTGCCATCTATTAGAGATAATCATGTGGTTCTTGTCTTTGGTTCTGTTTATATGCTGGATTATGTTTATTGATTTCGCGGCGAATGTTGAACCAGCCTTGCATCAGGGATGAAGCCCAGTTGATCATGGTGGATAAGCTTTTGATGTGTTGTTGTTGAGTCCGGTTTGCCAGTATTTGTTGAGGATTTTTTGCATCGATGTTCATCAGGGATATTGGTCTAAAATTCTCTCTTTCATTGTATCCTGCCGGGCTTTGGTATCAGGATGACGTTGGCCTCATAAAATGGAGTTAGGGAGGATTCCCTCTTTTTTTCTATTGATTGGAATAGTTTCAGAAGGAATGGTGCCAACTCCTCCTTATACCTCTGGTGGGAATTCATGTGAATCCATCTGGTCCTGGACTTTTTGGTTATTGAGCTATTAATTATTGCCTCAATTTCAGAGCCTACTATTGGTCTATTCAGGGATTCAACTGTTCTGGTTTGGTCTGGAAGAGTGTAAGTGTCCAGGAAATTATCCATTTCTTCTAGGTTTTCAGTTTATTTAGTAGAGGTGTTTCATAGTATTCTCTGATGGTAGTTTATATTTCTGTGGGGTCGGTGGTGATATTCCCTTTATCATTTTTTAATTTAATTCGATTTGATTCTTCTCTCTTTTCTTCTTTATTAGTCTTGCTGCATTGGTCTGTCAATTTTGTTGATCTTTTCAAAAACCAACTCCTGGATTCATTGATGATTTTTTGGAGGGTTTTTGTGTCTCTATCTCCTTCAGTTCTGCTCTGATCTTAGTTATCTCTTGCCTTCTGCTAGCTTTGGAATGTGTTTGCTCTTGCTTCTCCTAGTTCTTTTAATTTAGATGTTAGAGTGTCAATTTAGACTCCTGCTTTCTCTTGTGGGCATTTAGTGCTATAAATTTCCTCTACACACACTTCATGGCTCACTAGCCAAGACCCACAGGCTATTTTCTTTGTTACTCGTGGTTTCCAGGGCATCTCTTTTGCCACCTTCATTTAGATTTATGTGCCCAGTAGTCATTCAGGAGCAGGTTGTTCAGTTCCATGGTTGGCGGTTTTGATTGAGTTTCTTAGTCCTGAGTTCTAGTTTGATTGCACTGTGGTCTGAGAGAGACAGTTTGTTGTAATTTCTGTTCTTGTACATTTGCTGAGGAGTGCTTTGCTTCCAATTATATGGCAATTTTAGATGAAAGTACTGAGTGCTGAAGAAGAATATGTATATTCTGTTGATTTGGGGTGGAAGTTCTATATAGTGTCTAGTAGGTCTGCTTGCTGAGATGAGTTCAATTCTGGACATCCTTGTTGCTTTCTGTCTTGTTGATCACAATACAATGGTGGTAGGTGTTGAAGTCTCCCATTATTATTGTATGGGAGTCTAAGTCTCTTTGTAGTCTCTAAGGACTTGCTTTATGAATCTAGGTGCTCTGTATTGGGTGCATATATATTTAGGATAGTTAAGCTCTTCCTGTTGAATTGATCCCTTTACCATTATGTAATGGCCTTCTTTGTCTCTTTTGATCTTTGATGGTTTAAAGTCTGTTTTATCAGAGACTAGGATTGCAACCCCTACTTTTGTTCTCCATTTGCTTGGTAAATCTTCCTCCATCCCTTTATTTTGAGCCTATGTATGTCTCTGCGTGTGAGATGGGTCTCCTGAATGCAACAGACTGATGGGTCTTGACTCTTTATCCAGTTTGCCAGTCTGTGTCTTTTCATTGGGCATTTAGTCCATTTACATTTTAAGGTTAAGATTGTTATGTGTGAACTTGATCCTGCCATTGCAGTATTAACTGGTTATTTTGCTCATTAGTTGATGCAGTTTCTTTCTAGCCTCGATGGTCTTTACATTTTGGCATGTTTTGCAATGGCTGGTACCTGTTGTTCCTTTCCATATTTGAGTGCTTCCTTCAGGGGTCTCTTGTAAGGCAGGCCTAGTGGTGACAAAATCTCTAAGCATTTGCTTATCTGTAAGGATTTTATTTCTCCTTCACTTATGAAACTTAGTTTGGCTGGATGATATGAAATTCTGGGTTTAAAATTCTTTTTCTTTAAGAATGTTGAATATTGGCCCCCACTCTCTTCTGGCTTGGAGGTTCTGCCGAGAGATCTGCTGTGAGTCTGTTGGGCTTCCCGCTGTGGTGGCAGCCTTTCTCTCTGGCTGCCCTTAAGATTTTTCCTTCATTTCAACTTTGGTGAATCCTGGCAATTATGTGTCTTGGAGTTGCTCTTCGAGGAGGTATCTTTGTGGCGTTCTCTGTATTTCCTGGATTTGAATGTTGGCCTGCCCTACTAGGTTGGGGAGGATTCTCCTGGACGATATTATCCTGAAGAGTGTTTTCAACGTGGTTCCATTCCCCCTCACTTTCAGGCACCCCAATCAGGCGATAGATTTGGTCTTTTTTACATAATCCGCTACTTCTTGCAGGCTTTGTTCATTTCTTTTCTTCTTTTTCTTTTGGTTTCTCTTCATTCATTTCATTCATTTGATCCTCAATCGCTGATATCGCACTGCTGCTTCCGATTTTAGTCAGTCGGTTTACTGAAGCTTGTGCATTTGTCACGTATTTCGTCATGGTTTCATCTCTTTCATTTTACCGTTTATGACCTTCTCTGCATTAATTAGTCTGGCCATCAATTCTTCCACTTTTTTCAAGATTTTTAGTTTCTTAACTGCTGGAGTGCGTAATTCCTCCTTTGAAACCACGAAATTTGTTGGACTGAAGCCTTCTTCTCTCATCTCGATCAAAATTATTACCATTAGCTTTGATCCGTTGCTGGCGATGAAGCTGCGCTCCTTTGCGGGGAGATGTGCCTTATTTTTTTGAATTTCCAGCTCTATCGTTCTCTGTCGTATTGCTGATGGGGTTTGGTGCCAGAGTGTCCTTCCTGTTCGATAGTTTTCCTTCTAACAGTCCAGGACCCTCAGCTGTAGGTCTGCTGGAGATTGCTTGAGGTCCCTCCTGACCCTGTTTGCCTGGGTATCAGCAGCAGGGCTGCAGAAGATAGAATATTTCTGAACAGCGAGTGTACCTGTCTGATTCTTTAGCTGGAAGCTTCCTCTCAGGGGTGTACTCCCACCCTGTGAGGTGTGGGGTGTCAAGACTGCCCCTAGTGGGGGGATGTCTCCCAGTGGGCTACTCAGGGGTCAGGAGGACCCACTTGAGTGAGCAGTCTGTCCGTTCTCAGATCTCAGCCTCCGTGTTGGGAGATCACTGCTTTCTGCTTCAAAGCTGTGTCAGACAGAGTGCATTTGCGATCTGCAGAGGTTTCTGCTGCTTTTGTTGTTGTTGTTGTTGTTGTGTAGCTGTGCCCTGTCCCCAGAGGTGGAGTCTACAGAGACAGGCAGGTTTCAGCAGGCTGCTGTGAGCTCCACCCAGTTGGAGCTTCCCAGCAGCTTTGTTCCCTACTTAAGCCTCAGCAGTAGGCGAGCCCCTCCCCAGCCTCGCTGCTGCCTTGCCTGTAGATCACAGACTGCTGTGCCAAGCAATAGAGGCTCCGTGGTGTCGGGACCCTCCGGCCAGGTGTGGGATATGATGATCTCCTGGTGTGCCTGTTTGCTTAAAGCGCAATATTGGGGTGGGAGTTACCCGATTTTTTCCAGGTGTTGTGTGTCTCAGTTCCCCTGGCTAGGAAAAGGGGATTCCCTTCCCCACTTGTGTGCTTCCCAGGTGAGGCGTGCCTGCCCTGCTTCAGCTCGCTGGTGGGGCTGCAGCAGCTGACCAGCACGGTCGTCGGGCACTCCCCAGTGAGATAGGCAGTGCCTCAGTTGAAAATGCAGAAATCACCCGGTCTTCTGTGTCACTGGCGCTGGGAGTTGGAGACTGGAGCTGTTCCTATTCGGCCATCTTGCTCCGCCCCTCCAGCCTATAGTGTTTAATGAAGTTTCATTTCAAGTGTATTTCGACAATTCCATTTCAATTCTGCATTCTAAATGTTTACACAAGAAGCTTAAGAAAACACTTTTAGAATCTAACCAGAAAGGTGGACAACATGGAGAAATCACATCTGTACATATATAGGCCATACTCATTAAATTGTTTTGAGGATCAAGGGAAAGAGGAGAGAGGGAAAGGAACATTGATCTGTAAAATATATGGCAAGATGGGACTCACCGGTCCTATCTTGACAGTTGAAGAACTTGATTAAGTAACTTAGGGCACAACCTAGGTATCATCTTCTCAAAAATACTGTCCCAAATACCTTCTACTCCAAGCTTTAAACTAGGTTAGGTACCTCTATTGTTACTGTTCTTTCTTAACAACAATAGTAATAATAATTGTCAGGGAAATAAATAATGTATGTTTCAGGGCTTACTCTATGGTGAGCTCTGTAATTAGCATATCCCATGTATCATCTTATTTGGAGCACCCTCTAGAAGTGATGTTGTTTTCAACAAGTTACAGATAAGAAAACTGAGGTGTCAGGAAGTTAAATAATGTCCCAAGATTACAAAAGTGGTAACTGGCTAAACTTGGAATTCAAATTCAGTTTTAGCCTGGAACAAGTCCCCTTGCCTAATCCTCTCTGATCTCTACATTACACATTCTTTAGAAGAAGAACCCTCTTCCCATTTATTTTTGTATTATTCAAAGTCTGTGAAATGCTTGGCTCATGTGTACTTAATGTTTGCTGAAAGAATAAACAGAATAATTAGAGCAATCTGAAATGCTAACCAAGTCTGTCTTATGCCAGTTTTTCACACTACACACCCTCTAAAATCAATTTTAAAACAGACTTTAAAAAGGGTACATGCTATTCAAATATAAGGTATTAGTAGAAGTTAGAACATTCACATAAAAGGATGCTTCTGAGTTTGGTTATGATTGGATCTTTTCCTCTCTATATTGAGTTAGGGGTTACTTTAGCAAGTTGGATTCTCAACCGTTCTTAAGGGGACAGAACTAAGCGTGGCTGCTCCATATGCATAAATTTGGACTGAAAGATTTAGAGAAAGGTTGTGGTGGAAGATAAAGTATAAGAAAAAAATGAGAAAATATGAATGAGGTGGGTTGTTTCCCTCTTGTAAACTGCTACTTGTTTTATTAAGCATAGGTCTTCTGCAATATGAAATAGTTCACAAAAGTTTTTAAATAGCCTAAAAATTTAAACATTTAATGATAGATAATTGTTAACCTAAGCCATAATCTAAAACCAAAGAGAAAGGTTCCTTTAGCTTCTAAGACTTTGGAAGCATTGAGAGCTGAACCCTATGGGACAATAAAGAGATTCACATTTTATATCTGCATTTTTACAGATATCCTTAAGGCATGAAAGTTTATCCTTTCACCAGAGACTACAATTAATATTTCAAGGCTGAATTAGATCTGCTTACCTAAAATGGAACAGAAGACCCAAGGAAAACATTGTCAGGAGAAGGGTATGTAAAAAGACAAGTTACTGCCTAAAAATGTACCCTTAAAAAGTATGAAAACCTTCAACTAGAAAGGATAACACTGCTGACTTTTACCTTAAAAAATATAATAGAAATTCCTGTCAGGTCTCTTCTGCCTGTGGTGAATATTTAAAATCTAGATACAATATATTCCATTTGGAGATGGACTATCAAATCACTTGAGAGTCTTTGAATATAAAACACAGAACCAAACAAATCCAAAGCATAATTTAAGACAGTCTTCCACTACAGCTCAGGTTAGTCTTTCCACATCATCAACTTTACCGAAGGCCCTGGTCCGTAGAAAACAAATCAGATATTTAAATATTGTTCATGAGGAAAAAAATAAAAGAATTTCCCTCCACTCTCCCCTGTAGATAGTAGATTACTAAATGGGGTTCGTATATTTAAGAAACATTTCAGAAATAGTTACAGATAGAGAAAGCTCCAGTTATAACCTTGCTATCAAAGAACTAGGCTAAACCATTTTCAATTGACTATATTGAAACTAAAGTAACCTTTATTGCTATAGTTTAGGTATCTGTCCCCTCCAAATCTTACGTTCAAATTTAATCACTAGTGTGGCAGTGTTGGGAGGTAGGACATAGTGGGAGATGTTTGGATCCTGGAGGTTGAACCCTCATGAATAGATTAATGCCCTCCTGGTGGGGTGAGTGAGTTTTTGTTATGTTAGTTTCCATGAGAACTGTCTGTTGAAAAGAGCATGGCACTTCTCTCCAACTCGCTCTGCTCTGTTGCTTCCTTTCTTGCTAGGTGGTCTCTGCACAAACTGGTTCCCCTTCACCCCAAGAGTGGAAGCAGCCTGACGTTTTCACCAGATACCCGGTCTTCTAACCAGATCATGAGCTGAATAAACCTTTTTTCTTGACAAATTACCGAGTCTCAGGTATTCCTTTATAGCAACACAAAATGAACTAAGACATCTAGGCCTTTTTATAATTAGAATCAACGTAGTCAGCTATCTGAGCTGGTACTACATCTGTGACTGGTGTTGGTAATCCAAGACCAACGGGCCAAATCTGGCTTGGTAATTGGACATGGCCCTTGAGCAAAGAATTATTTTTTTTTTTTTTGTTAAATTGCTAAAACGTATCCAAAAAAAGAATATTTGATGTTTAAAAATTATGTGAAATTCAAATTTCAGGGCTCTTAAAGTTATGTTGGAACACAGTCATGCCCATTCATTTATGTACTGTCTATGGCTGCTTTCACTCTACAACAGCCAAGCTGAGTAGATAGAATGGTGTTTGGCCCATGGTGCCTAAAATACTTACTACAGTCTTTTTCAGAAAAAGTTTGTGGATCCTCAATTTATGACATTCCTGATTTTGGGGACAACACCAGTTTCACATATTATCATCTATTATGAGTATATGTGTCCTAATCATTTGAAAAACCTGTACTCTAACTAGAAATCCCCATCTGAACAGTATAAAATGATTCAACTCTTAAAATAATCAAGTCCATGGAATGAAATAGGCACTTGAAACCGGAATGTATTGCTCTTCATTTTTTTTTTCTTTATTGTTTATTTCTTTTGCTCTCCCAGTTCTTGTTTCTCATTCACAGCCCAGTGAAGAGTCCAGATTTTGGCCGTATTTATTTAATACTTGGTGATCATAGGATCCTTCACGGTAGAACACCCTTAGGAATAACACGTGGTTCAGCTTATTGGATATGAGCCAGCAGCTGTGCTGAGAATGTCATCGAGGTTCTCTCATGCACATGGGGCTCTGGCAATCCAAACAAAAACGAGACACAATCCCTGCCCTTCCAACGTATAGAAGAACATCACCAAAGCTGGGAAAGCACAAGATGTGTTTGCTAAGTAATCTGCTCCTGCAGTTTCTACACCATTATCGTAGTTATCCATAGGTTCTTGGCAATATATTAAAAAAAGAACAAAATCATTAGTGTTTTATAAAGACAAATTGGTTCATTTTAAAAACAATTATTTTTTCCACATTTGTAATCTACATTTTAAGTTAAAGCCATATTTATTTCATCAGTGATGACACAGTTATAGCAGACGACACTTGTAGATATTTTAATCCTTTATTGACCTTATTAAGGATATGTCCAAAGCACAGAGCAATAATAATAATAATAATGTGCAAGAAATTCCAAAGTCTGGAAACTGGTTGACTAGACCAAGTAGTGGAATAATGGTTGGAAGAGTTCAAAGGTGAGGTTAGTGTGTTCTAATCACCCAGAGTCATGATTACTAAGTGAAAGAATTTAAATTTAATTTATGAGTCAAAGGGGAGTCATTAAAAGTTTTTGAGCTAGAGAATGACATAATTAAAGCTGTGCTTCAGGAAGATTAATCTGGCAGCAGGAAGGATTGGCTGAGGAAGAGACTGAAATCAGGGAGCACATTTTGAAGACTGTTACTTCCAAATGAGATATAACGAAGTCCTGAAACCAGGAACTGTCACAGTGGGAATGCGGAAAAAAAAAAAAAAGAACAGATGGGAGACACACATGTGGGGTCAGACTTGATGGGACGCTGTGACTAATTGGATAAGAGAGGTTAGAGAGCAAAAAGAGTCAAAGAAGCCTCCATGCTTAAGTGCTAGGTGACTGGACCAACTTGGGTTCCATCAACAGAAATAGGAGATGGGGAGAAGGAACACATTTGAGAGTGATTGCAAGATGCAATATTAATTCTAAAATAAAAAGCAAAAGCTAATCTAGATTTAAGTCACAGTGTATAGCCACTGAAAACAGGAATTTGACTAGGTAAGTGCTTTAACACTTCATGTCATTTTCACTACACTGCTTAGAGCTATGCCTGCCTACGGCACATACAACAGAAATCTATAGATCTATATTTCCAGAGGACTATAAGTTCACCGTATTTTGCAAATCTAAGCAAGCAGATACAGTGAAGGTTAGTCCCCCTTAACCAACAAAGCAACACAGAGGAAAACTACATTGAAACATCTAACATTCTTACAGATTCCTTAGTTTCAAGACACAATCATGGGTCTCCAAAATTTCATAGGAAACCTGCATTGTTTATGTACATTTCCTGGATCCATCAGCTACTAACTTGGCTCAGAAAAACAGCCAGTATGCTACATTGTAAAATTATCACTGCAACTACCTTAGTTACCAGCACCTAGGACCATGGATCATAAATAATTCTAACAATACTAACCTTCAAGAATGTAATGAATTATGAGCTTTTCATCAGAAGACATGAGGATCAATAGAAGCAGAGGGTTTCTAGATAAGCACATTCTATAATTACTGCTTAGGATTGAATAAATCAATTTAATATCACACTTCAGAAAAGTTTTCAAAATGTATTTTCCCCCAGATTTATTAGAGTAATGGTGTGTGTTGGTTCATGGTTCCATCCCATCTCCTTTTTAATATAACCTTTTAAGGAAATTTAATTTCTACTTCAAAAGGAGTTACATAAAACATCAATTTTCTATAACTGTATTTGACACATTTATGTTTTCTTTTTTTTCCCTGGCGGAGATGAATCAATCATTCAGTTACTTCTCAATTTATCTTATTTTTTTCAGTGAGCCAGCAACTTAAATTTATCAGGCTTCTTTAGCAATTAGATAACAAATAGGTATTTAACTATTCTTTACTTGCAATCTAACAGTTCAGGTAATGAGGCTGAAATAGACTGCATGATGCATGTCAAGCTGGCCATTTCTTTCCAATTTAATATTCCTTTTGCAGAATAATTAAAAACACACACTTGCTGATCACCTACACAGTCCAGAAAATTGTAAATAATTGAACACATCAATGCTAAATGCCAATAACTATCAAAAAAATTCATTTTGATTATCTCTGTTGTAAAAAGCAAATTAAAAATTAACACAGGCTATAACACAAATGCTTGTATTTGTTTTGAGGCCTGTATTAATATAAATGATTAAAAATTTGCTGGTCTTTGAAAAAATTGTTTGCAGTGGTAATAAGAGGAATGCTTACAGCTCAACATTGTAAACGCCTCAAATATTTAATAACTGATGATGTTTTGAATGTGAATAAAGAATCTTGATAAAACTAATGTCGTCTAGCTCTTCAAGTCTTTCTTAGTGTTCCCGTCAACAAGGTATTGTACTCATGACTTTAAAAACATGTGTTAAATATTCTATAAGAAAAAAAATAAGAGATGTGTGAATGTACAACAGAAAAAAAATTAGGCATATAAGAGGAAGCTCTTACAGAAGGCGGACTATTCGATGTTAAAGGAAGTTACTCTTTAAAGTTCATAGAACTTCTTTTGCTATTGAATTAAGCTGTATTACCCAAATAGCTTCAAGAACTCAAAGTCAAAAGGGAAATAGCAGACCTTGGTGGTCCTGCAAACTTTTCACCCAAAGACTTGAAAAGAGAAGCAAGTCCCTCTCCCTTCCTCTCTTAGTTCAGAGTGCCCCACGGAGGCACAACGTCCTGAAGCCAGGGTCCCGAGGGCACATCATTATAACTCAACCCCAAGAGTAATCAGGATATTCAGAAGTCAATGAAGGATTTTTTTTGAGGGGAAGATAATCAATAATTACAAAAACAGCACTTTTAGAATTCATTTTCAATCAGGGATAATTTTTAAATGAGATGTTGAAGGAAAAATTTAGAGAGATTACCATGCATCTTGATATCATAAAATTTTTCATCCCTGGCATCTTGTGAATCAGTTTCCGTGTCTTCATTTTTTAATCTTTTAAATTCAGCCAAGTAATTTTCAGAAGACAACATTTCTGTTTTTTAAATATTGGTGATTTAAAAATATCTTTCCTTTTGTTTTTAATCGTATACTTAATATGTATAGGGAGCCTGAAAATGGAATGGTGACTGGTCATCTTTTATGAAGTGTTTCTAATAAATTGAGGATTTTATATCAAGAATAGTTTTCCCTATTCCTTGAGCAAAGCAAAGTTACAGAATGAGACTCCAGTCTAACTTTGTAAGCATTAACCAGCATTCTGAATTTTTGCTTGATGCCAAAAGTGTCTGATTCCCCAAATCATTGTAATTTGACTTCAGAAATTAAGAACTTGCATTAAACTACTGATAATTCATACAAGTTCTAGCCCCTAAGTAGCACATATATACACAGTACAGTATTATCTCCTTTACTATTGAATATTGGATGTGACGATTGTATTAATCTCTGAAAAGGATGCTTAGCAAAGCAACTGAAGCTATCCAAATATAGAGATGGCTTTGAATTATCAGTGTCCTAGTGATTACAGTTGTGACTAGAGTTAATAACCAATTTCTACCTTGAAACACGTGCTAAAATTGTTTTCTTGTCTTGAAAATTCTTCTAAGCATAATTTATAACTGGGGATCTTTTTCAGATACTCAGTTCAAAATTGCCTATCCGTCCCCTTGTCTGGGCCCTTCTACCAATTGCATAGTTACTTCATGGCAACTTTTCTGCCAATGTTACAAGTGCAACTAATCCTACCAAAGGGAAGATTTGTGTTAAACCTTTTCAGTAAATCAAGTTTCTGTGCCTGCAACATCCCTCTCAGCTACAGTAAACAATCTTCCCAGGGAGAGGGAGGGTGGAGAGAGAAATAGGAAGTTCTTAGCAGAGAGTTCCTGCACTCCAGACACACTGATCCCTTATTGCATGGCTGCTTTTGACTTTATTTTAATCCCTCCAGAGGATCCAGGATGATGTAGGCATCTAGCTTAGTACGTAACCCAGCCAGCTCAGTAACGAAAAGCTCCTGAATAGCAAACATGAAAATCTTTATAAGTAGTAAACATAGACAGAGACTAGCAGGAGGACAGTAAGTGCTTGATCTCAGACACCATGAAAAATTGCCTCTAGATCAAGAGTGGAATCACACCCCTTTGGAGCACAGACGTAATAACTAAAATAAGTATCCTTTGCTTTTGGAAGGTACATCAACACTAGCCACAGTTATTTAAAAAAAAGAGAGAGAGAGAAAGGAAGAAAATCAAGAGGAAATAAGGAAATGAGAAAGAAAGAAAATGGCAAGTAGATCCTGGAAAAGGCACATTGGTCAAAAAAATTGCAAATAATATTTGTCATTAATACACAGGATATCCTTTTCAGCAGGCTTTAGGATACTCTCAATGGGAAAACTCCAACCTGTCTATAATGACACCCAGTTGTATTTTATCTTGCACTCAATATGGAATTGAATCTCAGTCTCTACAAAAAAAAGGTTAAATGAATCCCAATTGTTCTAATTATTTTACAGAAATAAGTATGATCTATATGATCTTGTTTCATAATGTTGAACATATAATGTTTTTGTATTCCTTTTCTACATAGTCTTATCACTATTATAGTGAGCAAAATATATAGTGCAGTAATTAAAAACACTGGTTTAAAGGTCAGAAAAACATCAGTTTGGTGCTAAAATCACCTATAAGTTATGATCTTAGGACGGCAATTTGGCTTTTTTATGTCTTAGTTTCTTATTTGTAAAATGATGGTAAAAGTATCTATCTATAAGATATTTGTGGGTATTAAGTGAGATAATATAGATAGCTCCTGGAATATATATAATTCAATATAACTTATTATGATGATGGCAATGATAAGATTGTTAGCGTTGTTGAAAATCATTTATTATTTCACAAAGTAAGTTGACTCCACTCCCTGGGCTACTTAAAGAATATAGATACATACTTAGCTTCAGGCTTGTATACCATGACTAGCTTAATATTTTTCTCTTCCATCTTGGAAAATAATATTCATGGCTTGGGGGAGTGAATTTCCGTACTATGCCTTTTTCTTATCTGCATCAGAGCACTTTTAATTATCTCTTGCATTGAAATGGAAGAATAAAATGAAGATATACAGCTCAAATTCATCTGGAACAGGATTAGTGAAAAACACTCATTGTAAGTGATAGAGACTAAAAAAATGTAGGTGGCAACTTGACCTTCCTGAGACGGGGTATATTAGGCAGAAAAACAAAAAGCACTATAAAATTTTGATAAGTAGTCTCTTTTCAAACTTAGTGTATTATTACTAGGACACCAAGAAATATTTTATTCCTAATAAAAATGCCCCATAAAAACCAAAATCCTTGAGCATGAGAAGGTCTTTGTCCAACTCTGAAAGGACATTCAGAATAAATCAATGCCTGTTCTTACAATTTTATTCAAATTGCAAATTCAAATCCCTCGTCACTGGTATTTCTTTTTTTTTTTTTTCTGTTTGTTAATATTATCCTTGTTCTAGAAGAATTCATGAGTCAAAAAGCTCTACATGACAAGTAGACAGACCTCCCCAGAGATTACTTGCAACAGGGCCAGTGCAAAATAAATCTGGAAACAATCTATTTGTTGGAAAGATTTGGAGAACCATCTAAAGATTTAGTGTTTGCATGATCATTTTTGTTTCACAGTGTGCCTTTGATTGGCAGTAAGGCCACCTCTAAACATGTTCATCTCAAGAAAGAGTAAGTCAGCACAAGGAATTTATCAAGGTAGCAGTTACTTTTAACACCACAGAACTGGAGACCTGAGCAACTTCAAACAGTAAATCCTAAGTGCTGAGAAAGAAACTCTAGACAGTCAAGTCCAATGCTGCAGAGTCAAGAGAATCTATAACCTGTCACAGACCCTGACAGCTTTAATTTCTCACTAACCTCATTTGATAGATTAGGAAAAAACAGACAGAAATGGACCACAAATGAGTTCTTGATGATATACAGAAAGAGTAATTGAAATATAGTAATTCAGTCATTCATCCAACTATCTGACATTTATTGAAGACCTACAAAATGTATGGCATCCACTGAGATAATTGACTTGTGGAACAGACTTGTAAACGTGTAGTTATCATGTAAGAAGATTTTTGTAAGTATAGTTTTTTTTTCCACTTTGTTCATCACAAAACTGTCTTTTTCCCCACATTGGTACATGGAAAAAAATAAATTTTTTTAATCTTTGTTTTTTTTTAATACTTTAAGTTCTGGGATACATGTACAGAATGTGTAGGTTACATAGGTATACATGTACCACAGTGGTTTGCTGCACCCATCAACCTATCATCTATATTAGGTATTTTTCCTAATGCTATCCCTACCCTAGCACCGCCCCCACCCCGACAGGCCCCGGTGTGTGATGTTCCCCTCCTTGTGTCCATGTGTTTTCATTGTTAAACTCTGAGTGAGAACATATGGTGCTTATTTTTCTTCTGTTTAGTTTGCTGAGATTGATGGTTTCCTGCAAAGGACCTGAACTCATCCTTTTTCATGGCTGCATAGTATTCCATGGTGTATATGAGCCAGATTTTCTTTATCCAGTCTATCATTGATGGGCATTTGGGTTGGTTCCAACTCTTTGCTATTGTGAATAGTGCTGTAATAAACATACACGTACATGTGTCTTTATTGAATGATTTATAATCCTTTGGGTATATACCTAGTAATGGGATTGCTGGGTCAAATGGTATTTCTGGTTCTAGATCCAAGACACTTATGCGGCCAACAAACATGAAAAAAAGCTCATCATCCCTTGTCACTAGAGAAATGCAAGTCAAAACCACAATGAGATACCATCTCACGCCAGTTAGAATGGCAATCATTAAAAGGTCAGGAAACACCAGATGCTGGAGAGGATGTGGAGAAATAGAAATACTTTTACACTGTTGGTGGGAGTGTAAATTAGTTCAACCATTGTGGAAGACAGTGTGGCAATTCCTCAAGGATGTAAGTGTAGTTATTAATTGATTACTGCCTAGGGTTATGACTTCTGTTTTAAAAAATCACATTCACAATAACATTAAAAATAATAAAATTAAGATACACAGAAAAAGAAACAAAAAAATGCACAAAGCTTTACAGAGAAAATTATAAAATAATATTGATGGACATAAAGCCATTAATAAAGGTGGAGATATAGTGCAGAGTAAGTACTCACTTAACATCATCAATAGGTCCTTGGAAACTGACTGTTAAGGGAAACAATGTATAAAACAAAACCAATTTTACCATAGACTAACTGATATAAATAATAATTAAGTTTCTATGGCATATTTCTGGTCATAAAATCACCAAAATTCTAAATAAAGACCCAAAACACTTCTAATATTTATCACTGATATTAATATGAGTTATATGTATATTTAAGAAAGGTTAAGAAAAGGTAATTATTTACTCAAGCTGAATGCTTTCATGGCACAGTGTTTATTGTCATGCATTTGCATGATTATCTTTACGGAAATTTACTTTCACAATAATTAACATTCATTCATTCACCTTCCAATCTGCTTATTCAAGTTAAGGGAGCCCCATCCTGGGAGGCTCTCCCAGCAGCTCAGGGCACAGGGCAGGAGCCCACCCTGATAGGATACCATCCCATTGCATGTTCACACACCCCTTCCCGCAACTCGCTCAGACTGGGACCACGTTCATATGCCAGTTCATTTCACGTGCACATCATTGGGATGTGTAAGGCAAGTGGAGTACCCAGAGAAAATCCACACAGACATGGAGTGAACATGCAAGCCACACAGTCAGGGGCCAGTGCTGGAAATCATTCCTATTTTTCTCGTCAACGTTATAATGAAAGATGTTGAACAAAGTCATGCTATTGAAGGACCTGCTATAATCCTAGAATCATGGATGAGAAGATGAAATAGTATAAAGTTACCAGTGTTTTCCCAGTTAAAATATTAAACTAAGCTAATGCAAGCTACATTAAAATTGTAGTAGTGTTTTTCATGAAACTTTTTGAGCATCTATCTATTACTACAAGATCAAGAGCAGTAAAGAAAATTTTAAAGAATACGAATGAAGGGAGAAATCTTACCTACTATATGCCAAAATTTATGACATAATTAAAATAGTATAACTGGCACATAGACAAATTGACCAGTAATCAGAATAGTAAGTGCAGAAAAACAGATTCATGAATGTCTTAAAACTTGATAATGATGGGAACGGCAGGACATCTGGAGTGGCCACTGCCATCACTCAACTGCAGCGGGGAGGTGTGGGTGCTGGCTGTAGGAGCAGCAGTGGTGGTGGTGGGACCCCTGTGCCCCACATCCCCGATGCAGCTGACTGTATCACTTCCACCCTCTCACAGCTGGGCAGGACCTTCTCCCAAACCCAGAGGCTCCACCATGGCGGGATGAGGGGGTTGCCGGCTCCACCATGGCGGGATGAGGGGGTTGCCGGCTGGGCCTGGTCCTGCACACTGGGAACTTGCTGTGCTTCTCCGGGCCTACCATGGCCACCCATGGAACAACAGGCATGCATGTTCTCCCCTGAGGCCCATAAAAGCCCTGGACTCAGCCAGACTTGGAGATAACAGGACAGCCAGCTGCAGAGAGGAGCTACTCTCTCTGCTAAGAGCTAAACACTTGTTGGGACATCTTGGCTATGAAGAGGAGCTACCCACTGTGGGTCTCCTCTGAGGTGTTCTATTATTCAGTAAAGCTCCGCTTCATCTTGCTTACCCTCCAGTTGTCTATGTACCTCATTCTTCCTGGACACAAGACAAGAACTCGGGACCCACCAAATGGCAGGGCTAAAAGAGCTATAACACAAAAAAGGCCAAAACACGCCCCTTGTACATCACCTTGCAAGTGACAAGAAAGAGAGAAGAGCTGCAGCCCTTTGGGGAGCTCAGACCTAGGAGCTCCCTGAGTGAGGGCTGTGACATCCTCTTTAGGGCTCTGTGGTTCCTGGCATGTCCAGGCTTCCAGGTGCCACCACATTCTGCAGTGTCAATGGAAGCTGTTCATGGTAAGTCTGATCCAGCCACAGCCTCAGAGGGAGCTGACACCCATGTTGGTGCCTGGAGCTGCCCGCCCCACCACAGCCGGTGTGTCTGGCTGTGTGCAGTGGACAGAGCCCATGCTTGTTCACATACCCCTTGCTGCTCTGCACCTGGCTTGCCCTTGGCAGGCACGGGATCTAGGCTGGTATTGTGAGCTGAGCACAACCTGCTAGCCCAAGTGGGCAGAATGAGCCCAGCATGCCAGAGCAAAACTCGAGCAAAGGTGCCACTGGCCACAGAGGTTTCCATCTGGTGAGAAGACACCCCAAGGAACCCACAACAATAACATACCAGAGGTAAAATTAATTAATAATGCTGAAATAATTTGTAATTTATATGAACGTGTACTTTATATGGTACACAAAGATAATCTACACACATATTAAGTATCTATAAAAAGCAAACTTTTAAAAACACGTTTCTAAATATATAACAATTTAAATGACCAGAACATTGAGAACAAATTAGACAGTAAAAGCATAAAATATAAGAACAAAGATGGATTTATTGAAATGGTTATGTAAAAGCAAAACATTTATATAATACACAGATAAGAAATAAAAGACTGCAAGTAATATTAAAAGTGAAAATAATAGCAATGCACAACACTGCCGATATTTTGTGTTCGAAGTATATAAATCTCTTTCTCCCCTACATCCTATAAACCAATAGGAAATACATATAATAAATGGACAGAGATTATGAACAGACAGTTCACATAAGAGAAAACACAAATAGAAAATAAAAAATGGACATACGCTCAATTTCACTTGAAATATAAAAAATGAAAATATAAACAATAATTTATCACATCATGCTGATGTGTCCTTTTCTATGTTTGAAAATAGAGAGAAACTGGAACTCACTTTACTGTGCAGAGGGTAAATTGGAATAGCTCTTATTAATGAGTACTATGGTAATATCTTCTAGAGCAGAAGATGTATAACTTCCTTCCACCAAGCAATTCTATTATTCCTAAAAAGCTCAGAAAAGTGAGCAAGGAGTTATATCAAGGAATATTTTTCACATCATGGTTTGTAATGGTGGAAAATTGGAAACATCTCAATATTCATGATAGGAGAATGGATAAATATACTGTGGTTAAGGCCACACAGTGGATTGCCATAAAGCAGCAATGTAAATGACAGAGCTACAGAGCTACATTCATATCTACACCTAGGTCATTATCTATTGAGCTAGATAAATCTGAAAAAAAAGCGATGTTAAATAAATAAACGAAGTTGCAGATGGAAAATATAGTGTGATATTACTCATATAAAATGCAATATGGAGATTATAATAGAGTATGGTATATTGTATATAATATACATTCATGCATATAGTTTGCTTCTTACAGCTGCATGTATATCACTGACTAGGGTTAAAAAATATTTATGAGGACAGTAAGCACATCCAAAATAGTGGTTACCTTTGGAGTAAAGGATGGAATGAGATTGGGAAAGTATCAAAGGCATAACCAGCTGTAGCTATGAAGAGAGCAATAATAGGAGGAAAAAAATGTAATCTAAATATAAAACAGAAAATATAAGATTTGTTAAAATTAGATGGCAGATACAGATGTTAGTAATATTCTCCACATTTTCCTTATATTTAAACTAAAATTATGCAAATGTTAAGTTTACTCAAATTAAGAATTTCTAGCCTAAAACGTTTAAGTTTGAACCACTCAACAGGGAGTCCTTGAATGTTCTGAAATCATACAGTAGTAAAATAAAAACCACTTTCTTCAGCTTAGCAGCAAGAAAACCTCACTGACTGCAAATAAATATAATCAACCTTGACCTATTTCTGAAACTCAGATGTATAACCGTCTTTTTACATGTCTACTTGCATATCCCAGATGGTTTCCCTAAACTTCCTTCTTAAATGTGCTATGCCTGCAGTCTTCCGATTCTAAGATAACAATTCCATCTATCCAGTTGGCTTATAAACTTTGGAGTCAGCCATGTCATTTTTGTTCACTCGCCATATCCAGTTATCTCTAGATCTTACTGGCTCTATATTGAAATATATTCATGTTTTACCATTTCTCACCACCTCCATTGCTACCATCTCCATCCAAATCACCATTTCTCTTGCGTTACTAAAATGGCCCCTAATGGGGTCCCACTATTTCTATTTGTGATACCCTACATATTCATACAGAAGCCAGAATAATGCTTATGAGACAAGGTAATTTCGACATTTACTTGAAAATTCCCAATACCTCCCTATAGTGAATGCAATAAGGTGTCACTCAGATATCGTCTAAAGTAAAAGAATACCCATTCCCTAGTCGTTTTGGCTGCTAATAACTGGGTCCCTTTCTAATAATTTTCTTTGGCTGAAGGAAATTGCCTCATCCAAGTTTGTACTTTCTTCCTAGAGGCAGGTCTCACCCAGTGACTGGCCAGTGCCGTGGTACAAAGGTCCAGGCCACTTTAGACAATCTCTGATGGGTCATCTCAACTCTAAAGCTTCCCATGTGATTTTCGGAGCTTCTGTTGCAACTACATTACAGTCGAACCACTAACACTCTGAGAAAGTAGGAATTGATGCCCACATGGGAAAAAAAAAGTAAGTAAAATTTAAGTAATCATAGATCCCTAAATGGGATTCTGCACTTTAGGTAAGGTAAATTTTTATAATAAAGAATCTCCCCTTACCTCCCCGGACAGGAAGACTGACTTAGTGGAGGTGATTTTTTTTAAGGCCAAGATTAAAGCCATGGGGACAAGGACTGAAAAAAAGGGTAGCAGAAGCTTCAAAGTTGTAAAAGTGTAATGAAAGCAAAGATCCAACCTTTGCACAGTATCTCCTTATTAATGCATTGCCTACAGGCCACAAGGTCATCAAAACCTACATTGCTTGCTCAGGGTTGATTTATGTATTCCTTGCAAGAAAAAAAAATTCTTCTCTAGAGTCTCTTTGATAAGAAGCTATTATAATATTCTGCGTTTTGAATACATTTAATGCATGTTCATACCAATTTTATTATCTAACACCTAATGTAATCTTCACACAAAGCCACTAGTGAAATCAGTAGGACCAGCATTATTCCCAGATGGCATGAAAGGACACTCAAACACAAAGGCTTTGCTAAATACCTAAGATCACACTAAATTCATCAAGGAGTTTGAATCTTTCTGCTAAATATAATCATGCTTTTCTGTTTCCTGCAAGAAACTGCTGTGCCAGGAAAAGGGGACTAAGAAGCTTCAGTGGATAATAACCAAATCTGAGATCAAAAGTGTTTTCAAGTTTTTGTTAGAAACAAATCTGTTAAGAAAATGCAAACTGTAAAGGCACTAAAGTAACACACAGATAAAACATAAGCTCATAGTAAGAAGGAAAAAAAATACCAAAAACCCTTATTTAAAAGGAGATAATTTAGTACAAGTGACATTGTAGTTTATTGCACATCGACAAAGCATATTTCCTTTGTTTCCCTTTTAAATTATGAGGAACATCAATCACTCAGGAGAAAAGAAGCATGTCAGAATATTATAAATCTCTGAAGTTCAATAAAAGCCTTAATTGTCTTGATTCAGAAAACCCTCCTCTGGGATTTCTTAAAATCTTGTTTCATTATAATTGAAAATTAATCAATATGCAGTTCTGATTACTTATACCCATGAAGGAGTTATTAAGACTCTGCATACAGAATGCCATGACTAGTTGATTAAGGGGAAAGAAAGTCAAACTCACTGTTAGTAGTGCAGAGAAGAAATAACAGTGAATTCACTTAGAATTCCATTTTCAATCATTGTGTAGGTAGAATTTAAGTCATTTCACAGTTATATTCACTCATCTGCTTAAGATACGGAACGCTGTAATTTCTTTGTCACAAATGCACTCTACAAATTGAGTTTAAGTTTTCAAGGTATTCTGCAGTGTGAGCCAGGTTGACGGCAAAAGGTCCTCTAATACTTCACCAAATGGTCCATGATTGTTATTTTGTAAGGATTGTATAGGAAAGTGTACAGCAAACTTTCATAAAACTTTGTGGCAAAATAAAAACAATGAAAAATTGAGGAACACTCCTTACAGTGTGCCCTGGAGATATATGTATAGGTCATGGATATCCTGTGAAAGATAAAACATTGTCAAGGGAGGAGAAAAATCTATGATGGGCAAGAAAACACTGGATTTTAGCTGTGTTATTGTGGTAAGTCCAGGCCAACAATTCTTGGCCAGTTAGAAGAATTAGTATACAAATGGGTATAATTTGTATACTAATTATGCTGCCATAATTCAGTCACCTCCCACCGGGTTCCCCCCATGATACATGGAATTCTGGGAGTTACAATTTGGATGGGGACACAGCCAAACCATATCACTATGTCTTTGCTATTGTGAATAGTGTTGCAGTGAACATATGTATGCATGTATGTTTGTAATAGAATGATTTGTATTCCTTTGTGTATATACCCAGTTATGGGATTGCTGGGTCAAATAGTATTTCTGGTTCTAGATCTTGAGGAATCCCTACACTGTTTTCACAATGGTTGAACTAATTTACATCCCCACCAACAGTGTACAAGTGTTGCTACTTCTCTGTAACTTTGCCAGCATCAGTTGTTTCTTGTCTTTTTAATTATAGCCATTCTGACTGGCATGAGATGGTATTTCATTGTGATTTTGATTTGCATTTTCTCTAATGATCAATGATGTTTAACTTTTTTCATATGTTTGCTGACTGCATGAATGTCTTCTTTTGAGAAGTGTCTGTTCATGTCCTTTGCCTGCTTTTTGATAGGGCTGTTTGCTTTTTACTTGTAAATTTGTTTAAGTTCCTTGTAGATTCTGGATATTAGACCTTTGTTAGATGGATAGGTTGCAAACATTTTCTCCCACTCTGTAGGTTGTATGTTCACTCTGATTATAGTTTCTTTTGCTGTGCAGAAGCTCTTTAGTTTAATTATATCCCATTTGTCAATTTTTGCTTTTGTTGCAATTGCTTTTGGTGATTTCTTTCCCAATGACTTTTGGTGAATCTTTCCAAAACCAATTGCTTTTGGTGAAATCTTTCCCAATGACTATGTCTTGAATGGTGTTGCCTAGATTTTCTTCTAGGGTTGTTACAGTTTTGGGTTTTACATTTAAGTCTTTAATCTGTCTTGAGTTATTTTTTGTATAAGGTGTAAGGAAGGGGTCCAGTTTCAATTTTCTGCATATGACTAGCCAGTTCTCCCAGTAACATTTATTAAATAGTGAATTCTTTTCCTATTGATTGTTTTTGTCAGGTTTATTGAAGATCAGACAGTTGTAGATGTGCAGTCTTATTTCTGAGTTCCCTATTCCGTTCCATTGGTCTGTGTGTCTGTTTTTGTATCAGTACCATCCTATTTTAATTACTGTAGCCTTGTAGTATAGTTTGGAGTCTGGTAGCACGATGCCTCTAGCTTTGTTCCTTTTGATTAGGATTGTCTTGGATATGTGAGCTCTTTTTTGGTTCCATATGAATTTTAGAAGTTTCTTCTAATTCTGTGAAGAATGTCCATTGTCATATTTAATCCTTACAACATTCCTGTAAGTCTTAATTATTAGCCCCATTTTGCAGATGAAAAAACTGAAGCTCAGAAAAATAATCTAAAATTTTCCAAAGCTTTTAATGTTAACTTCTACTTTCTTTCTGAGAACTCGTTTAACTAAATGTCAGCTGTACATCTTCACTTGGAAATTCCAAATACCTTAAATTCAATATGGCCATAATTGAACACAATCTTTCCGTATATATTTCTTATTTGGTATTGTGTAGTTCAACCTGCAGCCATCTTAGATGCTACATAGACAGAAGCTACTTTTCAGTAAGACAAGGAAATATCGGACTAATACTAAGCCTAAATACTAAGCCTAATCTGCATGATGCCAGATATATTCCAAACTTCTTGGGTACATGAGCCATGAAATTGTATTTTCTTGAAGCTAGCTCAAATTGGGCTTATTTGTAATTTTAGATTACTTTTCTGAACTTCAGTTTTTTCATCTGTAAAATGGGGCTAATAATTAGGTTTATTTGTCTTAAATTTCAAAGATCACAATATGGGCAGATTTTAATTTTTCAGATTCTGTGTATATTCTAGCAGCTAGGTTAGAGTCCCAGGCAAACGGAGGCTGGGTTACAGTCCCAGGTTTCTCTGTCAAGAACAGACACTGGTTTAAAGTTCAAGACTCCTGTGTTCAAAGACATAGAGGCTATGTGAGAGTTCTACACTTTTTTTGCTTGCAAAATATGATAAGAATGTGGGAGCTTCTCAATTGACTGACATCTCTCAACACCTTTCAGAACCTCCTACTGTCTATATGCTCTGCTACTATGTCACTAATTTTGTCTGCTTCCTCTCTTACTGGCATGATTTCACTAAGGATAATTTGTAAACATGAATGTCTTCCCTAAACAGGCTCCTTTAAGAGCTCTCCCTTCTATTATTTCTGTTCCTCCTTCCTCCTTTTACCATCTTACCATCTTCAATCTTTCCTTAAGTCTCTTTAATCGTTTGATCTGCCCCCCTTCAAACATCTACCTCTTCTAATCCTCTGTTTATCCCCTGGAGACTTTCTGCTACACATTCCAGCCCCTCAACTCTCTATGGTCACTTGAACTTTAGGCTCCTGTCCCCATTGGGGGTTCTCAAGGAACTCATGGACCCCCAAAATAAACTATATAGCAGGACAAAATACCTTAAAACTCCTCCACAAACGTTGATAAAAAGAATTATTTTTAATATTGAACACGTTAACCTTACTTTGTCCCATTTGTCAGAAAGAATTAGGATAAAAATAGGAACTGGGGCAAAGACGAGAGCCAACTATTTTATATAAGCCACTGAGTTTCATATTACTGTGTTTACCTTATTCATGGCTATAAGATTTCTGCATCTGTCTATATGTTTACGTGGGTATGTAAATGTTATGTATATGTGGTATTTTTCTACCTCCAAATGTTATTACCACATAAGTTTATAACATCCTGTAAAGGATCTCTATTCTGATTGGTTTCAAGATCAGTAAGAACTTATGTGAGTTAAATATTTTTTAAATTCCACAAAATATAGAAACTAACCTAAATACTTTTCAAATTTATTTAATTTGGGTAAATATTTGGCATATAAGACTAGTTTGATATTTTTTAAAAAATTATGACAAGTAATTTGGGGCACAGACTTCTTATGGAGTTGCTTATACAACTTTGAGTCAATACTGTTGAACTGATGTAAGAATTTTCAAAACTCTAGTAGAAAAACTAAGAGGTTCTTGAAACTACTAAACCAAGATCAAGGAGAACAAGAATTAATTACATAAGACTGAATGAACTAATAAAAATGACTTCTTTGTAATGGCTTTTTATGGGGACCATTGCTAGTTCTCTAATTTTTACTTTCTGGATATAAGGGACCCCTTTCTCTTTTCTCTTATTTTATTTGTGTGTGTGTGTGTGTGTGTGTGACAAAGCCTCACTCTGTTGCCCAGGCTGGAGTGCAGTGGCGTGATCTCATGCCTCAGCCTCCCGAGTAGCTAGGATTACATGCGCCCACCACCACTCTCAGCTAATTTTTGTATTTTTAGTGGAGATGGGGTTTCACCATGTTGGCCAGGCTGGTCTCAAACTCCTGACCTCAGGTGATCCATCCACCTCGGCCTCCCAAAGTGTTGGGATTACAGGCATGAGCTACCGCATCCGGCCTCTCTTTTCTCTTATCTATCGATTATTCACAGCAATTAGATTATACTTTTATAAAGAGAAATAAAACATTATTTTTCTCCCCTACTGATCTATGTAGAATTCAGAAACTCATATTCAGTGTTCTCATTTTCTTTTTTTTTTTTTTTTTTTTTGAGACGGAGTCTCGCTCTGTAGCCCAGGCCGGAGTGCAGTGGCCGGATCTCAGCTCACTGCAAGCTCCGCCTCCCGGGTTCACGCCATTCTCCGGCCTCAGCCTCCCGAGTAGCTGGGACTACAGGCGCCCGCCACCTCGCCCGGCTAGTTTTTTTTGTATTTCTTAGTAGAGACGGGGTTTCACTATGTTAGCCAGGATGGTCTCGATCTCCTGACCTCGTGATCCGCCCGTCTCGGCCTCCCAAAGTGCTGGGATTACAGGCTTGAGCCACCGCGCCCGGCCAGTGTTCTCATTTTCATGGCAATATAATTATTTGCATAAGAATCTGTCCTCCTTCTAACAAGTCGTAATTGGAAAAACTGGCTATATAACCAAGTATTTGACAAAGTTGTGTTTGAGAATTCCGATGCATTGAATCAGATATAACCAGGCAGTTTTAAAGAACTGAGGTTGAATTTATGAAACCAACACTTATGAAGCTTTATTAGGCAAACCAGCATTATACCTTCCTATTCCTATCTAACAGGCGAGTAAACAGGGTGACTTCCTGGCAGGCACAGAAATCTTAGGATATTTTGGGGACATAAAGAAGAGGAATTTACCCAAATCTGTAGGTACTGTTGATGAAGTCTAGTGCTGAGTGCCATGGCTTGGCCTCCTAACCGTGAGAGGCTTTTAAAAGTCTAATCTGAGATTGCTTACGAAATGTTCCAGTAAAGCAAACTTAACAAGGCCTATATTGCCAATTACCATTTTTGATACACTTATGTAAATGATCAGGCCAAATCTAATAAGACCAGATTTGTTTCATAAATGAAAATAATTTCACATTGTTATCTTTAATTAAAAAGAAGAGTGACTATAGAGAGAAATGTTTTGTTTCAGTAGAAAACTATATAGCACACCTTTGTGGGTTGTTAAGATTTAGTTCTGTTCATTGTCTTTGAGCTGTTTTACATCTCTTGTTAAGCTACATTTTATTTATTCTTTATCTACTATAAATTAGACGGGGTCCTGCTGTTGTGCATATTTTGTCAGCTCTCAAATTCTCAATTTTGTATTTTTCTTCAATATTTTTCTACAACACTCCAAGTTACCATTTCCAATTTGTCTCCCACTCTCCTGATTTAGATCTCTGAGAACTAAACCCTGACTGCCCAGAACTTTACTGGGACTCTAAGTTGTCTTGCAGTTGACCTTTCTCCCAAAGATCTAAAGAAACCTTTGAAGGTGAAGCTGCACAGCTTAATATAAGCTTTAAGAGCTCATTACTACAAGAGGTTGGGCAAATTTCATGCCTGCTATTGTGCAGGCTGCTCAGGAAATTCACCAAACACCTGCACTTTCCATGCTCTTCTCCCGGAAATAACCACTCTGTCACTGATGTCTATGACATGAAAGACATTCAAACTTCCAACCAAGAAATCTGTCACGTTGCTACCACTGTCCTCACCTGACCACTTAAAGAAGCTTTGGGTCTGAAATCCAGACATCTTCACCAGCTGCTCTCCAGAATCAGAAACTGGGTTTGTGGTTGGCTACAATCGTTCATTTTTGTTTTTATTTTGTTGTCATAGAAATGCCTCTTATTGAATACCTGATGGCTCACACCATCCAGCAAATATCCTTTAATACCAAGTCTCAACAGATAGTTCAGCTGTTCCTTAATAGACAAGAGAGGACCAAACGGGCGAGGTGCAGGCACTCATGCCTGTAATCCCAGCATTTTGGGAGACCGAGGTGGACAGGTCACCTGAGCCCAGGAGTTTGAGACCAGAGTGGGCAACATGGCAAAACTCGAGTCTACAAAAAATACAAAAATTAGCTCAGCTCAGTGACATGCAGCTGTAGTCCCAGATACTTGGGAGGCTAAAGCAGGAGAATTGCTTGAATCCAGGAGGCAGAGGTTGCAGTGAGTCAAAATTGTGCCATTGCATTCCAGCCTGAGCAACACAGTCAGACACTTTCTCAAAAAAAAAAAAAAGAAAGAAAAAGAAAAAGAAAAGAAAGTAGACTTATACTGTTCAGAGGAAGACTGTCTCTTGAACAAGCATCTTGTCCTTACTCAAGCATTAGTCAGGCTCCACTGAACCCTCTTTTCAACTAGGCCTTGACCTTGGCCCTGTCCTCTCTTTGGATGCCCTAACCTAGCCTCAGCAAGAAACCTGCTAAGACAATTTAGTGAGGATCTCCTCACCTTTGAAATCTGATGAAGTTGCTCATTCTCCGCCTTTAATTCCCTACCTTTAAGTCCTTGGCTTGCATTCAGCAAGAATCTTGTTAGGTGAGGTTAACAAGAACCTTCTACCCTTAATGTCTATTAATATTAGTGATCTGCTATTCACTGACTCCCTCACCCTGCTCCTTAGCCATAAATCCCCAGCTGTCTTTACTGTATTCAGAGTTGAGTCCATTCTCTCTCCCCTATTGCAATAGCTTTATTGCAATAGGTTGAAGAAAGTCTTCTTTTCCATTTTAAAAAATGTCAGAATAGCTCTTTCTTTAACAAAGCAAGCCCCTACCTATAGAATTCAACAGCCTTGCTAAGAAGAATTAAGAAATGGGTAACATGTATTTTAAGTAAACCACAGAAGAGACAATTTAAATATCCCACATAATTGTTTCTCACTGACAAATGGAAACTATTTAATCCTGTTATAAGAACTATGTACCACAGTTACATAAGTTTAAGACCATAAGTTTTGGATACAATTTTTTTTTTTGTTTCAATCCTGGTTTTGCCACTTACTAACTGTAGGACTTTGGGAAATTAAAGAGAAACTCTAATCTTCACTACCCCATGAGGTTGTTGTATTGGATGTTTATAGTTAATATGTGTAAAGCATTTACAAAACTACCTGGCACAAAATAAATTTTAACAAGTGTTTTTTTGTTATTTTATTCTTGTCACATCCCTACACAAGTAAGGGTTTCGGATCAAAGGGACATTTGATAACTTTCTAATTTTGTTTATTGTTACATAAAATCCTGCTCAATCCCAGACTGATTGGGTTAACAATTGGGTTAACTCAATTAGACTGAGTTAGGATAGAAAATATTTCATTGGAATAGGCCTCTAGCATGCTATGCTTGGGATACTACAAGAAAGATTTTTAGATCCTCATGGTAACAAAATAATAGGATTATTACCATAAATACCCCCCAAAACAGCTCAAGATACTTTATCCCACTTCTCATCATCCATGAGCATTACTGATGCATTCTCTGGTGCTCCAAAAATTATCGATGATGTTTTACACTTCTGAAGGGCCAATTATTTCAGGGCATGGCTAAGAAAAGTATGCTTATAACCAATTTTTGACTTTATTTAGTATAAACACAATGCTTCTTTTTTCAGTAAGTATTCCCATAAAGAAAACCAGACTTCAGTAAAGAAAACTTAGTTCAAATTATTATATTAAGGTAACTATCCTTTAAAACAATTCAAAGTACATTTTAGCTTTTGGTAATGTTGCTTAATTTTCTAACCACAATTGCAATTTGCAAACTTCAAAATCCCTGTCAATTATGGGCGAGAAGAAAATTTGCCACATAATTACCACTGAACATGAAATAATTTAGTTCACACAAATAGGCATCTTTTATGCATTTTCCCCTTGTCAGTAACAGTCATACGAATAGAAGTTGTAAAGGTCAAGAAGAAAATTATTTCTACCCACAAAGCTCCCAGACCATTATCTGAAATTCTACAATAGATTGTATCCATGTTGTTGAGGGAAAGAGGGTGTCAGAAGTTTGTCAAGCTTCTGTGGTCACTGAACCACACAGAAGCATGACACATTCTATTGTTTTGGTGGTCAGAGACCTCTCATGATGCCCAGATGTGCAGAGAGGTATTTGAACCACACTTGGTATTTTTTTGAGCAAATAACAAAGCCCTGTTTTCCAAGGGACCTGTTCCTACTTTCTTATGAGGTTCAACAAAGAGAATATATTTGTTTCATAAAAAAAAATTGTAGGTAACCAATACCACAAGTTTGTATAAGGAGCATTAAGCTCTCTCTGACTCATGATATACAGATGCATGTTTACTCTTCTATTTGTCTTTGCTCTTTTCCAACCTCAAACTAATCTCTCAGATGACAAAAATCACCTACCCTTTATCTTTGCATCTCTCACACTATCAAAGCCTGATTCTTTGTGACCACTGGCAGTGAATAAATGTTATTTTTTTAAATTTAGTTGATTATTGTTCATCTCTAAAACCAGAAGTTGTGTGTTTACTTAGGGGAAAATGGGCTTTAATGAATTATTTTTTGATTAAAAATAAGCTATTTTACCATCCTAATTGCCATGGACTTGAGAATAGTTTCACAGAGATGACTTTAACATAATTAAAGACAAGAAATAATTGTTTCCTCATTCCCAAATGCCAACAGTTTGCAAATTATGTCACAAAACTCACCATAGAAACATGTTTTTTTCCAAGGGTAATACAGAGGAGGAAGAATACTGTTCTGTTTCTATAATGAAAGTGGGTAGAATTTGTCCTTAAAAGTCATGATGAAATTGTTTTTAAAGTTTGTGTGACTGTAATTACCCTGGGGCTGAATGTAGTAAATGCCATCTATAAAACAAAAAAAGGCAATACAATTAACTTCACTCCTTAAATGGTTATGCCTTCTGACTATGGGATGGGGGAGAAGGCATGATTTTTAAAAATCAATTCCTCTTGAATTGTTGAATAGACTAGCCCATTGGAAGGCCTTCTGCTAAAAAGAAATATGTAAATCTTCTGATGACTTCCTAAAGAAAATAAAATTATTAAAAATAAATATTTAAGTGGATTTGTAAACGCTATTCAGAGTAGAATTGGTGTGTCTATGTTCTAATGTGTTTTCTATGATGTTTAAGATTTACCCTATATTCAAATGATTTCTTCTGGTTAAGACTTTATGTAGGCTGAGCACGGTGCCTCACGCCCGTAATCCCAGCACTTTGGGAGGCCAAGGCGGGCAGATCACGAGGTCAAAAGATCTAGACCATCCTGGTCAACATGGTTAAACCCCGTCTCTACTAAAAATACAAAAATTAGCTCATTGTAGTGGCGTTTGCCTTTAGTCCCAGCTACACGGGAGGCTAAGGCAGGAGAACTGCTTGAACCTGGGAGGCGGAGGTTGCAGTGAGCCGAAATCATGCCACTGCACTCCAGCCTGGTGACAAAGCAAGACTCAGTCTCAAAAAACAACAACAACAAAAAAACACACACAACTTTATGCAACTATATTTGTACCATAAACTATCAACAATAAATATGCCCTTTGTGCTACAGTCGGACAATGCGATAGAAACCATAGACTCTTCTGAGCTAGCCAAAGAGCTTACCAGGTATCAATCTCTGCCTTATAGGAGATCATCTTCATGAGTCTGAGCCATCCTGACCTATTCAAAATTGAGCTGATTTGGGGGTATACTATTGTAGCATACAAATGCACTAAGTCACAGATACTCATGGAAACAAGGAGGCTTTTTTCCTCTTAAATATGGAGATGAGAAACTACAGTCTGTAGTACCAGCCATGGATGAGGGTGAACCAGCCTCACTACACTAAAAGATCTTGGAACTATCAGCACATGTTACTAAGAGGGCAAAATTATCGGTGCAGAAATAATGAAGGAAATAGAGTATTGTTTCCATTGCAACTAATAAGGGGGTATTTTTCTTCATTACAAAGCCTTGACTTCCTTAGCAATGAACTTGTCTCTTAAGCTAACCCTCACCAAGTCAGTAGTATACAATGAGTTAAAAATATGTCTTAACAGTAATGATTCTAAAATCTATTGTCCAAGGAAACTTAGCCAAAACTCATAGTCTTCCAACCCTCCCACTTCTATAGAACCAAGTATCCAGACTTTCTCTGTTCTCTTGGTTCATCATTTTGTAAATACTGGGCACCAACTCTTGAGCAGGCACTATGTGTGACACAGGGAATAAAATGATCATTACTCTCTTGTTGCTCAGAATCTTATAGTACACACACCTAAGAAAAATAATTTTAACAATAGAGTATTGTTATAAGAGTCACACAGCAGGCGGTGTTGATTCTTGGTTGGAAATCAAGGAAAACTTCAACAACAGGAAGATACTGTGGCATTACAATAAAGTATAAAAAAAGAGGAAAGGGTGGTTCATTAAGTTCAATAGTTTAACCCTAGCTTAAAACTATCCACAACTCCGTATTGCTCTTAAAATAAACTTTAAAGTCCTTATTGACAAGGTCTTTATGGTCTACATGAGTTGACTTCTGATTAACTGTCCAGCATTATCACTGGATTTTGTCCACTAGATTTTCAGAATGTGCATTTTTAAAGTATTGACTATATTTCTACCATGAACCAAGCATTGTGCTAGGCCCTGGGAACACAGTTGTAATGGCAATTAAAGTCCACATGGGTGAGAAAGATAATAAATTAATAACCAAATAAAATTATGGTATGTAGTAAGAACGATGAAATAAAGAAAGAAGGTGTGGTAACAGAACGATGAAGTAGGAGTTAGTCTGGGGTGGGTTTAGGGCTTACTGAACAAGTGATAGTTAAGAATAGATCTGAAGTTAAAGGAAGAACCCGCCTTATCGAAAGCCTGGAAAAAATGCGTAGGTCAAGTTAGTGATTGGAGACAGGAGGGCGGGGTCCCTGGCAAGGGCTCCACCTTCAAGTCTGGGCCTGCAGCCCTAAATGAGAACAGTCATTCATGTTTTCATGCCTGAATGTTGCCCTTTCCAAGACCACTCTGGCCCACCCCACCCCCTATCCTGCGCCCCTAAGAACTCCAAACCCCAGGCTCCCAGAGCAGAGGAACTGCAGAGTGGCGGAACTGCAGAGTGGCAGAGCAGCAGAGCGGCAGGGCAGAGAAGGAGAGAAGAGACAAGCAGCTGAATATTGAGAGGAGAAGAGGTAACTGAGTGTGGGAGATTACAGATAGACGCGGCTTAACTTCAGACGGCGCGACTTTGGAGAGGAGCGGCTGGGCTTCAGGGAATGATCGCCTTCTTCCCACTCCTTCCCCTTTCCAGCTCTCCGTCCATCCCACTGAGAGCCACTTCCATCACTCAGTAAAACCTCTGCATTCACCATCCTTCAAGTCCATGTGACCGGATTCTTCCTGGACACCGGACAAGGACCCGAGTACCAAGAGGGCAGGGTTTAAGATTTCTCACCTTGACTCTCCACTGAGCTGGTTAACACATAGCCATCTGCAGATGGCAACTGCTAAAAGAGCATTAATTGTAACACACCCGTAGACACTATCGTGGGGCTGGAGCCAAAGCTCACCCCAGCCACCGCACCTGCTCGCCTGGGTGCTTCCCCTCCCACGAGGGGTTTGAGCGCAGTGGCTGAGTAAGCAAGCCACAACCCTGAAGCAAGTCCGGTGACGGGGTCCAGGGAACTCCTCCGTCTTACTAGGGTTCTCCAGAGGGACAGAACTAATAGGATATATTTATATATGAAAGGGAGTTCATTAAGAAGAATTGACTCACATGACCACAAGGTGAAGTCCCACGAGCGTCTGCAAGTTTAGGAGCAAGGAAGCCAGTGGTGCCTCAATCCGAGTTCCAAAAGTAAGGAAGCTGACAGTGCAGCCTGCAGTCTGTGGCCAAAGGCCTAAGAGCCCCCGCAAAAGCCGAAAAACCTGGAGTCTTGTTGTTCGAGAGCAGGAAGTAGACAGCATGGGATACATACGAAGGCCGGTAGACACAGCAAGTCAGCTTCTACCTTCTTCTGCCTTTTTCTAGCCACCGTGGCAGCTGATTGGATGGTGCCCACATTGTGGGTGGGTCTTCCAGAGGGTAGGTCTTCCTCCCCCAGTCCACTGACTCAAATGTTAATCTCTGCTGGTAACACCCAGAAACAGTCAGGTACAATCCCAACAAGTTGTCGCTTAGTATTAACCATCACAGATCAGGAAATGGAAAGTAGAGTGATACCACGTCAGGAGGGACGGAGGGGCTTGATGATCCGAGACTTTGCAGGCCCCTTTAAGGGTCTGGATTTTATTCAAGGCACATATAAAATGCATTGAGCTCTCTTTTCACCTCAAGCTTTTGCACATGTGGTCCCTTTTGCCTGATTAACGCTCCTTCTACCTTTTGCACCTGGCTAATTGTTAATCCTATCAGAAAAAAAGTCTGAATTCACTTTTGCATCCTCAAGGATGGCTTCTGTTAGGTGTTTGATGATTGGAGAAAGGAATGAAAATATAGAGACTTTGTTTGCTTAATAAGACATTGATACATTGTGAAATAATCTCTCCTCCATTTCAATGACAAATAGCAAATAAAATTAAGATCTGGTGGAATAGGAGAGAATTAATCTTTAAGTTTGAGGAAAGAATCTACTTGCCTCCACTGAAGAGTACATACAAAGTATTGTATGTAATTCTTTACACTGTGTACTCAGAATTCTAAAAGCCATATTTTGGTCTTAATTTGTCTTGTGTTTTTTTGTTTGTTTGTTTGTTTGTTTTTGTTTTTGTTTTTGTTTTTGTTTTTTTGGCTCTTTTTATTCCGCTTTACACAACTGGTGCTATTTGCATTGAGGGAGGATGATAATTCTGCTAATCAATTGTGACTGGAAACTAGCCCCTATGAATAGATCTCCTTGCAGGTGAGAAATTCCTCAATAACTAAGAGATAGATAGATAGATAGATAGATAGATAGATAGATAGATAGATAGATATATGTGTGTGTATATATATATCTTATGTATATACATATCTTACACACACACATCCCAGCTCTCATACAATTACATAGTATGGGCCAGGCACGGGGCTAATGCCAATAATCCCAGCACTTTGGGAGGCTGAGGAGGGAGGATCACCTGAGGTCAGGAGTTTGAGACCAGCCTGGCCAATATGATGAAACCCCATCTCTACTAAAAATACAAAAGTTAGCTGGGTGCCTGTAATCCCAGCTGCTCGGGAGACTGATACAGGAGAATTTCTTGAACCCAGGAGGTGGAGATTGCAGTGAGCCAAGATGGTGCCACTGCACTCTAGCCTGGGCAACAGAGTCAGACTCCATCTCAAAACAAACAAACAAGCAAACAAAAAAATACATAGTATGAGGGATGGGAAATGCATATATATCCTAGGAGGAACTTCTATGTGGATATAAACACAGTGTTCATACAATTGTGCAAACACACACACAAAAGCAGGTGTGAAAGAAATTAGTACATATGTGTATAGCCACACACAGAAAAATGCATATATTCATAATGTTAAAAAATGAACAGTTTTGTATTAGTTCGCCAAGGATATTGAAAAATAAAGAACACCAAGGATGATGCAGGTACAGAGAACACTCAGACTGTCTCTCCTTTGGGAAGACAACTGTCTTTTAACAGAGCTATTGATATATGGAGTGTAGCTTACAGGAAGCATGTTGCTAGAACTTTCTAACGATTATGCCATGGTACTTTCTCACAAGAGGAATGTGGCTATCACTGCTGCTGTTGTCAAGGATATGCTTAACACATCCCATGAATAATTTCTCAGCTGCAAGGGCATCTATTCACAGGGCTAGTTTCCAGTAACAATTGGTTACCAGAAGCATCATCCTCTCTCAATGCAAACAGCTCCAGTTGTGTAAAGGAAAGAAAAAAAGAGCCAGTTGCTGTGAGTAATGACTAATTAGGAAACTTTTGACAAGGGTGTAATTTTAGTTGGTGATTCGCAGCACTGAGATAATTTCATGCTTTGTGAAAATCATTTGGTGAAAAGTTAATTTGAACCTAAACTTTATTTTTGTAGGAATCCAGTCAAATTGATTTGACACTGGCTAATAGTTTTATAACAAGCAATCAGAATGAAAGGACTTTAGGAAAAAATTTAAAAGCCTCTCTTTTTTGCCATGTGATATCTAAATAGCATCAGAAAGACTCCAGCAGCTATCAATAAACACCAAAAATGTGTAATTCAGTTTTGGCTAGGTGGGAATGGGAGAGAGAAGTCTGTATATTTATTTAACCATAATCATATAATTTAGGTAACTGGTGATCTCACTGTTCCAAATGCAAAATACTGGCAAATATTTATTTGGCTCAATTGATCTATTTTACAAATCTGTAAACATTTCAGTATGCCACATTCAACACAGTCTTTGAAATTCTTAAGTATGAGATGGATGGACCCTTATAGAATTTGACATCCAAAAGTAACACCAAAGCCTATAAAAGTTATCCATTTCTTCAGATTTCTGAAGGGAATCATAATTTTTAAAATACAGCTGGCTAATGTAATTATTATTTCCTTTGTAGTAACTATTTCTCAGTGGTAAACATATCTTTCTAAATCCTTTAATGCTCTGAGGATTTTTATGAATATTTTAAAAATTCACAATCCCACAATGTAATTCATTTTCTATGCTGTAAAATATCCAGAAAGAAGTGTTCTAATCAGCAGACTAAATGAATATTATAGGATTAGTTTATGTACCAATAGAGCAGAGATTGACAAACTTTTTCTGTAAAAAGCCAGATAATAAATATTAGACTTGTGAGCCATATATTCTCTATCACAGCTACTCAACATTGCTATTATAATTAAAAAGCAGTTATAGATAAAATATGTAAAGGGAGTATATCTGTGTTCTAATTAACCCTTTTTTTACAAAGCAAGTCATGAGCTAAATTTGGGGCATAGTCTATAATTTTTCAATCTCTTCTATAGAGGAATAAGAAACAGTTGATATTGAATATGCATTTTGAAGATAATGCCTTTATCATTGTGTTGAAGCCATCAGCTTTTATATAAGCTACATTAAGGACCAAAAATAACTAAATAATTGTATCTGTATATAAATATGTGTATATATAATTATTTAATTATTTGTGGCCCTTTGTGAAGCCTGAATTAAATATATAACTGAATTACTATATAATTTTTTTTTTTTTTTTTGAGACGGAGTCTCGCTCTATCGCCCCGGCTGGAGTGCAGTGGCCGGATCTCAGCTCACTGCAAGCTCCGCCTCCCGGGTTTACCCCATTCTCCTGGCTCAGCATCCCGAGTAGCTGGGACTACAGGCGCCCGCCACCTCGTCCGGCTAGTTTTTTGTATTTTTTTTAGTAGAGACGGGGTTTCACCGTGTTAGCCAGGATAGTCTCGATCTCCTGACCTCATGATCCGCCCGTCTCAGCCTCCCAAAGTGCTGGGATTACAGGCTTGAGCCACCGCGCCTGGCCCAAATTACTATATAATTTTATAATATTTATTTATAAATATATATTATTTTCCATACAACTGTAAAAATTTAAATAATATGTAAGTAACTATATGTGCATTTCTATAAATACACACATATACATATACATATACACACACATATAGTTAATTATATTATGATTATGATAAAACATATAACTGAACATTATGGACCATCGTTTCCTCTGTTTTTATACTTTATACACACACACACACACACACAAAAGCAGGAGTGAAAGAAATTAGTACTACTTTGTAGCTACTTCTATTAACTCAGTAAAGTATTACTTTAAAATTATTATAGATTTGAGAAAATTAATAATTCAGATTGTTCCTTATGTACAACGGCCCGAATGGATAGCCAAGTCCCATGCATTCTACTTTCTTGTCTCTCAAATCTGTTTACTTCTCTATATTCCCACAACTGGCCACGTCATCAGTATCATCTCCTTTCTTGACCACAGCAATAGTTTCCTAACTTATGTCCTAAAGTCAATTATCCATCATGTCTTGCAAGCACGTCCACAAATCTCCATTCTGTTTGCGAAAGATCAGTAATAAAGGAAACTCTAATCATGCTCATTTTCTCTCTTGTTTGAGGCTTCCAAAGCTTCTATGTTTAAGGTAAAGTCTAACGTTTATGTGGCCTACAAAGTCTTGACTTGCTCTTGCCTACACACTTAGGCACCACTATTCTTTCTTTCCATTTATTGGGGTTTGGGGGGTTTTGTTTGTTTTGCTTATAGACATTTGCACCTACTATTCACTAGAATTCTTTAATTAATAATTGTCTCCCTACCAAGTTTCATGAGGGCAGGTAATATACATTTCAGTATCTAGTCTAGTGTTAACATATAGTAGATGATAGATATAGTAAGTGCTCAATAAGCACATGGAAGGCATAAATGAATCAATGAACAAATGAATGGTATCTTAGAAACTATATTTAGACATTTATTGAAAATGTTATGCTTTCATGATGGAAATTGGGCAAAACCATTCATATTACTCTTAACAGTGATTAACTGTATGTATTTCCTCGTTTCCTAGCCTATAACTTTTTCTGTAAAACCTTTCGAGAGCCTCTCCCCCTCCCCTCGCCCATGTAGCATTTCAGTCAGTTTTCATTAAATCCAACTGATCAGGTCTTATGTTTTTTCAGATTAGTAACACTAATTATCAAGTAAGAGCTTTCATTCCCCTTAAAGCATTCCTAATCTGGGACCCTAGGAGGGACTTCAGAGTAATGGAGAGCTGGAAATGTTCCCAGGTTTTAGATCCAACCTGCTGACAGCTTCTGGTTATAAACTATTCAGAGGAGCAAAGCTGTTAGATCAATTTGTTTTGTAGAAGTTCTAAGACAGCTTGCTCATGCACACTTTCTTTCTGATATGTTCAGCAGTCTACAGCTCTTTTGCTGAGCTGTCAGAAGACGTGACTTTCCAGCTGTTAAAACAGCTGTCATCTTCATCCTTAAGGGAGCACAGCAATTGATAAAGTTTTGGGGATTTTTTTTTTCTTCTGGATAGAATTTGCAAAATGCTTGAAACTTTGTCCTGTGAGAGCTGATCTTCATCATTCGATGTTGCTACAAAACCTCCTGTATATCCATGAGACGTGCAGGTGGAGGAGGAATTGTGGAGCAAGGGAGAAAGTCATAAATGGACTCAGCATACAATTTGTAGAGAGAATGTTATTTCTAGATTTGGTGGGCTAAATGGTATCTTTGTTCCAAAATTCAGTTAATTGGCTCAATATTGAAAGAAGCCTTGCTAGAAAGAAGTATGAAAGTACCAGAAAGATACTGACATGTGTTAGTCCAAACTGCACCATTTTGTAAGCGCCCTGCTATTTTGCAGACCTTAGTCAAACTCAAACATTTCACGGGGGTTCGGGCCATGAGAAACGTCCTGCCTAACCACCTGAACACACGGCAAAGGCCCAACTGAAGAAACATGCCTATCGTTTCTTGCTGGACAAAGATCCAAGGAACACCACGAAGACATCCCGCCAGAACAAGGGCCAGAACCGCCTCATCATGGGAACATCTTATCAGTATCCTGCTGGGCAGCAAGTCATACTGCCCAGATCCCTCCCACCCATACCTCTAAGTACCCCCAGCCTATAAGCAGCAGTGGGCTCTGGCATTAGGCTGGTCCCCCGCTTCTGCAGGTTTTATGCTGGGCAGAAAGCCTGCATTTGCTGTTGAGTCACCCTCTTTCTGTGTGAGTGTCTTTCTTTAACCCTCACCTTCCCTTCCAAACCTAACAATATGTATCAGGAGCTAAATGTTTCCCCAAATCCCTATGAATGTCTGAATACGTGCAATCATATAAATTCAATATTCTTGATTAGAAATCTAAGTTCTTGCTAATTTTTCATGATTTTAATGTTATATTTGTGATTGTAATAGGGAGGAAAATTGATGTAAATAGATCATATGTATATAATACCAAGCATTTCCAAAACTTTTTGGAGAAAATGGAAATCATTTAATCAAAATACATCACTTTGCAGATAAGGAAACTTAAATCAAAGCAACAAAGTTTCAATAACTTGCCCAATATCCCAGAAATAGTGAGAGTTTAAGCCAGCATTCAGATATCCTGACTTGTTTTCAAAAGTACTTTCTCTTACATCACACATAATTGTATTACTAAAAAACTCAATTTTATCTGTCATTCTACAAATAAACTTTTTAGTTTAATTAAGATGTATGATTTTATTTTTTAACCATGCTTTAAAATTCACAACTCTAAATTTTATACAAATGAGACTTTTTCCCTCTTGTCTTAAAAAGTGGAATAAGATTCACACATCAGCTTATACTAATTAGGTGCATTTGACATCCAAAGGAATAGAAGCTTTCAAGAAATTAAAAAAAAAGAAAAGCAAAAGGTTATGCATATTTAATGAACTCTCACATTTTTTTCAGAAGAAATTATTTTTGTGTGCTAAATTCGAGTGAACACATTGCAAAATAAAGGCCCTGCTTCCACTAGATTTTTATCTTCAAATGCAGTTTTAGTCACCCCTCCATTCTACTCTCCCCAAATCAGAGCAGCTTACTTGCAGTAAACCCAGGTTATTTCCTGAACCCCAACTCTTTAATTACTAGTATAAAGTGAACATACATTTCTCCCTTAAGTTTTTTTCTGTAAAGATATAATGACATAAATGTATGTAAGTTTCATCTCCATAAAGAAGAAAGGTTTCCATATAAGAAGTGATTGATATAATTAGCTATTGTGCTAGCAACTATTAGCTACTGTGATAATAATAACACTAGTACTATTGGTAATAGTTTCTACAATTTTCTCTTTTTGCCCTAATCAGAAAGAAGCTTTGATGTGCCTATTTGTCATGTGACTCCTGTCCATTAAAACAGATAAAGAGGTTTATTGATCTAAAGGATACTTTGTCACACAATCATACAGTTATCTACTGATTCAAATCCTGAGCCAAAAGAAGTTATCTGCAGACAGGACTCTAGCTTTGTGATCTCCTGGGATAAGAATTCAGCCCCGGCCAGACACGGTGGCTCATGCCTGTAATCCCAGCACTTTGGGAGGCCAAGGCAGGCAGATCGCCAGGTCAGGAGGTCAAGACCAGCCTGGCCAACATGGTGAAACCTCGTCTCTACTAAAAATACAAAAATTAGCCAGGCGCGGTCGTGGGCGCCTGTAATCTCAGCTACTCGGGAGGCTGAGGCAGGAGAATCGCTTGAACCCAGGAAGTGGAAGTTGCAGTGAGCTGAGATCATGCCATTGCACTCCAGCCTGGGCAACGGAGTGAGACTCCATCTCAAACAAACAAACAAACAAACAAAAAACCCCTCAACCCCAAAGGACATTCAACATTACATACTGAGCCATTAACCAAGCCCATCAGAAGCTCTGTCTTAGGGTAGCTGAAGGCAAGATTACATAAATGCAAAAAAAATGCATGACACAGTAGCTGGTATAAGGTGTGTACTAATAAGTGAAATGAGCATTAGAAATTGCTATAGAAGTAGACTTGGAAGCGCAGAAGCACAGAAAAGCTGAGTAATGAGAATAGGCCAGGCGTGGTGGCTCAAGCCTGTAATTCTAACACTTAGGGAGGCCAAGGTGGGTGGATCACGAGGTCAGGAGTTCGAAACCCTGTCTACCAAAAATACAAAAATTAGCCGGACGTGGTGGCTCACGCCTGTAATCCCAGCTACTCAGGAGGCTGAGGCAGGAGAATCACTTGAACCCAAGAGGTGGAAGTTGCAGTGAGCTGAGATCGCATCATTGCACTCCAGCCTGGGCAATAGAGTGAGACTCCGTCACACATACACAAAAAAGCTGGGTGTGGCAGTGCATGCCTGCAATCCCAGCTACTGAGGAGGTTGAGGCATGAGAATCACTTGAACCCAGGAGGCGGAGGTTGCATTGAGCAGAGATCAGACCACTGCACTCCAGCCTAGTGGCATTGAGCAGAGATCAGACCACTGCACTCCAGCCTAGTGACAGAGCGAGACTCTGTCTCAAAAAAAAAAGAAAAGAAAAGGAAAGAAAAAGACACATTGTTAGAATGGCTATTGCTTTTGGACTACAAGGGTAGTCTGTATGAATTTTTATTTCTCCATAAAAAATCACCAAAAGGTTACTGATATGGCTTTCTGAGCATCCTGACTTCCTCGTGTATCCTCAAAATTGATCCCATCCCCTTAGTCAATCTCTATTCTCACCACTTGAAATAGCCTAACTCTATCAAAGTGGCTACCACACATTAGGCACTTTGTATATTTTGTCATACGTAATGGAAGCCATTTAATATGTTTGGGCAGAGGGAACAGTGTCACACTGTCAGCATTTTGTCACCTAACCTTGCTTAGTGAACATGTTAATCACTTTGATGTAACAGAGGCAAATGAATTTCTCTTCATAAATTTCTAGTATTCAGAGGAATGCCTTAATTTAAGGAGGCAATTCAACTTCATGTGCTACACTTCCAATGTGTCTGAATCACCAAGGGATACTTTGAGATGAATGAAAGACTTAAAAAAAAACTTAAGAAAACTCAAAACCTAAGAATTAAGTATTGATGGGTCTTTTAAGGATGGACATAGAAATTATTACTGCATTGTTTTTCTTTTCTTTTAGTATTTGTGAACAAAGCTGAAAGGAATAATTAGATATGGTCAAACATCAACATATGCCAATACTTTATGTAACTGAGAAGAAAAGAACAATGCCACTTGGAGGCAAAACTGTAGTGTAAAATGTATCCAAACTGCAGCATGTTGAAATGGTATCAGTGAAGCATACCATATTACCAGGAAGTAGCTCTTACTTCCTGAAAATAGTTACAAAAGTTTATCTCCTTGCTTTTTGTTTTGAAAAAGCAAGAGTTGAACTAGAAGAGATGCAGGAAAGTAAAACCATCCATAAATATGTATACGACACTTAAAATGAAGAGATTTCAAATAGAAATTGTAAGAGAGAAAAGAGCTCGTCCAGGCTTAAAGGATTTAAACTCGTGAAAGGCATATAGCAAAATGGCCTCTGTGTGTTTACTCCCCCTCTTTATTTCTCTCTGCATGATTCTAGAAAACTTGAACTGAACGTTACTTTTTCAACTCAAAGACCTAACATTCAGGGAAGTTAAAATAAAAAATTTCTGTAAGCAATGTACATTTCAAAGTTAGTACTGGTAGGTGACCTTGGGCCATGGTAGATATCCAGTGAGTATTTACTGATTTGTAACACTTAATTTTAGAGCCTAAAGGAACTTTAGATTACTATCATTTATTGAGTACATATGATAAGCCAAGTATTTTGTTTAGATTATCTCACTTTATCCTCACATCAATCCCTGAGGAGGGACTCTTCTTATCACTATTTTAAAGTTAGGATAAATGAGGGTTGGAGAGGCCAAGTGACTTACCCAAGGTAAGAAGATCTACCCACAGATGGTGAAGCTGAACTTCACATTCAGGGGTGAGAGCCTGTATTTTAGCCTTTGCCTCTGAGTGTCACTTATTCTAACCCCCATTCCTTCAACAAGAAAAAGAAAAGGAAAAAAAAACCCCAGATTTTTGAGAGATTAAATATCTAGACTAAGGTCACATGACAAGTCTACACATGGATGGACTTGGAAATGGTCTCAGTGCTATTGGTTCAGAGCACTGACCTTCCTGCCATTCTATGTTCTGGGTTGCTTTTCAGTTTATAGGGGACCGATCTAAAAGTCATGTGGGATTTATCTTCAGCCCACTAGGTGATTTTCGGCAAGCCTTTTTCGCTTTTATGGCTTCTATTTTCTTCATATTTAATATTTGAACCTTAGGCTATCAATCAAGATTCTTTCCATTTCTAAAATATGACAATTCTATCTTTCTGTGACCTATGACTCTACTGGCAAACTATATGGCAAATACCACAGCTACGATCCCAACTTTTGATCAAGCTGATCAGTATAGTATAATTTTCAGAACTGGAATCATGGTCTTAGGAATCAGAAAACCTAGATTCAAATCTCAGCACTATTTCCTAGTGGAGAGACTTTGGGAAATGTATCTAATAGTTCTCCATCTCAGATCTCTCATCTGCAAAATGAAATTAAATATTGCCCCTACTTTAGAAGGTGGTAAGGATTAAGTGACATGTCTTACATAAAATCTGAAGAACTGGCAGGGTTGAGCACTCAACAAGTGTTAGATGATGATGACAGTGATGATTAGGATGGTGATGGCATAATAATGGTGATATTGGGAGATGTCCTGTGATTATAAGATATAAATTTGCTCTCTGCTGTTAAATACAATATAAACTTGTTCTAATAATAATCTTTGATAATGATGTACCATACAGAGTAAAATAGAAAAACATAGATGAAGATGAATTATTGCGTTTATACTAAAGGCTGATAGAGTCAGAACTACACAACTAATGACTAGTGCCTTCCTCTCTCATTCCCCACTCCCTTCCTTCCCAACCCTCCTCACCTTCTCTCTTTTCTACCTTTTCTCTTCTTCTTCCTCTCCCCTAATAAATGTAATTTAAATAGATAATTTCCCTAGCAAGACAATGACAGTGGTTTTATAAGCATATACAATTGCATAAAGGGTTTGATGCCAATTTGGTAGAAAATATAAATTAATATATTTAAATTATGTACTTATGCATGAACATATACATATAAGTATGCAAGTATGTTTTATATGAAAATTTCCCTACATGTTAATATATCTGGATTGTGTGGAATTCTTCGTGATTTTTACTTCCTTCTTTATACATTTCTGCCTTTCATAAATAAGTGTATTACTTGTAGTATAAGAGGGGGAGCCTTTTTAGGTCAAAATCATAGCAAAAATGTTATAAGTAAACATAGTCCATCAGAATCTTATCAATGGTTATTTCTAGGTAGTAGGATTAAAGGTAGTATCAGTTTAGCTCTTTATCAGCTACTGTCTTCCCAGTTTTCTAATTAAGTATGCACTAATTTTATAATGTGTTTAAGGATTATTTTAAACCATGTACCAATACTCTAAAATATGGTAGAGAGAGTTATGCCTACTATTTAACCATTTGACTTATGGGCTTAAACAGCTCCACCTGTGAGACAGCTATACCCTCACACTTCAAAAGGTCATAATTCTTTTCACATTGAGCAAGTCCTTTAATTTATACCTCATTTTCTTCTTCCAGATAATGAAAGATAAGTATTTCCCTTGCAGAGTTATCATGAAGATTAAATTGGAAAATGTACATGGAGAGTCTATAACAATGCTTGGCACTTAATTGACCCCAAACTACCATCACCCCCCACCAATCCAACATTGTCTTTTATTTCTACTAACGTCTGCAGGGTAAAAAAGATGGAGGCCTCTTGGCCAACAAATTGCTTCTTAATTCTACCTTCCCTTGAGTTCCTAGTATATCTTCACAGTCCCATCCCATTGTAATCTGTTAAGAGTTCTGCCAAAGATCATAACCATTAGGATGGCACCACATAATCAAAAATTACTGCCTAATTTAACAAACCCTGTATGAACGTCCAAAGGAGCAAATAGCAAGTTGAATTATGACCCCAAAGCAAAGAACTGTTCACTACAGTGCTTGTTCATTAGCTAAAATGCAAGACAATTCGTCTACTCAGAGTAGTCTCAATGCACAGTTGTTATCATCAGTACTGGTGCCCTTCTGAAATGATATGGCTTCGAGTGGAATTGCTTTGGATAAAAAAAAGTCACTTCAATTCACTGTGCATTTGAATTTCATGCTGCTCACCCGTGGTATCTGCCTCACAAACTCTACAACACTGTGTTTACTGACAAGCCAAAAGAGCAGGATAAACTTCAAGGAGACATTTAGATCTGAATCCTCAATGAGAGAAAGTCCTGAGATTTGGTGATCATTTATGTGGTCTTATGGTATATGCCAGTGTCTGTCAGATCTGAGAAGATGAAAGATGATGGATCACTAACTCCTAGCTAAAAAGGATGGTGTTACTAAATAAGGAAGTACAGCAACTCTTGTGTTAGGTCAAAGGCAAAGCAGACATTTTCCCCATGGATGTTTATCATGAGCTTCATCAGAGGGTCTGGCACATTGTAGGCATTTTATAAATGTTTATTCCAATAAATTGGTTAATAATAATAATAATTTATATTAACTTTTTATCTGCATTCTAGCTTCCTATCGTATACATATCTGTTAGGAATCAGTCTGCTTTATTGAATATCTGAGCTTGATCTTTTAAAATTCATAGCTTCTATTTGTGTGGTAGTGAGACTAGATGCATGGGTACTATAGAGAAGCCGTAAAAGGAATATAGAACCTGGTTACAATGAACAAAAGTAGAATTAAATTATCACTTTCAGGAAATGTGTATGAATAGCTATAATTTACTGCTTATGATAGATCAGGCATTGTAGCGTTTTATTTATGATTTTGTTTAGTCTTCCCAACACAGTTGTATCACATTGATTAATATTGTTTCTCTTTTGTAGATGGCAGAACAGTTTTATTATTGCTGTTGCTAAGCAAACTATCCCCAAAATGTAGTAACTTAAAACTACAAACATTTTATTATGTATTTCATATGTTATAATTTGTGGGGGTGACTTTTCTTGGTTCTCCAAAGTCTAAAATCATGTCTGGGAAGGCTTGAAGGCTAGGGTCACTCAAGGATTGAAGGAAGGAATCACCTGTGATCTCCTTTGCTCTCACATTAAGCATCAAGTCAGAAAAGACTTGGAAACCAAGACTGCTGAGTGGATTGCCTTCCTTGCAGTGTGCCCACCTCAGTGTTGTCAGACTTCTGACCTGGTGGCTCAGAGACCCAGGTACAAGTGTTCCAGAGACCACGGCAGAAACTTCATCATCTTCTATGACCATACCTACTTCTGCTGCCCCTATTTTTTTCCAGCTTTACTAAGGATAATTGACAAATAAAAATTATATATATTCAAGGTATAAGACCTGATGATGTGATAGATGTGTACATGTAATGGTTACCACAATCAAATTAATGAACATCAGACATAAAAAGGGAGGAAAACCTGCCATTTGTGACAATATGGATGAACCTGGAGGATGCTATGCTAAATGAAATCTGTCATACTCTATTGATTGTAGAGTCCCAAGCCACCCAGTCTCAAAGGGAAGGTACATAGTCCCCACCACTTGATGGGAAGAGGATCAACAAATTTGGGGTAGATGAGACAAAGAAATTAAGAGGCCGGGTGCAGTGGTTCATGCCTGTAGTCCCAGCACTTTGGGAGACTGAGGTGAGTGGATCACCTGAGGTTGGGAGTTCGAGACCAGCCTGACCAACATGGAGAAACCCCGTCTCTACTAAAAATACAAAATTAGCCAGGTGTGGTGGCGCATGCCTGTAATCCCAGCTACTCTGGAGGCTGAGGCAGGAGAATTGCTTGAACCTGGAAGGCGGAGGTTGCGATGAGCCAAGATCGCGCCATTGCACTGCAGCCTGGCCAACAAGAGCAAAACTCCGTCTCGGAAAAAAAAAAAAAAAGAGAGAGAGAAAAAAATTAAGAAACCTGGTGAACTTTCAATCCTGCAGTTGGGACCCGGATCTTTTCAATCTAAATAACAGGCCATTAAGTCTTTAATTCAAATGGCAAACTGAATTTTTCATGGGGAAAATTTTTTGGAATCTGTTTTAACAGCAAACAGAAAATTTTGGGGGAAACATTGTCATTACCAACTTAATTCATATTTTAAGGAGGTTCAGTTTGTAGGGTAAAATGCTTCCCCATAACCATTTTTTCACTATGTACATCTTCAACAAATCCTTTTTTTAAAAAAAGCAATAATGGTATATTGTAGTCCAGCTTGCCTGAATTGTGGAAAATTTCAAGTTAATGAAGTCTGAACTAATCAAGTTGAATGAAGCAATAATTGTGCAGTCCCAGTGAGGGAAAGAAGAATGGTTATTTAGGGTCTATTTTGCTTTAGAAGAAGAGTCTGTGGCTTTTAAGGTACTTGCTAATTGTTCATTCAAGTGCACATACAAATCCCTCAACCCAGTGTTTGTCAAGAACACAAATGTGTCATATTCTGGAAGTCTTTCCTTTATAAATTGCATAATAGACTCCAGCTCTAATTAACATTGGAATGTACTCTTACACTTTGGATTGTTTTAGCTGACGTAAGAGATCATCCAGTCCAGTAGTTATCAAACTCTATAAGGGACAGAGGGAAAAATATTTGTCTTTGCAAGCCATTCAGTCTCTGTTGTAACTACCTAACTGCTATGGTAGCCCAAAAATGGCCATGGGCAATACATAAACAAATAGACATGACTACATTTAACAAAAATGTATTTATAAAGACTGACAACAGGTCAGGTTTGGTCCTTAGGCTGTAGTTTTCTGATCTCTGTCCAAACCTTTTATTTTGCAAATGAGAAAACTGAGGCCCAAAGAGAATAGTATATTTTATTTTTCCATGTGAACCTAAAAGCAATGGCTAGAATTATCTAGATCTAGAAAAAATCCAACAATAAAGACATGTATGCTTGATTTCATGAGTTTTAAACCATCTTCTGATTCTTAGCATCATTAATATTTATTGACTGCCTCCCTGAGTCTCTAAGTTATGTATACTACATTTGGCTTGCAAAGTATCCATTTAGCTGAGTTACATTGATTATACTGTTTCCTCATTATTCTTACCAAAGCTATTTAGAGCCCTTCTGATTTCATAAGTTTTCAACATGCAACTCTGAATGTGCTTAATTTTCTTTTATTGGAGCTTCTAATATTCTTTGCATCTCTTCATTTATCCTTCATTGAGGATCCAGACAACAAAGGATAGTGCCCTGTTAATGATGCCATACCTCCTCGCTAATGGCAGTTAGTATTTTTATACTCATATCAAGCATCAGATCTCCCTGTGTGAGCACCCACCAGAGAGAAATGTCTGCAAATGTTCATAGAACAACCTTCTTTCCCCCTTCTCCTGCCTACCTCTACTCCTGACAACCAAGATCTGAAAACACAGCAATTTTAAGGTTTCACTGAGATGTTCCTCTCAGATGCACTTGACCTTGTAGAGCATGAAGTGTCATTTTGCTTTGCAGGGATTCATTGGATCAAACAATAAAGAAAGACTTTTACTCCAGCTATGTGTGAAGAAAAATTAATATACAAAAGGTGTAGCTGTTTAGAATAGTTCATCTTTTTCATGTTTGGGGCTATGTTGCCTCTCACAATAGCAATTTCAGTTGCACAGAGAAAAAATTTGTTCTTAGGACATAGTTGAATAAATATGTAACTCACATTTTGCATACTCAGGGTTCAAAGAGGTCTTATGTGTCCTTTTGTAGCAGATTACTTGCTGAAACATCTGATAACCTATTTATTTCCCATCTGTTGAACAAAGAAAATAACCAAAACTCCTTAGATGGCATTCAAGGTGCCCAACACTCATGCTTCATTCTTCCTTTTCAGCTCTATTGTGCAGAATTTTCCTCTTACAATTTTATATTTATTATGGATTTTCCCCAGTGTTTTATGCTTCCATCTTCAGTGTACCATTGCTCTTGCCTATAGTCTCTTCGTCCTTGCCTAATATCCCTTAATCCCCTTAATTTCGTACCTCTTCTTGGAGGAGCATCCCAAATGCCTATTTCCTCATGGAGTTTTTCTTGATCATGCACCTAGCAATTTCTTGAATATTCAACTCAGAAAACTTGTTATTGCTACCTTTATTATGACACTTAGCACATATTCATTTGTATTTTAACTATTTATATCTTTCTTCCTCTTTAAGGTTATTTTACTCATCTCTGAATCTTATTCAAACACAAATAGGTTCTTTTACTCCTCATTAAGGGCATTTAGTATTTGTTTAAGGATGAGAGGATGGTTGGACGAATATATTTTTTTAAATTGAAATTTTGCAACATTATATTTTGTAATGATGAGAAAATCTTCATATAGTCTATATGGTATAGATCATGCTGGAAAGATACATGAAATTTAATTAATATATATTTTGCAAAATACCTGAACATACTGCTATCATTTAAAAACATAATGAGATCACCTCTCTTAGAAATGAGCTATGTCCTGAAGCACCTACAGAATAAAAGAATTTATATGAAACCTGAAACTATTTAACTTAATGCTATAATATATTATATGCACTATAAAAACATGCTCAGCTGTGCCTAATGAGTGAAAAAAATCATAGAAATTAAATTTTAATGAATTTCTTCTTTCTCCTTTTTCATATATCATCTCATTTGCTTTTTCTTTTATCCACTTTAAATATACTGAAATTCCTCAAGAAGTTGGCTAATATATAGTGAATAATAATATTTCTGTCAGTATTTTGGAATAATAGTCTAAAGAGTGGATGCTTTAAACCTTTCTCTATAGAACAAATGCATCTTAATTAAAGCCAACAAAATATTTCCCAAAATGGCTGGATTTCAAGTAGATGTTTCCTTGTCCTCAATTGAAACTAAGCCCTTGTCCTCTTTAGCTTAGGATATTCTCAAAATGTCTAGCAATTTTAATGATGATACAGAAGGAATTTTAATTATGATACAACATTTAAGTTCTCCTTTCTCTACTGGTCCACAGGGAAGTTTAAGATAAGAGTTTTATTGTTGTTTATTTATTTAATAATCAAAAGAAAGTTAAGTGAGAATATAGAGAATAAGGATCGTAAGAATCATAAATATTTTAGATCAAGGAAAATTAAACAACTTCAAAAATAAGAATAGGAGAAGACAAATGCAAGGAACTTTAGATACAAAGTTCTTGCTAAAGAAGCTTCAATTCCAAGTGCAGTTTTATCTGAATGATATACAGTACTGCATGTAGCTGACTGTTTTTCACGAAACTAGAGAATACTCCTTGTACTAAATAACTGGGGAAATGGACTGGTTCTTAGATTGCCTGCAGAGCCATAGCCCCTTTCTGCATGAAACTGTTTCACTCATAGCCCTCATTTGTTGTTTGCAAAACCCTACGCAAATCCTACACCCTTGCCCTATCCCCAAGGAATAATAGGATTTAGGGGGACAATGATACCCCCAAAAGTAAATTTTCAGGCTGGTCAGCAACAGTTGAAATGCTAAATCCTGAAAAATAAATCATGGGCTGGGTCAAGTAGATTCTCAGGAATTTAAGCTAAAAAAAAACAAACAAAACCAGAAAATTAGGCCATTATCAAAAAGAGGGATGATCAAAAAATACCTTGAAACAGAAATTAATCCATGACAGCTCCTAATATATAAAATTGTGAGTAAACCAAGCTTATGGAAAAGGAGCATCATTGGGGGCGGGGGGGAAATGTCAATTTATAGAATGTGTCAAATAACAAAACAAGGCCAGGTGCAGTGGCTCATGCCTGTAATCCCAGCACTTTGGGAGACTGAGGCAGGCGGATCACTAGGTCAGAAGATCGAGACCATCTTGGCTAACATGGTGAAAATCCATCTCTACTAAAAATACAAACAGTTAGCAGGCACCACGCCAGTAGTCTCAGCTACTTCGGAGAATCGCTTGAACCCAGGAGGTGGACGTTGCAGTGAGCTGAAATCGAGCTGCTGCACTCCAGCCTGGGTGAGAGAGCAAGACTCCGTCTCAAAAAAGCACTGAAACTTTTCAATAGCCCTGGGATCTCTAGTGATTCTTCCCTCCTGTTGATCTGTCTCATCAGTTGCATTACATTTTACCCAAAATGAATAAAGTTATCATTTCCCTTAAAAATCCTTTGGGAGAATGGCAATATAGACACAAATACTATTTTTTTTCCTCCTAGTTTTGCACTAGTTCGTGGTTTCTTTCATTGAGTACTAGATGAAGTGGCTATCTTGTTTTGTAAGAAATTTCATGTGAAAAAAAAATATGTATGCTTCTTTAAACTCTGTAATCCCCCAGGATTTCATGTGATGTTTTCACTAGGAGAGAGAATGACCAAGGAAATAGCAAATTCCCATTTCCCGGCTTACAGTTACTTCTGGAATATGCTAATTGAGTGTGGAATAGTCACAGAAATGTCTCATGCATTTCAAATGTTTCACCTCTCCTCATAGAAAAGCCAATAAAATGGAATTTGCACAAATTAAATGTGCCTGTCTCAGAATGTGCCCTGAATCTTTATACATGTGCATCTTCTTAAATAATCACCGATGCTTTAAGTGAAATAAGAAAGCATTAGTCTTTTGCAACCCAAAGAATCTAAATAGACTGGAAAAATCTGAAAAGTGTGCTTTATCACTTTGTTTACAGAGAAATTGGATAGACAATTGGAAAGTACTAAAATTAGCTCTGTTCAAAAATTATCAAAGAGAATTGTAGAGCATGCAGCTCACAAAAATGTTATATGTCAGAGCTGAAAAATCAATGGACTAACTCATGGTTTTATTAAAAATGACCCATGTTTTTCAAGATGGTCCTTCCCATTATAGACTAATTACCTCACTTTTGTTTGCCTTGTCATTCTCTATTGAATATGCCATGTGCCTTCCCTTCTCCAAACTCTCAACCCACCTTGTCTTCCAAACATTTCTGCAGCAACCGACTTCATACAGGTGTAACTACAAAACTTCTTACCTCAGTGGCAGCATTTTCTATGGCTTTCTGCCCCTGTGCCTCTCTGGGTGTGCAGTGGTAGTGTTGAAGAGCTGCTGGAAACCACCCAGCACTCACACATGTTCAAACTAGAAGTGAGAAGGAGTTAGTATGCCAAAGAGTAACCCTTGATCAGTTTGGTGGCATGAAGGGAGACGTCCACAGATATATTCTTCTTCTGTCCCTCTGCTGGCTAATCCTGTGGCACATTCAATTTGCTACTCAGACCACAGGTGATCACTACAAAAACAGACCATAGAGCACACCTATACACAAGCTTTTCTTCTTTCCCTGATTCACTCTCTTCAGTCCCTTATTTCTGTTCCCTGAGATCACGTTCCAAAATAAACTACCTGCATGCAAACTCTTTCGGAAATTCTGTTATCCAAGACTCAAATTATCCAAGTGATACTTGAATTATAACATACCCCAAAGTATGGAAAAGAATTATGAAAGCAACTAATATTTATTGGACATAAGCTACGTACCTGGTGATCAGCATATGCTACCTTGTTTAATCTTCATCCCAGGCTTTTGTCGGCGATTTTGATCCCCTTGTTCCACATTAGATATCTGAGGTTCTTAAAGATAATGAACTAGGCAAAGGTTACACAGCTAATAAGAAATAAAATAGGGATTTCAAATCCTGATTGTCTGATTCCAAACCCACCTTCTTTTCACCATACCACAGGGCCTCCCTTTTATAGAAAAGAGCCAAAGTTGCCAGAAAAGAGCCAAACTTTTGCCAGAAAAGAGCCAAAGTTGCTCTTTTGCCAAAAGAGCAAAAGAGCCAGATCTTCACATCTGGATGAGACCCATTAGCTTAAAAGCTCTCTGGCACCAAACCCGAATTTTGTGTGTCCAGTTGTTTCAACACGGCCATAATAAGCAGATTTTTTTAGCCATTTAGAGCCTGCTTGTTTTGCATACCCCACAAAACTGTGCCAACATCTGCTAGTCATAGGTAAGCTAAGCCCCTGCTCTATACATACCCCATGACACAGATGTCTTTTGCAGCTCTCTGACCCAGGGTCACCCATGCTGTTGAGGGATATTACGGAGACAGGCGCTCCCTTTCTGATCTGTCTTTCCTTTAGGAGTTCTTTGCCTTCCTGCCTTTCTGGGTGGCACCCCTGTCACGCCCCCTAAATGCAAATTTGTCAAAGGGTCACCTAAAAAAAGCTTGAATTTTCTACTGCCACCTCTTGGCCACGTCTTTTTTCTTGCTCAGACTCAAAATCCCTGGAACCCCCTGCACTCCCACTCTAGTTTGACTGCTCTTGTAGTCTGTTTACCTGGCTAGCATGATAAAAATTTCCTTTAAACATAAAGAGAGCAAAATTGAAGACTAATAAACACAAGACTTGTTCGATAGAACAGGGAATAAATCTATAAAATGCATGACCACAAGAGGTGACCCAGCATGAAAATATAAATTGATGCCAAGAAAATTCAGATAAATTCAAAAATGTCAAGGTCATACTGGCTTTTTAAGATTTTGAGTGTCACATGAACTTAATCTTGCAGATTATGGTCAAAGAAGTTAAACATTTGAAAGAAGAGAACTTTTTTGATCATATAGTTATTCTCCATGGCTACTTAGCATATTTCTTAGTAACTAAAATAGTATGTATTGGATGTTTATGAAAGTAAAAGCAATGCTTTTTTTTACATCCCATCCTTCAGTGTTACTATTATAAGGGTAATCTTCAGCTGAAGACCTCATGAAGGAGAACCAAGGAGATGACTTTAAAGAATTTTTGGCCAATTGTGCTCCAAATATTTCGTATCTGACTCTATTCTAGCTAATGTATTTTATTAATTTGTATAAAGTGCCTGTGCTACCAAAGATAAGACTCATTTGATTCAAGGCCACAAGTTGGGAAATTTAAACACTGAACTTTACTAATTTTTGACATTTCTATGGCCATAAATTAATATTTCCAAAATAGTCTCAAATGTTCCTAAGTTTTATAACCTGGCATGTCACAGTCATCCCCAAATTACATATTACAAATAGAACAATTACTGTATGGCTTTAGAATGAGGCAGTAAAGAAACTGAAATATGATTTAAGTTGTTACAATGAATGAAGCATATGACTGGAAACTAGTAGCTGGGTATTTTAAACATCCAAAATGAGTAAAGAAGTTTTATCCAGTAAAGACTTTCGCCACACACGACATGACTTTCGAGTACCTCTTGCTTGCAAAGACTTCTTGTTACTTTATTTCTTCATTTCTATATTTTAAAATTTATCCTGGCATGCTTTTCCTATTGCACAAAGCATTATCTTTCCTTCTTGTGTTATTCTCAAGTAAGTCTAGTTGGCTAATAGTAAATCTAACATTAGGTTTTATTCGAGTACCTTCTTGTTTAAATTCTACTAACTTCCTGAGATTATTGTATGAATAAGCTTCTGGATTTTTACAAATAAATGTATTTATTATAAGTGGGTTTATTTATTATTATTGTACCTAATATAATCATGCAAAAGTATTCAATATATAAACACATATTATGTCATTATTTTCCTCTTATTTCTCCTTCCTCTTATTTTTCCTCCATATTACATACAAGGTTTTATATTGATTTGCTTGATTTTTGTATTTAATTAGGTTATACTTTTTATGAATATCATTTTATGAGTAAGTGGAACATAAAAATATTTGTAACAAAAAGAAGGCTGTTAGACCTGATGGTTATAAAAACTATTTTTTAGACTTTATTAAGAAAGGGTTGTCTTACCTCTTACTGGCTTTGTAGCCTCTAAAAATTAAGTTTTATCACTTAACCTCAGACTTCTCAGGTGTGAACAGAGAATCATGGTACTTGCCTCATAGGAATAGGTTGAGGCTAAAAATGAGATGATGCATGCCAGAGTGCCAGGCTCATATAGATAGTCCTCCATACTCTTATTTATAGTTTGAAATTATACATTAAAAACAGGTGTTCCCTCAAAATCCAGAACACAAACAACCCACATTTTGAAATAGGCAAAAGATCTATACAGTTAACTAAAGAAAATATACAGGTGGGAAATAAGCATACAGGAAGATGTTCAAAACTCATCATTAGAGAAATACAAATTAAAACAACAATAAGGTATTATTACATACCTATTAGAGTGGCTCAAATCCAAAAATCTGACAATACCGACTGCTGGGGAGGATGTAGAGCAATAGGAACTCTTAGTCATTGCTGGTGGAAATACAAAATAGTATATCCACTTTGGAAGACAGTTTTGCAGCATTTTAAAAGCTAAACATAGTCCTACCATATGATCCAGCAGTTGCCTTTCTAAGTATTTAACCAACTAATTTGAAAACTCATCCAAACAAAAACCTGTACATGAAAACTTGTAGCAGTGTTATCCAAAATCATGCAAAACGTGAAGCAACCAAGATGTTATTCAACAGGTGAATGGATAAACATACTGTAAGATACTGTCCAATGAAATATTATTATTCAGTGGAATACTCATCAGTAGAATAGTATTAACATTTAATGATAAAAAGAAATATGCTATCAAGCCACTAAAAACACAGACGGATCTTAAATGTCATTGTTAAATAAAATAAGCTAGTCTGAAGTGTTATATACTGGATGAATTGATTTAAGTGACATTCTAGAAAATACAAAATTATAGAAATAGTAAGCAGATAAGTTGCTGACAGGTGGTGAGTAGGTGAAGGTTTGAAGAGATGAGGCATAAGGTATTACACGTTGGCTGCCAGCTGTCCCTCCTCAATATATGTGGCTTAAAAGTGATGTTATCATGAAGTGTAGAGAAAATGCTTACTCATGAGATGTTCATTGGATCACTTAAGAGTAAAGATGAAATTATACCTTAATTCCAAACTTACTAAAGCACTGTTATTACCCAGTAAGTTGGTATTAATCATCAGTGTATCTCACACAGATCTTCTCATCTATATCAAAACCTCAAAACAATAGTGTAGGCTTTACTGTTTAAACCCACAGCCTATCTTGATATTAGGTCAGACATGCTTCAACTAATCTATTAGGAATCTTGTTCTTTAATTTTATCCCTGCCCATCCACATGAGTTCCATCAGAAGGAATTGTCTAATATGAAAGTCACATAAAGTCATCATGAGTCTACATACTTTTGTTTCTCATATGAGAGGGCCAACTTTTAACCTGTAACATTTTAAACCTTTGGAGTCTCCAAAATATATACTGTGGATGCCTCTAAATGTATAACAACAATGTTGTAACCAAACGAAAGTGTGTAAAGGATGAGTGCTAGAGACTATAGCTTTCCTTTTGCCCACTAAGAAGAATTTTGGCGTGACTCTCAATATCCTTTCCATCCCTCCTCATCTCTTGCATTTCAAGGATGGGTGTAGAAAAAACAAGAAAGAAAAAAAGAATGGGCATAGGAAAGAAGACAGGAGATTCTGGGAGAGGATTTAGGAAATTATTGGTGTGATGTACTATTATCACCCTCATGAGGTTCCAAAGTGCAAGGAAGAAACTTGAGCCACATTCATGTAATCCTGGGTCCTATTGTCTTATTTTGAAATGCAACCTTCACTGAAGAGGGAGCTAAGTTCACAAGATCAGACCTTTACTGAGTAGCACAGTCAGGTCTCAGTTCCAGTTTATACTGGTTACAAAATCTGCCCTACTTCCACTATGCCAAAGATTCATGGTTGGCTTAGATTTTAATTCACCTGCCTGGATTCAACTCTCAGCTCCTACATGGCCTGGATTTGAATCCCAATTGTTTGGCCTGTGGCTAAATTGCCTAACATCTCATTGTCTCACATTTCTCATCTGTAAACTGGCGATGGTAATAATGCACATTTGATAGGACTAATTGTGAGGAATAAACTGTATAACCTGTGTAGAGACATACAAATATAAATTGGCACATAGTAAGCATATAATAAATGTTAACCAAGACTCAGTTTTCCTTTGTATCACTTCTCAGCAACTATGTGAATTGTGTTGTTTTGCTAAATTCTCACAAAATATTTACATTAAATAAATATATTTCCTTTGTCATTAATCCCCATTTATTGGGACAGCAAAATCTTGAAAATCTAGTTAAGATGTTTTAAGAGGTTCTATTGATTATGTTCTTTCCTGCTCATTGCTGGCTACATAGATGATACATTTTGTATTAAGTTAATTTGAAACCTAAAAGAACTTATTTCCTGAGGACTGCAATTTTCAGGGATACTTCTTAATTTAAATAAAGTTTTTCCCAAGTCTCCTTGATTTAAAGAAATAATGATATCCATCAAACTGAACACTTGTCTATGTTGCTTACTCTTTCCCATGTGGGTTTCTCATTGACACAAAAAGAAAATCAGTTTAAATGGAGCTATCACAGATAGCTCACCCAGACAGCAAGGATACTTTATAAGCTGAAAAATCATCCAATAGGAAAAACACACGAACAACAATGAAAAGGTCTCTTATAATGCAGATATTATTATTATTATTATTAACTTTACAGGAGCAGTTGAACCACATTTTGCATGCAGTCACTAACTTTTTTTCAACCGTATTGAGAATCCTTTCCCCCTACAATCTGCTTTTGCATCCTAATGCTTTTGGGAACCAGTAGACTAAAAACAATATTATTTATGTTAATTGTGCTGTGAACTGCATTAATAAAAAGGCTTAGAAAACATTTGTGATATTATGCTTTTAAAGTCTGTCTATATCTTCACCCTTCAGTGACAACAGCATTTGCACAAATGGTGAAAGATTGAAAATAAATTCATATTTTGTGACAAGCTTGCAAATGTGAAGGCAAATATTAATGGCAAAGCATGAACAAATGGAAAGCACTGGATTTTGCAAAAGAGAATTTCAAGTACACCACTGCATCCAAGAATAAGATTTAAGGGTAAAGCAGGTAAATCATCTACAAGAATTCCTATAACTTAGACTGGAATAATACACCTGCCACAGGTAAAATGAAGGGCCACACTGTGAGTGTTTCAACAAAGACATTAACAAACATCTATTCTTAACTCAGACAGAAAATCAGGAACTCTGACTGGAGAATCTGTCCACATCAGATGTATTAGTGATAGTGGGTCACAGAGAATGGAGGAGAGCTCGTTTGTACCATGTTGATACTCTCACTTGAATAGCTAGGATTCTACTGTTGGCAATAGAGTCCATGCATAATATGTGAAAGCACTGTACAAGTGTAAACTTGGTTGTTGAATTACAGTGATCTCAATTTAATCTTATCGCAATCTCCATATACAAAGGACAAATATTATCCCTCTACAGATGAGAAAAAATCTAAAACCAGGGAAGTTGTGATTTGCCCAAAATAACAGGCAACTATTCTTCTACATTAATACAATTGACTCTGTGAGAACACATTGTTTCAGAAAAATGCATGCATTTCCCTAAACCAAGTTTCCCAGGCTGAATTCCGTTTCTGCTGTATTGACCATCCAATAAACATCTTACCCACTGAGTGGTGATACTTCTTGCTCTGCACAGTGTGATTTTGGCATCAGAATCTATTATTCATCTAGCGTTGCACAACAATATAACCACACACTTAGAAGCTTAACAATCATGTGTTCATTGTCTCACAGTGTCCATGGCTCAGGAATCTGCAAAAAAGGGATAATTTATCTGGGTTGCAGTATTATCTGAGGCTCAAGTGAAGAAGTTTCTGCTTTTCAACTTACTCATATAGTTGGCAGGATTCTATCTCCTGCAGTGGTAGTAAAGAGAGCTTCAGTTTCTTGCTGACTGTTTCCTGGAGGTTACCCTCAACTCCTAGAGGCCACCTACAATTCCTTACAACACAAGGTTTTCCAACATGGTCACTTGCTTCCTCGAAGTGAGTGAGGGAGAGACTCCAGCAAGTCCAGCACTGCAATGTTATGTAAATTAACCATATAATTGTAGACAAATAATGATGTACATCCTGTCACTTTTGTTGTTATATTGCTTAGAAGCAAATCACAGGTGTCACCCACACTCAGGGGTAGGGATCACATAACAGCATGAACATCAAGAAGCAGGAACCATTAAAGCTCCTGTCTGCCATTGCATGAAATTGATCTGTGCAAAAATTTAACTGCAAGTGGCCATAGTCACTATTAACTTATACAATCATATTAATCATTTGCTGTATTTCGCCATTCTTATGAAAAGATTAAAAAATTTAAAACTGTGCCAATACTAGCAATAACAATTATTAGGCTCACCAATTCAATACAAAACTAGAAATTGTTACGTAAATATTCAGTCTCTGTCCGGTGTTATGATAACCTGAAGTAAAAAAAAAAAAGAAATTAAGGAACATATAAACAGTCTAAATATATATTGATAATGGCCATATCTAAAAGACAATTGTGGGCTTTATACTTGGTTGTGGCTCTGTTAAAACACTTCTTATAAAGCTTAAGGGCACAACTAAATTTTTGCACAGATCAGTTTCATGCAATGGCAGATGCATTCACTGTGTGTGAAACTAAGCACCACCTCTGGTTAATAAGTGGTCAGTTGGGAGGCCGAGGTGTACAGATTGCTTGAGCCCAGGAATTCAAGACCAGGCTGGACAACATGGTGAAACACGGTCTCTACTAAAAGAAATGCCATTTTTTTTTTAAAGGAAAAAAGTCGGGCATGGTGGCTCATACTTGTAATCCCAGAAATTTGAGAAGCGGGTGGATTGCCTGTGCTCAGAAGTTTGAGGCCAGCTTGGGCAACTTAGTGAAACCCTGTATATACACAAAAATACAAAAATTAGCGGGGGGCATGGTGGCACATGCTTGTAGTCCCAGCTACTACGGAAGTTGAAGTGGGAGGATCGTTTGAACCCAGGAGGTCGAGGTTGCAGTGAACTGAGATTGCACCACTGCACTCCAGCACTCCAGCCTGAGTGACAGAGCAAGACCCTGTCTCAAAAAACTAAATAAATAAAAATAAAAATAAAAATAAAGGGGTCAATAACTCAAAAGGAGATTCTTTATTTGTATTAAACTTTTCAAGTTTAACCGTCAGAGATTAAATCTCACTATGGCAATGTCTGCTTAAAATCCTCCAATGCATTTCATTGCACATAAAATAGTCCAAAAAATCATTAACATGGCCTGCAAGGCAGTGTGATCTGATTTCTGCTCACTCTTCCCAGCACTCTCTCCCCATACTCTTATCTCCACTACACAATGCTTGTGTTAGCTTCTCAGACAACCCGCACTCCTCTGTACATATAGCTGTGGCTGCTCTCCATGCTCTTTCACCATTCGTTGACTCTCTTTTCTATTTATTACTAATATTGTAAGTATTTTTTCCTCAGAGAAGACAAACTGTTTTGTAAGTACCTTGTTGAAGATGGAATTTATCTCAGCTTATAATTGCATACTCATTAAAAAACATATACATTATTATTTGATGAGTAACTTTCTATTAGACCAAAAGTGAAATCCAATTATGCATATCTATATGTATAATATCAAAATATGGTACATATTGCTCAGCACCATGCTTCAGACATAGTAGATTTCAATAAATGTGTTTAAAGATGAATCAATTAACCAAAAAACAAGTCAGCCAGAAGCGATTACCAGTGTTTCTACACAAGAACTTTCATCTCCCATTTCCTAATTCAATCTCACATCATTTGTCTCACTTTCATTTTTTATTTTTGTTTTTATTTTATTTTTTATTTGTTAGTGATGGGTTCTCTCCCTCTCACATAGGCTGGAGTGCAGTGGCACGACCATAGCTCACTGCAGCCTTGACCTCCTGGGATCAAGCAATCCTCCCTCCTCAGCCTCCTGAGTAACTGGGACTATAGATGCATGCTATTGTGCCTCACTCTAACTCATTGACTGTTCTATGTACTTGTAGAAGTAAAATGTAATCCATTTCAACACTTGAAATTAAATGAGATTTTTGCTTTAGTTTAGATATAGGAATATAATTAAGACATTGAGAATAAAGAATGTAGTACTTTAGGCAAATTATTTTTGCCTTATTTTCAAAGATGAACATGGTATTAAAATTCTGGAGGGAATGAAGGCTTTTATTTTCTTTACAGACAAGTGGGGCCCAATCTTCTCTCTTTTGTAGCTTGTGAGTATTTGGTATATAATTTAAAGTGTGTTTAGGTGTCCATTGAAATCACACACACATACATAACTTTGATCCTGCAACCTCCCATTTAAGAATCAGTCATAGAGGAGAAATATTAGAAGACACATATGTAGATAGTTGCTGAGCATTGTTATAAAATCAAATCAGAACTGTCACAAGTGGTGTTTATTAGTAGGAATATGTTTAAATAAAATATGTTATATCCAAAGTATGGAACTATAGTATATACAAATTATTAAAAGAATGGATTCACTGTTTATGGAAAGATGATAATATGTGTTGTAAAATTTCATGCAGTTAAAGAGATGGAGAAGACAATATTTCTTTACAGAGATGCTTCTCGACTTATAATGGGATTATGTCCTGATAAAACTATATTAAGTAGAAAATATCATAATGTAATTCTTACATTACAGGAAAGTTTGAAAAACTAAAAGAAAACAAATTTTGAACTACAGTCTCAAATGTAATCAGCAATTATGTTCAAATTCAGGAGGAAGAAAGAGATTCAAAATGATTCTGAAATAAGTCTTCATGATTTGTCCATTGTTATTTCATTCCAGCCTTGACATGGAGTTAATCTGCTGTAATTGTGTTAGAATTAATAAATGCTGATTGTACATAGATTTGGGGTGATCTTTTTCCCCCTCCTGCTTCAGCTAAAAATTTTTCCATTTGCTGTCTCTATAAGGGAACTCCATGGGCTCTGCTACTGCATGTTGTTTTGTTGACTGGTCTTCAATAAATGTTTGTTAAAATCAAATGAAGATATCACATGAATCCTTTTGGATATTCCCTTTAATGTCTAAGGAACTTCTGCAGAGAAAGCTTGGTTCAACTATATCTATTCACCCCAAGGTGGATGTTGTCATCAATATTACAAAGAGTGAGCACATCTGCTATTTTAAAGGAGCAGTGGGACATGGAGTATCTGGAGTCAGCCACCCTTTCTCCTACTTCTGCACAGTGGTGGTGGGGTGAGGCTAGTTAGAGCAAGACACCCCATCACCACTACCAAACATTAATGGTATACTCAATCCAAAGAAAGCAAGCTCTTGAAACTTTAAGTCAAACTGCTTGTAACATTGTTTCCTCTACACAAATCATCTCTGCTGAATGTTCCCTATTGTGACAAGCCATCTGAGTCCTCAAATCATTTCTTTCCTATCGTTCAAATCTTAGATCATTAATATTATTTGAAGCAAAAATCTGCACTTTAATAAAACATTGCAATTATGGCTGAGGTTTATAATGTTTTTGTAAGTAGGTTGAGTTTAGAGCAATCTGGACGTTTTCATAAGGAGGCTTTGTCTTCATTTGTAAGGGCATCAATAAAGCAGACATTTCAAGTTGCCTCTAGTCATGCAACAGAAAGCAGTGTGAAGGCCATTTATCCAGGGCATTCATTCCATGCTGGTTCAACCAAGCTCAAAGCACCTGTTTTCTTTATTAGCACACACACTGCTTGAATTACCCTGATTATTGCCTAAACTCTTCCTTTTACTTTGCCTTTGGGGACAGTCTGCCAACATCCAGGTCTTCAACCAAGAACGACAAGAACCCACAGGAGGCTGCATTTCACTCTTGCAAACAGAGGGAATAACTGGAGCAGAAATACGAGCTAGTCGCCAGATTTTCCCACTTGATTTCGGTGCTTATCTGTCCTTCTAAAAATACCCATAGGCATTTTTTTTATCAGTGTATTATAGATCAAACCACATCATTCACTTCAACTGCCCTCTAAGGCTGCTGTATTTTTTAATGGCATCCAAATATCCAAGCAAATGAGAATTTGCTGGATCAAAATTAACAAGTCTATCAATAAGGTAATGTCAGTTTCAGGATGGAAAAGCTCATTTGAGTTTTAATGAGACATTTATCTTCTGATTATTTTTTGTTAGATTCTAAAAAGAAAAAAACGTTGATTATCTTCCTGAGAAATCTATGAGCTGAAAACTACGTAGCTCAACCACATCACTTTCATTGATACAGGCAAGTAGCTAAAAGAGAGCCCACTGTATCCAAGGCATGATTGGGTTGAGGACAGGTCATAAAGACAGAAAAAAATTTGACCTACCCCTGACCCTTTCTCCACTCCAGGAGAATATAATTTAATTAGGAAAGGAAGAGCTCAACTAAAATTACTAAGTAAGGGATTAAGCCAAAAGAAGAAGAAGAAAGAAAAAAGTCTTAAAAGGAGAGCATGGAAAGTGATTTATTATCTGAAGAGAAAGAAACATATTTTTGCCTGTGTCAAGGGGCAAAATAAGAAATCAGGAAGATGTCAGAGGAATGAGTGCATATTTGAAGACTAGATTAGAAAGAAACGGAAAGGGGATGTGTCACAAGCAAAGTCTTCAAAAAATCTAGGGTGTCTTTGAACATGATCATCTTTGCTCAGTTATAGTATCAAATAAGTATGTGTTTTCAAAGACTTTACTCAAACAGGGAAGTGGGGATTCCCAAAGATTGTCCAATGCCAATATAACAAGCATCTGTACACAAGAATAGAGTGATTACCAGACCATAAAATCTGAGGAAAGAGTAAACAGAAAGAAGATAACACAAGAAAGAACAAATGCCCAATCTCCAAAAAACTAATGTATCGGTTATCTTACTCTGTGTAACAAGCTATCACTAAACCTAGTAGTTTCAAACAACACACAATTATTATCTCACAGTGTCAGGAGTCGGGGCATAGCATAAATGGGTTCTCTGCTCAGAATCTTACAAGACTGCAATCAAAGTGTCAGCCAGCCTGTGATCTTTTTTGGAGTTGGGCATCATCTTCCAAGCTCATACAGTTGTTGGCAGAATTTAATTCTTTGTGGATGGTAGGACTGAGGTTCTCCTAGAGGCTGTCCCGGTTCCTTGCCATGTGGTCCTCTCCAGAGACTGTTCATAACATAACAGCTTGCTTCTTCAAGACTAGCAGGGAGATTCGTTCTCTCCAGCTTCCTAAGAAGGAATCTTTTACAATATAAGCATCTCATCCTTTTGCCATATAACGTTACCTGATCAAGACAGTAATTTCCAAATACATTTGCAAAAGGCTAATAGTTAGAATTAAGACATGGATCCCATTCATACTCAAGAAAAGGAGAGTATGCAAGGGTGTGGCCATTGGGAGTCACCTTAGGGTGTGTCCATCACACATGGAAACAAATATAAATGTATTAATTAGGCTGGCATAATATTGTTCCAAATATAAACTGGACATTTCTATTTGTGCAACTACAAATTATAACGAATTTTTGTTTTCTTTATGTTTACAAAGGAATAAATGTTACACACAGTATCAACCTTAGACCTGGGCAACTAGACTGCTGTCACTGGCCCTGTACTGTAGAGGTCCCTGCTATAGCACTCTCCCAGCTGTGTCTCTCCATATAAAGCAAGAAGTAAGTGAGGCCCAGGAAATAACCAAACTAGAGTCCTTCTCTGGATTGAATGTTTCTGTCTCCCCACTCCACAAATATGTATGTTGAAACTTTAATCCCCAAAGTGATGATATTTGTAGGTGGAGGCTTTGGGAAATAATTAGGGTTAGATTAGGTAATGAGTATGGGACACTCTTTCTCTCTTTCTCTCTCTGTCCCCCCCCCCCCGCGTGTGTGTGTGTGTGTGTGTGTGTATACACACCAAGGAAAGACCATGTGAGAACATAACCAAGAAAAGAGTTTTAACCAAGAACCCAACCATGCTGGCATCTCAGACTTCAAGCCTCCAGAACCACGAGAATTGTGTGCTGTTTAAGCCACCCAGTGTATGGTATTTTAATGTAGCAGCCTGAAATGATCAAGACAAATTCATATACCTCCACTTTTATGCTGCCCTCTGGGTACTCAAGTCTGCATAACTCTCCGCCCAAATAGCCCCAAATTTGCTGACAGAAGCATGGAGCCCTCTTCCTCAGTCTGTTCTCCCAAAAGCAGAGCATGCCATCATGATGTATGTACCCTTATATCCTGGGAGTAGTTCAAGGGCCAGCTCTTTAAAGAAGGCGTTAGTTGTCAGAGATGGGACTTGTAGTTTGAGGTGTCCACAAACACGCTTCAGGCTGGAACCAGGGAAAGGAATTTCAGAGTTAGACATTTGACCAAGTATTCCTCACCCATCCTCTTTTCCCAAGTCACACAAATGTTAGAGCTGGGCCTGTTTACATCTAGAAACTCGAAATCCCACTTTGAGCAGATAATTTCATTCATTTTCATGGTCTCAAGTGACAACTCACTCAAATGTTTGCCCTCTTTGCGGAGTGAGGAACAGCGTCTAGAGAAGTCAGAATGCAAAACGCCACCTCATTATAAAAGCAAACAAATTTTTAAAAAATTGACAACCATTCAGGAAAACAGATAGTTATCTGAAGGATAATTGTGACATAACATACCTGATACACAGATGTTTTAAACCACACATTTTTAAGGGCATAAAAAGGTGTGTGAGAAGCAGTTTATACTCTCATCATGTAATGCATGAGAGATATAATAAAATGTTGGCTGTAAAACTCCAAAGAGCCACTGCGGAAAAAGAAATGAAATTTTTCATACACACAAAATCATAAACTGAAAGTATTGTTCAGAAGATGAGAAGAAGACATTTCTGACTTGAGGTTTTAGTGTTGAGCACAAGCACTTTTGTGCATACTCTATTACCAAAAGATCATAAGAGAATCAGGTATTAATACTACCCCTTGGAAGCTGTCCTGTCTGTTTACAATATGGCATTAGAGAGGTTTTGGAACTCAATAGCTTTCTTCCAAGTTTTCATTTTCCAACTTCATGGCCATTGCAGATAAACATCTGTGCTTCATATCGTGTGCTGGGCATATTGCTACTGAACTGATATCAAATGGCTTTTCCTCCATCTGTTGCCTGCTGAGGTAACACTGGGTTAAAATTTTTCAAAAAGCAATTCAGTCAGACCTCAACTTCCACTGTGTTTGACCCTTAAAAGGAAAAAAAAAAAAAAATCTGGGTAAAAACTCAGTTAACATTAATAGCAAAATGAATTTGCATAGATGGGGCTTTTTGTGGGTTGTTAAAATTTAAGTGTCTTTAGAGGTATGTATCATAACAGACCACAGGTTTCCCCTTGTATATGCATAGTAATGTCTGTAACTTCAGTGGCAGAAATTCATTTAACATAAAGCCCACAAGAGTGTGGGTGTGTATGGATAATGTTCCAGAAATTTCTGCCCCCTCTTTGATCTAGGCATTACTTGCCAGTGACACCTTCTTATACATAATATGCCTAGGTCATACCAAAGTACTGTGATGGTCAAGAAGATAAAATCAAACAAGGCTGAATTTACTACTTTAGTCCCATCAGCACTGACTTAACTGCCAATGCTGTTTGCCAAATAGATTTTTTAATAATAAAATAGAAAAAGGATAGTAATTTCCCTCATTGTGTCAATAACTACATGGCATTTACTAAGTACTCTTTAAAATGACTATTGTTTGTTACAAAAGCATATGTAATTGCCATTCAACATTACTCATCTGCATGAAATCATTACTGGTTATTGGAGTAAGTTGGTCTATGTCAAGGCAAGGCAAAAACAAAAAACATTGGTCTTTCGGTGGTCTGAATCTCAGATTTTGAAGTACAGTGTTTTTAAGAGACTATCAACTCTTACTGATCTTGGACCAAAGGTTACGAAGAGCTACTCTTATGAGAGGTGGAGTTTTCATCACACCACTGGAAAATAAGAAAAATTAAACAACGTAGTAAATCTTACATTAAATTGAGCATGTTCATGTTAAGGTATCTTTTATTCTGAAATTATGTTCTTTGCACTGAGTTTTTTCAGTATCATTTTTCCCTACAAAATAATGCTGAAACTGATAGAGCAGGAGCACTGTCATCTTGGACAAGCACGGCCACTTTCAATTCCAGCTCCGTTTCTAGCCTCATGCATCTCAAGAAGATCACTTCTCTTCTAACTACTAGCAGCCAGAAAGAGCAGACAGAAAGACACAGATAAAACAGCTCAGGCACAGAGGAAGGTGGGGGGGAAAGTCTCTTAAGTAAGTGCCAAACTTTACCCCCATATCATGGGCCCCAGTAAAACAGTGGGCCTTAATAAGCACATTCCTTTCCCTTCAGGTATACTAAGAAAGGAAAGCTAGAAGCAGACTCTGGGAATGTGCCGGCAGCTGCAAAAAGATGTATGGAAGCAGACACACAAATCTCCCTCCCAGATAAGCACAACAAAAAGACACAGAAGCAGTCCCAGCCTCTGATAAACTCTCCCACCCCAAATCCTTCACAACTCTTAGTCTGTAAGAATGTGTGCCTCTGACCTAACTAGGCCAGAAGACGCCACTCAGGTTCGTTTTCTCTAAAATAAATCTGTCCTGACTGGAGAGCCACCTTTTCGTGTTTCTTTCCTTTTTGTTTAATTCTTATGAAACTAAATCCATTTTTTTTTTGCTATGATTAATGTTTTTACTTGGGTAAATGAAAACAAGGACCTTCATTGACACCTAAAAATTATTTTGAAATTTTAATAGTCTTTGAAATCTAAACATCTGAGGAAGAGTGCTGTATCATTAAAAGGTGCTTTTTGGACTTTGTGGAGAATGTCTGAGGTTTTTTTCTGGAAAACATGTTCTTAGCATGTCAAATATTCAAGATATTTACAGTGCTTTTTGTTAAGAATAGTGAAGAGTGGCATTTGGCAGCCAAGGCTCAGTTTCTTACTTGAAATCTATAAAGAAATGAAAGTCAAAGCAAAGCAAAGCAAAGCAAACCTCACACCAGGATAACAAAGAAAGAAAGATCAAATGAAATAAGTTTCCTCATATTCAGATTATTCTTCCACACAACCCCACTTCTGTCTTTATTTCAACATCTGGGAGGTATCCCAGATTCTGCATTGCATGTGCATGCTAATCATGTAGATTTCCTTTTATGGATTTAATAGATTTCTATGGAGCATCTGCTATGGAAAGATATTGCTCTAAGCAGCAGAAATATAATGGTCAACATAATGAACAAATTTCATGGCACTAATATTCTTATGGGATATATGTTTCCTCCTGAATTGTTTTCTTGGCAAAAGAATCCTTGCTAAGACCCTTTGGTTATCATCAAAGAAGTCAGAGTTAAACAGAGGTCCATTGAAAGGGTATAAAGGCTAGCTACGCTGGCTCACGCCTGTAACCCTAGCAATTTGGGAGGCTGAGGTGGGCAGATCGCTTGAGTCCAGGAGTTTAAGACTAGCCCAGCTAACATAGTGAAACACCATCTCTACTGAAAATACAAAAGTTAGTCGGGCATGGTGGCAGGTGTCTGTAGTGCCAGCTACTTGGGAGGCTGAGGTGCAAAAATCACTTAAACCCAGGAGGCAGGCATTGCAGTGAGCTCGGATTGTGCCACTGCACTCCAGCCTGGGTGACAGTGTGAGATGTTATCTCCAAAAAAGTGGAGTGGGGGCTTAAGGTATCCATATAATCCAACTGCAAGAACAAAATACCCGAAAATAATCCTATCTACTTTCCCTGGAACTGCACAGATTTTAGTTTCTGCTCTTCACTGCTCCACAGAATCTAAGAACTCCACAAGCTCTTTGTTTTGTTCTCTTTTAATGTCAATATTCTTGTGGTGTTTTCTTTATTTTTTTAACAGGGAGATTTCCTTTACTTTTAAAATTGTGGTAATATATACACAACATAAAATTTACTATTAACCATTTTTAAGTATTCAGGTCAGTGATGTTAAGTATATTTACACTGGTGGGCAACCGTCTCCACTGTCCATCTCTAGAGCTTATTACTATATTCCCAAACTGACACTTTGTAGCCATTTAAGTTGCAACTTTCCATTCCCTCCTTCCCCCCACCCCTGGTAACTGATATTCCACTTTCTGTCTTTATGAATTTAACTACTCCTGATAACTCATATAAGTGGAATCATGACAATATTTGTCCTTTTGTGACTGGCTTATTTCACTTCACATAATGTCTTCAAGGTTCATCTATGTTGTGGCGTGGGTCAACATTTCCTTCCTCTTTAAGGCCAAATAATATTCATTTTCATAAGACTAACTCTAGTCTCACTCCAGATAATTTTTTTGATTTCTATGCCCACCAACTACTGCTTGATCATAGTCTTTAGCCTTCACTCAAATTTTCAATAGGCAATTTAATCAACCAATCCATCAATGGATGCCAAGCCTGAGTCAGCCATTCATCCACGTTCCAATTAACAGTGGCAACTGAGGGCAAGAGCAAGTGTTGCAAAGATATCCCTTGAATGCAATTATTTGTAAAGCAATTTGCAAAACACATGTGTGGAATGCAAATAAGTATGGATGTAATAATCACTGCTTTGTAAGTAAATACAATTATATTCTGAAACCATAACTTAAATTATGCTTCCAGAGGATACAGTAATGCAAAAGGTGCTGGCAACGTTCTTTATTTAAAAATGTGCTGTGTGAGTAGAACTGCTTCATTGCACACAGCAAGGAGGATTTCTGTAGAACACATTAGGACAGACAGGATCTTCACTCCACTCCACTCCACTCCACTCAACTCCAAAGGGACACATAGCTTCATATCTTTTTCATCCTCGTTCCAGAAGTATGTAGTTGATAAGAAAAATAAAAAGCAAATAACATTTGAAAATCCCATAGCAGTTGCAGACACTACTTTTACCACATGATATGATGTAGTGTTAGCCTTTCAGTACTTAGACACTACTTATTTCTCATGGTTAAAGTATATAGAAGTGCATACGGTGAAGGAATGGGCAGGAAAAAAAAATCAAAAGAAGATCCAAAAGAATGGTATTTGCTGTATAGCCTTTTGGAAGACAGAATTTATAAGCTACTTTGTAAAAGTAGGATATGTTCACCTATAATTAGAGAAATGCCCAGTCACATACTAAAAGATAATCTATTAACAACACAATATTATAAATATGAATACAAAATATGCAGTGAATTTCCTGGCATATAGATTGCATCATGTTCCTCAGTATGGGCAACATTATCCACAGGAAGTGAAAACTGGTTTTTGGGAGGTGAAAAAAATGTAGAAATTAGGATGGGTTGTAGCATTCCAAAGGACAGAGTATATAATCAGTTATACAGTATATCGATGACATTAAAAATAATGTTGGGATGCTAATTAGCAAAAAATGTCTACAAATTCTCCTTATAGGAGGATGGTCAATAATTTAAAAAAAAAAACAGTGAGAAACACTGTCTTATATTCAACACACAGCAGTTATTGTGGCAAGAGTGATAATGTTTCTAACAATAGCACAAGGGAAAGCAACCAGTGTGCAGCTAAATGAAGAGAAAAAGTATAGCAAATACATTTTCCAAGTCAACGTGACATGCTAAATGCTAGTGTACTTGTGGAAGTATTAGGACAAAATGTAAATATAGATGTTGAATCTATGAGAAAAATAAAAGAAATAGACAAGCTTTTCTCTTAAAAAGTAGATTATATGCAAATTTTAAAATGGTCTTCCACATGATCATTATCCCATATTATGAACTTAGATGAAATTGAAAAATTTTTTCACGTAATGTTGAAGCAAGATCAGAGGAAGATAGTAGGAATCCTTTCCATGTAGCTTTTCTGAAGAGTGGTCAAAAGTTGGCAAAATATATGGAAGAGGATCAGACAAAACCCACCAATACACTCCAACATGGAAGGAGGAAGGTAAGAGAGCACCACGGACAAGACAAGGAACACATATGTAGAAACTCACATACCGTGACTGATCAGCATTGTGTAAAAGCATCTGCAATGGAAGGACGGAGGCTGCATCAAGTAAAAAGCCAAGCAGGAGGGAGAATGTATCCTGATCCAGCAGGAATCTTTTCCAAAGTATCTGCTTCAAGAAACTGGACAGAATCATATGGCAGGCAACAATAGGAACCAGATAGAGAGTGCACTTGGTGTGATCTCCTGATGTGAGTGCCTGTAACACTAGCTGCTTCTTCATCTCCAACCAGCTGAGCCTTCAGATCGCTGAGTGGATAGCAAAACTTACATCAACTCTCCATCTATCTCTAACTGCACACATTTGAACAATAGGGAAATTAAGGAGAATATAAAAAAAGACTGCAAAGTAAAGAACTCCATAAATTTTTACTCAATCAATCATAAATGAGCAGGCAGAAATATATGAAGGAATGAATGAAACATTCTGCAGCAGAAAAACAAAGGCAAAAAAAATGGCACTTAAAATCCAAAGGAAAGATAACTTGGAATAAAGATGTACCACAGAAATAAAAAAAAATAATAAGAAAAAAATCATGTTAGAAACAATAACAGTGCCTTAAAGTGATGTTGTACAATGATTATATACTAATAGTTTTTATCCCTGCCTTCAGTGATATGTTAAAAACATGTATACATGCACCTATGCACATGCACGCGCGCGCACACACACACACACACAGGAAAAATGTCATTTACAAAATCACTGATATAAAATAACTGGGAACAAATTTTAAAAGTAAGTGCACAATGCCTATGAAATAGCATATTTATCAAAATCCATATGGAAAACTAAATAAATATTTAGGTAAAACAAGGTCATTTTGAAATAGAATAATTATAAAAAGCTTCTTATGCTTTCAAATATTAAAATAGTAATAATAATGTTAACCAGATTAGTGGAAGAAATTTAACATTTCCTGAAGAGAAGTTAGCATATGACAAAATGGTATTTTTTTAAGTGGGGGAAGGAAGGTTGTTTGTATTCATTGGTGTTTCTTTGTTAATTTGAAAGGTCCTAAGACCTTGTCTTTTTTGAGCAAAATTTTTTTTCTTTCTTCTCAGTTGACTGAATTCTGTTTTCATGTTAATTTTTTTGTGTGTGTGACTAAAATAGTTATTGCAACAGAGGCTACTCTTGGGTTTTTAAGGGCTTTTAAGGAAGAGTGTAGTTTAATTTTATGTTTAATTTGGCTCACATAAAAATAAAAGCATCTCCCTCTAGCACCACCAGACTTTTTCTGTCTGTACCTTATGTTGTAAATTTTGCTATTTGACTGTCACCTGAGTTGTTTCCCTTAATGTGCAAATTTAAGACTATTTAGCTGACAACTGCCTAGGGTTGTGAAACAGGGTATCAAGAATCTGAAAGTCTAAAGACAGGGAAGAAAAAATCTATAAAATGTATTTCCACTATCATGCCTAGTATGTCTTTATATGTATTTACATGTTGCATACACAATCTTTCACTACTAAAAATATAGTAAAGAGCTCTAATTAATTGGCTTAAAGAAAAATAAAAGTATTTATTTATTTATTTATTTATTTATTTATTTATTTATTTATTTATTTTGAGACGGAGTCTCGCTCTGTCGCCCAGGCTGGAGTGCAGTGGCGCGATCTCGGCTCACTGCAAGCTCCGCCTCCCGGGTTCACGCCATTCTCCCGCCTCAGCCTCCGAGTATCTGGGACTACAGGCACCCGCCACCTCGCCTGGCTAGTTTTTTGTGTTTTTAGTAGAGACGGGGTTTCACCGTGTTAGCCAGGATGGTCTCGATCTCCTGACCTCGTGATCCACCCGCCTCGGCCTCCCAAAGTGCTGGGATTACAGGCTTGAGCCACCGCGCCCGGCGAAAAATAAAAGTATTTAAATCAGATACTATAAAAGAAAAGACTAGTCAAACGCTTTTTCAACTTTATTTAACTTAAGTAAAATCTTTAATAAATAAACTAGCTGTAAAAATTATTGGTAAAGTAATATTAGAAATGTCTTAAGAGTTGCCAGCATACATTTTTGTTTGCATTTATTAATCAAGCAATTTCATACTTTTCCCTGCCATATACCATAAAGTGTCAAAATTTGGCATAGGGATTACAAAACTCTAAACCTATCCCAAATCAGAATTATCTTTGTTTTTGTAATTTTTAATAAGTAAGACGTTGATATGGGTTTATTGAAAATAGCTGCATCTTGAATTTAGTAAGATTACCATAACTTCTAATCCTGTGGCTCTAGGCAGTCTAGTCCATAGACAATAAGAAGGCTTGTTTTGGGAAAGGACTGTTATCATTTTTGTTTCAAATCTAAACTATAAACTAAGTTACTCCCAAAGTTAGTTCAGCCTATGCCCAGGAATGAACAAGGATGGCTTGGAGGTTAAGTGCAAGATGGAGTCAGTTAGGCCACATCTTTTTTCACTGTCTCAGTTACAATTTTACAATGGCAGTTTCCAACTTTAAATTCATGACTATCACAGTTTTCATAAATAATCTAGGTAAATAATTAAAATAATTAGGTAAATGTAATGGGATAAATACTTGCAGGAAAGCTCTTCATAATTTAGAATATAAAGTTGTATTAAATTAAATAATAGATATTTCATTATTTGGGTATTTTCCAATAAATGTATATTGTAGGAAAATACTGTTGCTAAAAAAATAAGAGAGAAGTATCTCATTAAAAAAAGTGATCAAGTTTTATCTAATTCAAAGCATATTTAAAGGTTATGTATAAAACAAGGTAAAAGGAACCAGGAAATAAAAAAAGATGGAAAGAAAGTTATAAAAATAAAGAGGATTTTTTTGAGGTTAAAAAAAAAAAGCTTAAAGAAAAATAATTTTATATAGAAAAAAATATTGTATGGTAAACTTAGTCCTAAAATAAAATAACTGGTTGTTTAAAAAAGAGGGATGTTCAGAACAAACCAGAAAAGTCTGAGCATGCATGTAATGGTCAGTGTAAGCCCCAATAAGAGTATTTATATATTTTTTTAAAAACTTTTATATAATCAAGTTGTCATATTATTATTTTTTGGTTTGCTTAGAAAAAAAAACTGATATAAAATTTTTTTTAATTAAAGTTATTACATCCATGTATCTTCCTGTATATACTTTGAAAGTCCTCATAACATTGAGTTACAGGTCTTTAACTCCTGGGTCTAAAAAGGACACCAAGTCCTACTAACAATTGACAGCAATTGACACCTCATCTTCAGGCCCCATAGAAGATGCCAATCAAAATAAACTGCATTCCTGAGTTACAGGGCAAAAAAAATTAAAGTTATTCAATTTTTCAGGGCCAAGGGATTATCACAGAAGAGATGGGCATGTAAGATTGTAAGGGCCAATTTTGAGAGATAAAATAAGTTCAGTTTCTCTACATATTAATGATTAGTGTCAAACGCACACTGATGCAAAACCAGTATATGGATCACTGTGTCAGATTAACAAGGTTTTCTTGAAGCATTAACCAACTCCTTAATAAAAGTTATAAAGGTTATAAAAGGCTTATATAAGTTATATTTTGTAATCAAAATTAAATTTTATAGATTGTTTACAAAATTTTGGAAAACAAATGTAATTGACTTCGTGCTGTTTTTATTAGGGCTTCTTATTCAGGAAATTAAGTATCTTCTCTCAAAGAATGAAGATTTTCATTTAAAAAAAAATCTTTGAAGGATTGCTTTGGTTAAATAAGTGACTTTACAATGACCTATAATCCTATTTCATAATATCAAATGTTTTAAACCTTTTATATTTGACAAACTTTCCTAAATCAAATTATAAATTATATATTTTTCTAACCTAACTAATCCTTTAAAACATTAAGCTTCCTAAAGTCCAAAAATGACATAATTTGGCTTATTTGGTATAAAAATTATACAGGAAGCATGTGTCAAATATAAAATGGTGTTTTATATTCTTTGGGGTGTATTTGTATAAATATGTTATTGGTATGTGTTCCAAAATTATGGAAAACTCCTGTAATTCTAATATAACTTAGTGTACATTATTAGTAATAATCATAATTGTTATGGTAAAATTATTGTGTGCAACAGAGGTAATAAATTTCCTTGTCAATTGTATCTTTTAAATATGGCTGCCTTAAAACATTTTTTTCATCCATGGTCAATTGTCTTGTTTTGGTCCTCTTTAGAAAGTGGTTTAATAATCAGCTATAAAACTCCAACAGGTGCTCTTAAATGTAGGTTTCTGATAACTTTGGAGATTGTGACATCAGAATAGAGGAAAAACTTTCAGTACTCATGGAGACTAAAATATTCATGAGTATCAAGCAGAACAGGAATGAACTATATGGACAGAACCAATCTTTTTGACTTTTTGCTTAAAATGTTTGGGGATCCTTTGTTTTGGTTTTCAGAGACTTCAAACTTTTCTTTTGAGCTAATGACAGCTTTTAACAGTTTAGAATACTCCTATGAACAAAATTTGGAGCATATTTTTTTTCTCCCTACCTAATTTCTCCAGAATTTGGAAACTATTTGTGAGTATTCTTAACTTCTGGCAATACAGATGTTTGCATAAGTGCAATAAGAATCTGTTTTCATTTATAGCAGGATACAATTGGAGAAATTGGTTGTGTTACCAAGGCTTTGAATGGATTGGAATGCTTTCCTTTAAGGAATCAAACTTGACTTATGGGGCCAATAAAGCCCTTGGAAAACTGGCCTTGTATTTTGTATACACAGTCCCTGTACAGGGTTTCTGACCTGTGGTATGTAAAAATGTCATTTTCTGACAGGTGCAGAAGCCCCAGGTTTATCTTGGAACCTCAAGAGCAGCGGAAATTCACCAAATTCATGGGTAATTGTTGGCATGAATCCATGGGTGGACTAGGCGTTAAAAAAGTTTTATCTGGGATACCTCCTATGGAGCAAAGTTCCATCAAAGCCTATATAAAAAATAATTATTCTTGCTGCATTGTATACAAATAATTAGCCCAAGTATAATAAGCAAACCAGTCCTTCCATGATTTGTCTTTAGTAAAATGGGAAACTGGAGAGAGAAAAGAAATACATTTTAAAATGATTGTATACCTATTGTTAAATTCTAGTTTTGCCTAATGTTTTCTTTTTTTAAGTTTTCATTATTTACAATTTGGATCGAATTCTAATTTTTCTTGGCTATAAGTCTTCAAAACACTGTTTTCAACTTTTTTTCCATCTTTATTTTTTTCCATTTTTCCTAATTCGGAGTCACTGAAAACTAAGCTGTGCTTTCTTAAAACCCTGCAAAGTGAAGCCAGACAACTTAAAACTTCAGAAGAAAATAACAGTAGCCTATTTAAATACATAAGCCACTTTCATACCTGCCTACTCATGTATGGACTTCAGAGTAATGTGGCCTATATTGATTTTTTTCTAGGATTGTTCTTTTGTTTGTCATTATTTTTTCTCCCTTCCTCTTCACTATTTTCTCTTCACAGGACATGGGACTTCACAACCTGCTAAAAATGAGCTTTTGGGGACCTACCCATCTGGAAATAAAGCATCCTAGCCTTGAAAGATCAGATAAAACCTGAGACTAGAGGCTCCAATTATTGGTGGAAGAAAAATTGTGAATATTACGTTGCAAGAACATAGTGATTGGAGATATTGTTGAAGCTATTTTTGGAAAATGTAATCTGCCACATTTATAACATTTGCTTTCTTAAAAACGTGTATACTAGCCTAGCTGCTATATAAAACATCTCCAAATCTGATTGGTTTAGGACATTAAAGATTATTTCACAGTCACTTTTCAGTCCAATGTGACGTGTATGTACAGGTGGGATAGAGATTTGTCCTACATAGTCATTTATGAATCTGATGCCTTTTAGGCTATAGTTCTAAAATAGTCGGTGAACAGATGGAGTATGAACAGTATGAAGAGCTTGGATACAGCATACCTGCCCAACTATCTTGGGCTAAAAGTGACACTTCACATGACTGCCACTCACATTTCATCCATTAAAACTAGTACTTCAACTAGATGCTAAGTGTTTAGGATGTGTAGTTTATCTGTGACCAGGAAGAGGAAAAAGCCTGGAAACCCATCTGCCTTTCTCTGTTACTACATATGAGTTATTCACATAATAATTTTCTTTAGCCTTTTGTTTTGCAAATATATTTTCTAGATAGTCATTTTTTTAACTTTGTATTTTTTTCTGCTATTAAGTAGAAAAATGTTACATTTTTATGTAGCTATATTTTTATTCTTTTCTTGATTTTTGTGGTTAGAAAATCTGTATATATATATTTTGTTTTGTTTTGAGATGGAGTCTCGCTGTGTTGCCCAGGCTGGAGTGCAGTGGCACGATCTTGGCTTACTGCAAGCTCTGCCTCCCGTGTTCACACCATTCTCCTGCCTCAGCCTCCCGAGTAGCTGGGACTACAGGTGCCCGACACCATGCCCAGCTCATTTTTTGTATTTTTTAGTAGAGACGGGGTTTCACCTTGTTAGGCAGGATGGTCTCGATCTCCTGACCTTGTGATCCACCGCTTTGGCCTCCCAAAGTGCTGTGATTTATAGGCGTGAGCCACCACGCCCAGCCGAAAAACTGTATACATTTTTAAATTAAGTAGATAAATGTACATCTATGTGTTCTCCAATTATTTTAGCTTCATAGTTTATGTTTAATATTTTTAATCCATTTTTTATGTATACCATATTATGAACCCCCAACATTTGAGACGGGTCTAATTTAATTTTGAAAGTTTATTTTGCCAAGGTTGAGGATGCACCCATGTCACAGCCTCAGGAAGTTCTGAGGACATGTGCCCAAGATGGTCGGGGCACAGCTTGGTTTAAACATCTTAGGGAGACGTGAGACATCAATCAATATATGTACGAAGTACGTTAGTTCTGTCTAGAAAGATGGAGACAACTGATTCCTAAGGATTAGGAAAACTGATTATTTGTAATTGCAGTTCCTTAGAAATTTTCCTTAAGGAAACGCTCAGAGGTAGGAGGAAAATTATGTGTAAGATGTTCATTGTAGCACTATTTATAACATCGGAAAAAATTAAATTATATAAATTTCCAATAATAAAGGACATTTAAAACAAATAATGACACAGCTATACAAAATAATAGTGCAGTCAAATTTTTAAAAAGGAATAATTTAGCATATATTATTTAAAAAGGTTATCAACAATATGTACAATAGAAATTAAAATAAATAATTCATGCATTAAAAAAGCCTCACAGAACCCTCATCATTATGTTAATTGACATAATCTTTGGGTGACCTGATTATCACTAATTTCTTTGTTTTTTTTAAAATTCCTATTTACCAAATGTTTAACAGTGATGTGTGAGTTTATATTTCTTTCTAAAATTAAAATAACAATAATAACAGCTTACTATGCACTTATAAACATGGAGAAAGGAGGTTTTAATAAGATATAAATAAGACACTTTGAATCAGTAAAATACGTATCACCTTCAATCATTAAAATATGTATACATGTAAAAGATAAATATACACACATCTGATTTGTGTGACCTCACCTTTATCTAGCCATGTAATCTTGGTTAAGACATTTTATCATCAGGACCTTAATCCCCTCATCCATTACCATGGAATAGTCTAATCTTTGTATGAATGTTGTAAGCTATTTTAATGTAAGCATACTTAGTTAGATGCATCCAACACATCGCATTTGCTCACTGTGCAGCACAGTGCCCTACTGAGTTTTCCCTCATTGAGCTTACAGGCTGGTGGAAGCAGAATACACGGAGAAATACAATTTAAAGAAAACAACCACTGAGACCAAATCATTCATTGGCCTCTCAACCCAGCAAACAATGCATGAGATCAAATATTTCTGCCACTCTGCCCACTGAAACATTATGTTCCATGCATACTAATGCACTAATTCCTAAATTTTTCTAGCTATAGAATCTTTGCATTTGCTGTTCTCTATGCCTGAAACTCTTTTTTTCCTCAACTTTTTGTGCAGCTGGTCCCCATCTTTTGTATCTGAGTTTAAATATCATATTCTCAGAAAAGCCTTCCTAGACAACCCTGTCTAAAATATCACTCCCCTACATTTATGCACCAATATATAGCACATACCATAAGCAATAATTGCTTTATTTGTATGTGTATTATCTGCTGCGCCTCTGGAGCATAATTTTATGTGTGTTTTTTACTAACAATTGTATCCCTACATTTAGAACCATGTTTGCTGCATTATAGGACATATTAGTTATCTATTGCTGCAGTACATTAGTATCACAAATGCAATAGCTTAAAACAGCACACACTATTATCTCACAGTTTCTGTGGGTAAGGAATCCAGACAAACTTTAGCTGGGTCATCTGCTTAGGGTTTCACAAGGTTTTAATCAAGGTATAGGCCAGGGCAGCAGCTTCATTTGAGGCTCAATAGGGAAGGATCTATTTCCTAGCTCACTCATGTTGTTGGCAGAGGACACAGTTTCTTGAGGCTGTAAGAAAGAGGGCTTCATTTTCTTGCTGACTGTTAGCTGGAAGTCCCCTTCAGTTCTAGGGGCTGCCCACGGTTCCTTTCCATGTGAGATTCCCCACTTGCTTCCTCAGAGCCAGCCAGCCAGAGAGAGAGAGGGGGTGGTTATAGCAAGATGGACATTACCATCTTATGAGACATAAACACATGATCACACAATCACGTACATCCCATCACCTTTGCCATATCTATTGAATAAAAGCAAGTTACAGGTTCTTCCTACCCTCAAGAGGAAGGGATCACATAAGGTCATGAACAGGAAGTAAAACTTATGGGGCTCACCTTAATGTCTGTTCCATAGGGGCAGAGTAAATGTTTATTTATTTATTTATGAGACAGAGTCTTGCTCTGTCACCCAGGCTGGAGTGCAGTGGCACGTAGCACTACCTTGGCTCACTGCAACCTCCATCTCCCAGGTTCAAGCAATTCTCCTGCCTCAACCTCCTGAGTAGCTGGGATTACAGGCACCTGCCACCATGCCTGGGTTATTTTTGTATTTTTAGTTGAGACGGGGTTTCACCATGTTGGCCAGCTGGTCTCGAACTCCTGACCTCAAGTGGTCTGCCCACCTTGGCCTCCCAAAGTTAGCCACCTTGCCCAGCCATATTTATTGAATAAATTTAATTAATGTTTCCATAAAAAACTCTGGCATTAAGCAATTTTTCGTTAAACAGAAAAGTGAAATAGGGTGAGAAGTTTTCTATTCATTCCACACAAGTCTGGGAAGGAAGGATAGAGTGTAGAGGCATTAAATAAAACATATTAGAACTTTGGTTTAACTGATAAAAAATATATTTTCTTATATATTTTTCCACATTATTTTTATTACTTAATCCTAAGAGAAACAATTGAAAGTGAAAGACTGAGTAACCAAGGTAGTTTATACGGGCTTCTGAGGATTTGCTTCAGTTCCCATTATCTCTGAGCACATCTGTCAACATTTTTGATTTCTTTTAGATGAGGTAGAAAGACCTCTGACATTTCAAATGTATCATGCTATTCAGATTCCTATTCTTTGGAATGATTTCAGAGAATGTATTTCAGGAATAAGAAAAGTCATGAATGTCTAACATTTCAAGCACAATAGACCGACTTGTAGGGAGGGAAACAAGAGGCCAGTTTTAGATCAGGTGGCTTTAAGTTCTTCATGATACAGGTGGAAAATTGTCCATTTATTTTTTGGAGCAAAAGAAAGCATAAATCTAGTCAGGCATTTAGCATCAGGTCTTTGAGTGACATATTTCAGTTTTTGCCATGTTTTAATGACAAGTCCAGAATTGTCTGGGGCAAAGGAGAAAGAAGTTTTATGCATAAAACCTTTCATTGGCCAGAATATATTCTATGTGTCTGCATATCTTTCCAGACTCCAAATTGTCGTGTTCAGGTGATTCCACTTGAGGTATTTAGGCTGAGGATTTCTAGCTTATGGAGCGTGTGACTTTAGGAAAATTTTTTTAACTCCTTTAGACCCTAATTTCACTCAGTGTAAAGTGAGAACACAGGAACATGTCTGTTATTTCCACAGTGAATCCACTGGTCTGTGTCAGGCTCTTTAGAGTCATTAATTGGGAAGCTTGTATAAAAATACAGATTTCCTGATCCCTCTCCCTGAAGATTCTGATAGAGCAGTCTGGGATGGTCTGGGACCATGCATTTTAAAAATTTTCCCAGGAGATTACAAAGTATGTTTGGTAACTGCTGATGATTAAGCATATTTTGTATCCAACACTCTATGTTTATCCTATCAGAAGAGTTCCAGGTCTTCTGCGTCTTAGGGAGAGATGCTAATCATGACAGCTTGAGCACTAGGTTAATTCTATCTGGACAAACAAGTCAAGAGGGAGAATCTGACAATATTTCTAGCTGAAACGGGCTTGGCCTCAACTTTCAATTGTCTCTTTTTTTAGACAGGATCTCACTCTGTCCCTGAGGCTGGAGTGCAGTGGCAGGCTCACAGCTCACTGTAGCCTTTACCACCTGGGCTCAAGCAATCCTCCCACCTCAGCCTCCCTAGTAACTAGGACTACAGGTGTGCACTACCACACCTGGCTAATTTTTGAATTTTTTGTGGATATGGGGTTTCATCCACCCTCCTCGGTTTCCAACAGTGCTAGGGTTACAGGCATGAGCCACTGCGCCCAGCTAACTTTCAACTCTTGTCACATATCATGTGTTGTGATTGCTCTGATTTCTTTACCCATTTCACTGCCTTAACCTCTGGCCAGTCACCACCATCATCTTTATGGAGGGATGTTTCCTGTGAGCTTCTGCTTTACCTCATGGCTGCATGTTGCTTGTGACTTAGAGCTAATACTTTTATTCCAGGTCTGCTCCTGAGTATTCTAACCCTGGTTTATTTATCTTCAACATTGGTTTAGATCACATGAACAAAGAGGATGTCAAGACTCCCATTAGAAAATTTGTCAACGGTAGGATCCTAGTTGCATTGTAAGTAGTAGCACAGGTGCTAAATGATAGTCCCAGGTGCTGAAGAATTGAGCAGATGAAGCAGGAAAGTCAGATCAAAAGGAAAAATAGAAATAAATTTGAAGGTTAGTAAAATGATGGAAACACTTTATTGTGTGTGATGATGATGATGGTGGTGATGATGATCTGAGTTGCTTTATGAAACTGGTTCCTCTTCAACAGCTCCTTCTTCCCTAGAGAAGTAGGGAAAATACCTGTATGCAGTGATTCAAGTTACTCTGCATGTAGCCAATCCATCTGTGGTTGGCAGAATCATGTCTTCCACCCCAAAGATATTCACATCATAATTCCATAACCCGTAAATATGTTACTTAATATGGCAAAAGGGATTTCATTTATGTGATTAAGTTAAAGACCTTGAGATAGGGAGAATTTCTGGATTATTTGTGTATGCAAATCTACCAAAATCAGTTCTTAAAATCAGAATACCTTTGCTGGAAGAAAAGAACCAGAGAGATACAGCATGCGAAGGACTACACCTGTTGTTTCTGGCTTTTAAAATGAAGAAAGAGAGCCCTGAGCCAAGGAATGAAACTTGTCTCTAGAAGCTGCAAAAGGGAAAGAAACAGATTCTTCACTAGAGCCCCAGGGAGAAACACAGAGCTGCCAATGGCTTGATTTTAGCCCAACGAGGGCTTCCAAACCACATAACCATAGGAATATACATTTGTGCTGTTTTAAGCCTTATGTGTGTGGTCATTTGTTAGGGCAGCAATAGACAAGAAATGCAACATCCAAAAAATGTTTATCATTTTCCCTGGACCTTTTTCTCCAGCTGAACTGGTTCACAGACTATACCTCCCTTTCCCAAATATTTTTGCTTTCTGGAATTTTTTGCTTTTGTTCACCGTTTTACCACTGGTGAAATTTTCACTCTCCCTTTCTTTCATGTGATCCTACATTTCCTTTAAAGTCCAGGCAACAGTCTACCTTCTCTGTTCAGCTTGTTAATGTCACACTAAAAGTTGTGTATATTTTACCCAAATTGTCATAGTATTGTACTCATTCATTTACAAGCTTACAGTATTAGTATTTTTTCAGTATTTAACTCTTCAAGCGATACATTGTTTAAATGCAAACATTATTTTACAACAATATAAAATCCCAATTATGTCCTGAAGGGAAATAGTAGCTCTGTATTGTAATTATATATACAACTACACAGAAATATAATAAAGAAGCAATGTTTAAATATTTTTAAAAAGAGAGAAAAATATTTTATGACAGCTACTTCCCCAGAAAGGGGAAGGGATCTCTACTGTCTATAATGTTCTAGTCACAGAAGGGAAGTGTAATGGTTAAAGGACTGCTTGCGAGATGGTAAAGGAAATAGCAAGATCTTGACTGGAAATTTTTATCTCCCACAGAGCAACGGAACCAAGTAAGACAGTGGTTCTCAACCAGGATGATTTTCTCACTAACAAGACATTTGACAATATCTGGAGGCATTGTCCTCACTGGGAAATGGTCCTAATGGCATTTAGTGGATATAACCCATGGATGCTGCTATTAAGCATCCTACAGTGCATGGGAATGCACCCCACAACAGAAGTTATCCAGCCCCAAATTCAATCATGCTGAAGTTGAGAAACTCTGCTCAAGGGAAACTCTATCTCCAGCCAAAATAGAATATTGATTAATGAAATAAAAGTGAGAGAACTTCTTAATGGATTTTGAAATGAAAATTGTGAATAAAATTAACAATATTACTTATTAAGATCTGCTATCTAAAGATGTGAAGTCTGTCTATCAAATAACCAGCATAAACTTTTAGTAGGTAAATTTTAAATATTCAGGTCATAGGAGTGATTCCCTGGCAGATCACACTGAAAGGAAGATGGCTGGAATTATGAATTGTGATTCATAATTGATTGTAAGGTTGTAAGAAATGTAATTTTGACCTTGCAATTGTGAAATACATCAGTGAGGCAAAAAACAGAAACCAGCATTGTTGCATAAAAAAATTTTCAGGCCAGGCGCGGTGGCTCACACCTGTAATCCCAGCACTTTGGGAGGCCAAGGCAGGCGGATCACGAGGTCAGGAGTTCAAGACCAGCCTGGCCAACATAGTGAAACCCCGTCTGTACTAAAAATACAAAAAATTAACCAGACATGGTGGCGGGCGCCTGTAATCCCAGTTATTCAGGAGGCTGAAGCAGGAGAGTCGCTTGAACCCGGGAGCCAGAGGTTACAGTGAGCCAAGATTGCATCATTGCACTCCAGCCTGGGTGACACTGTGAGACTCTGTTCTCGGGGAAAAAAAAAAAAAATTCAATCAGCCCAAATGAGTGAGGAAATACAGAGAGCATATGAGAAGTGAAATTATGATAAATCATAATGATCCCTGTCAGCAAAATTAAAGTGGCTTTGTACAAAGTACTAAAGAAACGAGAATTCCACAAAGATTCTCTTGTTGTAATGCTGTTATTGACAGATACTAACTTAGGCTATTCAACCCCCACATTTTCTGCTCTCTTTGATGAACAAAAAATGATATGCAATTAATTATGGTAAATGATTACAGAATTCCGGCTGGGTGCAGTGGATCATGCCTGTAATCCCAGCACTTTGGGAGGCCGAGGCAGGCAGATCACAAGGTCAGGAGTTTGAGACCAGTCTGGCTAACATGGTGAAACCCTGTCTCTACTAAAAACACAAAAATTAGCTGGGCGTGATGGCGTGCGCCTGTAATCCCAGCTACTCGGGAGGCTGAGGCAGGAGAATCACTTGAGCCTGGGAGGCGAAGGTTGCAGTGAACCGAGATGGTGCCACCGCACTGCAGCCTGGGTGACAGAACAAGAAGACTCTGTCTCAAAAAAAAATTAAAATTAAAATTAAAAATTAAAAAATTACAGAATTCCAATATGAATGAAAAACTGAGACAGAGTATAACAACCCCAGGTTCAACCTGCATACTGGGATGCTGAGGGAAATTAGTTATCTGAGTCATATCCATCTTCCCGGAAGAATCAGATAGAATGGGAATGATACAAAGACATTAAATATGGGCAAATAAAGGTCTTTTCTAGTCTCAGTATGTAGAAGGCAGATTTTACTAACTTCTGACTGGCAAGTTTTGTGTAGGAAGGCTTCTAGAATGATGTTGCAATGGAGTGATCTATGGGTTTTAAGAGGATGAAATAGGTTTGCTAAAAACATGAGTAATTTAAAATGGGCAGTATCAAGTGAGTCACATTCCATTTTTGTAGAGTTGAAAGATGGCTAAGTCAGACTGATATACACATGATTTAGTAGGATTGCAGTAAGGCATTTGAAAATCCTTTCCCGATAACTGTATATAAAGTATTAAAATAAGTTTAAGACACTAGTAAAATTCAGTAGATTCAGAATTGATTGAAGTACCCTGCCCAAAGAGGAGCAACTAATGAATTGATTCCCTGCAGGGTTTGGTCCCTAGTCTATCTTGATCAATATTTTTGTCAGTGACTTTGGTGAAGGTGTTAGAGGCACTGTTTTTCAAATTTGCAGCGACATAAACCTGAAAGTATTATTGAATAAAATATATAAAAGAATCAGGAACTTAACTCTGAGATCGTAGGGAAAACCCAATAAATATTCATAGATTTATAGTGTATTAGAGTTGCAGGAAATTTTAGTCCAAATCTTCATTTTAAAGGCAAGGAGGCTAGGGGACAGGGTGGTAACTTACACAGCTCACAGATGGGTTTACAGGAAAGTTGCAAACTTATGGGTTTACAGGAAGACTAATATAAAGTTACATGCTGATTATCTCAAGCAATGATCTGAATATTAATAAATTGTAGCACTGGCAAAAAGAAAGAAATAAACAAAACAAATTATCAAAAAGCCATCTCGTTCTGAATTAATAAAGCTGTAGTTGTTGATGACAAGGAGGTAATAGGTTCCAGATTTCTTTCCTCTTACTTCCAGTGTCTTTAAAAAGTATTATACAGCTACTTATAGACACTAAAAAGAGAAATCAGTTTTCTCTCCATGCTGAAATTTCGTGTCTGAAAAATGTGCTACATGGGACTGACTAAATGTATAAAGAATGCCTTTATAAGGTAAACTGATGTGCTAAGAAAACAAAACAAGAAAAATGAAATTTCAGAGGCTGCAATATTTATTATAGAAATACAAACATATGTGCAATTCGGAGTTTCTGTGTAATGTCAATTAGCCTATGTACTGGCATAAGAACTTGCTGTTACCGTCATATAAAGTCAGATCAGATGAGGGTATTAATTTATTTTTCTAAATATGTGTCACACTGCTTTAAAATGCAAAAAAAAAAAAAAGTCATATGATGTCATTGTAAGGACAAGGGAAAGTATTGATTATGGCCTCACTCAAAGGAATGACTGACACTTTCATGGCTATCCCAGGGAATCTCAAACCAAAGAAAACTCAATCTACAAACCTATTAAGGTTGGAAAATACAGTTCCTATTACCAGCTCACAGAACTAGGGTTGAGTGGAATTGAATATTAAGGACAGGGGTGATTATATCTATTAATATAATAAAATATTCATTGCAATTACATGGATATCAAAGTTGATGAAATTAATTAAATCATTCATGTATTCCTTCCTGTCTTCATTGAACAAATTTCACTGAATGTTTTATCACATGTCTAACACAGTGATAAGAGCCGGAGATACAAAGATAAATGAAATTCAGCCATTGCACTCAAGAATTTAGTGTTTAGGAGACACATAAATCTCCACCAACATTTTGCAATGAAGCATAATATATGCTATGAGAATCAATTCTATTAGGTAAATGGTGATCTCGTGGAGAAGGGGATAAACAGATTAATGGAGTAAAGAAAGTTTACTAATGAAAAGAGAATACAAAACTGGCCATTAATACTCTCAGAAACTTGTTCTGAGTTTTATAGAAATCTCTTCTTAGAATAGAAGAGCTGAGTTGACGTTTTTCCAGGTACAGTGGGCCCTTTCTATTTGTGAGTTCAGTATCCAGGGAATCAACCCACTGCAGATCAAAAATATTTGTAAAAACATGGTTTCATACTAAACATTCACAGAATGTTTTTCCTCATTATTCTCTAAACAGTACAGTATAACAGCTATTTACATAGCATTTAGATTGTATTAGGTATTATAAGTAATCTAGAGATGATTTAAAGTTTATAGGAGGATGTGCACAGGTTATATGCAAATACCATGTCATTTTATATCAGAGACTTGAGTATTCAGGAATTGGGGTGTCCTAGGGAGGTCCTAGAACTAATCACCCATGGTTACTGGGATGACTGTACTGGAATATTAGTTATTAATCTGTAACTGACTTTCTATTAGGTGGAGCAATAGCCAGAAAATCTAGAAATACTCAATTCCTATTTCAGAATACATCTCCACCCCCAACTTTCTTAAGAGAACAATATAATCAAGAAATAATGGTACCACAAAGTAGAGTAGCAGTGTATCATGACCCTTAAATCATACACTGAAACATGAATCTCAGAAATTACTGCACTCTAGCTAAACACTGGATACACAACCATAGAAGGAGAAAGATAATGGAGAATAAAATCAGATCCACTCCTGGACTGGATCATCTTACCACTTAGGCAACATGGAATACAGAGTGTGCGAAAGCCAGCTACATCTATGCACAATAATTACAGCCATGCAAAAATCAGACAAATCCATAGCAATTTTTCCTTGTGTAGTTTTGGTGAGGATGAAGACAAGTGAGAAACCAAAGAAACTATTCCTGGAAACCCTTCTCTTAAGGGGAACAGTGACCAACTAAGGATGACACGCCAAGTTGTCAATTAAGAATGCATCTTGAAAGTACACTTTCCTTATCCTTTGTCTTACATTGTACATGCATAATACAGTCTACAGAGTAGAAATATAAAGAATTCCATACCTATTTCTAGATTCCTGATCATTAAGAACAGCACTTTGTAAACAGCAGTTCCTAGTGTTATGTCATTACCAGAATAGACTTTAAAAAATTTAATGGCACTCAAAGTTGTTTGCTTTAACAAACAAGTTAGGGCATTAATAAAACATTAACAGTAATAATAACAACCTCTACCAAGTACCATCTCGATATTTCATAAAAGAAGTAATCATTTTAAAGCCAAAAATATAGGAAGGGGAAATATTACAGAACAACCTTTTAAAATGAATAACAATAGCATTAGGAAGAACAGAAAGCGTTCTTATTGTGGTACAGACCACTGAAACTGCAACCGTACACTTGTACTGGTCCAAAGATGGGTATGTGGAGAAAATTGCTCTACAAACTTTATACTCACTTACTTATACTATTTAGAATGAGCACCTTAAGAATTTTGGAAATTGCCACCCCTTACTTAACCTATTGGACATAAGACACATTGGCACATTATCCTTTCTTTGGCAGAGGGAATTATTTATTAAAACCCACTACTATTGCTCAAATTGTATGTATTTCAAACATTTCTTGGGTTCATAGATTTACCTCTGCTCATACAAGTCTTCTAAATCTCTTCAAACCTTGCCTCCCCGGTCCTCAATGTGAGTGACCATGGTCGGCAGGCAAGGACATAGAGTGTCTGAGGGAGATTTGGGAGAGTGAGCCTGCCTTCAAAGTCCATTAAAACTATTTCAGCTATCAGAGATTGTTTTAATGTTGTCAATATTGAAAATTTTTCCATAGTATGAGAATAGTAAACTACAAATACTACCTACAAAATTTGGGGTTTTGCTCAGAATAATGAACCTCAAAACAGTGTTAAAGTCATTAGAAAGAAGTTTTATACATACATGGCACAGAGCTGTCAGATTGAAAATAACTTCTGAAATAAAAAATAAAAGGAAAATAGTTGCTTTAAGAGTTTTATGGCAAATTGCATAATTTAAAGCAAGGCTTTCAAAAGCCACTGTTCCCAGTGAAAGTATTAGCTGAATTAGCTTCCTAGTCACAGCATCCTGTAGGGAATTCACTTCATCAGCATGACTTTATGTGTAACTAAAACAAGGCGGCTCATGAACAAACATTTAAAGAAAGGGTCTAGTTATGAACTTCAACCAGAAAGGTATTTCCTCTGCCCATTCAATCTCCATTCCTGTGCAAGGCTGGCCTTTACTCAGAGTTATGTGGACAGAGCAGATGTTATTTCATAAATGTTTCTCTCCTAAAGAAAAGGAGACAGGATTCTCTCTAGAGAAGTCCCTGTCACATATTCTCTTCAGGCTAAGTTCTAAATATATTTGCTATGTGCAAAAAGGGAATAATTAGATTTAACCACTAAGCACAACATTATGGCCCTAATCACACAACACTGACTTGGTAAAAAGAATCAACTAAGTCTCATTTGAATGTAAAACTTCAAATTGCTGTTCATCACTTGAAATTAAATAAGGCTGGACTGAGTTCTGCATTACAGTTTCAGCCTTCATGCTCAGTATGTGTGTCTTAATGAGTCATCTCTCTTTATAATAGACCTTCAGTATTCTTTGCCACACTTTTTAATATGCAGGTCGATTTTAGAATTGTTAGGGTCTAAATACCTACTTCGCATAACTAGACATTGCTATCTCAATTCTGTACTTACGCAACACCTTTTGTTTCCCACACACACAAAATAATCACATTTATTCCTATTACAACATGCTAGAGTCATTAACTAATATTCATTAACTCAATGCCTTGTACTCAAATCACTTGGATAACTTGTCCTCATGACTATATAGAAGATTCCTTGGGCTGGCCGTGGTGACTCACGCCTGTAATCTCAGCACTTTGGGAGGCTGAGGTGGGTGCAGTGGCTCATGCCTGTAATCCCAGCACTTTGAGAGGACAAGGCGGGCAGATCACTTGAGGTCAGTAGTTCAAGATCAGCCTGGCCAATATGGTGAAATGCTGTCTCTACCAAAACAAAACAAACAAACAAACAAAAATTAGCCAGGGATGGTGGTGCACGCCTATAGTACCAGCTACTCCGGAGGCTGTGGTGGGAGAATCCCCTGAACCCAGGAGGTGGAGGGAGGCTGTAGTGAGCCCAGATCACACCACTGCACCCCAGCCTGGGTGATAGGGTGAGATTCCATCTCATAAAAAAAGAAGAAAAAAAAAAGTTTACAGTGCTGAGTTACCCCCTCCTCTCATTCTCTGCCCTGATCTGTGCCTGGAAGGCTTAAGAGAAAGAACTGCATCCCTCCAGCTCCCCTACCCTCTGCCTGCCCGTTGGATTTGGCCAGTCACGGTGCAAAAGGGGTTGAGGGAGCCGTTAGTAAGAGAAGGAGAGTGATATGAAAGCATGTGTCCCCCCCACCCTGCTCTCTGCCTGCCTGACTGTGGTTCTAAGCATGGCTTACTTAGTTTCTCAGGTGATCACTGCCACGACAATGACTTTCACTCTGCTCTAATCGCTCTATTTCCTTTTTTGCCTGGGGTACTCATGGCATCTGAGGAGTTCAGCTTCTGGTTAAAACCCTGCATGTGCTTTTTCAGGCCTGCCCCTAGGCAATGACAAAGGTTTTACCTGAGAGGCCTCACGTGGGACAGCTGGTCTCCCCATGGGCTTGGTGCACAGCCAGTGCAGTGCCGTCTCTAGGAGGAGCTGCAGCCAAGGACTCGGGCCCCTCTGGCCAGTCACACTGTAACACAGGTTTGCATTCCCAGCCCCAGCAGCTTCAGTACTAGGTTAGTGTCTCAGGCCTTGGGCAGAGGTCTTCTTCAGGTGCCTCCGACAAGAGCTTCTTATATGGGGAGACTCGGGAAATCCTGAAGATATTTTTCCACACTCTGATACAGTATCTAATACTTTTCCACTCCTAGCCCTTCTTCACCACTCTACTCCCTACGCAATCAGGGTTCATCAACGGCCGGAATCTTTAGTTTGGGGTTCCCTCAACAGTGTGAATCTGCCCAAATTAGTGCTGATCCACCTGGCCCTTTCCTGGTGCTCTTTTCCATGGGGAAAAATGGAACAGTAGGAGTTGGTGATTTCTGTGGTTTCAGACTCCTGCTTTTATTATTGCAATAAGTGATTAAAGGCTTAACTTTCTGATTTTTGGCTTGTTTTAATTGGCTACACTGACACCTGGCAGTTTAGTTCTCCCTTTCCCAGCTCAGCTGAGTTCCTAACAGCATTTCACTGCCTGTAGCTCTAGATGCTTCGCCATCCTTTGTTGGTTCCCATAACCCTGCCCACATCTCTATAAGTAGTAACTTTACAAAATTCTCATCATTTATTCTTGAGTATGCTATTGTGTTCTGAGAACCTGTATGATACACTGCCTGAAGAGTTCTAATATGCAGGCAATGTTGAATAGCGTTGATAGCAACCTTATGTGTCATTAGAAGGAAGAAGCACTTGGTTTGTGCATTAGTTTCTTAAGGCTTCTCTAATAAAATACCACAAATATATTGTCTAGATAACATAGATATATCATCTTACAGTCCTGGAGGCTAAAAGTCTAAAATTCTAGGTGTCAGCAGTGCCATGCTCCCTCTGAAAGTACAAAGAAAGGATCTGATGCCGTCCTCTCTCCTAGCTCCTGGTAGTTCCTTGGCTTGTGACAGCCTAACTGCAATCTTCACATGGCATTTTCCGTGTCTCTGTGTGTGTGTGTGTGTGTGTGTGTATGTCCAAATTTTCCCTTTTTATAAGGACATTATTAATACTGCAGTGTTATCTGCAGTAACACTACTTCCAAATAAGGTCACATTCTACAGTTTGAGGAGTTAGGAGCTCAACATATAAATTTTAGGAAGACACATTTCAACTCAAAACAACCTTGTAAGGGAAGGATTTCATAATGAATTTCTGTGCTTTTTAAATTTTTGCTGTTGTTATTTTATATCTTTTTCTTTGGGAAACGATCCTCCCACACTCGGGAGATGCAGTTTAGGTGGTGCTGACACCACTCACTGGCTCTGGGTAGAACACATGACCCGGATCTGGTTAATCAGAATCCTCCATCTAATTGGCCACATTGATGATAGTTCAGGGATAGGCCAAGAGAAGCCAATGTGAGTAGCCCCCATCCCTGTAATTTGACTGAGGCTAATATGATAAAGGTCTATGAATATTATGCAAGTCTAGGGCTGCCAGTGCCCCTTTTCAAATAGAGAGAAACCACCTAACAAGAAAAAAACCCTGAGAACAGACCCAGGAGCTGCACTGAAACAATGTCTTGATGATGTAATTTGAGATCTAGTGTATGAGCTGCCCATTTTGACTTCTTAGGTAAAAGAGCCAATAAAAATCTGGATTTAAATTAATTTGAATTAAGTTCCTGACACACACAAACAACATGATCTTAATATATAAGCCAGTGTGGCATAAATAGGTCCAGACTCTAGGGCAGTGGTTCTCAAGCCTTAGCGGGTATCAGAGTCACCCGGCAGGCTTGATAAAATACAGATTGCTGGACCCCATCCTTGGAGTTTCTCATTCATTACATTTTGGGTGCAGCTTAAGAATTTCATTTTTAACATGTTCACAGGTGATGCCAAAGGGCTGGTGCTGCTGGTCTGGGAACCACACTTTGAGAACTACTATTTTATTTTTACTTTTTAATTTATAAACTTTTTTTTTTTATTTGCCAGGAAGACATGGGGAGAACTACTATTTTAGAGAGATCATTGAGGTGGCAGTTTGGTGACTGAAGTAATTCTAGCAAGCAGAACTGAAAATTACATTACCTTTGTTGTTCTTATCAGTTTAAAAATTACAACTGATGGAATGAAAATGCTATTTGGTCTCTGGCATCTTATAAGTATTTTTCTTTTTCAATGACGTCCAAAACAAAGCCAGTTCCCAGGCTCCAGGGCTTCATCTAATTTCCATGCAAATGACTAGATCTGTGGGTTGTTTTCACAATATCAGAAATAATTTGCACACCTCTTTTAGAGAAGTACTTCGTTGCTATTAGACTGATGAAATTGTCCATGGTAGAACTCAAGCTGCAACAATCCCTTGAGGCTAAAGGAATTTATTATTACCTAGCATCAACCACCACCGAAAAATGTAATCACATGCTGCCTGTTCATGTATGATGGATTGATTTTGACACCAAGCACTCACCTACGACCCTTTTAATGTGAAATTATTTCTCCAGGAATGTTCATTTGGATAATAACCTCTCTTGAACCTTGATCAGGTCAAAGTATTTGCTCAGTCAGTGAATGCATTTCTGGATTCAAAGTGAACAGGCTGTCAGGGGTGACAGAGGAGATAGTCTAAATGGCAAAAATTCCAAATTCTCATAGCCACGACAGTCAGTGGCATGGTCTAAAGGGTCTACAGTCTAGAGTAACAATATAGGTCTGTGAATCTAGAGACATTGGCTTTAGTCTCCTGGTGTTGGCAAAACTGGTATGAACAACCTTGAAAAGTTATTTAACTTCTCCGAGCTTATCTGAAAAGATAATGGATTAAACTAATTGAACTCTACATTTTATTTCAGCTCCCTGTCTACTGTGCATGTGTGGCTTTGATTTCAACTGAAGAAATGACGTTCTGACTTGGAATTCCATCAGATGAAGGGAAAGCACTGTGAGAAAATTCAGAGAAAATCAAACTAGCACTGGATTCAGACACAACTGGCTATGAATCCTCGCTCTGCCACATCATAGTTGTATAGCCCTAGATAGATTTAGTAAATCACTTCAAGTTACAAATTCCTCATCAGTAAAATTTAAGTAAAAATACTTACCTTGAGTGTTCTTATGAGGATTAGAGTTAATATATGCAAAGCATCATGCATCAGTTCTCAATCAAGGGTGGTATAAATCACTTGATGTTTAAAGAATCTCTGAAAGTAAAAGCTTCTGAACGTGGAACAGATTCAAATAACAAGTAAAAATAAAAGCAGCCAGCATCAGGCCCAGCCCAACAGAGTTCTCTCTCAGTGCCCTTTCTTTGCTCCCAATGAAACATCTGATGTGTGCTGGGTTTTGGCCCTCATTGGCCTTCAAGCTCCTGCTTCTGTACTGCCCTGAATTACTCTTCAGCTGTGGTTTTACCTTGGCTTTGTTCTGATGTCTCTGTTTTGGCACCTGCTTATCACCTGGCTATCCTCTACCCTCTCCAGCTCTGGACTTGTTCAAGTGAGTGTGTTGATGCCTGCTTCTGGCTTATGACATGGTTGCCATATCCCTGTATTCTGTATTTTGCCTTAATTCTAGTATGCTTATACTGATAAGAGTTTACACAACCAGTATTTCTATAAAAATTAACTAAAATGAAACCTTTTGTTTGCAACTTACTTATTCTTGGTACCACTATGAATGTAAATGAGCAACAGCACTGCTATGACAGCAATAGGAGATAATGGAAAATATTGAAAAAGTCCAAGACTGAAAGGGAGTTTTAAAGACAGAGGCACTGGAACCAATGCAAGACAGCATTTTGAGCAATTCTCTATTTCCATATTGAACAGTAGACACAGAGGCACAGATCTCAGGGGAAAAGATTATTGCCGTAATAAATAATAAGAGACTAACATTACCACACCCTGGTAACCAAGACAAGGACGGATTCTGCAAAATAATTCCAGAGCTGGTGAAACTGTGAATATCTGAATATAACAGTCACTCTGGAATCACCAGACCTAATGTTGCATCCCTGATAGCTATAAACAAATTAGATTTATTCAGCAGGGCAGTCCAAATGCCTGAGCCACTCCTAAATCGGCCTAGAGGTAGAAAGATGATCTTAATGATGTATGACAAGACTTGTATTACAAAATAATTTCAATTACTGGATGTGTTAAAAAGCCACTTTGCAGCTGTTAGAAAAATTTACAAATAGACTTTAAATACATCGAATGCAAAACAGGCTTTAACTTTCCTGTTTCAATTCTAATTTCACTCTAACCTGTGGAAACCAGCTTACAGGGAATGGATACAGGGATGAGGACAGAATGCTCCCAAGGAAATTTGGATGCAATGAAGCAAAGAAAGCCTTTTTCCAGTTTAGCGGAATCTTCCTTATCAGAGTGTCATCATGGAAGAAGATGCCTCGTTACTTATGTTATTTCCAATTACACCAAAATTCCAACTCAAAAACTTCACTATGTGGGCAACTAGAAGATTGCCTTGAAGACCCCTCTCGAGAATTCTCACCAGGTTCCTCAGGCCAGCTTCGGAGGTTCTCTGTCAACTGGTACCACTTAGCCTGTGCAACCCTCAAAAGCACAAACTCTGTAGTAAGATCTGTGGTCCCTTTTCCTCATCATTGTACCACCTATAAGCTGAGTAATGCGGGCAAGTTATGTAACTGTACAATACCTCAACTTTCTGAACCATAAACTAAAAATAAGGCCTTCTCATGTAAATTTGGTTTTAGATTCCACTAAATCATATTCTGAAAATGACTTACCTGCCACAGTGTAATAAGAATAGCTTGTATTATTAAGGAACATCCACTGTTCCAATCACCTTGTTTTCCAAAGGCAACAAAATTTTGCTATTTGCCTCTCACCAAAAATAGTCTCTGGAATCCTCTCCAACTGCACTGAGCCTGCCTATCCCTTAAGGTTTAATTCAATTCCCCATAACTCCATGAATTCTTCTATGGATACCCCAAACCATAGTCATCTATCCCTTTATCAAACTATTAAATTCAATGTTACCTCCCATTTTCACAACTATAGAAAGCTATTTCTCAATTCAACTGCTTCATATAAGCAATCCTATCCTTCCAGTCAGAAATGTAAGTTGGAGACAAGAAGACCTGGTTTTTAAACCTTTTTGTTACTCACAGTAAGCCCAATGCCATGACATCCACAAAGTATTGTGTAAAGATAATTATCAATAATATATCCATATTAATAAGTATTTTTGATGTTCAGTGCTCAGAAATATAGTCTGACGTGGCCATAGTACCATAAGACAGCCATAAATAAAAACTGGAGATTAATACAAGTCTACATAACTGTGCCTTCAAAATCAGGAGTACAGTAAATCTGTTTTCCGGGATCCCAACCTACAAGGCAAGGCAGAAAGGATGACCGCACACACACACATACACACACACACACTCTCAGAAAACAGGAAACTGAGCCATAAGTTGAATATCTCTCAAGAAGCACTTTCAACACCAAATAACAGAAAATATGACTCAAAATGGAAACGTATTTGTTTACATAACTAAGAAAGCCAGGAATGGGGCCAACTGTAAGTCTACTCTGATTGCTGTCTGTCCCCTGGGCCTGATCAGCTATACTCACACTGTCTTTGGGGTAGCAATATAGTCTAGCACAGGTGTCCCCAGTCCCTGGGCCATGGACCAGTATCTGTCTGTGGCCTGTTAGGAACAAGGCCACATGGCAGAAGGTGAGAGGCAGGCAAGTACATGAAGCTTCATCCGTATTTACAGTCCCTCACCATTGTTCACATTACTGCCCAAGCTCCGCCTCCTGCCAGATCAGCAGAGGCATTAGATTATCACAGAAGCGCGAACCCTACTGTGAACTCCATGGGTGCAGGATCTAGGTTTCACAATCCTTATGAGGACCAAATGCCTGCTAATCTATCACTGTCTCCCATCACCCCCAAATGGGACCGTCTAGTTGCAGGAAAGCAAGCTCAAGGCTCCCACTGATTCTACATTATGGTGAGTTGTATAATTATTTCATTATATATTACAACATAATAATAGTAGAAATAAAGTGCACAATAAATGTAATGCATTCAATTCATCCCGAGACCATTCGCCTCCCCCTGTCCGTGGAAAAATTGTCATCCACGAAACCGGTCCCTCATGCCAAAAAGGTTGGAGACCTCTGGCCTAGCAGATCTAAGTCCCCATTCTGTCATGATAAGGGAAGGAGAAACAGAAAAGAGTGTTTTTCTGTCAGCAATCTCAACAACAGTCCCATTTCATTGTATTGACTCTGATTATCTGCCCATCAGTGAACCAATTACCACAGCGAGGGGCATGAGATATTCTGATTGACCAGGCTAAGAAGCATGTCGGCTCCTGGAGTGGTGGCTTAGCTGACTCCACAGAAAACCTGTAAGCTGAAAGTAGGAGAAAGAGGAGTTCCCCCAGGAGAAGCTGAACTGCTATTATCAGGAAAAGGGTGAATAACTTCTAGACAATATAAACAGCACAAACATTTGTGTTCCTGGTAAAAATTACTGGTTGGTTGATATTTAAATCCATAGACATGGAAATCATCTAACTTTTCCACCTCTACACATGTCTTTTTAATTCCTGAAGAATATATCCACGAGTGCAATGTGTAAAACTAAGAGCAACTCTTTGGAGAACTATAGTTCACTGAGTCTCCTCATTACATAGCCTGTTGATTTCCACAGATTATTCAGTGGTAAAAAGTCTCTTCGCCTAGGCTACTATTAAGGTCATGCATGATATAAAAGGACAAAGTGCTTGTCTAGTTTCAATCTTCCTGTAAAGAACCTACCACAGGCCGGGAGTGGTGGCTCATGCCTGTAATCCCAGCACTTTGGGAGGCTGAAGCGGGGAGATCACTTGAGTTCAGGAGTTTGAGACCAGCCTGGCCAACATGATGAAACCCCATCTCTACTAAAAATACAAAAATTAGCCAGGTGTGGTGGCAGATGCCTGTAATTGCAGCTACTCGGGAGGCTGAGGCAGGAGAATCACTTGAACCTGGGAGGTGGAGGTTGCACTGAGCCAAGATCATATCACTGCACTCCAAAATGGGCAACAGAGCAAGAGTCTGTCTTAAAGAAAAAAAAAAAAAAAATCCTACCACAGAGCTTTGGAGGTTTACGGACAGTAAAGAGTAAAGATAATCAGACAGTATAATTTTTTTTTCTTTTTCACGAAATGTAAAAACAGGATCCAAAGAACTACGATCATTATAGATTCTCATTCCCACCCCACGTTCTCAAAAGCAGATTTATTCCATTCTGGTTAATTGCATGCTGCCTCCAGAAATATGCAATTTAGGGTTCAGTTTGCTCCTTGCTTTATTTTTAATTGCACTTCTGTATTGTGTCTTAATTACTATAATTCAAATCAAATTGGATGTTGTTCTTTTACTCATTTAGAACACAAAATAAAATAAGTAAATCCCTGCCCTACAAAACGTCAAAGGCTTTGTGCAAAAACAGCAACAACAAATATTTATCAAGCACTTGCAGATATAAGACAGGTTCTGTTTCAGTCTCAGGAGATAAGTGCTCTGTGGGTGATGAAAACAGGGCAACATGATAGAAAAGGATTGGATGGTCAGAGGAGGCTTGTTTCAAAAGATAGTAGTAAAGTTGAAATGTGAATTACAAGAAAGGTACCCAAGCAAAAATAAAGTATGTTTCAGTACGCTAGTGCAAAGACCCTGAAAGGGACTGACTATTTATGTACCCTCCGAATTACTTATGTTGAACCCCTACTCCCCAGTGTGATATATTTAGAGGTGACAATGGTGGGAGGTAATTAGGTTTAGATAAGGTTCCAGGGTGGAGCCCTCAAAATGGAAAAATGCTTTTATAAGAAGATACCAGAGAGTTAACCCCACCCTGTTATGTAAAAATCCAACAAGGTGGCCATCTGAAAACCAGGAGAGGGTTCTCATCAGACACAGAATCTATCAGCACCTCAGTGATGGACTTCCCAGACTGCAAAACTGTGAGAAACATATTTAAACCACCCAGTCTATAGGATTTTTGTATAAGGACCCAAGCTGACTGAGATACACCCTGAAGTGTGAGCAAGCTTGGTGTGTTGGGGACAGAAAGAAGCCACTACATATATGTGAGTGTGGTATATTTGTGTGTGTATTAGGGGTGGGAGGTAGGGGGACTGGTGATTTTATTTTGTTTTTCTTGATTACAATAAATTCAGGAAAATCTGGTATAAATAATGAGGTTAGAGAATAGGTCACAGGCCTGGTCATATAAAATTTTATAAATCAGAGTAAGCAGTTAGATTAAAATCTAAGTTCCACTGGAGGGTTTTATTTCCAGCAGGGGGAGCCAAGTTATTGACTTCAACTTCTTAAAAATTTAACATAAAAGGCATATGGACAAAGGGTTCTATTGACAGAAATTGAAAGCCAAGTATTTGTTAAAGACATCCAGGCAAGTTAGGGTGGTGATTTGAATGACAGCAGTAGGAGCAGAGAGACAGAGAAGTGGGTACATATTTGATGCATTTTGGAAGCAGAGGAAAGAAAAATATGGTAATGGATCTTATATGGTAAGAGGAGGGGAAAATAAGGTTAAGGATTGCTCTTAGCTTATTGATATACGCAACTGAGTGAGTGGTTTTACCATTCACTGGAATGGGAAAGAATATAGGAAGAGTTGAGTGAGAATAAGTGGCAGTCAATAATTCTAGTTTATGTACTACATTTTCTTTATCCATTCATCTGTTGATGGATACCTAAATTGCTTCCAAATTTTGGCTGTGATGGAGTACTCTTCAGCAATAAAAAAGCATGAGATTCTGTTATTTGCATGATATTAAATGAAGTAATCTAGGCACAGACAGAAAAACATCACATGTTATTTGTGATTTTGTTCTCACTTATTTGTGGGATCTAAAAATTAAAACAATTGAACTCATGGAGATAGAAAGTAGAAGGATGGTTACCACAGACTGGGAAGGATAGTTGGGGTGGGGGAGTAGGTAGGGTTAATGGCTACAAAAAAATAGAAAGAATAAGACCTAGTATTTGCTAGCACAACTGGGTGATTATAGTCAAAATAATTTAATTGCACATTAAAAAATCACTAAAAGTATAAATTAAAAAATAACTAAATAAAATTAACTAAAATACAAAATCAAATTAAAAATAACTAAATTTAAAAATTATATATAAATTTCAAAATAACTAGAAGAGTATGGATTGTTTGTGATGTAAAGGATAGATGCTTGAGGTGATGGGTAATCACCCATTTACCCTGGTGATTATTATGCATTGCATGATACATCTCATGTAACCTATACATATATATACCTACTATGTACTCACAAAAATTAAAATAAATAACTCTAGTTCAGATCTCTTAAGTCTATGATATCTATGAGAAATCTAAACATGTGGTAAGTAGGTAGTTACATACACTGGTGCAGAGTTGTGGGAAGAGGTCATGTTGTGAGTAGCGAACTGCAAGGTGAAGGGCATATGCATGGTATTTATAGGCAGGAGGCTGAGTGAGTTCACCTAAGAAGAGTAAGTACTTAGGGAAGAGAAGGGGGTCTAGGACTGAGCCATAGAGCAATACAATATTTAAAAGCTGAATAGAGGAGAAGCAGTTAGCAAACCAGGCCAAGAAGAAGCAGCCTCAAAGGAGCCTCAAAGTAGGAGAAAAGCCAGGGAAGTGTGTTGTTCACAGAAGCCAAGAAAACAGAATGTGAATAGTCATGGAATAAACAGCCACAATCAGTGCTTTTGAACTGAGTTTAAGATAGTTTAACAGTTTAAGACAGTTTAAGAAAAGAACAGAGACATAATCAGTGTGCTGGCAACGTGGATGTCATCGATATGAAAAGAGAATAGTCTCAGTGGAGTGGCAGGGACTGAAGTACAATTATAGTGGGTTGATAAGAGAATGCAAGATGATAAGGCGGGAACAGCAACTATAGACCACGTTTAAAGAATCTTACAGGAGAATAGGAAAAAAAAGTGTTGGCAGTGGAGTCAACAGAATCTATATTAGCATAATATAGATAATAATCTATATTAACATGGTTTAATATGGCAACTTTCAATGTTACACAAAGGGATGCCACTATGCATTTTTCTTTTTAATTAAGAGCTGGTAAAAGTGCTTAGCTGAGTAGAGCTGAGAAAAGAGTCCGTGTTTTGATAGAACCTCACTTTATACTTACTTTCTTCCTCATATCCTATGAGCAAGCACATGGCAGTCAACACTGAACTATTCTTTCCTCATATCATCTTATGAGTTTCAGAAGATTCTTTTTTGTTTTGTTTTTTAGCTTTTTTTTAAAATTTTTTATTTCAATACGTTTTGGGGGGAACAGGTATTGTTTGGTTATATGAATAATTACATAAATTGAAATAAGTTATTTTGATTTTGAGAAGATTCTTGACACTGTTTATATATTTACACAATGTTAACTTTAAGACTTGGGAATTTCTGTGTTTCAAAATTACAAAAAGCCCAATGCTTAGGTAAGAGAGCAGACCTCATTATAAGGATATAGGACTTTCTCCTAGAACCGTATGTTGGGAAGTAGAGTGAAGTCCAAGGGTAGTTTGAAACCTGGTACTGTAAAGCTCTCAAAAATCAAAGCAGGTACATAGAAAGGCCTCTCTTTCTAGACATGTAATTTCAACCTTTTTCTTTTTAGGGGGGCATAATTTAAAGGTACTTATTCATCTTTTCAACATCATATTTATTAACCCACCTGCATTTATGTAACATACTTATTCTGACTGTCCTTCTCTTACCATGGCTGAATGTGTTCTTGCTCCTAGATGAGACCAACCCTCCCCTTTTAGTCTCCTGTATCTATCCTCTTCTGTTCAAGGACCTCATGTCTACTTTACACAGAATTATTTTTCCAGAATAATCAGTTTCTCCTCCTCTGTTGAACAATTCCACTATCACTGTATCCCCTATTGATATCTCAATATTTCCTATCTTAAAGTACATTCTGTTGACTCCACTGCCAACACATTTTTTTTTCCTGTTCTCCTGTAAGATTCTTTAAATGTGGTCTGCAGTTGCTGTTCCCACTTTATCATCTTGCATTCTCTTATCAACCCACTATAATTGTACTTCAGTCCCTGCCACTCCACTGAGACTATTCTCTTTTCATATCGATGACATCCACGTTGCCAGCACACTGATTATGTCTCTGTTCTTTTCTTAAACTGTCTTAAACTGTTAAACTATCTTAAACTCAGTTCAAAAACTCTGATTGTGGCTGTTTATTCCATGACTATTCACATTCTGTTTTCTGTTTTCCTGGCTTCTGTGAACAACACACTTCCCTGGCTTTTCTCCTACTTTGAGGCTCCTTTGAGGCTGCTTCTTCTTGGCCTGGTTTGCTAACTGCTTCTCCTCTATTCAGCTTTTAAATATTGCATTGCTCCATGGCTCAGTCCTAGACCCCCTTCTCTTCTCTAAGTACTCACAAAGTGTATATGCTTATTCTATAGCATGGCCTCAGTCAGTCTCAATTCATCTTTCTGTTATTTTCATAAATTTCGAAACCTAAGATCCCTTCCAGATAAATTAATGATAAATAATACAACTGAACTGACACCCTGCCTGGCTATTTCAGACAAGACTCGTGTACTCAGTGTGGATTAAAAGACGTAAACAATACATCTGAAAAAAAAAATGCTGTTTTAACCATACTTATATCCATCCAGGTGCATTACAAGTTGAATTATAAATATTATGATGAACTGTGGCACCCTGGAAGAGCAGTGGGGAGAAAGGACCAAAGGGACTGTCATTGCTGCCAAGTTCTACTATTAATTGAAATTTGCTCTTTGATGTCAGCCTGGATGCCTTGAGGAATGTGTAAAGATCCACAGTATTTTCATCACTAGGTCTCCTGCCAGTTACCGTGCCACCTTCCCAGGTGAGAACAAAAGACAAGACAGACTTATGGAAAAACTCCAGAACAAGTATGAGGAAAAAAAAATATTTTTTTATTCCAGCATTTCCAATACTTCATCGTTTTGGCTTGTATTCCACTAAGCGTCTGTAATAACTTGGAAAAATTTGTCACTTGTTCTTGGTCTAAGTTTAGTGTATTCATCTCTATGTGGATTTAGCTAGTTAATCTTTAATATGTATTTGTGCTTTTATAATTTCTGGCATTAAAAATCAATGTAGACTTTTAATTTCCTTAACTCAAAGTGGGGAATAAAAATATTTACTCTATATCTACCTCAAAGAGTTGTTACATATGAAAGCTATCAGATTGGCACGGTTATATAAGGATTGGCATTTAACTGAAAGCAGAGCGCTAAGCCTGTATTTCTATTTTAACTATTTTAATGCTTTGTATGAGCCTGAAAATATGGCCTGTTTAATCATTTAGTCAATTTAAAAATCTATACAAGTAAATGAATAATAAATGCCAAGGGCATTATATTGATTCAATTCAATTTGACAAACATTTATTGAGTAATTATTATATGCTGATTCCTGCAATAGGTCCTGACTGTGATATGGTCCCAGATCTTGAGGTGTTCACAACCTTGCAGCAAGAGAGAGTTTTATAAGAAAGGCATATTAAGAAAATGCTGTGGATACTTCAAATAGTAAATTAATATGGATATGCATGTGTGCATTTGTGTGTATTCATATATAATTTCAGATGAAGATAAAGAATGACTAAAAGTAGGTGGATAATGGGCAAAGGAGGTGGAAGTTCTAGCTAGGTGAGTCATATGAGGATTCTCTGAGGTGGTGACATTTGAAAAAGTGGTAAATAAAGTAAGACGGGTGAGTGAAATGAAGATGTAGGGAAATAGTATTCCAGGTAGAGGGACAGCATGCTGCTGGTCGGGAATAAAGTTGATGTGCACAAGAAACCACGGGAAAGCCAGTGTGGCTGAAGCAATGAGGGAGAAAAGAAGGGTGGAAGAAGATTGGGTCAAAGAGATAACCTGCGACAAATAAGAAACAGCCTTTTTCAGTCACAGTAAGGATTTCATTGTGAATATGATGGAAGCTCATCGAACAGTTCTGAGCAGATCAGTGGCATGCTCTGATGTGCATTTGTAAAATGTCACCCTGGATGCTGTGTGGAGAATTGATGTGAGAAAGGCGAGGAAAGAAACAGGGAAACCAGATCAGAGATCAGCATCCCTGGCCAGCCCAGAAAGGACGGCAGCTTGGAGTAGGATGGAAAGTAGAAGTGGTCAGATTGGGGATATGTTTTGAAAATAAAGCTGAGAGAATTTGCTGATTACATATAAGGTATAAAAGAAAGAGGAGGATGGAGGAAAACTCACTATTTATTTTTTATTTCAACAATTCATTTAAAAGTAGTGCTTGCAATTATCCAGAAAGAGGAATTCTTTTAATTCCTTCCTGTCTGTGGGGCAGGTATCAGAAGTTCTGCTTGGGGCATGTCACTCTTGCCATGCCTATTAGATGCTCAATAGACGTCAAGAGGGCACCTGGATTTTCATGTGGGCAGCTCAAGAGAGAGGCCAGGGCTAGAGATAAAGCTGGGGCTTCATCAGCAATACATGGTATTGAAAGCCATCAGTCCGAATTAAATCACCTAGTGTGTGAGGGAAGAATGAACATAAAGAATAATGAGTAATGAAGGCTAAGTGACATCATAGATATAAAGCAGAGTTCGTAGAAGCTCAGTCAAAGATGACTTCAGGAACCTTCCCAGAGACAAAAATATGCCTCATGAGGTTTAATAATATTGGAGATCATGGAAGGTACACACATATGCATATTCACAAACACAAGCAAACACACACACCAAAAATTCCCCAGAACCTCACCAGTACAAAATAGTGATCACTTTTTGTGCTGTCCTTTGCTGTCTTTTTTCATATACCTTTATTTTTTTCAGAATTATAGTAATATTTTAACCTTGTAGTACTCAAATATACATCATAAGCATATGATAGGTAACTGCAGATGTGACATGCTGAGTGGCAGACATGAGAGAAGGGATCGCCGAACAGTATAATCCCCATGTGATGGAAGGTACCAGAGAAGGACACAATAAATATTTGCCGAACGAAGTAGTGAGTGAATATCTGTATTCCATAGCTAGCCTCCAAGTCATAAAAATATATTTGTGGATCACTCAGGGGAAAAATGTCAAAATTGGCCCTATGCTCATTTAAGATCCTTAGGAATATTATTGGGGTGATGCTTCCTCTTTCCTTGGGCAAACGAGCCACAAAGTCACATAAAGACAAAAAGATTGTGCATTTTTCTATTAGGTTCCTCATGACACACTTCATTAAATGAAAGCATAGCATTATAATGAGACTTCTCCAATCTTTTGTTGTTTGACACTGAATTTTCAAAAATTAGGCCAAATGTCAACCAGCTATAAATGATGAAAATGTACATTCCTTGCATTCTTGCTGCTTTCAAAAGGATCATTCTGTGAAATAAATAAAAAACTGGAAAGTCTTAGGAGGAAAGGATGGGCTTACTCGTTAGTGTTAATGATGGTTGCTTGCTGACAAAATTCTGTTTTATCCACAGCTGATTCAATTTCTTTTTCTTATTTCTGTAGAAGAATAAAGTTATACTGAATACCAGGTACTCTAACCAAGACAGTCAGACGGAAACTCCCTTTACTAATGATATAATGGCAGCTGCCATTTTAAAAGGCTAGGTTTTCAGTAGGTTTAATGCAATATCTTATTTGATCCACATGGCAACCCTATAATATAGGTAAATTATTATCATTGTGCATGTATATGTGCATGTATGCACATACACACAAGGTCATAAAACTTAAAAGAGCTGGTGCCTGAACTAAGATCTGTCTGATGTCAAAGTTGCAATCTTAAACACTATGCTACAAAAAGGTCCCAGAGACTTCCTGTAGTGGTGATTGGCAGAGAAAGTAATATAGTATAATGTGGATGGGTCTCAGAATTATGTAATTCTCAATTCATATATCAGTTAGCAAATTTCTCAGAGCCTTTTATTGTTCATGTATAGAAATTGAAATAATAATTTGCTTCTCTTGGGACTACTATGAGAATTAAGTAAGAAAATTTATGATAAGTCATGTAGTATTGTATCTGGTATTACTGAATTCCAATCCCCTTGAAAATGTGTATTTTATTGTATTGCAAACTCCTAGCACTGTATATGTGGAAAAAGCTAAATATATATATGGTGAATAAATAGCATACAATAGGCACTGCTACAAAAACAACTGCCTAATTGCCTTGGGATACTGCAAAACAAAGTCAGTGGGTTATATCTTTACCCTGTAGAAAAGAGATAAAGAAGACAGAGTTTACTGCTGTAGCTCTGAAAGAACAAGCCTCCTAAATCAGATATTTTACTTTGTGCCCAGCTCGCTGGGTACATCCTAAGGAGACCACAGTGTCCCAGAGTAGTGGAGATCAGCCTGTTTTGGTCTGAGCATTTTCTGGGCAGCAAATTAACATATTTGGCACATAGCCCCACTAAATATTGCTTATTGTAAGTTGCTTTTATGAGGAAAAATTAAATGGGAGTCTCCTGGGAACATCATTTTAGGGAAGGATATCCCGAGTCATGAGAATACTTAAAAGAAATCCATGGTGCTGCCTCTGACTGATGTCATCCCATTTTCACAACAGATAATTTTCTCTGTGAACCCAGAGGAGAAAAGTGTGTGTGTGTGTGTGTGTGTGTGTGTGTGTGTGTAACAACTGGTACCAACCAAATGAATGAGAATCAAGGATTGCAATTGTAACACTCAACTGCCTTCCCAAATTAATGGAACTCCATATCTGACATTAATCTCCAACAAAGTAGAAGAATCATAGGGTTACCCACTGAATATAGATAAATAAGGAATGAATCAGGACAATAATGAACATAACACAAGGGGCTTGCCATCCATAACAGGTATTGGGAGAGGTTCTGTATACAGAGGCAATAACAAGAAAAGTCAAACCATAGCAGACCAGATAAAGGCCAATATTTTCCTGTTGGTGGGAATTTAGCACAACCTCTATGGAAAACGTTATGGAGATTTTTCACAGAGTTAAAGTAAATCTACCATTCAATTCAGCAATTCCACAACTGGGTATCTACCCAAAGGAAATAAGTCAGTATATGAAAAAGACACATGCACATGTATGTTTATTGTAGCACAATTCACAATTGCAAAGATATGGAAACAACTGAAATGCCCATCATTCAATGAATGGATTTTTTAAAATATGCTATACATATACGACGTGATAGTTTAGCTGTGTCCCCACCCATATCTCATCTTTAATTGTATCTCCCAGAATTCTCATGTGTTGTGGGAGGAACTCAGGGAGGTAATTGAATCACGGGGACTGGTGTTTCTGGTGCTATCCTCATGATAGTGAATAAGTCCCACAAGATCTGATGGGTTTATCAAGGGCTTCCGCTTATGCTTCTTCCTCATTTTATCTTGTAGCTGCCATGTAAGAAGTACCTTTTGCCTCCCGCCATGATTCTGAGGCCTCCCCAGACAATGTAGAACTGTAGGTCCAATTAAACCTCTTTTTCTTCCCTGTCTTGAGTATGTCTTTGTTACCAGCATGAAAATGGACTAATACACCATGGAATACTACTTGGCCATAAAAAAGAACAAAAATGTCTTTTGCATCAACTTTAATGAAACTGAAGGCCATTATCTTTTTTTTTTTTTTTTTTTTTTTTTGAGACAGAGTTCTTGCTCTGTCACCCAGGCTGGAGTGCAGTGGTGAGATCTCAGCTCACTGCAAGCTCTGCCTCCCAGGTTCAAGCCATTCTCCTGCCTCAGCCTCCCGAGTAGCTGGGACTACAGGTGCCCGCCACCACACCCGGCTAATTTTTTTGTATTTTTAGTAGAGACGGGGTTTCACCGTGTTAGCCAGGATGGTCTTGATCTCCTGACCTTGTGATCCACCTGCCTTGGCCTCCCAAAGTGCTGAGATTACAGGTATGAGTCACCACGCCCAGCCCTGAAGGTAATTATCTTTAGTGAAGTAACTCAGGAACAGAAAACCAAATGGTATATGTTCTCAATACTGTATGTTTAAGTGAGAGCTAAGCTATGAGTACAATACAGAGTGGTATAATTGATATTGGAGACTCCAAAGGTGGAGGAGGGTCTGGAGAGAGTGAGGGATGAAAAATTACCTATTGGTATTGGGTGAAATGTATGCTATTTGGATGACTGGCACACTAAAATCCCAGACTTCACCACCATACAATTATTTCATGTAACCAAAAGCTACTTGTACCCCTAAAGCTATTGAATTTTTTTTTAAAGGCCAACATTTTCAGTTTGGTCTTACTAATGTAGGCTATGGAAATCAAGCAGACCTGGGTTTGAGTTCAGCTCTGTCATTTGCTAGTGGAGCGATCTTAGGCAAGTAATTTCTATTCTAAGCTTCAGTTTTGTCATCTATAAGAGGGAACAGTAACAGTACCTATTTTACAGGCTGTTAAAAGGTTTAAAAGGAGAATGCTAACATAAATGCTTTACATTTATTAAACACCCAATAAACATTGATGGAGGTTGTGGTAGTAGTTAGTTCTCAAAAAATATTAGTCTTAATATGGATAAAAAACTAGGCTAAATGCATTGAATTCTTGTAATAACCCTATAAAATAACTGCAATTATTTTCCTCCTGCAACAAATGAAAAGACAGAGGCAGAGAAGATGATGGAGAAACATGACTGTGAATATACAGCTGGTATGTGTATTCAATATCAGTATGTATATTCAACCGAAACCAAAGCAACGGCTGTAGTATCTGGGCTCTTACCAGCAATGACAGTAGAAGTAGAGGTGGTAACAGCAACACTGTAGAAGTGTAGTAGTATAATTAAAAGTATTAATGTCATCCTTCTTCAATAAATCATTTGGCAATTCATTTATTTATTCATAAAATATGAAATGAGTATTTGCTTCTTGCCAGGTAGTCTGTGGCATTTAGAAAGCAGGGACCACCTTCCAGAGAGGCTGAGGAAATGTGTACAGTGTACTCTGAGGTATCAGTCCAGCCCCACTAGTGTTATGTGACATGGGGAATGTTGTCTAATTTTCTCAGCTTCTTTGGCAAAACTTCATAGGATTCCCATGAAGATTAAAAAGGATAATCATGTAATGCACCTAGAATGTCATGTAGCATTTGATAAATGTTAAACCTGCAGTCTTCTCTTCCCTTAAAGTAATTGGGTAGATTTGTATTTACATTTACAAAGTTAAACAAGTAAAAAAAATAAAGGAGATCAGTGACACTACAATATGTTTCAATATCAAATATGCAGGCAATATCAAATTCCTTTCTTTCTTTCTGTCTACCATTCCTCCTTCTTGTCTTCCTTCTTTCCATCACGTACCGTGTACTGTATACCCACTAGAGGTTAAAAACCATCTCCAGGTCTCAGTTTAAATTTCTGTAGAATTCACTACAAGCCATTCCTTAATAAAAATGAACCAGACAGTAAAGATATGATTAAATGCAATATTTAGCCTTCCAGGGCGATGACTCTGCTGAAGTGATTAGGAACAGTCTCCCACAGAAGATAAAACCTGAGCTGGCCCTTGAGGATGGAGTATCTGGATAGGAAATAATAACCTAGGAAGGGGCAGAAGCAAAAGGTGAGAAGCTAGAATGTGAGAGATGCTTGGTTTCCAGTAAAGGATGTCATTTGGCTAAATACACTGTTCACAGAGAACAGCCATCTTAATTCCATCACATTTATAGAAACTTTGGTTTTGTTTTCTTTTTTAAGACAAGGTCTTGCTCTGTCACCCAGGCTGGAGTGCAGTGGTATGACCGTACCTGACTGCAGCCTTGACCTCCTGGAAATCAAGCAGTCCTTCTATGTCAGCCTCCAGAGTAGCCGGACCACAGGCAAATGCCACCACACCTGGCTAATTGTTTAAAAAAAGAAATTTCAATCTATCACAAGAACAGAAAACCAAACACCGCATGTTCTCACTCATAGGTGGGAACTGAACAATGAGATCACTTGGACTCGGGAAGGGGAACATCACACACCGGGGCCTATCATGGGGAGGGGGGAAGGGGGAAGGATTGCATTGGGAGTTATACCTGATGTAAATGACGAGTTGATGGGTGCTGACGAGTTGATGGGTGCAGCACAGCAACATGGCACAAGTATACATATGTAACAAACCTGCACGTTATGCACATGTACCCTAGAACTTAAAGTATAATAATAATAATAAATTAATTAAAAATAAAAAAGAAAAGAAATTTCAGAGATGGGGATCTTCCTGTGTTGCCCAGACTGGTCTCAAACTCCTGAGCCCAAGCAATCATCCTGCCTCAGCCTCCTAAAGTGCCAGGAATACAGGCATGAGCCACCATGTCAACCTATAGAAACTTTTTTTAAAAAACAATAACCTTGCAGTGAAATCCAGTGCATACGCCAGATAAACTGGAGACACTCTGATTGAAGCTGGAGAAGAAAATCCAGAGATCTTCCCACTAGCTTGCCTTTTGCCCAAGAGGATCTGCAGAGAATCCTAGCATCTTTGGAGAAAGAAACATAAAATAAATAAAAACAAGAGCTCCTTTAAAAGAGTAGTGAAAGTTTAAATATTGATCTGGAAGCAGCCTGAGGAGAATTTTGAATACAAGTCTAAGTAAGCCTGTACACAACGGAAATTGAATGAGAAATTAGAGCCAAAAAAATAACATAATTAAAGTTATGTTACGAAAAAATAATCTGACTTAGATGGAGTCTGATTTGGCAGATTAAAATATTGCCTACACGGTGATTAAATGAATATAACTAGAGTCCAGTTGTAGTGCCCCACAAAGATTCTTATAGGGAAACCCAGATTATGTGAATGGCAGTAAAGATCTAACCACAAATACGGATGTACCTCTGAGTGTTCCCTTCCAAAGAGAAGGAAATGGAGCTCTACTACCTTTTATCAATTTTAGAAGTTTGAATGCTTTTGTATATGAAATCAAATACACATAACTGTTCTTCCTTAGTTATTTTCACAAATCCATGACAAAGTGAACCTACATAAATTGTTTATATCTTTCATAGTAGTCCAAAATCCCAAACAAAGGCAAAATTATACCTGTAAAATAGCATTTGATTTGACTCAAAACATGTCTCACTAAACAATCTTAACATGTTGCATTAGATGAATGGTGCTGATAGACTTACCTCTTGAGGAATGCTCCTAAATAAAACTTCTGAAATGTTTTCCCAAATTTTTTTCTTTCTATTCTCTGTATAGACCATGCGGTAGGTAGAATAATGGACTCCCAAAGATTTCCATGTCTTTTTTTTTTTTTCTTTTTTGAGATGGAGTCTTGTTCTGTCCCCCAGACTGGAGTGCAGTGGCGCGATCTCAGCTCAATGCCACCTCTGCCTCCGGGTTCAAGCGATTCTCCTGCCTCAGCCTCTGCAGTAGCTGGAATTACAGGTGTACGCCACCACACCCAGCTAAGTTTTGTATTTTTAGTAGAGATGGGGTTTCACCTTGTTGGCCAGGCTGGTCTCGAACTCCTGACCTCATGTGATCCACCTGCCTCAGTCCCCTAAATTGCTGGGATTATAGGTGTGAGCCACCATGCCCAGCTGATACCCATGTCTTAATCCCTGGGACCTCTGAATGTGATCTTACACAGCAAAATAGATCTATAAATATAATTAAGCTAAAGATCTTGAAACAAGAGAGTTTCCTGGATTATCTGGGTGGTGGTATGTAATGCTGAGAGTCCTTATAAATGAAAGAGATAGGAAGAGTCACAGAAGGAGATGTGATGACAAAAGTATAGTCAGAGCGCTGCTATGTGAGAAACATTCCACTGGCCATTGCTGTTTTTGAAGATGGAAGCGGGGTCATGAGCCAAAGAGTGTGGGCAACCTCTGGAAGCTAGAAAAACCAAGGAGACAGACTCTTTTCTGGAGACCCTACAAGGAATACAGCTCTCTTAACACTTCGATATCAGCTTAGTGAAACCCATTTTGTTCTTTTGACCTTTAGAAATTTAAGATCATAAACTTCTGTTGTTTTAAGCCACCAAGTTTTTTGGTCATTTGTTTTGCAGCAATAGAAAACTAATACAGAACCATTCCAATGATTTGAATGATAGTTTAACTAAGAGGGCATCTTGGAGGTCAAAGAAGTTCATCAACTCATTCACAGAGTAAATTCTTAGAACATTTTTTCTATTGGCCACATCACTCCTCTAAAATTTCGCAGGGACTCTCTACGCCCTCACATTCTCAAATTATCTTGAAAATGCTACTTTAAGACATGAATCAGTTGTGTATTCATGGAAGGTTAGAAAATCATCCTGAGGTCTCAGTTTAAATTTCTGTAAAACAAGATCAATAAAAACACCAATTTTATGGTTTGCTTTTTTGAAGAAGGAAGTGGAAGAGTTAAGCAAAAATCGTATAGTTTAATATGTGTACTTATTTAAAAAAACTGTGTTTGCAAGAAGGATAACTGCTCTGTACTGTGCATTTTGTTAAACTCTCAAGATAAAGACATGGCCTCTACCTTCAAAGAGTTTACAGTCTTATACACTTGGTGCTCAGTACAAATTGACTCTACAACGTTGGCACATAGTAAACTCTCAATAATAATGACTTGTAGTAAGTTCTTATGGTGTTCCCATACAGTAAATGTCAGTAAAGATTTATCAACATTGCTTGTAAAGATACGTTTAGCTAATAAAGACATGGTGGGCTACTCAATACTTTTAAGCTGTATTAAATACGTTATATGCATGCAATGATGGTATACAAATATGTATACATTTTCTTCATAACTATATGTAACTTGCTTGATCAGTTATTGGAAATTTGCAACAATATGGCCTGTGTAATATGTCAACTGATAGTAAACCCTAGCATGGTTGTAATTATTTGCTTAAACCATCTTGGAAATACTCCTATGTAGTTGTGATGTACTTACGAATTGTCTTTTCTGGTACCTGATGTTAGGGAGAGGCCTGAATATATAAAGATTGCACTAAACCTAAAGCTAATGATGTGTGATACCCTGTCCTATATGTCAAATTGACATGAGAAATTTAGCAAATGCAGGAAAGTTTCCAAGCAAAGAGCAGATTCCTTACTTTTCTCACTTTTGATTTTTCCAATGTCCATGTCTGCCCAGCAACAGCAACATGCATCATTTAGAAGCTGCCAAATGAAAAAAGGAATACAAATAGAGTGGCACACTGTCACTTAAGTAAATCACACCAGCCTTGAATCCCAGGGAAGGTGACAGGGCAAGCTGAACTTTCTTGAAGACAAGATTAAAGCACAGTTCAGGGGAAAGTCACTGAAATGAATGCTTCATATTCGAAGGCAACATATATTTACAGAAAATGAAATCTTGGTTAAAACATTTTTGAATCATGTCTAAGTGTTCCCTATAAACTAGAAAGATTTTGCTTGATTTACTTGGTTCAATTTCTAGGCTTTTTCCCCCTCTGTGCTAATGGCAAGCTATCAATCATCAAAGCTGCAATCAGATTTTGCAGAAGGCCACCAGCATCATTTTCAATCATTTACACTTTGCCAGCCTGGCTCCCTTCTTTATGAATCACAGAGATTAATGTGAAAGGGTTTTTAAATGCATTTTAGGAAAATTAACAAATTATGATTGTTTCTTCTTTAACTCACAGCTCACCATTTTACCAAACATTATGCATAGTCTTTGTTGTGGCTGCTAACAGTTTTATTACTCTGAGGAAGAAAAATAGTAAAGGCATCCTATACTTAACACTGAGATGGGTCTTTGGACAGATAATACATATATTCAAAATAGAAATCTTTAGGGAAAGGTGTTTTGGGAATATGTATTTTACCCCCCGTTATTTTCCCAGATAAATAGCTTCCAAATAAGGCTTTGGTTCAAAGAGCAACATAAAAATATGACAAGAATTTTGTCTTCAGGTTGATCTGGTCTTGTCTTCAGGCTGGACACATGGTCACACAAAGGGGTGTGTGTGTGTGTGTGTGTTTATCATTTAAGATATATTCAACTGTAAACAGAAGATTCTGAGTTAGCTAGCTAAAGCAATACAGTAAATTAATTCTTTCAAATAGAAAGAAGTTAAGAGTTAAAGTGGTATCATAATTGACTAATTCAGAATCAATACTCTTCCATCTGCTCTCCTCAGTGTGTACAATTGACCCTACTCATGGTCACACGATGTTGCTATGGCTCCAAATGATGCACACATGCGTGACAGCAATCAACAGGAGGAATATTCTCTCTCACTTTCTCAATTCAGTGAGAAAACTCTTTCCAAGAAGCTCCAGGAGACTTCCTTTATTTCCCCTTAGCCTACGACTTGCTGAAGAGATAAGATGGAACCATCATGCTTAGCCTAAACCAATTACTATTTATTCCCTGAGTTAGGAATGGAATTATTTTCTTTAATTCCATGACCATGCAGAAGTGAGTGGATATCTCAATAAACTCACATTTACATTAGAATGTGTGGGGCTTGGAGGCTGCGAATGGACAGGGTGTTTGTGAATGGACGTTGGTTAGAGCAGGCATTCCCCAAGCCCACAGTACTGGTCTGTGGCCTGCTAGAAACCAAACTGTACAGCAGGAGGTGAGTGGTGGGTGAGTGAGCATTACCGCCTGAGCTCTGCCTCAGATCAGCAGCAGCATTAGATTCTCACAGGAGCACAAACCCTATTGTGAACTGCACATGCAAGGGATCCGGAGTGGAACAGTTTCATCCCAAAACCATCTCCCTACTCCCATTCATGGGAAAATTTGTCTTACGTGAAACCAGTCCATGATGCCAAAAAGTTTGGGGACCACTGAGTTAGAGCACTAAAAGTGTCTGCTATATGAGCAATTGATCATTTTCCAAAATGGAATTGTACTATATATTTTTTCAATTAAAAATATATACCATACTTCAATTAAGTCTCACAATATTTAATTATATGAATAGAAAACATTAGCTATTTTGTGCATTTGAAAAGTAACCCCATTTTGGCCGGGCGCGGTGGCTCACGCCTGTAATCCCAGCACTTTGGGAGGCCGAGGCGGGCGGATCACAAGGTCAGGAGATCGAGACCACGGTGAAACCTCGTCTCTACTAAAAATACAAAAAATTAGCCGGGCGCGGTTGTGGGCGCCTGTAGTCCCAGCTACTCGGGAGGCTGAGGCAGGAGAATGGCGGGAACCCGGGAGGCGGAGCTTGCAGTGAGCTGAGATCCGGCCACTGCACTCCAGCCTGGGCGACAGAGCGAGACTCCGTCTCAAAAAAAAAAAAAAAAAAATGAAAAGTAACCCCATTTCAAAATACTCATTTCTATTGTCCAGAATATATATATATACATATATGTTTAAATACTGATGCTTTTTTAATTAAAATATATTTTTTCAATTAAAAATATATGCCAGACTTCAATTAAGTCTCACAATATTTAATTATGTGAATAGATAACATTAGCTATTTTGTGCATTTGAAAAGTATCCTCTTTTCAAACTATCCATTTCCATTGTTTAGAATATTGATATATATATATCTTTAAATACTGATGCTTTTTAAAATTAAAACATATTTTTTCAATTAAAAATATATACCAAACTTCAATTAAGTCTCACAATATTTAATTATATGAATATACAACATTAGCTATTTTGTGCATTTAAAAAGTATCCCCTTTTCAAAATATTCATTTCCATTGTTTAGAATATATGTGTATATATATATATATATTTAAATACCGATGCTTTCATTTGTTTACAATGAAATATATTTGTAGGAGTGAAAACTTTAGGTTAAAAGACATGTAATTTTGGAAACAACAAAGGTATTACCAGATCATTTCTCTAAAATGCTGTAACATTTCTATCCTGCCAAGAATATTTAAAACTACTTTTTTCCTCTGCACTACTACCAGAAAAATAAATTTTCACTCTTTGTTTTGCCAACTGGATGGGTGAGCAACTTGTTACTTCAGTTATATTTTAACTTCCACTAACAAAAATAAGTAACTGTTCATGTGTTTTTTGACTATTTGGATTATTACTTTTATAAACCCTCATTGCTTATTTTTAAATAGTTTCCAGACCCACGCCTAAAATCCCTAGCTTGTCATTTATTACCATAAAAATACTAATAATAGCTATTTCGAAAGCAGTATTTGATCATTTCAATATTTGGATTTCCTATCTGCCTGACTTTACTATTTATTTTTTGGCTTGGTTTTTAGTCAGATCTTACCTTCTTATTCATATGATGTCACCAAATAGGAGACAGGGCTAACGTGCAGCTCCTACTTGGATGGATAGAACAGTGTATGGAGATTCACACCATAAACTTTTGCTCCAAGAACTACCACAGGAACATAATAGGAAAACCAAAAGTATTCACAGATCATTTGAAAGCAGCAGCAGCTGTTGAAAATTTCACAAGGTTACAGCAGGGGAAGCTTACGCCCTACAGCAAGGTCTGAATGGAGCACTGCAGGAGTGAGACTGGCCTCACCAACTGCGTGGGAGCTAGTGAGGTCTTTCACTGCCAGCTATTCCCCACTTATCTGGTGAACTATATGACAAAGTAGAGGCAGCCATAATCCCCTCTGGAACATAATTCCATTGACCTAAGAACCACCCCCAATCCCCAATGGTAGCTGTGGCAAACAACACCCAAGGAGAGTCTGAGCCCAGACCCACCTAACCCTGCCCCCACCTGACAGTATTTCTTTCCCTGTCCTGGTAGCAGAAAGCAAAGGACATAAACTCTTGGGAACTTTATGGCCCTGCCCATCACGTGAGAAATCTGAACACCTACCCTGGCCAACTTAGGGCAAGCTTAGACCCCCTACTACTAACCCATCTGGTGCTCTCTTGAAAGCACCACACCTTCTGGCTGGAGGCCAACCAACTCAGGCCATTACAGCAACTAATGACAGAATAACCCTGTTCCCAGGAAAGAGAAAACAATAGCTAATCCCACTGCCTTCAACGTCCTGGCTAACCAGTGGTCCTGAGTCTGTGGACCTCATAACAACATTACTGCTGGCATAACCAGCATTGAGAAAGCCAGCACACTAAACATATCTACAACCAAGGACTCTCACAGAGTCTCCTTCACTCCCCTACCACCTCCACCAGAACAGGTACTGGTGTCTGCTGCTGGGAGTCGGAGTCGTAAAGAAGGATCACATCACAGGACTCTTTGCAGACATTCCCCAGCACCAGCCCAGAGCCTGGTAGCCCCACTAGGTGGCTACACCCCAAAGGACATTAACATCCACTGCAGTCTGACTCTCAGAAAGCCCCATCCTTAGTGGGAAGGGGAGAACAGCACATCGAGGCATCACCCTGTGGGACAAAAGAATCTGAACAGCAGGTCTTGAGTTCCAAACTTCCACTGAAATAGTCTACCCAAATGAGAAGGAACCAGAAAAGTAACTCTGGAAATACGACAAAACAAGGTTCTATAACACCTCCAAAAGATCACACTAACTTTCCAGCAATGGATCCAAACCAAGAAGAAATTTCTGAGTTGCTGGATAAAGAATTAAGAATATTTATTATTAAGTTACTCAAGGAGATACCGGAGAAAAGTGTTAACCAACTTAAAGAAATTTAAAAAACAACACAGGATATGGATGAAAAATTCTCCAGAGAAATAGACGTCATAAAGTAAAAACAATCCCAACTTCTGGAAATAAAAGACAGATTTAGAGAAATACAAACTGCACTGCAAAATTTCAAAAATATACTAGAACAAGCAGAAAAAAAGAACTTGAGATTTTGAAGACAAGGCTTTCAAATGAACCCAAATGGACAAAAACAAAGAGAAAGTAACTCGAAAAAATGAACAAAGTCTCCAAGAAATGTGGGGTTATGTAAAATGGTTGAGCCTAAGAATAACTGGTATTTCTGAGGAAGAAGAGGAATCTAAACGTTTGGAAAACTTATTTGAGGAAATAATTGAGGAAAACTTCCCTGGTCTTGCTAGAGATCTAGACATCCAAATACAAGAAGCTCAAAGAACACATGGGAAATTCGTTGCAAAAAGATCGTCTCCTAAGCATAGAGTCATTAGGTTATCTAAAGAAGGAAAACATCGTAAGAGCTGTGAGACAAAAGCATCAGGTAATCTACAAAGGAAAACTTATCAGATTAACAGCAGATTACTTAGCAGAAACTTTACAAGCCAGAATGGTTTGGGGTCCTATCTTTAGCATCCTTAAACAAAATAATTATCAGTCAAGAATTTTGCATCAACCAAAACTAAGCTTCATAAGTGAAGGAGAAATAAAGTTTTTTACAGATAAACAAATGCTGAGACAATTCGCCACTGCCAAGCCAGCACTGCTAGAAATGCTAAAAGGAGTCTTAAATCTTGAAACAAAACCTTTAAATACACCAAAATAGAACCTTTTTAAAGCACAAATCTCTCAGGGCTTATAAAACAATAACACAATGATAAACAAGATATTTAGGGAACAACTAGTATGATGAATAGAACAGTACCTTACATGTGAATACAAACATTGAATATAGATGGCATAAATGCTCCACTTAAAAGATACAAAATGGGCTCATCCCTGTAATCCCAGCATTTTGGGAGGCAGAGGTCGGCAGATCACCTGAGGTCAGGAGTTCGAGACCAGCCTAGCCAACATGGTGAAACCCCGTCTCTATTAAAAATACAAAAATTAGCTAGGCATGATGGTGGGCACCTGTAATTCCAGCTACTGAGAGGCTGAGGCAGGAGACTCACTTGAATCTGCGAGGTGGTGGTTACAGTGAGTCAAGATCACACCACTCCAGCCTGGGTGACAGAGCAAGATTCCATCTCAAAATAAATAAATAAGTAAGTAAATAAATAAATAAATAAAACAGAATGGCAAAATGGATAAAAAACCACCAACCAAGTATCTTGAACCAAGTATCTTCTGTCTTCAAGAACTCACTTAACACATAAGGACTCACATAAACTTAAGGTAAAGGAATGGAAAAAGATAATCCACTCAAATGGAAACCAAAAGTGTATTAGTCCACAACAAAATACTGGCTATAAAGAACTACCTGAGACTGGGTAATTTATGAAGAAAAAGGTTTAATTGACTCACAGTTCCAAAGGCTGTACAGGAAGCATGACTGGCAAGCCTCAAGAAACTAACAATCATGGTGAAAGGCAAAGGGGAAGCAAGGACATCTTACCATGGTAGAGCAGGAGAGACAGAGTGTGAAGGGGGAAGTGCTACACATTTTCAAACAACCAAGTCTCATGAGAACTCTGTCTAGAGACAGCACCAGGGGGATGGTGCTAAATCATTAGAAACCACCCTCATGATTCAGTCACCTCCCACCAGGTCCCTGCCCCAATATTGGAAATCATAATTCAACATGAGATTTGGGTAGGAATACAGGGTCAAACCATACCAAAAACCAAGCAGGAGTAGTTATTCTTATATAAGATAAAACAGATGTTAAAGCAATCACAGGGGAAAACAAGACAAAGAAGGGCATTAGGATGACATGATACAATAATAAAAGGATTAATCCAACAGAAAAATACCAGAATCCTAAATATATATACACTTAATACTAGAGCTTCCACATTTATAAAACAATTACTACTAGACCTAAGAAATGAGATAGATGGCAACACAATAATAGTGGGGGAGGTCAATGCCCCACAGACAGCTCTAGACAGATCATCAAGACAGAAAGTCAACAAAGAAACAATGGACTTAAACTATACCCAAGAACAAAAGGACTTAACATATATTTACAGAACATTCTACCCCAAAACTGCAGAATACACATTCTTTTCATCAGCACATGGAACATTTTCCAAGATAGACCATATGATAGGTCACAAAACAAGTCTTAGTAAAATTTAAGAAAATTAAAATTATGTCAATTGAATATATAATTGTAGAAAATACAATCCTAAAATTCCTATGGAATACACACACAAAAGCCTGCATAGCCAAAGCAAGACAAAGTAAAAAGAACAAATCTGGAGGCATCATACTTCAAACTATACTCAAGGCTATAGCTACCAAAGCAGTATGGTACTGGCATAAAAATAGGCACATAGACCAATGGAACAGCATAGAGAACCCAGAAATAAAGCCAAATACTTACATCCAACTGATCTTTGACGAAGCAAACTAAAACGTAAAGTGTGGAAAGGACGACCTATTCAACAAATGGTGCTGGGATAATTGGCAAACCACATATAGAAGAATAAAACTGAATCCTCATCTCTCACCTTATAAAAAAAAACTCAAGATGGATCAGATTTAAATCTAAGACCTGAAACCATAAAAATTCTAGAAGATACCATTAGAAAAACTCTTCTAGACATCAGCTTAGGCAAAGAGTTCATGTCTAAGGACACAAAAGCAAATGAAACAAAAACAAAAATAGATAGGCCCTAATTAAACTTAAAAGCTTCTAGGCCGGGCGCGGTGGCTCAAGCCTGTAATCCCAGCACTTTGGGAGGCCGAGACGGGCGGATCACGAGGTCAGGAGATCGAGACCATCCTGGCTAACATGGTGAAACCCCGTCTCTACTAAAAAATACAAAAAACTAGCCGGGCGTGGTGGCGGGCGCCTGTAGTCCCAGCTACTCGGAAGGCTGAGGCAGGAGAATGGCGTGAACCCGGGAGGCGGAGCTTGCAGTGAGCAGAGATCCGGCCACTGCACTCCAGCGGGGGCGGCAGAGCGAGACTCCGTCTCAAAAAAAAAAAAAAAAAAAGCTTCTGCACAGCAAAACGAAAACAAACAAACAAAAAACCAGCAGAGTTAGACAACCCAAAGAGTGGGAGAAAATATTCAAAAACTATGTATCCAAAAAAGAACTAATATCCAGAATCTACAAGAAACTCAAAGAAATCAGCAAGAAAAAAAACAAATAATCCCATCAAAAAGTGGACAACGAATATGAATAGACAATTCCCAAAACAAGATATACAAATGGCCAACTAATATATGAAAAAATGCTCAACATCCCTAATTACCAGGGAAATGCAAATTAAAACCACAATGGGATACTACGCAAGAGTGGCCATAACAAAATAAAAAATTTAAAATAATAGATGTTGGTATGGATGTGGTGAAAAGGGAACACTTTTACACTGCTGGTGGGAATGTAAACTAGAATAACCACTATGGAAAACAGCATGGAGATTCCTTAAAGATGTAAAAGTAAAACTACCATTTGATCCAGTAATCCCACTACTGGGTATCTACCCAGAGAAAAAGAAGTCAATGTGTGAAGAAGACACTTGCAAACTCGTGTTCATAGCAGCAAAAATATGGAACCAGCCTAAATGCCCATCAACCAACAAGTGAATAAAGAAAATGTGATATATGTAGATATATATAGATATATGCAATGAAATATTACTAAATCATAAAACAGAATGAAATAATGACATTTGCAGCAACCTGAATGGAGTTGGAGACCATTATGCTAAGTGAAGTAAATCAGGAATGGAAAACTGAATATTGTATGTTCTCACTTATAAGTAGGAGCTGAGCTATGAAGCCACAGATGCAAGAGAATAATAAAATGGACTTTGGTGTCTTGCGGGGAAGGCTGGGAGGAAGGTGAGGGATAAAAGGGATACAAGACTACACGTTGGGTACCGTGTACACTGCTTGGGTGACAGGTGTACCAAAATCTCAGAAATCACCACTAAAGAAGTTATCCATGTAACCAAAAACCACCTGTTCCCCCAAAACTATTGAAAAATTAAAAAGAAAAAATAAAAGATAAGTAAATTTGTAATTAATTTTATATCATAATATAACTGCATATTATAATTTTACTAAATTAGTATCCATATCTGTACCTTATACTCACAAATCAAGCAAAAATCTCCTCCTCATCCCATTTTTTAAGAAAGCATATTTAATGATAACCTGCCTGTGAAATATTTAATGATAACCTGCCTGTGCTAGGGAAATGATAAACATAACAGTCATAGTTCCTGACCTGGTGGAACTTAAAACCTAGTGAGAGAGCCACAAATCATGCAAATATTTCCCTAAACATTTAAAAACAGAATTGTAGGAAGGGTGAGAGGAGTACAAAAGTATAGTTAGAAAAAATGAATTACTATTTGATAGCACAATAGGGTGACTGTAGTTAATAACAATTTAATTGTACATCTTAAAATAATTAAAAGAGTATAACTGGATTGTTTGTAACATAAAAGGTAAATGCTTGAAGGGATAGATAACCTGTTCTCCATGGTGTGACTATTACGCATTGCATGCATGCATCAAAACATATGGTGTACCTCATACATACATACACTTCCTACACCTCTATGGCAAGTGTTGGAAAGAATAACACCATTTTAAAGCTAAAAGAGAAAGAGAGTAAAAGTTTTAATGGATTATGAGAAAAAGGTAAATACTCTGCTCATCACAGGCAGAAAGCAGTGATGAAAACTAAAAGTAACATCAACATTCTGTTTTTGCACAAGTAGCAAAAAATGCTCATTTGTTATGAATACTCTAACTAAATGCTTTTCACATTTAATGTGATGACATGAAAGATCTACCTAAGGATGGTTTTGTAGAAACAGAAAAATCATTTCTACCAATGCTCTAATCTCCCACTCTCTTAATGTTTTCTGCTATTACTATTATAAATTGCCAGGATGTGTGACTCCTTTCCTCAGACAATACCTCCTCTAAAACAATCTTTCCATATGAAGCGGAAAATGCATAACCTTTATTCATATTTTAACCAGTTGGTTCCTTTCACATATTTGCCATCTCCTGACTTATATCCTCTCTAGATTTGCAGAACTGTCTTCTGAAACACTAGTTCTAGAGGACCATGACTTTAACTTGCCAAAATTTCTGCACAGCACCTAGATAAAGCTTATGTACTAAAGGGTTTTTGATTTGTTGTTTTCTCAGACTCAAAAGGCTCTTCAAAGGGCATTTTAAATTTGATGTTAGAATGAAGCGTGCCTTTGAAAAATTAACTTTTATACACAGATGTACCATTCGTTCTTGTTCTGAAGCAATATTGTATAAGCATAAAATAATCTTCACTGAATTCTATTAAGACTATATAACATTCTAGACAACTGAAAAGGCTTTTTCCTGGAATTAGATATGGAACATTAAGAGCATTTTTGTCTCCTTGGTTGCAGGGATACATTATATGTTAGGGCCAACACATTTATATCTCAAGAAAGTCGTGAACCAAATCATATGGAGTTCACAAAGTTGTCTAAACATGTCAGAGAAGGAATACATTGTAGGCAAAATGTATTTTTTTGTGTGAAGGTTAGCATGCAGGAGCTCATCTATGACATTGGTAGTCTCCAGTGTTTATTTGTTTTAAAGATAAATCTAATGTATTACAAATTGAAATTCAATCCCTTTAGCAGAGTAGATGCTGACAATCTAAAACTAAGTGAAACAAACCAACTCCGATAAATTCATCAGTCAATGATCATTATTCTTTCATTTTATCATTATATTCCCAGATACACAGTTAATATTAATTAGTGGAACAGCAGGAATCTGATGTTAAAAGAATAAAACCAGAAAGAACCTGATTTTGCAGGATATATTATTCACCATAATAAAATGATGAAATGTTCAATACCCAAACCATGAACATGAGCTCAAAACTGGTCACCTGATGAAATTTAAAAGAAAAAAAAAAGAGAAATAGTCTCTTTGTTCACGTATTTGCTATTTCAGTAGGAAAAAAGGAGAGAAAATATTGGCAAAGTATTTTAACGTACTGTTTTAGGTCATTTTTTTTTTTTTTTTTTTTTTTTGCAGAGTATATTTTGAAAGCTTGGATCCAATTGATTGAAGCTTTGGAGTCACAAGGAATTCTTACATTTTTAATCTGGAAAAGTTCCTCGCAAAGGAGAGGATTTAATACGGGCTTTGGAGTTCATATATGCTTGGACCAGAAGGAGTTTTCTAAAATGTTCATTTTGTTTACTTGTCAAAATGCCAAATTATCTCCCTATTACTACAGGGCAGATAGTAATCCCAAATGAATTGTTTCTTCAGTTTCTTCTTCAGCTTCCCCCAATGAAAATTAGCATATCCAAACATCGAAATTATTTTTTAAATTTCATCAGAAGTTAGATTTTTTGGTGATTTTATCAGCCTTATGATAAGTTAGAGTCAGAAATGGGCCCCTAATGTCATTTATGCAACCGCATTGTTTTGCTTATGAAGAAACTGAAACCCTCAGGCATTTGAAGTCATACAATTAGTCAGTGATCCAATTGGATGGAATCTATGGTTCTCTTATTCTTAGAGCAGGACTTTTTCCATCCTAGCACACATGTTCTCTAGCTCAAACTAGACAAAAATAAAATATTTCATGCTGAGCCTTCCGGTCTACATTTCTCAGACTCAAGTTTGATCTGCTTTTGAGAAACTATGCTGTTTTGAGATTTTCATGGGCAAAGATAGAAACAGATTAAGTAACTTTGCCTTACAGTCGTATATGATATTTCTCTTAAAATTTGATCTTTGTATCTATGTCCCCATTAAATTCTAATAGAGTTGAGTCACGATTTTTAGAAATTAGTTGTTCCAAGATCTTCTGAGTCAAGACAATGGATTGGGATTCAGAGGACTTACGGTACTATCCTGCATTGGTAACCTCTTCCTTCGTAGTACTTACATAAGTAAGTACTTACATAAGCACTTACATAAGTAAGTACTTACATAAGTACATAGTACTTACATAAGCACTTACATAAGTAAGTACATAGTGATGTACTTACATCACTGAATCATAATGACTTTTCCAATATACCAAAAAATAGCTAATCATTTCATGTGACATGTCAGCAGATGTTTGAGGGTGGAGGATAGGATATGACTATGACCTAAGAAATGTTCACAGGCTTATGTTATATTCTTGGAAAAGATGTACTTTACTATCTCTATCTATTTTCATTCATAGAGTGCTTAATTTTACTGGAGGCAAAAAAAAAAAAAAAGACAATGTGAGAAGAAGAGTTTAGCCATGCATTACTTTTAAAAAAAGAAACTCTGGAAGATTTTTAAGAATAAGATGGCATGAATATTCCTGCTCTATGAAAGCAACAGAACTATTTTCTCTATGACCTCTTATCTAAATTTTACCAGAAGCTTCTGAGGTTAAAGTCAAACTTTATAATTCAATATTTCTTGTCCTTAATTGAAGAAATATTTCTAAAATCTTGAGTCCAAGGCCATAATTTGGAAGTGTGCAAATGTAGCCCACCCTCATTTAAAGTTGATAAGAAAAAATTGAGTTAAAAAAATAGAGATATCCCAAATGACTACAGTTCATCCCTCAATATTAAATAATAGACATATCCTCACCACTCTACTACAGTTTTGTTGGCTACGGGTGATTAATTCATTAAAATAAACAAATATATATTGTGTCTTTGCCATGGCCCAGGCATGGTTCTCCTGATATTTTAGTGGAAAAGACAGAAATAATGAAATACATGTATCATATTTCAGGTGATGATAAGAGAAGAAGAAAAATTAAGCAGGAAAAAGGATATAGGGAAATAACTGTCTAATAGGGTAATGTTTGAGCAGAGATTGGAAAAAAAAAAAATGAACCATGTATATCCCTGGAAGAAGAGCATTCCAAGAAAGGAAAAGAAAAGCTCAAAGCTCATGAGGTGAGAGTGTGGTTAGCATGTTAAAAGAACAACAAAGGAGGCCAGGGTAGCTGAAGAAGAATGATTGACAGGGCAAGTGGTAGGAATTGAGGTAGGAAAGATGATAGCAGTTACATCAGATTGGACTTTGGTTTTTACTCTAAGTGGAAAACCACTAGAGAGTTTTGACCAGAGGGTTAACAAATATTTGCTGCTGTATGCAGGATGGACTGCACAGGGACAAAAAGTAAAAACAGGGAAACAAGAGTCTGCCGAAATGACCCACATGAGAAATATGGCAGCTTGGTCCAGGTGGTAGCTGATGAATGTGTGGTCTTTTTTTTCTTCAGCTCTTGAACATTTTCAGTGGGTTCTTTCTAACCTCATAGATACTACCTACTCAGGCAGCCTTCTCTCTGCTGAATCTAGCTAGCATCAAAAGATCACATAATATCTTATAAACATATAACTATTATTTGTCAATTAAAGATAATAGAGATTTTTTAAATTAACAACTAAAAAAGACCTTCTGGACCTGGCCATATTCTCTTTCTAGCTTCTGGCTAGGTTGATGAGCGTTGTTGCAGATCTACTGATTCTCAACTTTGTGTTCAAATATACAGAGGCTTCCCTAGGGAGGCTGGTGAGGGCAAACTATTAAATTCTTTCTCTTCTCACTATGCAACACATTTCCAATTTAACTCTGCTTGGGCCTCACACTGTAAGGTAGGGGTCTAGGTGGAAAAATTTCTCCCAGAGTGTGAGGGAAAGCCACTCATTCCCAGAGAGGTAGCTAAGGGTATATGTGGAACAATCCTTCCTACTGCTTTCTCCTCTCTTCCATCATTTTAATCCACACTGGGTTAAAAAGGGTTGGCTTCTTTTAACAGCCTTTGTGTCATATTGTTCTAGTATTTAGCAGCAAGACTTTGCCTGCATGTAATAGGCAAAAGAACTTTGGAGAAATCTCTCTGATTACCAAACTGATTGTCTTGCTAAAGAAGTCAAGTAGCTACTTTTCCTTATTTGAGGCAAAAAAAAAAAAAAAAAACTTGGGAGTTAGGCCTTGGAGATGGAAAGCTACAAGTAAACATGATTTAAGATTAAAATACATCAGTTTGTCATTTGCTAAACATTATCCCTGGAATAGCTATGATAAATGCTGAATATTAGATCAGTGAAGAAAATGATAAATTGTTCAATAAATGGTATATATTAGCTTCCTACTGCTTCTATAGCAATTTATTTAAAAAAAAAACCTTATGGCTTAAAACAACATAAATTTATTCCATTACAGTTCTACAGGTTAAACATCCACAACTAGTCTCAGTAAGCTAAACTCAAGTGTCCATAGGTCAGTGTCCATTTTGGAGGTGCTAGGTTTCCTTTTCCTTGACTTTCACAGCTTTTAGAAATGGGTGGCATTCCTTGGCTCATAGCCCCTTTACCACCTTCAAAGCACATGACTCCAACCTCTGCTTCTGTTACAGTACAACCTTCTCTGACTTTGCCCCTCTTGCCTCCCTATTATAAAGACCATGATTACATTGAGCAAAGCCAAATAATTTAGAGTAATGTCCCATCTCAAGATCCTTAGCTTAATCACATCTGCAAAATTCCTTTTGCCACACAAGGCAACATATTCACAAGTTCAGAAGATTAGGGTCTAGATATCTTTGGGTGTGTTCTGTTCATCACATGATGCAAGATAAATTGCCCAACTTTCTTTCTCTCTCTTTCTCTCTTTTAACAGTCTTTGTGTCATATCATCGAATTGAAATTGATCCATCAATTGAAGTGTGAAGAATTGTTATCAATTCTTCAGATTGCCATTGATCTATCAATTTCAATTCTATGAATTTCTCAAACTAATTTTTTAAATGCACAAATATATATTGAAGCTAATTTACTGCCATGATTGGTTGCTAATGATTGCTAATGATCGTGATTAGTGTGAGAAGTCTATAGATCTGATAGCTATGATTCTCTAAATTTATATTACTGTATACACTAAATATAGTGTGTGTATGTATATAGAGACAGCAATATCTATATGTAGCAAAATATAGAAATATATCTCTATATACACACTATAGATATAGCTCTCTCTATATCTATAGCTCTCTATCTATAGTGTGTATATCTATATATACACACACACTCAAACACACCTTATTTAAACTTCACACTTATACCTCAGTAAATTATACAGAGATTAAAATTTGAATGTTAATTATGAGAGCATCATTTATAAAATTTTTCTTCCAGGAAGGGTCATGACAGATAGAGTCAAAACATGACAGAAGGCTCCAGAACAATATAACAACCCATGTTGGTTAATGTTGTGTGTCAATTTTCCTGGGCCATGATACCCAGATATGTAGTCAAACATTGCATTGAATATTTTTGTTACGTTATTTTTGAATGAGATTAACTTTAAATTGGTGGAATTTTAATAAAGTAGATAGCCGTCTATGATGCGGGTGGGTTTCATCCAATCAACAAAGGACTGAATACAACAAAAGACTGACCTCCCTGCTAACAAGAGGCAACTCTGCCAGTTGATATTCTTCACACTTGGGCTGCAACATCAGCTCTTCCTGATCTCTATCCTGCCAGTCCTCCCTACAGATTTTGGAATTGCCAGTCTCCTTAATCAAGTAAGCTAATTCCTTAAAATAAATCTCTTTCTATATATACATCCTATTGGTTCTGTTTCTCTGAAGAATCCAAAACTAACATACAACCTTAAAGGCCAAACAAACTATATGTATAGAAAAAGAAGGGTAAATATCCTAAATATATAAAAATTTTTTGCATATTAATAGGGAAAAAATAACCCCAAATGTTACAGGAAAATGAATAGAAAAATATTGGGGAAAAAATACATCTAAAAGAAAGCAATGGATAAAAATAATTACAGGTGCTCTAGTTTTCAAAGAATTATTGTTTAATAAAGTAAAACAGAAAGATTGGCAAAGATTGAAAAAAGTGGGAACACCCAGTATTGTTTAAAAGGGAAATCAGTATTCACAGCCTATTGATTAGAATATAAATTGCTATGCTATTTTCTAGGAACATACTAGAAATTTAGTTGTACATATCAAGGGTCTAATAAAAGACATTAAATCCATCAATTTCAATTCTATAAATTTCTCAAGGTAAATTTTCAAATATGTAAACATATATTGAAGGTAATTTACTGCCATAATTGGTTATGAACAGTTGCTAATGATTGGGATTAGTGTGGGTCATCTATAGATCTGATAGCTGTGATTCTTTAAATCATAGGAATATAAATGGAATAATACACAACCATTAAAAATGTAAGAATATGTGACATATAGAATATATTTTCTATTAAAAACAAAATAATGAGTTACAGTATAATGTTAGCCGATAAAAATAAGTCTCAATCTATTTAAATGATTGAAGTCATATAGCGTATGTTCTGCTACCATAACAGAATAAACTTAGAAGTGAATAATGTAAGAAAACTTTGAAAATTCGGGAAAATGTGGAAGTTAACACACTCCTAAATAAGCAAGGGGTCCAAAAAGAGATCACAACAAAATCAGAAAACTTATGATAATGAAAACAAAAACACAAAATACTAAAACTTTTTGGATTCAACAAAGACAGTCCTTGAGAAATTTATAAGAAAAAATATAGTAATAAAAATTATAAGAGAAAATTATAGTCATAAACACCACATTTAAAAAGAAAGTTCTCAAATCAATAACCTATTCCTTCATTTTATCAAACTAGAAAAAGAAAAGTAGACTAATACCCAAAGCAAATAGAGGTAGAAAGTAATAAATATTAGAGAGAAAATAAATAAAACAAGAAATTGAAAAACTAGAGATAACTGACATAACAAAATATTTTAAATAAATTGACAGAACTGACAAAACTTTTAGCTAGAATAACCAAGAAAATAAGAGAGAATCAAAATTAGAAATGAAAGAAGAGATATTACTATTGACCTTAGAGAAAAAAGAAAGGATTTTAAAGAATTATGTCTTTTTTTATGTCATCAATTAGATAATAGATGAAATGGATAAATTCCTATACATACACAAACTACTAAAACTGATTTTTAACAGTTGAAATTCTGGATAGACATGTAACAAGAGATTGAATTAGTAATTTAAAAAAAACAACAAAAATTTCCCACAAGTAAAGGTCCAGTACCAAATTCACTGGTAAATTCTGCCATACATTTAAAGAAAAATCAGCACAAAGTCTGCCAACAATTAGACCAGAAGAAAACACTTTTCAACTCGTATTATGAGGCCACTGACTCTGATGGGAGACATCAAAGATTTCAAAAGAAAAAAACAGATTAATATTTCTCATGAATATTGACACAAACATCCTCAACAAACAAACTAAATCAAGAAACACATAACATATACGATAACCATGTGGAATTCATCTCAGAAATCCAGGGTTTAGTCCACATATGAAAGTCAACTAATATAATACATCGTGTTTAAAAAATAAAGGACAAAATCTACATTATTAATAAAAGTCAAATACACACATCTCAAAAGGCACAGAAAAATCATTTGATGAAATCTAACACATTTTCATGAGAAAAGCACACACAAAAAAACTAGAAATAGGACACGATAAAGTTTTCTCTGAAAACACACAACTATTAGCCAGGCATGGTGGTGTGTGCCTATAGTCCCAACTACTCAGGAGGTTGAGGCAGGAGAATTGCTTGAACCCAGGAGGCAGAGGTTGCAGTGAGCCGAGATGACACCACTGCACTCCAGCCTGGGTGATACAGTGAGACTCTGTCTCAAAACAAACAAACAAACAAAGAAAAGAAAACACACAACTGACTTCATACTAAATGGTTAAATACTGAAAACTCTGTTCCTGATCCTACAAGATCGAGAAAGAGGCATAAATGTCATTCCTCAATGCATCTATTAACATTGTCGCTGGAGGATCTAGTCAGGAAATTAGGCAAGAAAAAGACATAAAAGATATTCATATTGGAAAGGAAAAAAGAAAATTATCTGTATTTGCAAATGGCATAAACTTATATGTACAAAATCCTGAGGAATCCACCAAAAAAATTTTAGAGTTATTGATCAAGTTTGGCAACTTAGAAAATACAAGATGCATATTGAAAATTCAATTGTAAAAAGCGATGCTTTTACAAAACAGAAAAAAACCTCATTTGTATTTCTAAACACTAGCAACTCATAATCCTAAAATTAAATTAAGAAGATAATTTCACATACAATAGCACTAGAAAGAACAAAGTAGAAATACACTTATCAAGATAAGTGCAGGGCGTATACACTGAAAACTGCAAGTATTGCCTAAAGGAAATAAATGAATATGGAAATAAGTGTTTTCATGACTTAGGAGACTTAATATTGTTAAAATAGCAATATGCCCAACATTGATCTACAGATTTAATGCAATCCCTAATAAAATTCCAACTTCATTTTTGGATGAAACTCACTAGTTGATCCTAAAATTCATTTGGAAATGCAATGGACCCAAAATAGCCAAAATAATCTTGAAAAAGAAAAAGAACAAGGAGTCACTCTTCTCAGTTCCAAAACTTACTACAAAGCTACAGTACTCCGTAAAGCAGTAGTACTGGGATAAGGAGAGATGTACAGATCAATTGAATAAAATTAAGTCCCAAAGATATATATGTATGTGTGTGTGTGTGTGTGTGTGTGTGCGCATGGATAGATAAATCTTCACATACTCATTCTCTCACATACCGCTTACATGTATGTGCTAATAATGTGTATCACTGTCAATGTTTTAAAAATGTTATTTTACTATTTTTGAAACAGTTATTTAGGCTATGACTGAGGAACAATGGCCATCTGGTAGAAGTATATTTAAATTTCAACGTTACTCATTTTGTATAAAAGGAAAGCAGCCCTGAGAGGCTATAAGTACTTCTATGCAATTGGTAAAAAAATCAACCTAGATCCTGATCCAAATAGAATTCTTGATGAAATTACATTTTTTCCTGTCTCGCTATCAATGGACACTTTTAAATATTTTTTTTTAGCTTTTATATAGTTACTTCCCAGATTATAATAGAAAATAAAATTAGTAGTATCCTAGTAAATATATAAAGAAACAATTACATTACTTTTTAAGAGCAGTGAAACAGGAAAATATTATTGGACAAAGAAAGCAATGAATACTGTCTTTCTAACAGCTGGACTATGTATATGAAATAATGCAGAGATTCTTCTTTAGCAACCAATGTGCTTAATTGAATTCCACATCATGTGGGATGCACCCTTTTTTCTATCCACTGATTTGGATTATATTATATCATTGTCCTATTACAAAGATGGAGGTACCTTCCTTGAGCTCTAACAGCTGAACAGTGAATAACAAGGCGGATAAATTATCAAGCCCCAGAAGCCCAGCTTCTATAATAAAACCCTTTGTTACCTTTCTAAAGTGATCCTTGAGAAATGCAGATGGGAAACAATACTTTCATTGATGAGAAACGAAGATTACTCTCTTTTCTCTATGATGAAAATTTATGAGAACAAATAGCAAAAAGATAGCATAATGTCAAAGTGTTATAGTGAGAACAGGTAAGAATATAACAGATAACTTTATTTCCACACTGCTCCCCTCCCCCAACCTTTGGTTTCTGGTAGGAATGAGTGAAAGTTCTCCCTTTTATTAGACTCCACTGTCAAGTCAGAGGATCATATATTGTTGCAGATTTCAATTGCAATTTTTCTTAATTACCTGGTTCAGATGAGCAAACGCCAGCTAGGCAAATTTTTTCGTTTAAAAGCCTCCAGGGGGTCTCTGCTTATATTAGTCTTCTATTGCTACATAATAAATTACCACAAAATCAGTGACTTTAAACAAAACACATCTATTTTCTCACACTTTGTGGAAGTCAGAAGTCTAGATGTGGCTTAACTCAGCCTTCTGCTTTTGGTCTTACAAGGCTACAATCAGTAAGTCAGGTGAGCTGTATTCTCATCTGAAGACTTGACTGCAGAAGCATCAGCTTCTAAGTTTTTTCAGGTTGTTGGCAAATTAATTGTGGTTGTATGACTGATGGGCTCAAGCTTTTTGTTGGCTCTTTGGCTAGAGATTATCCTCAACTCCTAGAGGCCACATAGTTCCTAGAGGCCCCCTGCAATTCCTGGACACATGAGCTTTTCCAACATGACTACTGACTTCATGAACCCCACAGAGTTTCAGTCTGCTTAGGTGGAATCTTATGCAACATGAGGTAAATGGGAGTAATAGCTCATCATCTTTGCTATGTAACATAAACCAACCAGGGGAGTGATACTCATCACCTTTGTCATATGCTATTGTTTTAGTTTAGAAGAAAACTACAGGTCCTGCCTACACTCAAGGAACAGGGATCACATAAGGGTATGTACACTAAAAGCAGGGGCTGGGGGTAATGGGAAGTAGTCCTAGTGACTGTCTACCATACTGCTCTTTGGCTATTTTTGCACTCAGCAACTCACAGACAACACTTTAAAGTTTAAAAACATATCCTTGAAATAAGACAGACATTTTCTGGGGCTCGTTTTGTGCTGCAATAATTAAAGGGCATTGTTTCCTTCAAGAATATCACTGCAATAACAACCAGACAATTGGGACTGAAAGGCTGGAGCTCTACAAGCAAGTTCATCATCAACACCCCATTGGTTATATCCATAAATATCACATCAAAAGCCCTTGCAATAGGAATACAAATGCAACCCTAGACAGAGGCCAATTTTAAAGAGACCAACCACAAGCTGCATTATAATCTCCCATTAAAGGGGGTTGTATGCATCCTTACACCTTGTATTCTGAGACATAACTTTATTTTGCTTCTAAAACTAGTAGGTTCAGCCTTTGGTTCCTTGAGGACTCAATTAATTGAAGGCCAAAGCACAGAATTTCCTCTTTATTTCTTTTTTTCAACTGCAATTGCCTGAAGTTAAAAACTCATGTATCTGTGGTATTCTAGAGATGAGTGGCCCTGTGTTTGTCAACTGCGCATACCTGTAAGGAGACAACAGTCCCCTTCACGTTCTTGGCTCACTTTAAAAAAAAAAAAAATAGATACTTTGTTTTCTTTTATTTTGAGAGAATAAATTATGCATCACACTCAGGTCTCAAATTGATGACAGAATGATTAAAAAGTAAGAGTTTGTTCCTGCTTTTGACCTAGAATTTAATCACTTCCAACGACAACTCTCAATTCTGGAAAAAGTGATCAATTATTAGGAAAGAAAGCACATGGGTCTCCAGTGAAATAATGGCAGTTGTGGATTAAGGGAACAAGTGAGCTTGGGTTGCCAGGAAACAGGCAACATGATTCATAAGTATTTATTTTTCCTTTTAGTTCTTAACACTACCTTCCATGGTGACCTATTTTAGGCATGCTCAAAGAATTAATTCCCACTACTATGTAAGCCCAGGGAATTAGTTATCTTAGTAACATAAAGCAGTTTTAAAGACTTTGTAAGCTACTTTGCTCATTGAGAAGATAAATAGGATGGTGGAATGAATCATGCTGTAAACACCTCACCACCCATTATCCCTGCCCCGGAGGCCTTCCCAGGTGAACTAATTCCAATAGGCATTTCCATAAAAGACAAACTCATAAAAACTAAGCGGGGAAAAAATTCATGCCAGCAAAAAGAAAGTATCTCCTGGCTTGGGTGGGAGGTGGAGTGGGGTAAGAGAAGGCAAAGGAAATGACTTGAATTAGGGGCCACAGAGAGACATTTCCAATAATTTTCATGGACTGAATTTAAAAGGATATCTATGCAATAGTTCTCAATTCTGGCTGAACACTAGTATCACTTTGGGAGCTTTTAAGAATGCGGATACCAGGGCCTAGTCTAGACTAATTATATGAGCATCTCTAGAGGAGAGGCCTGGCATGCATTTAATTTGAAAGCATCCCAGGTGTTTGTAATGTGCAGCTATGGTTGGAAACCTTTGCCTAAAGCCAGAAAATGACAACTTTTTATGAATGCAAATGCCCACCATAGTGTTCTTTTGACTACATTTGCAAATTGTGAGACACATCCACAAACCAGCATCAAGCCCTCTGGGACAGTGCTCTGAATTATTTAAGTCCTCAAAATGATTATGACGCAGCCCCTTTAGCTGATCCATGGTCCATAGGCTTTTAGGAACCACTGCTCTAGGCTGGTGATTTTGCCTCTTCCTTCTTGTCACCCACTAATGATTGGGGTTTTAGGAGGTACCACTGTGTGTTGGGAAAGTTACCCATTGTTTACTAGATTCACTAACGTTTATATTGCTTCTACTTTGGACTTTTATATACAGAGATATATAATCTTCAGTCCTTGTCCACATTTTGCCAACAGTCACGAAAGTTGCACATTTATTAATAAGAGCTGTTCCTACAGGGATTCAAAAATGGAAGAAATCATGGGGAGCTTGTGAAGGCAGAGAAAACTTCATGGAGTCTGCACACATTAAAGGTAGCTAGAATGAGAATTACCGGTGAAAGAAGTGAGTATGGAGTGAGATATTTCTAGGACTGACATAAACAGAGAAATAAAAGGCTAGGACATGTTTAAGAAATAGTAAACATGGTTTATGGTGAGGAATAGAATGAGATGATACTGAAAATAGAGACCAAGAGAGGATTGAATGCCAGCTTTTAGGGTTTTGTCCTAGAGGCAATAGATCATGGTGTCACATAACAAATTAATGAAGACATTTCGACGTTCATTAAGGTGGAAAAAAAAACACTCTAACCACCAATAGGCACATTTTGTGATCACTTACTGACAGAGGTATTAGCCAATGGTTAAATGAATATTACACGTAATAGACTCTGTGTAAGTAAACCTGACAATTACTCAGAGTCCAGGGTTTGTTCATTTACAGCATTTTTCATCTGCCTCCCCTGTCATATTTTGGCAAAGCAAATACGCACATATACATACACATACACATAATATCATACATATGCAAAAACACACATAATCACTCATTTGAAGTGGGAAAAACAATTTTCTATACGTTACTTGTTCTCTAAAGGGATCATGCAAAGAGGGTGCAATAAAGATATTCAAAACTCAACAGAGACATTGGAGATTTTGTGGAAAGATGAGTGGATTTTTAGATTGCTTTTGCTACTAATTAACAGTGTGAGCATGGGAAAATCACTTCCAACTCAGGAAGTAAATATCTCCAGTGGCAGAGAGACAACTAGAGCAAGCCAGTGATTGAGACAGAGAATTAAGTCCTTAATATTTCCAGGACTATACAGCATGCAGTGTGTGTTTTTAACAAATTAGTAAATGTAGTTGAGAATTTTTCAATAATAAACTTACTTCCTCTCAACAGTAAAGTAGTAAAATATCCACTATAAAGCAAATTATTTGAGTACAAAATGTGGGATCATCTGGCTGACATCATGATTATTCATAGTTTGCCAAAAATTCAACCTTTGCTCTCACTGTGGTCATATTTTCTCTAACACTCTTGCAAAACACTAAGAGGTGCAGGAAAAAAAGGGGAAAGAAGAAATAAATACCATCTGGTCAGAATTGGTCATAACACATTTTCCTAAAGCAAGTCGCACACTACCAAATTAAGACCAAACCATTTTCACAACAGTAGGGGTTTCTATAGATTTATTTGGAATTTAAGCAGCATTTACTGCTATCTTTTAAAAATTGCATGAAGCAATAATTAAAATGATTGCTTAGCACAGAGAAATTTTTCAGAGAAAGATTTTTATTCCACATACAGATATATATATATATAAACATATCTAAGTATTGGTGAATAAGAAAGAGAACATTAATAGAAACCAAAAATAATTGATGTCTGTTTTTAAAGAAAGACTTTAAGGCTCATTTATAAACAAAAACTCTTTTTGCATCCCTTTCCATGAACTTATTCAGTGGATTATAAATTGGTAGGCAGACCAGGACTATGGATGATTATGGGACAAAAATGTTTTCAATGCGATGGTTTATAAGTAGTCAAATCAAACATTTTCCAGCCACTGAACTTCCCTTTGCCCTCATAAATTATTCTAAATGTGAGAAATACACTTATTTCTAGACGTCTAAAACCATTTAGGACATAAGCTTCCTCAACATTGGATAAACTTAAGAGTAAAATTCAGAATGTATTTGCACTACATACCTTGCAACTCACAACAGTGACTTTTAACTTATACCTAGTAATTCTTTCATTTTCTTCCACATATTGTTTCTCAAACTTAAAAAATAAAAAACCTGTTTTGGTTAAAACATTTGAAATATATACAGAAGTAGAGAGAATATATAATAAACTACCAATACCCATTGCCTACTTCCAATAATTACTAACACATGGCTAATCTGCTATGGGCATCCTGGGTTCTTGCAATCTCCCGGAACAAAAACCAGGAAAGGTCTCCAGACATAGCAGCAAAGAAAAAGAGAAAGATTGATTTAGCTTGTGCACAAGGGAAGTCAGCAACAGGAACGGAAAAAGGTAAACTCCTCTCCGAGGACAGTGTGGGTTAGTTTTATAAAACTTTCCTATAGGAAGGGATGTCAGGGCATGTACAGAAGGAATTTCTCTAGCATTTGCATAGTGGCTTTACATGCTTCAACACACACTGCATGTAACATTAGCATTTTAAATTTCTATGCCTCGGCGTGGTTTTTGTTATTAAAATAAGGAAAAGTTCACTATGAGTTGAAACTTAAGCCTAGCTGCACATATGGGGCCTCATGGACGTCTCTAGCCCCCTAAAGCAGATACATGTGGTTAATAATTTCTTGGGGCCGGGCACAGTGGCTCACGCCTGTAATACTAGCACTTTGGGAGGCCCAGGCCAACGAATCACTTGAGGTCAGGAGTTCAAAACCAGCCTGGCCAAACCCCATGGCGAAACCCCGTCTCTACTAAAAATACAAAAAAAAAATAAAAAAAAGCTGGGCATGATGGCAGGCGCCTATAATCCCAGCTACTCAGGAGGCTGAGGCAGATGAATCACTTGAACCCGGGAGCCGGAGGTTGCAGTGAGCAGAGATCATGCCATCGCACTGCAGCCTGGGTGACAGAGCAAGATTCTGTCTCCAAAAATAAAAAGAAAGAAAGAAAAAAATAGCTTCTTGGGCCTTTGATGCTAATTATCTGGAGATTAAATAAGCTACAGTTTGAGTAAGGGGCTTTTGTTCTTTTTCTCCAGACCACATTCAAACAGGAAATCAGCCAACTTGTTTGTCCCATTCCCCTCTTGAGAGATTTTATGCTCCTTATTGTTAAGGAGTGAAGATCTTTTCTTCTGGAGCTACTTTCTGCTGAGCAAGGACGTAGTCCCTGTATCTGTTTCTAGGCGGAGTAGAAATTTCTTGTGGCTGAATGGAACGGGCTATATGACTCTTGGATGGCAGTTTCTGGAACAGGCTGGAAGCCTTGCATGACCATTCGCTTGGCATAAAACTGTTTCAGTCCAGAAGACATGAATTTTACCAGAAAGTTAAACCAGCATGGTTCAAAGATTAAAAGAAGAAAGACAACTAATACAGGCCCTAAGAAAGGAAGGAACCAACTTATAAAGGGTAAGGCTGATTTGACAGCATTCCTCACTGAGTCAGCTCTTGGGTCCCCTTTACCAAAGGAGTATAACTACATTGCCTGATTATACATTGCCTGAGTGTCAATCTCTACTTGTCCTGTAGTATTTATTTAGGTGGATCAGGCCATAAATAAAAGATAATATAGTGATAGCATGACTAGTACTTAAGGCAAAATGTAGGTGGAATCAGTATGTAACCGTTTACCAAAAAAAGCATCCTTTCAATACGGCATGTTATAAAATTTAGTCCACCCAGGTATTTGGGAGTGGAGAGTGTAGGGGTTGGGGACTATAGGATGAATGGGAACAACTGAGACATTTATTGCCTTAAGGTCTTCAACAAAGAAGTATTCCACAGGCAGGATTGGAGTATTACAAGGGGATTGGCAGGGCTGAATTAGCTCATGCTGTAGAAATTTTTCCAGGAAGGGCCATATCCTCTGTTGGGCTTCTGGCCTGCAAGGATATTGGAGTTTGCATGGGTAGCATATGGCTGGCTTGAGTTTTATTTTAACAGGCTTTGCACTGATGGCCTTTCTGGAGAACTGGTGTCCCATACAGACTTTGTCACTTTAGTATTTTCTCTAGGACAGGGGATGGTTGCTGACTTTGGGGAGCAAAAGGGCCAGTAAAAGATGGATTTCTTTCTCAGGGGATACTGAGACTTGGATGTCTTTCTGTTGGAGAGAGACTGAAGCTTCCAAATTGGATAAAAAAGTCATGACCCATTAAAGGAATGGAGCACTCAGAGACATATGGGAAAGAAGGAATGATAGCCTTAGATCCAGTTCCACAAGTCAAAGGAAAGGGCCAACATCTTACATTACTATGTTATATTTGTTATCATTAATGAACCAACATTGATATTTTATTATTAGCTAGAGTTTATATTTATTTAAATATCCTTAGAGTTTTTCCTAGTATCTTTTATTGTCCCAGAATTTTATTCAAAATACATCATTACATGTAGTCATCATGCCTCCTTAGGTTTCTCTGGGCTGTGACCATTTTACAAATTTGTCTTGTTATTGATGACCTTGACAGTTTTGAGGAATACCAGTCAGGTATTTTGTAGAATGTCCCTTTGCTAGAATGGTCTAATGTTTTCTTATAATTAGATTGAGTTGTGGATATTTAGGGGAAAATTCCAGAGATGAGTGATGAAAGGTGTCATGTTTATCATGTCATATCAAAGGTACATATCTATACAGCTTATCACTATTAATATTAACCTTGATCACCTTGCTGAGGTTGTGTTTGTCAGTTTTCTCCATCTTAACATTATTTTTTTCCTCTTTTTCCATACTTTTTCTTTTGGAAGGAAATCAGCATGTACAGCCCAGACTTAAGGAGTGGATAATCACACTTTCCCTTCTTAAGAAGTGGATAATCATGCTTTACCTTCTTGAATGCAGAGGATCCACAAAGCTAATTTGGAATTCTTTGCATGGAAAATGTGTCATTACTACCCCACTTACATATTCATTCCATTATTTACTTTTATCAGCATAGACTTATATTTATTTTATACTTTGGGTTGTATTCCAGTATACTCTGTTTTGTATTTACAATCCAATACAAATTCATTTTGCTTTTCTAACTGTTTCAGCTGTAGCCCTTGGGAGCTCTTTCAGTAGGCTCTGTGCCCCTTTGATATATACCTTCATCGCTGTATTTTATTTTGTTTTTGAGTATTTCCTTACCTTTTAGCACAACAAGATACTTCAACCTCATCTTGTTATTTTCTGCCACAGAAAATCCACGATTTCTCCAAGTATTTCTTGTTCCTTTATTGGAGAATGGTATTAAAAACTAAGCTACTGGGTGTCATTTCTTTTATGCCTTCTTAGCTGACAGAGCAAAGAAACATATATGCATATATTAAATGCTCTGAATTCACATATCTATAAACATATTTATATGTAACCATCCATATCTATATTAAGCCAAACATAAATTTATACTGATGTCTCTAACTCAAATTTATTACCACATAAGTCATTCTAGGCACCTCCCCTTTCTCATCTGTAAACTCCCACTTCAACAGTGACAAACCTGGCTCACACCATCTGCCATCCATTTAATTGTTCAATTCCAGGGTACATGTATAATAAAATTAGATATGTTACCTCATATCTCTATGGAAAACAATTTTTTCAACCAGCATATAGTAGTTATGCATAGTTTATTTTGCTTTATTTTTATAGACCCCACTAAGTTCCAAAGTTACTTAATCAGCACCTTTTCCACAAATCCTTCAGTGAGCTGTTTCATATATTTATAATGCAGTTATACTTTTTGCCAAATTCTGCATTTTATCATGGGCTTCCACCAGCTTCCTAAGTTATTTTTTTAAATTTGCATACATTAAGTTTTATTCTTTGTGCTATAAAGTTCAATGGGTTTTGACAAATGCATACTATTATATATCAACAATTATAGTACACAGAATAGTTTAATAAACCTAAAAAGAAATCCTGTATCACCAAGTCAACCCTCTTTCCTTCCCAAATTTTCTGGCAAGCCTTCATCTTTTTAATGTCTCTATAGTTTTATCTTTTCCAGATGTTATATAAGTGGAATCACATAGTATGTAACCTTTTCAGGCAGACTTCTTTCACTTAGAAATGTGAATCTAATATTTTCCCATGGAAAATATTTGCAAACTACCCATCTGATGAGAGATTAATCACCAGAATACATAAGGAGCTCAAACAACCGTACAGGAAAAAAATCTAATAAATTAATCAAAAATGGGCAAAAGATCTGAATAGACATTTCTCAAAACAAGGCATACAAATAGAAAGCAGGCATATGAAAATGTGCTCAACATCACTCATCATCAAAGAAATGCAAATCAAAACTACAATGAGATCGCATCTCACCCCAGTTAAAATGACTTATATCTGAAAAAAACAAACAAAAACAAACAAACAAACAAAAAACAGGCAATAACCAATGCTGACAAGGATGTAGAGAAAAAGGAACCCTCATATACTGTTGGTGGGGATGTAAGTTAGTCCAACCACTGTGGAGAACAGTTTAGAGGTTCCTCAAAAATTTAAAAATTGAATGGCTGTGTGATCCAGCAATTCCACTGCTTGGCTTATACCCCGAAGAAAAGAAATTTGTATACTGAAGAGACATGTGCTCGCCTATGTTTGTTGCAGCACTGTTCACAATAGCCAAGAATTGGAAGCAACCTCAGGGTCCATCCACAGGTGCACGGATAAACAAAAAGTGGTACATGTACACAATTAAGTGCTATTCAGTCATAAAAAAGAATGAGATCCAGTCATTTGCAACAATATGGATGGAACTGGAGATCATTATGTTCAGTTAAATAAGTCAGGCACAGAAAGGCAAACATCACATGTTCTCACTTATTTGTGGGATCTAAAAATCAAAATAATTAAACTCATGGACATGGAGAGTAGAAAGATGGTTACTAGAGTCTGGGAAGGGTAGTAGAGTGATGGAGGGGAGGTGGGGATGGTTAATGGATATAAAAAAACAGGAAGAATGAATAAGATCATCTATATGGTCGCACAACAGGGTGACTATAATCAATAATAAATGTGCAACTTTATTTGTACATTTGCAGAACTTGGCAAAAAATATAACTGCATTATAAATATATGAAACAATTCACTGAATGATATAGTCATAAATGTACAACTTAATTGTACGTTTTAAAATAACTATAATTGGATTACTTGTAACACAAAGGATAAATGCTTGAGGGAACGGATACCCCCATTGTCCATGATGTGACTATTATGCATTGCATGCCTGTATCAAAACATTTCATGTATCCCGTAAATATATACACCTACTATGTACCCACAAAAATTAAAAATTAAATATTTTTTAAAAATAAAATTTAATTTTGAAAATTCAGGAAAAATAAACCTAACAATAAAACCTAACATAGTAGAAACAAAAAAAAGATTTGTTCATGTCATTCCACGGCTTAAGAGCTCATTGATCTTTATCATTGAACAATATTGTATGCATGTGCCACTGTTTTGTTATGCATTCACTTATTTAAGTACATCTTTCAGTTTGGGATGATTTATGAGTAAAACTGTTATAAGCATTGTTTGCAGGTTTATATGTGCACATAAGTTTTCAAATCAGCTGGGTAAATACCAAGGAGCACAATCACTGCATCATATATGAAGACTTTATTTAGCTTTGTAAGAAAGTGATGAACTATCTTCCAAAGTGTACGTGTAATAACAGTTGGAAATTCACCAATTACATTCAGTGGAATAAGCCAGGCACAGAAAGACAAATACTTAATGATCTCATTGATATGTGGAATTTTAAAAAGTTGAACTCATAGAAATAGTGAGTAGAATGGTAATTACTAGGAACTAGGGGGTGGGGTGGGGTGGGGAGATCCTGTTAAAAGGATAAAAAATTTCAATTAGGAAGAATAAGAGATGTATTCACAGTCAATAACAATGTACTATATTCTTGAAAATTGCTGAGAGTAAGTTTTAAGTGTTCTCACTTGATATGGTTTGGATATTTTTCCCCTCCAAATCACATGCTGAAGTGTGATTCCCAGCGTTAGAGGTGGGGCGTGGTAAGGGGGTGACTGAATCATGGGGGTGGATCTCTCACAAATGGCTTAGCACCATCTTCTTGATGATAACTGAGTTCAGACTTAGTTAATTAACTTAAGACCTGGTTGTAAAAAAAGACTCTGAGATCTCGCCTTCTCTCTCTTGCTCCTGCTCTCACCATGTGACTAATCAGCTCCCCCTTCACCTTCCACAATGAGTAAAACTTTTCTGAGGTCCTGGCTAGACGCGCATGCTGGCGCCACACTTACCGTACAGCCTGCAGAACGGCTAGCCAATTCAACCTTTTTTCTTTATAAATTACACAGTCTTAGGTATTACTTTATAGTAACACAAGCAGACTAATACATCACCACAAAAGATAAGTGTATGTGAGATGACATATAGGTTAATTAGCTTGATTTAGTCATTCCATAATGTACACATATTTCAAAACATTATGTTTTACATGATAAGTATATTTAATTTTTAAGTTGATTTAAGGAAAGAAAAGGAAGAAAGGAGGTACAGAAGGAATAAAGGAAGGAAGGCAGGAAGGAGGGGATGGGAGAGGAGGGGAGGGGAGGGGAGGGGAGGGGAGGGGAGTGGAGGGGAGGGAGTTCCTGTTGCTTCATATGCTCACCAGCAATTGGTGTTTTACCTCTTGTCTTTTTTTTTTTTTTTTTTTTTGAGACGGAGTCTCACTCTGTCACTAGGCTAAAGTGCAGTGGTGTGATCTCAGCTCACTGCAACCTCCACCTCCCGGGTTCAAATGATTCTCCTGCCTCAGCCTCCCGAGTAGCTGGAACTACAGGCATCCACCACCACACCCAACTAATTTTTGTATTTTTAGTAGAGACGGGGTTTCACCATGTTGCCCAGGATGGTCTTGATCTCTTGACCTCGTGATCCGCCCACCTAGGCCTCCCAAAATGCTGGGATTACAGCCCTGGGCCACTGCACCCAGCCTCCCTTGTCTTTTACTCTATATGTCCCTTTTGTTCCTCTTCTTTTTTTCTTTTCTTGTAGTTAATATTTTAAAGAAACTGAATCTTTGTTTTCTAGACATTTCTATTTTCTTCATTTTTCTGATTTTCCTTCCCCTGTTTCTCTGTCCCCCATATTGTTTGTATCTGAAAGTTAAATCTAGAAGCATGATCAGATTTAGGTTTACTATTTCAAGATTCAATTTTTTAGACAAGAACACTTTATAGGTGATTTAGTATGTTACCCATTGCATCCCATCCAGGAGCACCTAATTTCTAGTTCCCTCTTTTTGTGATCTTAAGTCTGATAAGTAGGCTTAGGTGTGGTCAGTCTGATGCATCACTTACAATGGTGCCTATCAGCTTGTCTTCTAATGGAAGATCTATTCATAGGATTGTCCCTTCTAACTGGTGCCCCAGTGGAAATACCTCATCTTCTGTACCTTCTTACCTGTTCTTAGGATTTGTCCAGTTTATCTTGCTATTACAAAGCAATAGCTTTGTTAACAAGTATTAATATTTATTATTTATTTATTTATTTATTTATTTATTTATTTTGAGAAAGAGTCTCACCCTGTTGCCCAGGCTGGAGTGCAGTGGCATGACCTCAGCTCACTGCAACTTCTGCCTCCCAGGTTTAAGTGATTCGCCTGTCTCAGCCTCCCAAGTAGCTGGGATTACAGGTATGTACCACCACACCCAGCTAATTTTTATGTTTTTAGTAGAGATGGCGTTTCACCACATTGGCTAGGCTGGTCTTGAACTCCTAACCAGCCTCAGGTGATCCAACTGTCTTGGCCTCCCAAACTGCTGGGATTACAGGCGTGAGCTACCATGCCTGGCCCCAAGTATTAATTTTTAAATACAAAATAATTGTTTTCAAACTATAGGCTCCTCATTAGATTCTGATGACAACCTAGATATGCTCCACTATCACATGATAATTCAATTTCTTCTACTAATTTTACCCAATCTATACTCTAAATAATTTTGCCATTTTATGCTCTTACTTTATCTCTTCTTGATCACATTTATGCCTGACAGAACTCTGTATACACTCTGTCTTACATCATAAATCAATACCTGAAGCTCTTTAATCATTTTCTTTTCTAAACAGTCTCTGATTTATTCATTTGGCATCTTTTGAGCAATATGTTATCCCAAACCAAAAGTCATATTGTGAAGCAATCATTAGAGCTGACATCGATCTCAAATGGCTGTTCTAAGACTAAAGGAAATAACAGACATAAAGCCCTATCACATTTTGTCACATAATAAATACTTAAACATTACTCATTCTTAACTCCAATTTTATGTTCTATCCCAGGGAATTTCTAGTGGTGTGTATAAACATTTTATTTTTTAAGGGGGTTGATTAATGCTGAATTGTATTTTCATTGTAGAAACTTGGAAAACTCATTATAAAAAAAGAATATAATGGTCACTTATAATCCTAACATGCAGTAATAATGATTGTTACAATTTTAATATATCTCTTTCATTTTTTATGAATATTTTTACATAGTTGAGCAAATGCTATAATATACAGTTTCACATGTTTTCATTTAATGCATCCCATAATTTTATGTCTTTTGAAATACTTGGTGAATATTATGCTTAATGCTACACTATCTTTCATGCAATGCTGTGGATGAACTTTTTCTCAACTGAAATTCTTTACCTTTCTGATTCTATTTCATCTTTCCCCGATACAACCCTCTAAGTCCCACCAATGTAAGTCATATCCTTCCAAACTTAAAAACCTCTTTCCAGTCCAACACTTTGGAAGCCCTAGGCAGGTGGATCACAAAGTCAGGAAATCGAGATTATCCTGGTCAACATGGTGAAACCCCACCTCTACTAAAATACAAAAAAATTAGCCAGGTGTAGTGGCATGTGCCTGTAGTCCCAGCTACTTGGGAGGCTAAGGCAGGGGAATCACTTGAACCAGGGAGGCGGAGGTTTCTTTGAGCTGAGATGGCGCCACTGCACTCCAGCCTGGCAACAGAGCAAGACTCCATCTCAAAAAATAATAATAAAAAAAAATTAAACAAACAAACAAACAAACAACCTCTTTCCTCTTTTTTGGACCAAATCTTCTCAAGGCAATCTCACTTAAGGATCAAACATAGTTAGCCCTCAATTAATGTCATGCATAGGTTCTTGCAAGACTTGAAGCAAAATAACATTTGATTAAACCAATTTTACCACAGGCTAACAGATATAAACAAGAATTAAGTTCCTATAGCATATTTCTGGTCACAAAGACATCACCAAACTTCTAAATCAAGAAAGACACAAGACACTTCTAATATCAAACATTAAAATAAATGCAAGTGAAGGAATCTACCAAATTTTTGCTCAGTGAGTGATGACAATTGTAGTGGTGGTGGGTTAAATCAAGGAACAAATGCTTGCAAAGCAAAAATTGGAAGGAACCTCTTCTACCATGCAGTTCCATAACAAACAAGAATAAATATGGCAGCCTTGCTGAGTGCCTTCATATCATATTTTTTATTGTTATACGTCAGTATAAATGTCATATAATTCAAGAAACTTTATTCTAAAATAGTTTTTATTAATTAAACCATTCATCTGCCACTCTGCTTATTCTAGGTAAGGTTAGCAGGAACCTGTCCCAACAGCTCAGGGCCATGGCGGGAATCAGCCTTCGACAGGACATTATCCTACTCTAGGACGTACTCACACACACACACTTTAACTCAGACTGGGACCATTTAGACATGCCAGGTTACCTAAGGGGCACAGCTGTGGGATGTGGGAGAAAACTGGACTGCCCAGAAAAAAACCCACACTGAAATGGGGAGAAAGTGCAAACTCCAGCAGACCGTGGCCCTGGCCAGGAATTGTGTTTTTACCCCTTATTAATGTTATAATGAAATGACCTTGAACAAAACAACATCACTCCAGGATCTCCTGTATACCCTAAAACTGGAAAACGTCCTTATAAGAAAATTCTCTTTAAAAAAATAGGGGAATACAAAACAGCAGAGAGCCTTCTAAAGCAAAATGTAGTATCTGCAGCTAAATTAAAGTCCAGGATGAAATTGTTTTTCTTAATTTTAGCTACTAGATTGTTCACCTTCAAATTCTATCACCTTCCTACTTCTTATTTATTTTTTCAAGTAAGAGAAAAACGGCCACAGTGTGCTAGTCTCATTGGCATGCATTAATGTCTTATGTTTTTCATTCTTCTAAACTGATAAAAGTTTCTAGCAACAAAATTGTCTCTTTGAGACCTCAAATGAGTTATTAAAATTCAGCTTTACTTTAAATCTAAATGGATCGGAATAGCTTACTCCTCTTCAAACTAGGTATTTTGCTGTTGATTCTTTACTGTTTGAGACCTTAAGTAGTTTTCAAACCACAAGGTGCTATTCATTTTCCAGAAAATTTGAATTGATGTAAATTTCACTAGAGACTATAACATATAATAAAATAAAAACATATTACAATCACTTCCTTTCCATAGTCTATTAATCTGGTAATCCTATCAAAAAGCTGTTAAACTCCATCTGTCACAATTTTTTTCTTTATATACCAATTCTATTCATTGTTCATGATTTTGTTACCTTTGAGAGGCTTTTACAGGTTCTTTTTTTAATAGTTGTTCCGTTACTGAAGGATTTAAGTTACATTCACTGAACCATAATTACCATGATAGCGGTTCTTTCTATTCTGGAAAATTGATACAATGTTGGCATTCCATCCTATCATTTCCCAGTTCTCAGTAAATTTTCATAAATAACCATCAGCAGTAGTTCAGTAAGTTTTTCAACAAAACCCATTAACACCTTAGATGGTAAATCATTCAGACCTTGCATGCTTATTTTGCCCCAGTGTACCCTTACCCGCTTTTAATCAACAGCTATTTTTGAAAGTATTATGTTACACTGAAATCCTAGAGTGAAAATAATGATTTTGGGTAAAACAATTTCTTTCTGTGAAATACAATTCCTATATTCACACCGTACAATAAAGTAGCAATATTCTAAGAAGACAAACATATGCGTCAGTAACACACAGCGTGAAATCTGTGTTCAGAGACTATCTCCTCCCTTACTATGAGCGCTCCAACTTGTACCTCTTCCTTTTGGTTGCATAGGAGAGACATCCTGTTCAGGTCCTGGGACATCTTCTATGGCTTCTGAATGTGAAAATGAATCACACTTACCTAAGTAAATAATAGACTTTGTAGTTGGTTGCATAGTGCATACTTCACACCCCCCGCCCCCAGCCATAAAAAAAAGATGCCCATGTCCTAACCTCCAAAACCTGTGAATGTGATCTTGTTTGAGAAAAGTATCCTCGCAGATATTAGTAAGTGAAGGATCTCAAGATGAGATCACCCTGATGTAGAGGTCCTTGTAAGAGAAAGCCAGAGGGAAACTTATGCATAAAGACACACAGAGGGGAAAATCATGCGAAGATGGGAATAGAGATTAGAGTTATGCTGCGACCAACAAAGAAATGCCAAGGATTGCAGGCCACCAGAAGCTAAGAAAAGAGACATAGAAGAGGCATCCCTGAGAACCTCCAGGAGGAACTAATCCTGCTTACATGTTGATCCTGAAGTCTGTCCTCCAACATTATGAGAGAACACATTTCTGTGGTTCTAAGATACCCAACTTGCGGCAATCTCTTACAGAAGCCATAGGAAATTGGCTCTTGGAGTGGATATGCAAAACTGTAGACAATAATATTTAAATATAAAAATTCTCTACTCTTTCATTCTTTTATAATCAAGTAAAGTAAAAGTGTGCAGTTATCTTTTAATTAGAATCTGCAGAAAGTTATTATTGTTTGTGATGATAGCTTTTAATTTCTTTCAAAGGCAGAGTCCTATCTACAGTGCAATAGTTTTACCTAGAGGGTGAGTTGGAAAAATGGATTTTTCCCTAGAACTGGCTAACATTACCAGTGCTCAGAGTCAATTACTTTAACCATTGAAAAGTAAGATTAGTGAGGGATTTATAAGTTTAGCTATTTGTTCTTCTCACTAGATATTGGCATAATTCTGATTACTAGCCAATAGACTTTAATAGAGGTTGACTACAAATGAAGAAAATACTTGTAAAACTTTAAAAGTGATGTGATGAGGAAAAAATAAAGGTCTTAGTTGAATGTAATTGCTCTATGAAGAAACTAAAATATTCATAGGTCATGAGTGGCACATGTTTTACGGCAAAATCATAAAGCAACTCATCCAAAACTATTCTTCCAAGCCTTTAAAACATGGTGAATACAATCCCTTCTAAGATCTGCCCTTGATTTATCACAGTTCATTCGGAGCACCACGACAGATAAAGTCATCTAACTACTTCAAAGTCAAGGCACTTTGTCTGAGCAAACACTTCCTATTCTTTCTTATGGGTGAGGAATCCAATAAACCATGTTCAAACTAATATAGAATATTAAGTAAACCAAAAATGACAATATTCAGAGATGGTGAGGGCACTAGGAAACAGGCTCCCAGGGTAAGTGAAGGAAACAGAAGGAGATCTCTACAGATACCCAATAAAAATTACCATAAATTTTAAAGTGATTAACGGTAGTGATGTCCATCATAACATATCAACATACTAAAAATACAGATATAGAAAAACATAGTACAATACTTTACGTGGAATTAAGTTTGTATAGGTAACAGAAAACCTAAAATAATAGTGTTTTTAAACAAAATAAAATCTATCTAGTTGGCAATTCAGGCCTGCAATATGATTTGTTTTACAAAGTCTTTAGAGACCCACATTCCTCTAGTTTTGTACTCCTCTGTCATAAAGGAGTGGCATTCATTCTTATAAGATAGAGTTCCAGCAATTATATTCAAATTCCAAATTGTAGAATGAAAAGACTGAGGGAAACAGGCCAAGAATATCTCATATATTCTCATATATATCTCTTAAGAAATTCCTAGAAATTGAAAGATGACATGCTTATATCCCATTGACCAGAAGTGTATCATATAACTATATTTAGGCTGAACATAGTATCTTTATTCTAAGAGATTGTAGGCCAATCAAAAAGTTATATTACAAAAGGGAATAATGGACAAATAGTCTTCTCTGCCAAATATATAAATCCTGATATGAGAAAATATTTTTTAAGCATCTATGAAACATTTACTAAAAATGACAACATATTTCTTTAAAATACTGATAGATTTTCCAAAATGGAAATAAAAATTATATTCTCTGAATGATATTCAGTACAATTAAAACATGATATCAAATGATCAAGTATCAGATAATAGAACTTCTCTTCTAACTTTAAATCAAAATTTTAACTGCAGTAATGGAAACACAATTTCACTGACCAGCTAAAGCAAAGTTTATTGAAAATAGTGTAGCTTTAAATACTTATATTGTTGAATGAATAATAAGAAATACTTTTTGAAATAGTAAAATTTAAAACAAGGAGATAGCTGGAGTGGCTGCATTAATATCAGGCAAAGCAGATTTAAAACAGATCTTAAATTATTGATTTAAGAAACCTTTTGGCTAATTGATTTGAGAACTTTTCTAATATGAATTTTAGTGCTATAAATGCCCCCCACCCTGCATACACTGCTCAAGCATCTCATAAAATTTTATGTGGTACTTTCATATTTCTTCAGTTAAAAATATTTTCTAATTTCCCTCAAGACTTTCTCATTGGCCCACAGGTTATTTAGAAATATGTTGCTTAATTTCCAAGTGTTTGCAGATTTTCTTTTTATCTTTTAGTAATTGATTCCTAGATTGATTCTATTATTGTCAGAAAACATATTTTGTATGATTTCAAAACTTGACAAAACTTGATTTTCTTAAGGTTCAGTTTAAGGCCCAGAATATGATTTATCTTGGTGAATGTTTCATTTGCTCTTGGAAAGAATATGTATTCTACTATTGGTTGGAGAATCCTACGTGTCAATTAAATCCAGTTGGTTGATGTCATTGTTCCATTCTTCTATATACTTAATGATTTTCTATGTACTAACTCTATTAATTATACTGGGAGAGAAGTATCAATGTCCAACTATAATTATGAATTTGTCTTTTTTCATCTTCTTTTATGGTTTAAACAAAAAACATTTAGGCATGACTCCAAAAGAATGATGCATTGAACTACTAAATATTGATAAGGCACACTTCCAAAGAATTAAATTTTTTTGCTCTGCAGAAAGATACTGTTAAGAAAATGAAATTACAAATAATTTTTTTTTGAGAGAGAGAGAGAATCTCACTCTGTTGCCCAGGCTGGAGTGCAGTGGCACGATCTTGGCTCACTGCAACCTCTGCTCCCGAGTTCAAGCAATTCACCTGCCTCAGCCTCCTGAGTAGCAGGGACTACAGGCGCCTGCCACCACGCCCAGCTAATTTCTTGTATTTTTAGTAAAGACGGGGTTTCACCGTGTTAGCTGGGATGGTCTTGATCTCCTGACCTCATGATCCGCCCACCTTGGCCTCCCAAAGTGTTGGAATTACAGGCACGAGCCACCGTGCCCGGCAATAATAGATTTTTTAAAAAATTATAAATCACTCAAAAGAGATAAAAAAAAAAAACCCAGTTAAATAATCAGCAAAATACTTGAACAAACACTTCACCAAAGAGAATATATGAACGGAGAATAAGCACAAGAAAGAATACTCAATACAATTAGTCATTACAAAAATGAAAATTAAAACCATCCTGAGATATGACTACAAATCTATCAGAATGTCTAAAATAAAAAATACGGACAAGACTAAGTGCTGAGAGGATATGATGAAGCAACTGGAATTCTCAAAGATTACTAGTGGGAATCAACCTTTAAGAGAAGCTTTCCAGTTTCTTATAGATTATACATTTACCATGTGGCCCCTGAAGTTTAACTCCTAGGTTTTTAACCTTTGGAAATTAAAACTTAAATTCACACAAAACCTCTGTATAAATCTTTATAGAAGCTCTGTTCCTAATTATCTGGAAATTAGACCAAACTGGAAATAAGCCAAATTGCCTTTAATGAGTGAATTGATAAACAAACTGTGAAATATCTATGTAGTGGAATATTACTCAGGAATGAAAAGAAGTAAACTGTTGATAGATGCAACAACTTGAATACATCTCAAAGGCATTGTGTTCAGCAAAAGAAGACAGTGTCCAAAGGTTATAGTCTGTTTGATTCCCCTTAGATGACATTCTTAAAAAGACAAAACTATAGTAATTATTTGATCAGTGCTTGCCAGATGAAGAAACTGATCTTTCTACTGACTGTGGTTGTGTTAACACAAAAATATTTGCATGCTAAAATTCATAAAACTGTACACCAATATAAACTAAATTTTATTCTATATTAATTTAAAAATAAAATAAACAGTTTAACAGAACAAACACAACAGACACACATTCATATATGCATATAAACTTTCTGGAAAGGTGCACAAAATGTGCTAACTAATTGAGTTTTTTGGAAGGGTTAAAGTTTACATTTGTATTGTATGTATTTTTAAATTATTTTCATATATTAGTACATGTGTATAATTATTTCAATAAAAGTAAAATTTAGGAAACAATATTTGGGTTTGGGTCAAAAGATAAAATAAGATTTATAAAATTGTGCAGAAATCTACACATGATGGGTTCTAGATCACTGATACTGTTTCCCATAGTCTCTTCCTCCAGTTCACACTGAAGTTCTTATCACCCAAAACAGGCAAGATAAAAGAATCAGCCTGCATAAAATGTTCTGAAACTGCATATGATCACCAACAAATGTAAACTGGTTGTCCTTGGCTGGATAAGGTCAAGTTAAGAGCTTTGGAAGCATTTGTGAAACAAAAAAAATCAATAGTTTTGTGTATTAAATGTCTCCACTGCAAGCAAAGTCAGAGAAGAAAAACAATACCACTTTGTATGTAGTGTTCTACAAGCCAGGAGATAAATCCTTTCAAATGATCTGAGTTGGAGGTATACATTATCTGAGAACTGGCAATTTAGCACGAGGTGATAAATCATGTCATTTGACCTAAAAAGTGTAGAGAAGATATGATAAAATGGCACCCAGTGCACGCTCTCTTGGCATGCATATTTTACATGGGTGACTGAGGACTTTTTTCACTCCTTTTCTGTATCATAAATCGAATGTACTATTTCAGATATGGGAATCAGAAGTATTTTATTCACGATTCAGCCACACTGAAAGTCTTAAATGTCAACAAGTTGCTTATTTTCTCTTTCATTTTGTAACAGCAATGCATTTCCAATGTAGTTGTCAAATATCCAAGTAAAATGCCCAGTCACTTCAGGACTTACTTTTTCACATGCAAGTATAGATCTAAACTATTTCAGCAATCAGTATAATCCACAAATTCTAATATACCATCCCTTTACAATATAACTCAAATTTGTGATGTTCTTTATGCCTAACCTTGGTACCTTAATTTGGGTCCTAGACATACTTGCCCTATTCTAGTAAGTGCTTTTTAAGGAATATTTCTAGACGTTATTTTTCAACTCCAGTTTACTATATATATAAATTGCAAAGTTTTCTTTCTAAATCACTGTTCTATTAGCACCAGTCCTTCAAAATTAACGGTTCTCTATTTTATCAATCAATCATACACACAAAAGCATAACACTTAAAAACCTGCCCCAAGCCTGTTCCATATAAATGTATACCCTAAATCTGGCCACACTGGACTCTTTACCATTTCCTGAAGATATATGGTATATTTGCATATGTTGCTCCTATAGTTGTAAAGTTCTCTCCCTTTTAATTTAATCCATATTATTTAGAGCCTTCCATTTCTTAAGGCAAATTTCATATGCCATCTTCTTCTATGAAGCCTGCTCTGATTATTTCACAGATGAAGATGATCTTTCAGGTCTCAGAATACTTACCATTTAAGTTCTGTGGTAACCACTGGTCAAATACCACACAGAGTCAAATTCTTGCCCATTTCTTATTTCCCTTAGCAATTAGAAAGGACACAGTCTCCTTCCTAGAATCTGTAGTACTTAGCCCAGCCCTGGCACACAGAAAATATTCAATAAAAACATGTCAAATTATGGAATATAAGATTTACGATTTGTGGCTATAACATAGGGTTTGTATACGAGAAAACAAAGTCAATTAATTAAATATAAAGACCCACATTAGAGTGTCTGTGCAGAGGACTTAGGCTCTAGCTGTGGCTACAACATAGGGTTTTTAATCCGTGAAGTCAGATTTATAGTATATATCATTTCTTTCCTAACACCTAAAATTCTTCCATTTGATAACGTTTGTTTTAGTACCTTTTTCTCACACATAGAAAAGCATTTTAAAGTACAGATATCTCTCGCAGGGATGAAAGATTAACTTTCTTATATATTACATTCATCAAATTCCTGTCTTTTGACAAAAATTCAGGGTCCCCTATTAGGAGACTAGCTTAGACTTGCATGAAAGGAGGAGGTTTGACTCAAAGTAGAGGGCAGGCTCCGAAGACAAATGTCTCCTGATTTCAACACTCATGAGAACTGTGGTGAGCAACAACAAATGGTAATAATTATATAAATTGGATGGGGAGAGGTACGGAGGGATGGAATGTTAATCGATGGAGAAAGGTAACAAAAGTAAGCCTTGAATTCTATGAATGGTCCACTGAGTGAGCATCCTGCCAAAAATGGCTGTGGAGCCTTGAAACAAAAAAGGTCTTTCCAAGAGATATTAGGGAAATGGAAGGAAGTTAAAGAAAGCTAATGTTTACCAAGTTCAAATTATATACTTACATCCATGATCTTCTTTGGTCACCATTTTGAACATCAAAAGTAGATAGTGTGCCCGCCTTGTGTAGAGACAGTGATGTGTATGTACTTTTAAAATCACACACACTTAGAAATCGTGTAGCAAGGATTTGAAGATGATTCTGTCTGATATTAATCACATGCTGATTTCAGTACAAAATATTGCTCTATCAGAGGTTAGTTTGTCAGGGTATTTTACTTTAGGCGTGATGCACTGTTGGCGCATTACAGTTTCCCTCTCCTCATTTTAGCAGACATCAGCAGTTGATTGCAGTACTCTTTGAGCCTAGATTCTATGGTAGCACCTTCCTAACATAGTGGTCTGAGAGGCCTCTAGAAATCAGAGTTCTTTGTCTGAGTTGAAACTTATTAGAAATGCCTAATACCACTGACTTTTATTTGTTAATTCATTTTAGATTTGGGGATACATGTGCAGGTTTGTTACATGGATATATTGTATAATGGTGAAGTTTGGGCTTCCGGTTAATCCATTATCCAAACACTGAACAATGTATCTAAAAGGTAAAAGCTTCAACCCTCACTCCCCTCCTACCCTCCCTCCAATGAAGTCCCCAGGAACTATTATTTCTATCTTTATGTCCATGTGTGTCCATTGTTTAGCTCCCACTTACAATGAGAACACGCAGTATTTGATTGCTGTTTCTGAGTTATTTCACTTAGGATAATGGCCTCCAGTTCCATCCATGTTGCTACAAAGGACATGATTTCCTTCTTTTTTATGGCTTCATAGTTTTCCATGATGTATATATACCAAATATACTTTATCCAGTCAACCAATGATAGACACTTACATTGGTTCCATGACTGCTACTATGAATAGTACTGCAATAAACATACAAGTGCAGGGGCCTTTTTGATAAACCAATTTCTGTTCCTTTGGATAGATACCTAGTTGTGGGATGCTGAGTTGAATTGGTAGTTCTAGTTTTAGTTCTTTGAGAAATCTCCACACTGTTTACCACAGTTTAACTAATTTACATTCCCACCAACAGTGCATAAGCTTTTCCTATTCTCCACATCCTCACCATCTGTTACTTTTTGACATTTTAGTAATAGCCATTCCTACTGATGTGAGATATCCCATTGTAGTTTTAATTTGCATTTCTCTCATGATTAGTGATGATTGTTTTTCCATGTTTGTAGGCCTCTTGTATGAACTATTTTGGAAAATGGCTATTCATGTCCTTTGCCCACTTGTTAATGGGCTTGTTTTTTCTTATTGATTTGAGTTCCTTATAGATTCTGAATATTAGTCATTTGTCAGATGCTAGTTTGCAAGTATTTTTTCCCATTGCATAGGTTGTCTGCTTACTCTGTTGACTGTTTCTTTTGCTGTGCAGAGCTCTTTAGTTTGATTAAAATCAATTTATCCATTTATGTTTATGTTGCATTTGCCTTTGAGATCTTAGTCATAAATTCTTTGCCTAGGCTAATATCCAGAAGAGTTTTTCCTAGGTTTTCTTCTAGAGTTTTCATATTTTAAAGTCTTACATTTAAGTCTAATAAATTGTAAGTTAATTTTTGTATATGGTGAAACGGGGTCCCGTTTTATTTTTATGCATATGAATAGCCAGATTTCCCAGCACCATTTAAAATAGGGTGTCCTTCCCGCATAGTTTATTTTTTTCAACTTTGTTGATGCTTAGTTGGCTGTAGGTATGTGGCTTTATTATTGGGTTCTCTATTTTGTCCATGGACCTATGTGTCTACTTTTGTACGAGTATCATACTCTTTTGTTATGATAATCTTGTAGTATAGTTTGGAGTCAGGTAACATGTTGTTTTGCTTTGTTCTTTTTGCTTGGGATGCTCTGGCTATTCAAGCTCCAATTTTTGGTTCCACGTGAATTTTAGAATACTTTTTTCTAATTTTGTGAAAAAATTATGTTGGTAATTTGATAGGAATTACATTGAATCTGTAGATAGCTTGGGCAATATGGTCATTTTAACAATATTGATTTTCCCCACCCATAAGCATGAAATGTTTTTCCATTTGTTTGTGTCATTTACAATTTTCTTGATCAGTACTTTGCAGCTCTTCTTATAGAGGCCTTTTACCTCCTTGGTTAAATGTATTCCTAGATATTTTGTTTTTTGTGTCTTTATTGTAAATGGGATTGAGTTCTTGATTTGGTTGTCAGCTTGGGTGTTGTTGGTGCATAGACATACAACTGAATTTTGTATGTTAATTTTGTAGCCTAAAACCTTACAGAAACCATTTATCAAGTCTATGAGACTTTTGGAAGAATCTTTAGGGATTTTTAGGTATAAAATCATGTCATCAATGAACAGAGATAATTTGACTTCTCTCTTCCTGTTTGGATGTCTTTTATTTCTTTCCCTTGACTGACTGTGCTGGCTAGGACTTCTAGCACTACACTGAATAGAAGTGTAAGAGTATATATCTTTATGTTGTTGCAGTTCTTATGGGGAATGCCTTCAACTTTTCCCTGTTCAGCATGATCTTGGCTGTTGGTTTGTCATATATGGCTCCTATTTTGTGATATGTTCCTTCGATGCCTAGTTTGTTGAGAAATTTTATCATGAAGGAATGCTGGATTTTACCGAATGCTTTTTCTGCATCTATTGAGATAATATGGTTTCTGTTTTTAATTATGCTTCTTTGGTAAATCACACTTACGATTTGCATATGTTGAATGATCCTTGCATTCCTGAAATAAAACCACTTGATCATGATGGATTATCTTTTTGATGTGCTGTTGGATTTGGTTTGCTAGTATTTTGTGGAAGATTTTTGCATCTATATTGGTTAGGAATATTGTCTGGTAGTTTGCTTTTGTTCTTGTATCCTTGACAGATTTTGATATCAGGATAATACTGGTTTTATAGAACGAGTTAAAGAGGAATCCACCCTTCTTGAATTTCTGAAATAGTTTCAGTAAGATTGATACCAGCTCTTCTTTGTAAATCTGGTACAATTTGACTGTGAATCTGTCTGGTCTGGGGCTTTTTTTGCTGATAGATTTTTTCTTACTTATTCAATTTTATTACTAGTTATTGGTCTGATTAAGATTTCTATTTCTTTCTGGTTCAATCATGAGAGATTCTATGTTTCCAGGAATTTATCCATTTCCTATAGGTTTTCTAGTTTGTGTGTTAGAGATGTTCATGGTAGTCTCTGATGACCTTTTGTACTTCTATGGTAATGGTAATGTCCCCTTTATCATTTCTGATTGTGCTTATTTGAATCTCCTCTCTTATATTCTTGGTTAACCTAGCTAGTAGACTGTCAATTTTGTTTATTCTTATAAAAAATAAAAAAAACCTTTTTTTTTCATTGAACCTTCGTATACATTTTTTTTGTTTTAATTCCATTTAGTTCTGCTCTGATCTTTCTTATTTCTTTTCTTTGTCTAGCTTAGATTTGGTTTGTTGTTGTTTCTCTAGTTCCTTGAAATGTGACATTATCTTGTTAATTTGAGATCTTTCTTTTTGATGTAGGCATTTATAATTGTAAACTTTCCTATTAACCCTGCTTTTGCTAGTTCCCTGAGGCTTGGCATGTTGTGTCTCTATTTCTATTTCTTTCCATTTTTATTTTTATTTCTGTCTTGTCATTTGCTCAAAAGTCATTCATGAGTAAGTTGTTTAGTTTCTGTGTACTTGGGTGGTTTTGAGAGTTCCTTTTGGTATTGATTTCAAATTTTCAAAACCACTGACCTCTGAACTCATTATAAGAATTCCTAATAATAATCACTACCAATTTACACAGCACATTTGAAGTGCTGAGCATAATACAAGACTTTTAAAATATATACCTAATAAAATTGAGTGCGTTTGTTTGTAATATTTGCTACTCCTTGATTTCCAGATGAGCACACTTTCTTTTTTTTTAATTCTTTTTATTTTTTTGAGACGGAGTCTCCTTCTGTCACCCAGGCTGGAATGCAGTGGTGCAATCTCGGCTCACTGTAACCTCTGCCTCCTGCGTTCAAGCAATTCTCCTGCCTCAACCTCCTGAGTAGCTGGGATTACAGGCACACGCCACCAGGCCCAGCTAATCTTCACATTTTTAGTAAAGACAGGGTTTCGCCATGTTGGCCAGGCTGATCTTGAACTCCTGACCTCAGGCGATCCACTCACTCAACCTCCCAAAGTGCTGGGATTACAGGTGTGAGCCACCATGCAGCAGGGTTCCTTTGACAGATCATTCTGATTACAAAAGTGTTCCTGTCTCCTCAATTTGTTTCCCTGTGTATTCTTCCAAATCTACACATTTGTTTGAAGAAGAGGTGCTTTCCAAATGGAGAAGAATTACTTGGCCAAAGCTACCCGTCATACACCTGAAACTCCAATAAAGCTTCTTCAAGTTTATTTTTAAGAAATCAAACTAGAGGTCCCATAACAGTCTGTGTAGTACCTGGACCAGCTAAGGTTCCATCCCAGAATAGACCATTATATGGCAATGACAGAATATATGGCAACTAAAAACTGGGCCCATTAGTTGAACAATCATTTTCCTCTTTATCTTTGTTTTCCTAGGAGTATAGATCACATTTATCAATTCATGTTCCTTAAAATATTTCAATGGATTCCTATTTCTCTTAGAACATCCAAAATACAAAATGTTTTCCTGATCTAGCATCCTCCCACTTCTTCCATAAGTCTTTCACCTTTTTGTCACCATTCTTCCATTGCTCGCACTGGCTTCACTTTATCATTTAATCTCTGCTGCCATCCCTCTTGCTGTGAGCCTTCACTTCTCTCTTTTTTTTTTTTTTTTTTTTTTTTTTTGAAACCGAGTCTCACTCTGTCACCTAGGCCAGAGTGCAGTAGTGTGATTTTAGTTCATGGCAACCTCCACGTCCCAGGTTCAAGCAATTCTCCTGCCTCAGCCTCCCAAGTCACTAGGATTACAGGCATGCACCACTGCACCTGGCTAATTTTTGTATTTTTTTAGTAGAGACAGGCTCTTGCCATGTTGGCCAGGCTGGTCTTGAACTCCTGACCTCAGGTGATCCACCTGCCTCGCCCTCCCAAAGTGCTGGGATTACAGGTGTGAGCCACGGTGCCTGACTGAGTCTTCACTTCTTATTCTTTCTGCCTGGAATGTTGTTTCCTTATTGCTGCTCAGGTATGGTTTAATCTTCTCCGCTTAGGTCTCAACTCAAATGACAACATCCCTGCCGACTGGTGGTTCTACCTCATTAACGTGTATATCAACTTCAAAGAGGGTTTCACAATTTCTATTTTTAATTGGTTTGTTTACCAGTTTAGAGAATTTTTCTCGAAATACTAATCTATTGTAATTCTTTTACAATGAGAATTTCTTTATTTCTTCCTTTCCCTATTTCATTAAATATTTATTGAGTACCTTTGAACATACAGGAGTGAACACAAAGTCCTTGCTCTCATAAGTTTATTTTTTATCAGAGGAAAATAAAGAAATAGAAAAACCAGCTATAATCAGTTCTCATAATTTGTGGTAGTTATGTTCTATAAAAGCATCCCAAACACTGAATTAGTGAATACTAGATCATCACTCCTAAGGGAAATATACATTAGTTTCCTGTAGGCCTCTGGTCACAAAATTTTCATCAAGCAATCAATAAATAACTTTGTTTTAAAGTGTGTTTCTGTTTAAAGGCATGTTATTTAATATGTATTGTTGATTTATTAACATTGAACTCATGGCCAGTAGCACTTTAACTCATGCCTGATGAAGCTTGTCTAACACACATAGTTTCTCTGGAAGGCATACCACAGCCTTCTTGCACTTAGTAACACTAGACAGTACTTTAGCACCATGTTTGTGGAGGCCCTTTTTAACAGCAAAATCAAGAAGAAGAAGCACAAAGATGGTAAAAATGGGGCACTAAATAGACTGAAAAAAAGGACATTTGTTTGCAGTATGGGAGCTGAAAAAAGGAAGCAGAATGTCTCCTTGTTAGACCTCAGCTGAAAATGTACACTTTAGCCTACTCAAATTTTTCACCACTGCCCTTGTCTGTGAATAATGATAAAAGTGCCATGATTATTGATTTTGGGGTTACAAATAAATTTTAGCAAGTAAGAAAATTCACAAATATTGAATCCTCAAATAATGAGAATCAACTGTAATGACAGATAACTAGAAGTATAAGACATACTATGAAGAAAAACTTAAAGACAGAATAAGGAGGGTGGATGTATTATTCTACATGGCTTGGTCAGGGAAGGTCACTCTGATAAAGTGAAATTTAAATAGAGTGTTAAATAAAATGAAAGAGTCTTGCAGGTATATGAAGAAAAGAACATACCAAGCAAAGCAAAGACCACATGCAAAATCTGGGGGAGAAAATGTGCCTGAAATGAAAGGAGCTTGACTGGAAAGCAGGAAATAATACAGAGTTGGGGACTAGGGGACTGATATGTACAGACCATTCTGAGCCTTGAAGTTCATTCTTATGGTGTAGTTTTTAAATCTAGAATGGGATAGAAAATCACTGGAAGGTTTTGAGTAGAAGAGTATCAAGAGCTAACATTTTTTAAAAGGTCCTTCTGGCTGCTCTATGGAAAACAGAATGTATGGGTCAGTATTGGAAGCTAAGAGACCAGCTGGAAGTGATCACAATATTCCAGGTAAGAAAACATGGTACCTTAGATAGGGTAACAGTGGAGATAATATTTAGGAGTCATGGAATTTGGGTTATGTTTCATGGTTGCCATTAAGAAAATTTGGTATAGATTGTATATTAATATATCAAAGTGCAAGAGACAGATGGCAGAGGAGGTATAGGGATAAAAAGAGAGATTATAGATGACTGTAAGATTTTCTGCCAGATTGACTGGAAGAATGAAGTTAGCATTTTGGGTAGAAGGATAGAGAAAGAATAGATTCTCAGAGACGTGGGTGGTGAGAGGAGAATGAGTTCCGTTTGGGACAGTTAACTGGAGGTACAAAATAATCATCTCAGTGAAAATGTCAATTAGGGAATTAGATATATGATTATGAAATTCAAGGGATAAGTCATAACTAAAGTTAACTGAGGAGCCATTTTTAGGGTTTTGATTTTTATCTAGAATGAGATCAAGAAAACCATTGATATTAAGCTATGAGACAGATGAGCTCAACTAGGGAGTAACTAGAAGTAATGCTGTGAAGAGATCTGAGGACAATAGAATGCACGTTTCAAGAGAGCAGGAATTAGGTGGGGCGTGGTGGCTCATGCCTGTAATCCCAGCACTTTGGGAGGCAGTGGCTCAGGCCTGTAATCCCAGCACTTTGGGAGGACGAAGTGGGTGGATCACTTAAGCTCAGGAGTTTGAGACCAGCCTGGCCAACAGGGTGAAACCCCATCTGTACTAAAAATACAAAAATTAGCTAGCCATGGTGGCACACGCCCGCAATCCCAGCTACTCAGGAGGCTGAGGTAGAAGAATTGCTTGAACCTGGGAGGTGGAGGTTGCAGTGAGCCAAGATCATGCCACTGATCTCCAGCCTGGTTGACAGAGCAAGACACATCTAAAAAAGAAAGAAAGAAAGAAAAAAAAGCAGGATAGCAAGAATAATATCATTTTCAATGTCTGTTCAATGATATCCATAGTAAATAACATTGAATTATTTTGAAGAGAACATTAAAATTTGTATATGGATGAAAATGTGTACTGGGGATTTGTTTTCCTTCTTTTTCAATTAACTTTTAAATATATATTTCATGTGTCTATGGAGCCAGAAAGAATAATTTTTTAATAGCTAAGTACTTTGAATTAGATTTGAGTTTTCCTTTATTTCATTTTATTCAAACAGAATTCTTACCTTATTGGAACTTGCTTGTGATTTTTCAGAGAGAGATTGTTTCTGCAAATCTGAGCTGATGATTAGGGTAAAGAAGAATTGCTCCCAAAATGTCAATCAAACAGAGGAAGTTTATTCTCCAGTTTGACTTTCCACACCCACTTTGAGACTCACAACTTTCTAAAATAACAATGATAATTACTGTTGTTGTTACCAATGTTGTGAGCTGGTACAGAACAATTTTTAAATGTTAATTCCTGTGTTGGGTCGTCAGCATTTCATCTTTCTCTTTCAAAGCTTGCCGTAACACCTAATTGAGCAGCCAACTCAGGAAAATGAGCCCAACTGACTGACTATGCTATAGTCTCAGAGACATTCAAAGGAGAAATGAAAGAGACAAGGCCACACACGGCGCCGTTGTAAGCTTTCCCCTATTGCATTGTGCACATCAGATAACCAAATTTGCAAAAATAAAAATAGGTGATGTAGGCCAGGTGCAGTGACTCACGCCTGTAATCCCAGGACTTTGGGAGGCTGAGGTAGGCAGGTCACCTGAAGTCAGGAGCTCGAGACCAAACTTACCAACATGGAGAAACCCCATCTCTACTAAAAATGCAAAATTACCTAGGCATTGTGGTGCATGCCTGTAATCCCAGCTCCTCGGGAGGCTGAGGCAGGAAAATCACTTGAACCCAGAAGGCAGAGGTTGCAGTGAGCCACAATTGCCCCATTGCACTCCAGCCTGGATGATTAGAGCAAAACTCCATCCCCCCAAAAATAAATAAATAAAATAATAAAAATAGGTGTTGTCTTGAAGATTTTGAAACCAAATTTAAATTATAGATCTCCCTGTTCTCATCTCTACATTTGTTTGAGCATTTGGGGACTTTATAGCATAATACATACTTTCATTTAATAACTGTATTTCCAAATCAGATCTCCTAACACCATTGAATTATTTCTCTAGGCCCCCTCACTTTGAAGAAAGGTCCCTGTTCAGTACTGGAGACACATGCCAAAGGTTTACTAGTTTCTATATAGCTGCAGAAATACAGACTCCTTTTGTTTTAATCAAATGTGCTCATTACTGTATTATGTGAACTTTGTCTACTTATAAGCTCTTAATGGACAACAATATTTTGCTCTTCTACCTCTAAAGCTCATGAAAGAACTTCCGAAATGTCAAATAAATAGCTTCAAATCATCTATATCATAATGTCACTTTGACAGTTTTGAGTTATTGGGGGAAAAGCAAGTAGCCTAGTTACTATTGTCCAGTAATCCTTGGTTAATAGACCAGCTCTGAAGGTATCATGGGAGATCAGCTAACAACTTGAGAAAGATAGGAGATGATGTTTACACGCTATTTCAATGAGTATTTAAATCGCACCTTGGAGTCACTTCCAAGATGGCCGAATGGGAACAGCTCCAGTCTACAGCTCCCAGCGAGATCAACACAGAAGATGGGTGATTTCTGCATTTCCAACTGAGGTACCTGGTTCATCTCACTGGGACTGGTTGGACAGTGGGTGCAGTCCATGGAGGGCAAGTCAAAGCAGGGCGGGGAGTCACCTCACCCAGGAAGTACAAGGGGTCAGGGGATTTCCCTCTCCTAGCCAAGGGAAGCTGTGAGTGACTGTACCTGGAGGAACAGTACACCTCTGCCCAAATACTGCACTTTTCCCATGGTTTCAGCAATCAGGAGACCAGGAGATTCCCTCCCATGCCTGGCTCAGTGGGTCCCACGCACATGGATCCTTGCTCACTGCTAGCACAGCCATCTGAGATAAACCTGGGACACTGGAGCTTGGCAGGGGGAGGGGCATCTGACATTGCTGAGGCTTGAGTAGGCAGTTCTGTGCTCACAGTGTAAACCAAGCAGCAGGGAAGCTCGCAATGGGTGGAGCCCACCACAGCTCAGCAAGGCTACTGCTTCTCTAGATTCTACCTGTGGGGGCAGAGCATATCTGAACAAAAGGCAGCATACAGCTTCTGCAGACTTAAATGTCCCTGTCTGACAGTGCTGAAGAGGGCAGTGGTTCTCCCAGCATGGCATTCGAGCTCCGATAACGGACAGACTGCCTCCTCAAGTGGGTCCCTGACCCCCATGTAACCTGACTAGGAGACACCTCCCAGTAGGGGCCGACAGACACCTCATACAGGTGTGTGTTCCTCTGGGATGAAGCTTCCATAGGAAGGATCAGGCAGCAATATTTGCTGCTCTGAAGCCTCCGCTGGTGATACCCAGGCAAACAGGGTCTGGAGTGGACCTCCAGCAAACTCCAACAGACCTGCAGCTGAGAGTACTGTCTGTTAGAAGGAAAACTAACAAACAGAAAGGAATAGCATCAACATAAACAAAAAGGACATCCACACCACAACCCCATCCGTAGGTCACCAATATCAAAGACCAAAGGTAGATAAAACCACAAAGATAGGGAGATACCACAGCAGAAAGGCTGACAATTCTAATACCAGAGCACCTCTTCTCTTCCAAAGGAACATAACTCCTTGCCAGCAAGGGAACAAAACTGGACAGAGAATGAGTTTGACAAGTTGACAGAAGTAGGCTTCAGAAGGTCGGTAATAACAAACATCTCTGAGCTAAAAAAGCATGTTGTAACCCATTGCAAGGAAGCTAAAAACCTTGAAAAAAAAGGTTAGATAAATGGCTAACTGGTATAACTAGTGGAGAGGAGAGCTTACATGATCTGATGGAGCTGAAAACCACAGTACGAGAACTTTGTGAAGCATACACAAGCTTCAATAGCCAATTTAATTAAACGGAAGAAAGGATATCAATGATTGAAGATCAAATTAATGAAATAAAGTGAGAAGACAAGATTAGAGAAAAAAGAGTGAAAAGAAACGAACAAAGCTTCCAAGAAATATGGGACTATGTGAAAAGACCAAATCTATGTTTGATTGTTGTACCTGAAAGTAATGAAGAGAATGGAACCAAGTTAGAAAACACTCCTCAGGATATTATCCAGGAGAACTCCCGAATTCCCCCAACCTAGCAAGGCAGGCCAACATTCAAATTCAGAAAATACAGAGAACACCACAAAGATACTCCTCAAGAAGAGCAACCCCAAAGCACATAATTGTCAGATTCACAAAGGTTGAAATAAAGGAAAAAATGTTAAGGGCAGCCAGAGAGAAAGGTCAGGTTACCCACAAAGGGAAGCCCATCAGACTAACAGTGGATCTCTTTGCAGAAACCCTAACAGCTAGAAGAGAGTGGGGGCCAATAGTCAACATTCTTAAAGAAAAGAATTTTCAACCCAGAATTTCATATCCAGCCAAACTAAGCTTCATAAGTGAAAGAAAAATAAAATCCTTTACAGACAAGCAAATGCTAAGAGATTTTATCACCACCAGGCCTGCCTTACAAGAGCTCCTGAAGGATGCACTAGACATGGAAAGGAACACCCGGTACCAGCCACTGCAAAAACATGCCAAATTGTAAAGACCACTGATGATATGAAGAAACTGAATCAATTAACAGGCAAAATAACCAGCTAGCATCATAATGACAGGATCAAATTCACACATAACAATATTAACCTTAAATGTAAATGGGCTAAATGCCCCAATTAAAAGACACATACTGGCAAATTGGATAAAGAGTCAAGACCCATCAGTGTGCTGTATTTAGGAGACTCATCTCGAGTACAAAACAACACATAGGCTCAAAATAAAGGGAGGGAGGAAGATCTACCAAGCAAATGGAAAGCAAAAAAATCAGGGGTTGCAATCCTGGTTGCTGATAAAACAGACTTTAAACCAACAATTATCGAAAGAGACAAAGAAGGCCATTACATAACGGTAAATGGATCAATTCAACAAGAAGAGTTAGTTATCCTAAATATATATGCACCCAATACAGGAGCACACACATTCATAAAGCAAGTTCTTACAGACCTACAAAGAGGCTTAGACTCCCACACAATAATAATGGGAGACTTTAACACCACAATGTCAATATTAGACAGATCAAAAAGACAGAAAATTAACAAAGATATCCAGGACTTGAACTCAGCTCTGGACCGAGCAGATCTAATAGACATCTACAGAATTCCCCACCTCAAATCAATAGAATATACATTCTTCTCAGCAGCACATCACACTTTTTCTAAAATTGACCACAAAACTGGAAGTAAAACACTCCTCAGCTAATAAACAGAAATCACAACAAACTGTCTCTCAGACCACAGTGCAATCAAATTAGAACTCAGGATTAAGAAACTCACTCAAAAAACGCACAACTACGTGGAAACTGAACAAACTGCTCCTGAATGACTTTTGGGTAAGTAACAAAATGAAGGCAGAAATAAAGATGTTCTTTGAAACCAGTGAGAACAAAGACATACCAGAATCTCTGGGACACATTTAAAGCAGTGTGTAGAGGGAAATTTATAGCACTAAATGCCCACAGAAGAAAGCAGGAAAGATCTAAAATCAACACCCTAACATCACAATTAAAAGAACTAGAGAAGCAAGAGCAAACAAATTCAAAAGCTAGGAGAAGACAAGAAATAACTAAGATCAGAGCAGAACTGAAGGAGATAGAGACATAAAAGACTCTTCAAAAAATCGATGAATCCAGGAGCTAGTTTTATGAAAATATCAACAAATTAGATAGACTGCTAGCAAGACTAACAAAGAAAAAAAAGAGAGAATAATCAAATGATAAAGGGGATATCACCACCGACCCCACAGAAATACAAACTACCATCAGAGAATACTATAAACACCTCTATGCAAATAAACTAGAAAATCTAGAAAAAAACGGATAAATTCCTGGACACATACACCCTCCCAAGACTAAACCAGGAAGAAATTGAATCTCTGAGTACACCAATAACAGGTTCTGAAATTGAGGCAATAATTAGTAGCCTGCCAACCAAAAAAAGTCCAGGACTAGACGGATTTACAGCCGATTTCTACCAGACATACAAAGAGGAACTGGTACCATTCCTTCTGAAACTATTCCAATCAATAGAAAAAGAGGAATCCTCCCTAACCCCTTTTATGAGGCCAGCATCATCCTGATACCAAAGCCTGGCAGAGACACAACAAAAAAAGAGAACTTTAGGCCAATATCCCTGATGAACATCAATGTGAAAATCCTCAATATAATACTGGCAAACTGAATCCAGCAGTCTATTAAAAAGCTTATCCACCATGATCAAGTCAGGTTCATCCCTGTGATGTAAGGCTGGTTCAACATACACAAATCAATAAACGTAATCCATCACATAAACAGAACCAAGGACAAAAACCACATGATTATCTCAACAGATGCAGTAAAGGCCTTTGACAAAATTTGACAGCCTTTCATGCTAAAAACTCTCAATAAACTAGTATTGATGGAATGTATCTCAAAATAATAAGAGCTATTTATGACAAACCCACAGCCAATATCATGCTGAATGGGAAAAAACTGGAACCATTCACTTTGAAAACCAGCACAAGACAAGGATGCCCTCTCTCACCACTCCTGTTCAGTACTGAAAGTTCTGGCAAAGACAATCAGGCAAGAGAAAGAAATAAAAGGTATTCAATTAGGAAAAGAAGAAGCCAAATTGTCTCTGTTTGCAGAGGACATGACTGTATATTTAGAAAACCCCATTGTCTCAGCCCAAAATCTTCTTAAGCTGATAAGCAAATTCAGCAAAGTCTCAGAATACAAAATCAATGTGCAAAAATCACAAGCATTCCTATACACCAAGAACAGACAAACAAAGAGCCAAATCATGAATGAACTCCCATTCACAATTACTACAAAGAGAATAAAATACCTAGGAATTCAACTTACAAGGGATGTGAAGGACCTCTTCAAGCAGAACTACAAACCACTGCTCAACAAAATAAAAGAGGATACAAACAAACGGAATAACATTCCATGCACATGGATAGGAACAATCAGTATCGTGAAAATGGTCATACTGCCCAAGGTATAAATATAAAACTAATTTATAGTTTCAATGCTATCCCCATCAAGCTACCAACGACTTTCTTCACAGATTGGAAAAAAAAACTACCTTAAATTTTATATGGAACCAAAACAGAGCCCACATAGCTAAGTCAATCCTAAGCAAAAAAGAACACAACTGGAGGCATCACGCTACTTGACTTCAAACTATACTACAAGGCTACAGTAACCAAAACATCACGGTACTGGTACCAAAACAGATACATAGACCAATGGAACAGAATAGAGGCCTCAGAAATAACACCATACATCTACAACCATCTGATCTTTGACAAACCTGACAAAAACAAGAAATGGGGAAAGGATTCCCTATTTGATAAATGGTGCTGGAAAAACTGGCTAGCCATATGTAGAAAGCTGAAACTGGATCCTTTCCTTACACCTTATACAAAAATTAACTCAAGATGGATTAAAGACTTAAATGCAAAACCTAAAACCATAAAAACCCTAGAAGAAAACCTAGGCAATACCATTCAGGACATAGGCTTGGGCAAAGACTTCATGACTAAAACACCAAAAACAATGGCAACAAAAGCCAAAATTGACAAATGGGATCTAATTCAACTAAAGAGCTTCTGCACAGCAAAGAAACTATCATCAGAGTGAACAGGCAACCTATAGAATGGGAGAAAACTTTTGCAATCTATCCATCTGACAAAGGGCTAATATCCAGAATCTACAAAGAAGTTAAACAAATTTACAAGAAATAAACAAACAACCCCATCAAAAAGTGGGCGAAGGATATGAACAGACAGTTCTCAAAAGAAGACATTTATGCAGCCAACAAACACATGAAGAAATGCTGATCATCACTGGTCATCAGAGAAATGCGAATCAAAACCACAATAAGATACCATCTCACACCAGTTAGAATGGTGATCATTAAAAAGTCAGGAAACAACAGATGCTGGAGAAGGTGTAGAGAAATAGGAATGCTTTTACACTGTTGGTGGGAGTGTAAATTAGTTCAACCAGTTTGGAACACAGTGTGGTGATTCCTTAAGGATCTAGAACTAGAAATACCATTTGACCCAGCCATCCCATTACTGGGTATATAGCCAAAGGATTACAAATCATGTTACTATAAAGACACATGTACTCATATGGTTATTGTGGCACTATTCACAATAGCAAAGACTTGGAACCAACCCAAATATCCATCAATAATAGATTGGATAAAGAAAATGTGGCACATATACGCCATGGAATACTATACAGCCATAAAAAGGATGAGTTCATGTCATTTGCAGGGACATGGATGAAGCTGGAAACCATCATTCCCAGCAAAATATCACAAGGACAGAAAACCAAACACCTCATGTTCTCACTCATAAGTGGGAGCTGAACAATGACAACACATGGAGACAGGGAGGGGAATATCACACACCGGGGCCTGTTGGAGGGTTGGGGACTGGGGGAGGGATAGTGTTAGGAGAAATACCTAATGTAAATGATGAGTTGATGGGTGCAGCAAACCAACATGGCACATGCATACCTATGTAACAAACCTGCACATTGTGCACATGTATCCTAGAACTTAAAGTATAATAAAAATAAATACATAAATAAAAATAAAATAGCACCTTGGCTATTTTTGACATTAGTCACTTTTTCCCATGTCAAATATAAGATCTGGAATGATATATCACTTTTCCTAGACATAAGTATCCTGAGACAAGAATGTCTTTGAGTGACTCGCAATTACTGAATTTCATTATCTAGTTTTCAACAAATATCTATTGAGTATCATGGATAAGCCTGGGATGTTATGTGTGCAAGTGCTTTGTCATAGGTATTATTATTTTATGGAGAAGGTATCTCTAACCTGTGGTGCTATCATTATGAAGGATTCAACAAAGGTCGCTTTCTGCGTAAATACAGGGCTGGCTTATTTCAGATATTAGTATGTCCTTTAAAATCAGCTAAGGATAAGAACGCTCCTTTGAGTAGGAAACCCAAAGGGAGCTGAAGAAGGTCAAGTAGTCAGTAGAGTTAAGATTAGATGTTTATGCTCAAATTAGTTAGAAGTAAAATGAACAGCTGACAAACTTTTATGTGGCAGGAAATAAAGTGGAGCAGTCTCACAGGGAAATTCTTTGCCAGGAGGGAAAATAATCCAAGAATGGCCCTATAAAGATGTCCTAAGTTCAAAGGCTACATTGCATTTACAGTAGAAGCAGGACCTTCATACTGTATAAACTTAACTAATTGTATGACTTCCTCATTTTATATCTTTTCCATTGTTACTTAGCATTAAAAATATTTCGTTTTGAAAACAGCAGACTCTTGTGAATGTGGTAGTAGTAGGACAGAAAAGAGCAGGGCATGATGATGGAAATAAAAATCAAAGAGCAAAAAATCCCATACCTACCTGGGTGGCATGTTACAAATTCATATTCCTAGGCCTCTCTGCAGACATACTAAATCAGAATTCATGGAGACAACCCAGAAATTATTATTTTTAAAAAGCATGCTGAGAGATTCTTGAAGTCACTAAATGTTGATCCTTCTGCCTAAGGGGACAAAGATGACATCTTCATCATCTTCCCTTTCCATTCAGAGTGTCATTACACTAGACATATAACTCTGCCAAGTACTCTAGATTCAATGTTTTCATTACAAAAATATATTTGTTTCCTCCTGTGAGTTTTTCAATGACCTTTAATTTCACCACATTCTTTTAATTAGTAAGGAGAGGTCATTCAAAACATCAGAAAAATAAATTTGTACAATTCTTTATTTAGCCCACATATACTTGCCTTTTGACATTCAGTTCAGTTATCAACTTTTCCTGGAATCTTTCCCTTATATCGCAGCCCAGACCAGTCTAAATTAGGTGTTCTTCCTCTATATATTAGAATACCTTATATTTAACACTGAGACACTGTGGTGGAATTATCTATTTACATGTCTGTTTCCTAAGCCAAACCTTGTTCAAATCAGATTTTGCATTAATTGTCATTCATATTTTTCCAGCATCTTAACCAGGACTTGGAATATGATAAGTGCTCAATATATTTTGGTTGAAAACAAACATGTATGCATGAATAAATGCATGAAAATATGGTTCTGAAAGGAGCATTGAACCAAGCAAACCTGAAACTATAATTTTAGGAACTAAAGTTTCGTAGTTTAGTTGACACTTAAGGACATAGACAGACTTATCTGGGAAACAGTTCAGATTACCTAGTTGTAGAACTTTGAGAAAATGAAACCTAATACTTATCTTGCCACCACATCTATTTCCCAGAGCAGTTGAAGGGAATAGCTAAACCTATTATTTTTTGCGTTGGTTGTAAGGTGACTAATGTCTTCAGCATTTTACCAACCTCAGCAACTAACAGATGTGTTTTCACTAAATAGGTTTACTATTTGCCATGCAATGTACAGACTGAAAATACAATTAACCAACCTGAAAACTATAGAAAAATGAAAGAACCCAAGAACTGGGGGAAGAAACAGAATTATTAGTCTTTCAAAGGCTATTTGTGCTCTTGGAGCATGATGTCTTGCCAAGTAAGATGGAAAGAAATTTTCCTATCAAGGTGAAAAAAATATATATATATGTATGTATGTGTATATATATGTATGTATATAATATATACATATATATAATATATACACACATATATACATATATCTCACCTGATATATGATATATATACACACACATATATATATTATGTATATAGCAGTACATTTAACTATACATAACACATGCATTTAAGAAAAACAAAATATTTTCCCCAGTGCTGAGTTTATTATGTTTGTTTTTACATGTGTTAGATTGTGCTGTGAGAGAACAAGTTTGCAATGAAAGGACAACTTTTTCAGCTCATTTCCAATGAGTGGCCTCAGAGTCACCAGCTTAGCCACTAAAAAGCTCTAGTCTAGTTGTTTTTCCACAAATCACCAATTCAAAGAAGTCTCTCATTGGTCTAAGTCAACAGAAGAAAATAAAACAGATTTCCTAGCACCAATATGCTAAAATAAGTGAGATATAGATCGGCTCACAGTGGTTCCTTGAATAAATTCATAAATAAAGAATGTTTGTGAAGGATCAAAATGAGAACAACTTATGTTAGCCACCTAGGTAAGGATTGACCTTGAAAGAGTCTAGTTTTTCTGTTTCTATTTTGTGTGTATGTGTGTGTGTGTGTGTTGGGGGGAGAGTGTACACACAATTTAAACACTTTCAATCTACACATAGTGTCTCTAGTGTTTCTAGAAAATTGCTTAACAGAAACAATCCAAGGCTTAAGGGAATCTCCCTTTTTCTGCAACTCTAGGTTGAAGAACCAAAATTAACTTATACACTATTAGCTTTAAAACATGTATCCTTCTTCCGAGATTTCCTCCTTAAATTGAAAACTTTTACCCTAGCATGAAATGGGATTGCAGCTCCCCATTGGAGCCAATCTGTAGACCTTGGGGTCAGGAAACCTCCTGTTAGTGAAGAGTCTCAGGAGGCCTTCTCTAAACTTTTCTAAACTGATAATGTGAAAATGGGTGCTCTGATATGAATCCATGCCATTAAAAGACCAGGAAGCCATGGAAGTAAGCTAACTTCGCCATACCTGTAAACCACACCATGCAAAGTGTGGTTAATGATACCCCCAAGCAACTCTGACAGCATCATTGATGAGCCCAATGCCTCCTTCTTCCATAAGCATCCCTTTCTTTAACATTCAATAGTTATACTGAAAGTTAAAGATGACTTTATTAATAATAGTAATAATAATTGTAGGGCTTTTTAATTGTCAGGCATAATGCTAACTTTTATGGATTATTTCATTTAATCTTCTCAAACTATACAACAGAAGCTAGTTTTACTCTCCTGGATTTTTTTTTTTTCATTTTTTACTTTATTTTTAATTGAAAAAATAATACATGCAAATGATAAAATTTCAAATACAACAAAGAGGAATACAATAAAATATGATGTTTCTTACTCTGTGTTTTCCCACATGACTTCCACAGAGGAACCATTATAACCAATTTCTTGGTCATTCTTTCAGAAATAATCTACATATATAAATCTGCAAGAAAATACATCATTTTTCAAGGCAATGTGTAGATATTATGCACTATCTTATACAACTCTTGTTTTATACTTAACTGTTCATATTGGACTTATTGGACATTTTGCCTTATCGACACATGAAGCCTTACCAGATTCACTTTAATGGTATCATAGAATAGATACACCATGATTTATTTAATCGTCTCCTCTTGATGAATACCCAGCACAGTAATAATTCATGAATAGAAACAACTTCAGTTTTCTGTGTATTAGCTGGTTTAATCCTCATAATTAGCTCAATGAGATAAGTGCTTTTATTAACTTCATTTTATAGATTGGGGAGCAGAGTCTTAAAAGAGGTTGGCCACGTACTGACAGAGCTACGGTTTAGAACCTATGTACTTAGCAATAATGCTGACCATCCTTTGATTTGCTTATTTGTTTATTTTGCTTATTTTCTCTCTGTCTCTCCTCTTTTTTATTCTTTTTATCACTTCTACCCATGGCCTCCCAACCGCATACAAATACTTCCAGATATTTTCTCTTCTTTCTCCCTTGCTTATTGGTCAAGGACACTGGCAGAGCCCAGTTACATTAAGCTCAGAGTGAATGGACTCACAAATCTCAAAGCAAAAGCTCCTCCTTGAAATGAAATTGTGGTGGTAAAGTTTCCATCACACCTTCCTGAGAAATTATGCTGAAGTACTGTGTTCGCAATGGAAGGAACTGCCTGAATCTACATGGCTGATTTCCACACACACTCCTCTTTCCCCTCCTCCTCTTTTCTCTCCTTCTCCTATTTTCTTCCCTCTTATTTTTCTTTTATATTCGTCTTCTTGTAACTGTCTTTGGTTCTGGTCAATACTATGTAACAAATAGATATCTTTGATTCATGTAAAAATAAGATACGCAACCACGTAAGCATCTTATCAGTATATGTTCAACTTCTCCTTCATTCCTAACCAAACCATTAAGTTGTTTGTATTGTGTTTTGTTGTTTTGTTTCATTTGTTGGTTAGTTTGTTTTTTCTGAAGATGTCAGGCCCAGTCTGTTCATATCCAAAGCCTTTGCTTTTTACTCTGCCCTGTCATGTCACCATCCTAGCACTACCTGCGACTGGCTGATAACTGGTTTCAATGCTTCCAGAATGGCCCTGCTCTATACACATAGCTATAAGAAATCTGTGAATCCCATTCTGCATTACACCTCTGATTTTCCTGTCTGTGACCTATAGAACAATGCGCTCTCATCAAAGGAGCCAGACTGGACAAGAAGAGTCTGAGTAGAAATCTGGAAATGTGAGTAAAGTTTAGTATTAACAGCAATAAGAAGGACGGATGGCTCAGGCCTGTAATCCCAGCACTTTGGGAAGCTGAGGTAAGCGGATCACGCGAGGTTGGGAGTCTGAGACCAGCCTAACCAACATGGAGAAATCCCATCTCTACAAAAAATACAAAATTAGCCGGGTGTGGTGGTGCATGACTGTAATCCCAGCTACTCGGGAGGCTGAGGCAGGAGAATCACTTGAACCCAGGAGGCGGAGGTTGCTGTGAACCAAGATCATGCCACTCTACTCCAGCCTGGGCAATGAGAGCAGGAGGGAAGGAAGGAAGGAAGGAAGGAAGGAAGGAAGGAAGAAAGAAAGACTGATAATGTTGCCCATTTACTATGTGCTGGAGTATTTACATGAATGTATTAATTTACTAGAGATGTCATAACAAAGTGCTATAAACTAGGTGGCCAAACAGCACAAATTCACTGTCTCATAGTTCTAGAGGCTAGAAGTCTAAGATCAATGTGTGGGCAGGGTGGGTTCTTTTGAGAGCTGGTAGGGGCAACGTTACCATTTTTCTGTTCTGGCTTTTAGGGGTTTAATGGCAATCTGTAGCATCCCTTGGCTTATGAATACATTACCCTGATCTCTGCCTTCATGTTCATATGTTCCCCCTGTATACCTTTCTCTGTGTCCAAATTTTTCCTTTTTACAAGAACACCAGTTATATTGGATCAGAGTCTGCCTTAATAACTCGCTTTAATTTATTACTTCTGTAAATACTCTATTTCCAAATACAGTCACATTCTGAGGTGTCAGTCTGTTAGGGCTTCAATATCTCTTTTTTCTGGCACACAATTCAATCCATAACAGTGTATTACCTCATTTAATTTTCATCACTGCTGGCCACTATCATGAACTATCACCCAGACTTAAAAAAAAAAAAAAAGAATATTGAGGCTAAGAGAGTTATATAATTTACTCACATTTGATTCCACAGCCTGAGTCCCTAACCGCCATGCTCTATTGTCTCTATGTATAATTGTTTTATTTAAAACAGAGGTCCCCAAACCCCAGGCCACAGACTGGCACTCATCCATGGTTTGTTAGGAACTGGGTTGCACAGCAGGAGGTGAGTAGCAGGCAAGTGAGTGAAGCATCATCTGTATTTAGAGTTGCTCCCCATCCCTTGCCCGCCTTACTACCTGAGCTCTGCCTCCCATCAGATCAGCAGTGGCATTAGAGTCTCGTAGGAACATGAACCCTATTGTGAACTGTGCATGCAAGGGATCTAGGTTGCACATTCCTTGTGAGATTCTAATGCCTGATGATCCATCACTGTTTCCCACTACCCCCAGACGGGACCATCCAGTTATAGGAAAACATGCTCAGGGCTCCCACTGATTCTAGATCTTGGTGAGTTGTATTATTATGTCATTATATATTACAATGTAGTAATAATAGAAATAAAGTGCACAATAATTGAAATGTGCTTGAATGATCCCAAAACCCCCAACCTGGTCCGTGGAAAAATTATTTCCCACGAAACTGGTCCCTGATGCCACAAAGGTTGAGGACCACTGCTTTAAAGCATGGCTTTGGCAGTGCTAATGAATAGTTTCTATTACAGCATCACCAGTACAAGCAATGATGTCTCTACACCAACTGCATAAATCTCCAGCTAACATAAACACCATGCATTAATCTTATCTATTTATTTCAGAGATAAGATTGTGAGTGATTGCTGCAAAAGGGCATTTGCTCTTATCTACCACAACAGGAGGAAGAATTATGCCTTTTTCTCTAAATGCAAACTGACTTGATGAGCAAAACATTTCACCACTCAATACTGTTTTGTGGCAATTGTGTGTCATCTTTGATATGGGTGAGTCTAACGAAAAGCTTCTTGCCAACCTTCTCTTTATTTTTAGGACAAAGTCTCAGGTCCTAAATATGACATCCAAAAATTGGCTTCATTTTCCAGACTCATCTCCAGCACCTAATAATATGTGTGATCTCCATAAATATAATACATCCTTTTAACATGGCATTGCCAGAATCGTTCTCCCACCCTATAATGTCTTCTGTGTCCTTTGAATAGCCCAACTCCTAGCTAAAACCCGATCATTTCAGATGGGTCTCCGGTGTTACCTCTTCCAGAATGAATTTCCTGACCATCCCCACACTCCTAAAGCTAGAGTGGGTACCCTTCCTCAGAACCTACTCTGAGCACCTCTCACAGTTTATTGACCAGATTCAGGTATCCATCAGTTTTTTTGCATCTTTTACTTGGTTAAAAGGATCTTGAGGGCAGGGTTCATGGCTGGATCTGAGGACCAGGTGTTCTGTATGTAGTAGGAGATCAGTGCTAAATAAATAGTATAAAAACTAGACAGAATTTAAGTTCCTATTGATCCTAGCACCTCCAAAAATGTAAGAATGATTTTACTTTCAAGACGGTAAAAAATACTTGTTGTCTAATCAAGGGAAGTGGAAGGTGACTTGACTCCAGTTACAGATTTAGCAAAGGCAAATTTGAGAACAGGAAGAAATGGGGGGATAATTTATGGCAGCTAATCTTAAACTTTATTGTGCATAAAATTCAGATTCCTCATTTTACTGTAGTAGTTCTGAGGTGGAAAAAGAATTTTGTCATCTTAACAGGTATCAGGTGTGACTCCTAGGAACACTAAAATCTGAGAATAAGTTCTGTAGGTCTTACAATAAAATCAATAACATGAAAATGTAACAAAATTAATGCCCGGCTTTTTTTCCACCACTTTTCAAGACATAGTGTTATTATTTATTTATTTATTTTGAGATGGCATTTCACTTTTGTTGCCCAGGCTGGAGTGCAATGGCGCAACCTCGGCTCACCGCAACCTCCGCCTCCTGGGTTCAAAGGATTCTCCTGCCTCAGTCTCCCAAGTAGCTGGGACTACAGGCACGTGCCACCACGCCTGGCTAATTTTATATTTTTAGTAGAGATGGGGTTTTACCATGTTGGTCAGGCTGATCTCGAAGTCCTGACCTCAGGTAATCCACCCATCTTGGCCTTCCAAAGTGCTGGGATTACAGGCGTGAGCCACTGTGCCCGGTTATAGTGTTATAATTTAAAACAAGGGCAAATTCATAAGTCATTGCATCTCCCCAGCTGTCTCTCTGTCACAGGTCTTTACTTTTCTTTGATTAGAGCCCGGTTAAGTCATTTCTTCCATTTCTTACTCAGTACAAAGCCCTCCCTAAAAATTTGAGTTTCATTATCTAATTACATGTCATGGGGATGTGACTGAGAAACTCATCTCAGGTCACCTTATTGAGGCTTTTGAAAATAAAGAAGAGCTATAGCTGAAGTCATGAAGTTTGTGACAAAACAGGAAATTCATGACAGCAACACTCCCCATCTCTAAATACCCCCGTTTCTAAGTTTGCACTTAAAAAAGGAAATTTTACATTTTCCTTTTTAAAATGTAAACTTATTCTCAACCTTGACTGAAAAGTATCATAAGCAAAGATATAAGAGCATTTGTTTAGATAGCACCATGAAAAAAAAAAGAAATCTGACCTTGTGATGGCCAAACTAAGTTTCCATATCTTAAATACCCTACAAATTCTCTATCTTTCCAGAGCATTAAAATAATCGAATTTATGCCCCAGATGAGAGAGATGGCCATAAAGTGAAAGTGCTGTGTGAAATTTCAGGCCTCAGGGGGCTGCCTGTCTTTTGTGGTGTATTAGTTTTATCATGTTAACAAATCACCTAGTACTTACTCCAGGTCGATGATATTGTCTGAGAGGAATTTCACATCCATAGAATTTAAGAGAATTTGGAGCTCTAACAACCTTCCTGGCTATATGTCTAAAGTAAAATGAGTGAGCTTTCAGGAGCTGAAAACATCTTTGGCAATGAATATAACCCTGATGAAAGATTAAAGTCTACCTAAAAAAATGTTGGCCCCATACCCACAGACTTCATAACTACTCCAAGAACTTCTGTCAAAACTCCGGCTCAGCAAGCTGGCTCTGCTCACCCTCTCAAAGCCGTGTATTTATCCCATGATACAGAATGCTGAGGAGCTCTCCATGGTAGATTTGTGGACTCCTACCCACTTAAGACTGAATGAAATATCATCAAGATTACTAAGACTTATGCCTTGACAGTTGCAGTAGTTCTAAAGAACTGAATGTAACCTATGCAAAGCAAAAATCAAAACGATGAACATCTGAGTTAGCTGAGTGTAGCAAACAAAGAGACTTCTTAGTAATTAACTACAGGAACAGATCCATTTGTTGATATTGAGCATTTCCTATGTGCCAGACCCTTCCTTTATATGCATTAACTCTCTTAACACTTGGAGGGACCCTAGGAGAGGGCATTTTCACCAGCCTCCTTTTGCTTCAAGGCTCAACCTGCCGAGCATCACACTAGCAGCAAAACTGTGCATCCTGCCTCTGGTGGGTGCCTCCTTTGCCCCATCTCCTCCACAGTAGAAGAACAGTGGAAAGTGAGTCTTGATCATCATGAGATCACTGATGGAAGTTACGAACTGTCCATTCTATTTACAAAACACCCTGAATGAGCTTGAGTTAGGAATGGAGGTGGGAGAAAAAGAACAACTGCTGTCAGAGTCAGTGTAATCTATTTTGAGCTTTAAAATCATTTGCACTCTTAAAGCTTTTCCTTGCTTCCTATATTCAGAGCAGTATCTTTAGTTGTGAGTTTTGACAGAAGCCCAGTGAGCCAAAATCCTGTTACAGCAGTGACTCTGGAGCCATTTCTACACTGACTGGAACCAGGAGGCACTGAACGTAACCTATTCATAAGCAGTGAAAATTGAGCTGTTTATTGTTTAAAATCACCAGTGATACCTTATCAAAATTTGCCATTGTGACACATATGAATGGTATATTTCTAGGTTCCTTAAATTTGATTCCTTGAATTAAAATTCACTAGAGCCTATTCCAAATGCTAATAGTGGGTAGTGAATTGTTTTTTTAAGTACAATTATTTAAAAAAGAGTAAATGTTCATTATTCTCATCATGTGAGGCAAAGAATGCTAATACCCTCTACATTTCAGATTTTTAATGATGGATAGGTTCATCAAATTGCGACTGTTTCCTTTAAAAATCTGGTATAGGAACTACTCCTAAAGAATTGAAAGGTTTCTCTGTCCATTCTAGTACTGAATAAACGAAACCCAAAGCTTGCTGATATCGATCAGTTTTTCAAATTACAATCAGCAGCAGATAGCTTAAGTCCATCTTAAATATCTATTTTATTTTATAATAATTTAAATGGATTTAATTGACTTTTAATTGTTCATTATAGTTTTTGGGAATACTTTGCTCACTAACATTAAGGAGCTATTAAATTTATGTTTAGCCTTCCACTTCCACCAAACATACGTTCCTTCACAGAATTAAAAACTGCATCGCTGTAGTTTGTTTCAGAAAGTATATTGGGAGATTCCAGATTTAAAGACATATGGCTGATTCTCTACAATATATTTGGGTAGAGTAAATCAGAATTTTAAAACTTAAAGAAATATGAAAATGCATCTAATTCAGAGGTAATCAGATCATGTTCAGTGGCATTCTGGTTGTTTTGTGGAGTGGCCTCAAGTACAAAGCTAATTTACTGAGAAGTGAAGAACCAAATAATGGAAAGAACCTGAATCTTTAATGTCATGGAATTTGCCTTAGGATCACCCCATCTCTTTATTTATTTATTTAATTTACTTATTTATTTTGAGACAGTCTTGCTCTGTTGCCCAGGTTGGAGGGCAGTGGCACAATCTCAGCTCATTGAAACCTCCGCCACCCGGGTTCAAATGATTCTCCAGCCTCAGCCTCCCAAGTAGCTGGGATTACAGGTGCTTGCCACCATGCCCAGCTAATTTTATTTTATTTTATTTTATTTTATTTTTTACTTTTACTTTATTTATTGATTGCATTTTTAGTAGAGACGGAGTTTCACCCTGTTAGCCGGGAGGGTCTCGATCTCCTGACCTTGTTATCCACCCACCTGGGCCTGGAATTACAAAGTGCTGGAATTACAGGCATGAGCCATCAGGCCCAGCCTCTGTATTTATTTCTTCTCCATTTTGAGTTTCTTCAGTGACCTCATCAAAAGCATTCTAATTGAGATGCCTTCTAAACCTGCGTTGTACAATATGGTAGCCACATTCCCCAGATATAAGAGCATTGACCAAAGCTGAAGACATACTTAAACCTAAACCAAAAAAAGCTCCACTTTTCCCTGAAGTGCAGCAGCAAGTCCCAACACACACACACACACACACACACACACACACACACCCCAAATTTGACTCTTTCCTCCTCTCCCTTGCTGAGAGGTTAAATAAAATTTTATAGGAAAAGACACCAATTATCATTTGAGTTCTGAACCTCAATATAAAGACTGTCAAATTAAAAAACAGCAAATGGAAGCAGAGTAAAGTTTTCCCCAATATATTCCTCAGGCTGATACAAGGATTGGTTATTAGTTCTCTTAACTTGCAATTCAACGTCAATGTCATACAATGTTTTGTTTGTCTTTTCTTTGTCCTAGATCTCTAGTGTGTGTGGGTGGGGGGGAGCCAGGGGGTTCCTTGGGGTTTTTTTTGTTTGTTTTGGTTTTTTTTTTGACATTTTCAACATAAATCTGGTAAAAGCAGGAGCTTCTATATACATTCTCTACTGACATTATATCTAAGAATGCATATCCCTTTGACCCCTCAGTGAAGTCTTGGAATTTTATTATGAATCCAGTTTCTTTGTAATTATATTTTAACCAGTAATTATACCAGGGCATCATTTAGCTTGCATCAAATTGGCACATCTTTATGAGACAAATTCCAACTCGGACTACTTGTTCTAGTGAAATCTGCCTTCAGAAAGATTAAGAATGTGTGTTTGTCTGTGCTAAACTACATCTTGCCATAAGCAAGCATGTAGAAACTTATGCTAAGATCACTGGTTTCTGGTCAAAAAATAGTTCAACGAATTGGTTGAAACCACATGAATCTAGGAAGTTTTATTTATTACTTTGAGTCTTGCATACTCATTCTATTTTGGCCCCATTTGCTAAGACTCTTATGCCCAGAACCTTCTGCTTTTAGACAGGGGTCCACATTCAAAATCCCACTCAATTCAATGCCTGCAATGTGCTTTAAATAATACCCGTTAATGGTCAGACTGCACTTTAGTTTTCGAAAAGTTTTTCTATGCACTTTGACATTTACAAGTTGTATCTGAGAAGTTATACATGTCAACAAGAAGTGACAGGATTTTTTCCCCCTGCTTTTAGTCCTCTAACAATGCAGAATATTCTCTGAATCAGTGTTAAAATGATCCAAAGCCCTTACCTTCAGATTTTCTTCCTATTCTATCCTTCTGACTTTTTAAAGCACATTCTATTGTCTTCTTGAAGAGACTGGACAGGCAAATAATCAGTTAGTACATTTAGGCTAAGTAATAGACAATCCAATTCAAAGTATCCTTAATATTAAGGACAATAACTCACAAGAAATCCCGAGTTAGGGTAGCTCCAAAGTGATTAGCTTTTATCAGCTCAACAACATCATGGACCCATTGTATGTTACTCCGGGCTCTCCAGAGAAACAGAACCAACAGGATATATAAAAAGATAAATAGAAAGAGATTTATTGTAAAGGATGAGCTCAGATGATTATGGAACTTGTGAGGTCCCATGATCTGCCATCTGCAAGCTGGAGGTCCAAGAAAATCCATGGTGTAATTCCAGTCCAAGTTCAAAGGCCCAAGAATCAGGGATGCCAATGGTCTAAGTACAGGTTCAAGTCCAAAGGCCTGAAAACCAGGAGCTCCAATGTTTAAATGTAAGAGAAGATGGAATTTTTTTTTTTTTTTTTTTTTTTTTAGGTGGAGTCTCACTCTGTCACTCAGGCTGGAGTGTATGGCATGATCTTGGCTCACTGCAATCTCCACCTCCTGGGTTCAAGTGATTCTCCTGCCTCAACCTCCTGAGTAGCTGGGATTACAGGTGCATGCCACCATACCCGGCTAATTTTCGTATTTTTAGTAGAGACGGGGTTTTGCCATGTTGGCCAGGCTGATCTTGAACCCCTGACTTCAGGCGATCCACCCACCTCCGCCTCCCAAAGTGCTAGGATTACAGCCATGAGCCACTGCACCTGGCCGAGAAGATGGATTTTTTTTAGCTCAAGCAGAGAGAAAGCTAATTTACCCCTTTTCTGTGTTTTTCTTCTATTCAAGCCCTCAAGATTGGATGATGATTGGTGAGGGAAATCTTTACGAAGTCTACTGATTCAAATGCTAATCTCTTCTGGAAAAGCCCTCACTCAAACACCAGAAATAACATTACAGCAGCTATCCAGGCATCCGGCATCCCTTAGCCCAGTCAGCTGATGCAAAATTAACCATCGTATGTCTGTGATATTGGTCCTTCCTCTTAGCCATTTTCAGCTTGTTAGCTTACCCTTGTGGTCACAAAAAAAAAGGCTTCCACAATTCTAGATATAACTTTCAGATGTAAAAATTTCCAAAAGAGGAAGGACAATTTCTTAGTATATTTAGGGAAAGCTTTCTTAGAAGTCTCCCTGAGAGATTTTTCCCTTGCCTGCATTTGGCCAGAATTATATTGTAAACCAATTCACAAATCATTCACAGAAAGAAGGGGATGAGATTCCTGGGACTGGCTTAGTGAAAAATATGTCCATGCTTAAGAGAGTGGATTGCCCAAACAAAAGTAGTTCTTTTAGACTCTATTTGTAGGCAACTTGCTGTGTCTATATGTCTATTGTATTACAGGAGAGTGAAGCTGGACACTGTGCTTTCACTAGATAGCACAGGATTCATGTTTCATTGAGAACTTCAGTAAAAACAACAAAAAATGAAAAAGTCCCCAAACAAACAAACAACTAAACAAAACAAACAAAAAAAGCCCAGCAACAATGAATGAATCTACCAAGTTTTAAAATCTCACAGAAGAAACAGTTCTGTTTTAACTACTGGAAGATCTGGACAGTCTAAGAAAAATGGGATAAGGTAATTCATTTTAGATCTTGCAGGGTTGTGGTCAATATTTCATTAACACTGCTGTGAGTGAATTCTGGATAAAGATGCCAAGAGCCCAGAATTTCTCAGAGGAAGAGTCAACAGGCAATATTTTCCCCTATTACCCAAGGATTATTGTATGTCTCCTTTAGAGCAAGCACAGTCTCTAAGGTGCTGACCATCAGGAATTCAAGATTCCTGAAAAGAAATGCAATTATGACATCTGTAAACCTAAGTAGTATCAGGTTGAGAAATGGACCTCACCCCTTATCTTATACCTATCTAACATTTAATGTGCCCAGCTCCTAAATTTTCAATATAATTTTTGATCCAATAATAGGTTGGTGTAAAATTAATTGCAGGCTTACCCACAATTAATTTTGCACCAGCCTAATACTAAAGTACAAGGGGAAAAATGTGGCTTTCATAAATGTTATAGAACCATTTAAAGAATATTTGCGGCCAGCTGCAGTGGCTCATGCCTGTAATCTCAGCACTTTGTGAGGCCAAGGTGGTGGGATAGCTTGAGCTCAGGAGTTCAACACTAGCCTGGGCAACATAGTAACATTTTGTCTCCAGTTAGTAAAAAAAAAAAAAATTAAAAAAACAAAGAACATTTGGGGTGTCAGAGTTTATTAGTTCTTTAGCATTGCAAGATTTTTATGAATATGGAAAATTAAAACAAAGCACAAATATGACTATCATCTCGTGGAGTTACTTTCTACCTCCCTACTTACATATTGTATAGATACCTAATACTCCTCTTAGTTTTATCAGGTTATGCCTAGGGCTACCCAGTGATTATGGGAAAATAAAGGGGTGCAAAGATAATGTAACGTACTTTTCTTCTTTCCTAATGTGATTTTCCTTGTTTAGAAGAAAGGGAAATGTAATAACCTATAAGCAATCTGTTACATAAAAGAAGCATTTCATAGCCTTTCAATTTGTCTTCTGACTTATCAGAAACAGAAATTCTTTAAAAAATTCGTGAGTTAGTTGAGCAATTGTGGGAGGTCCAAATTCTTTAGAGGTTGCAGTACAAGAATTATGATATTTTTTATAATCTAGGTGGTCTTCATGGGCCAGGAGCAAGAACTGGCTACAGTTGAACAGCCCCTCTAGAGTTGATGCTGTGGTTCATTTACTTATGAGTCCAAAGTCCTATCTGAGGAGCATAGTGTGACTCAGGCAAAATCCGTCCTCAATTTGTTATTTATCATTCTCAAGGCAAACCTCAGACAAGCTCAGAAGCACATATTTTTTTGGTTTCAAATCTCATTTGTAATCTAAATGCTATTGACTTTCCTACTCTTTGCTAAACCAGATCTTGTTTCATTAAGTGATTTTTAGGGGAGGGGGCAACTCTGAGGCACTTGGTCCTAAACCTCCCTAACTGAAAATTTCAACTAAATCTCTGTAGCATCTGGTCTCATAACTGTTACAAGCTTATTACTTAGATACAATTAGAGTCCCTTTTATTTTAGAAACAGTGACCACCAGAATCCTTCACCGTAAGTCAGATAAATGTTGCCCAACATTTATCCAATGAGATATTATTAAATGCTGTTGATATATAGGTGACTTCACTCATTTTAAGGTTGTGGAGGTCTAATATTAATGTCCAGACAAGAGGTCCCAAGCCATGACGTAACCATTTACTTATCCATTACTACTTATTTATTATTTTTACACACAGCAGCTTAGGGAACTTGGGCAAATTGCTTAATGCTTGGGGGCTTTTACTTCATCTATAAAATAAGGGAGTTGCACTAAGTAATCTCAAAGTTCTCTTCTGCCTCTGAAATTTGATGATCATATGATTAAATGATGAACAATAATTGTGTCTACTAATCAAATGAGTCAAAAATTGTTTTAAAAATGATAATGGAAATGATTTAGAATAGTGGGAATAAAAGAAATATCAAAATATATCCTCAGGCAGGTCTCTGTATTTGACATCCTCTGAGCCCTCAGAAACTGTAATCACTTAAACACATATACTGTAGGCAGAAAGAATAATAAATTTTACAGGCTGCTTTATAGCTTTACTAAGTGCTTCTATGTCTATTACATTGATGGACTTTTACAATAAACCTCTAGATGATTATTATTATTCCCATTTTACAGATGAGTAAACTTGGCTCAGCTAAAATAAATCATTGACTCGGGGATTGAAGCTAGTAACTTGAAACCAGGTTTGAGATTTTGCTATTTCAACACATTCATAACATCAAGGTTTTTCCTTAACCTTATTGTGGTGTTAGAGACTACATATGGTCCTTTACCTGGGCTGATCTCTCATGTTTCTCTAAACCCCCTTTGTTTGTTAAGTCATTACACAATTTGAAGGATTTGACATTGTACAATGTCATCTACCCATCAAATAATGCAACCTTGTCTCCATTTTTTAATTGTTTTGTCTCTCAATAGAGTTTTAATTTTTCTCCATTAGGTAGAGTTTTAATTTTTCTCCACAATATATTAATTTATATTTAAACTTTTCAAAAAGAATTATGGGTTTTTCTCTTATAGTTTCTAATTCATTACAAATATTTGAAAGACCCATGTGTTTTGTTTATTCATATATAATTGGTTATTTCAATTAAACATCTTTTTGTTTTATGTTTAATTTAATTTACTTCATTATGGTTAACTTTTTAAAATTTTGTTTGGCCTTAGTTTATTCTACTCTTTAATTGAAAAACAGAATAAAACAAATTTCTTGTCTTGTTGTAAATAATTGCATGCTCTTATTAAAAAATACAAATGCTGCAATCAAACAACAAAATAAAAGAATAAAAGCAAATTTAAATCCCACCAGTCAGAAAGAGATAAGCTTGAAAAGCATTGTGGTACATTATAATATAAATTTCTTCACTTTCAAAAAAAATTGTTTAGAGACAGGGTGGTCTTACTCTGTTGCCCAGGCTGGAGTGCAGTGGTATGATCATGGCTCACTGTGGCTTCAAACTCCTGGGCTCAAAGAAACCACCACCCCCGCCACCTCAGCTTACCAAGCAGCTGGGACCACACATGTGTGCCATCATACTCTGCTAGTTGTTTTGTTGTGTTGGTTATTTTATTTCATTTCATTTCATTTCATTTCATTTTTTTGGTAGCAATGGAGGTCACACTATGTTTCTAGGCTGGTTCCAATCTGCTGACCTCAAGCAATCCTCCCACTGTGACCTTCCAAATGTGCTGGGATTACAGGTGTAAGCCACCATGCCTGGCCTTTGTCCTCTTCAAAAAAATCTCTGTTCTGTAGTTTGAACGTCTTCCCCAAACATTCATGTATTGAAAACAACCCCCAATGCAAGTGTTGAGAGGTAAGGCCTCTCAACACAATGAGGCGATTAGGTCATGAGGACTCTATTCTCATGAATGGGTTAATGTCTACCTTTATCTTGGGAGCTGGTTAGTTATCACAAGAATGGGCCTGTTATAAAAATGAGTTCAGTCCCATCTTGCTCCTTTATGGTCTAGTGCTCTCTTGCCCTATTCCCTCCCACTATAGGATGAGACAGAAGGCCCTCATCACGTGTGGACCCCTTAACATTGGACTTTCCAGCCTTTAGAACTGTAAGAAATAATTTTGTTTTCTTTATAAATTACCCAATCTGTGGTATGCTGGATAGCAACACACAATGGACTAAGATAGGGTGCTCATGAGGTGTTTGTATTTTCTTTTTTTTCCTTTAATTTCTTCTTGCAAAATTGGAATAGTTTAGCTTATACAACTATATCTTCCTATGTTTATCATTTTTCCATGACACTCAAATGTAACTTTAATGGTTGCATATTTTAGCATATGTATTTACCAAAACACAATAGCTAGAGTGAGTTGAATGGTGACCATGACAAACAATATTTCTAGCTGAGTCCCTGAAACCTGTGAACATTGCCTTATTTGGAAAAAGGGCCTTTACAGATGTAATTAAGTTCAGGATCTTGTGAGAAGAAGATTATCATGGGTCCTAAATCTAATAGATGTCCTTATAAAAGGCACACAGAGGAGACAAACAGAGATGAGGAGAAGACAACGAGACCTCAGAGCCAGAGACTGGAATGATGTGGCCACAAAAGTGTGAACAGTTTGAGATGATTTTCAGGGAAGTTGTAGTAATTGTATTTCCAAAAGCCTATGATGAACCCTTCCACTGTCATCTTGCCCAAAGCATGTATAACAATCTATATAAATGTATAACAATATAATTTTATAGACTTGATAGGAGACAAACACCTTGATATTTGAATTTGGAATATATAGATTAGTGACGTATTTGAACATAGTTTCATAAGCTTATCAATTATATTACTTTTTTGAAATTTTCTTTAAATATACAATTTTTCTTTTGGGTTGTTTATGCAAGAGCTCTTTATTTATTAGTGTACCTTGCCTTTAAAAATTTTACAAATTTGCTTTACTGGTATTTCATTTGCCTTTCCATTTTATCACAATTTGTAATGCATAAATTTTATTTTCCTTCTTAATGTTGTCAAATATTATGTTTCTCCATTACATATATAAAATTATATTTCCCCATTTTACATATATAATATTTCCTCATTATATATTTACATATTATATATTTCATATATATTATATGATATGTAAATATATATAAATATATATAATATATATTTAATAATAATTTAAGAGTAATGTATAAATATATTTTATATATATAAATTATATATTATATATTATATAAATATACAAATATATTTAATTTAATAATATAAAACTATATTATTGTTATATTTATAATTATAATTATAATTATATAATTATATTTCCCTATTATATATTAAATATGTTATATATTTGATATATTACATATTAAATATATATAACATAAATATATATTTCATATGTACTATATAATATGTATTTCATATGTTTCATATATAATATATTAAATATATAATTTATTATATTAAATATATAATTATTAAATATATAATATTAAATATATTATATTAAATATCTTAAATTTATAATCTCTATTGTATAATATATAAATATATAATTTAATACATAATGGGGAATATAATTATATTATATATAATTTAATATATATAATATATAATTTAATATTATATATTATATATAATTTATATTATATATTATATAAATATATATTATATAATTATATTCCCCATTATATATTAAATTATATATTAAATATATATTATGCTATATATTATAAATTTAATATATTTGATATAATTATATATTTAATATATAATGGGGGAATATAATTATATAATTTATATATTATATAAATATTATATAATATATATACACACACGTAGATACATATTTTACTTGTTGCTATCACATCTTGCTGTTACACATATCTTGATCCCAAAAAGTGAGATTGAAACATAACAGGCAAATATATTAATATAGTAATAGGCTGAAAAATTATACATTTGCATAATAAGCTGGTTTTGGCTAAAAAAGAGGGGAGGAAGTTTATAGGTACTAGGAGGCGGTATGGCAAACCAAATGAGACAGCATATTGTTCACCTTATTCCCAGTCCAATCATGAGCCCTGTGAAAGAAAGAGTTGCAGCTAACAGCCAGAATTTCTGTTTACATGTAGGTCTTATATTGAGATGTGCAAACACAAGTGAAATAGCCTGTGGAAAAGAGATGGTTCTCCATTTGCAGCATGGAAATTTGCAGCCTCTGGCACCTTGAGAGCCAACTGCTTGGGCACATCAGAAGACAGGTCTCCAGATAGATATGTTGGCATTCTCTAGGATACTGTAGAAATAGTAGCCCTGCTGTGCCATGTTCCAGTGAGTTCTTGGTTATTAGGGATCATTTGGGGACAAGGGAATACTGACTGACATCAGAAAGGGAGACAGGAAGATGCCCTGTGAGATATGTGTTCACAAGCCCTCATCAATACGTGTCTATGATTTTCAAACATGTCTGTGTGGGATTTTCTAGGAAGCCTGAGTTCCTATGGAGACAGGGAGAGGCAAGAGCGAACAAAATTTGAGTCAGTATATCCCCATATGAACCCACAAGCTGGTGACCCCTAGGAAAACTTGGCCTACATGAACATCACTGCTCCATGGAGTCCTTTCAAACCCCACTGATATGAGGAAAATAGAAGTTTCTCCTGTATTGGCATATACCCTGTAACACTGTCCTAACAAAAGGTGAGGGGTTGGTATTGAACTACTAATATCTCTAATGCCCCATCCAAAAATAAAGGAAGGACTATAAAAGATCCAGGTATAGAAATCAGAGATCCTGATACAAATACTTACACAGAAAAATGAGTGTTATACCAACTCGTTGAATTTTGGTGGGAGGACAGATAATTCCATATATCAAGGCTTATCTCTCTATACTTTCTTACATGCTTCCTACATTTTACTCAAATTTTATTCAAAAAGGACTAATTTCCTCATGGACCACCTGTGGTAGGCAGAATTCTAAAGAAGTCTTCCCACCCCCACCAAGATTCCTGCCCGCTAGTTATTCAAACACTAATTAGGTACTTCTGTGAAAAAACTGCAGATGAAATGACAATTACTAGTCATCTGATTTAAAAATAGGGAGATGACCCTGGTTTATCCAGATGAACATAATGTAATCACAGGAGCCCTTAAAAGCGGAATGGGAGGTAAAAAAGGAAGATTCAACACATGAAGCAGACTGAACTCACCAACCCACCACTGCCGGAGGGAGACCATATGACAAGTATGAGATTGCCATTGGAAAGGGGTCCCAATCCAGACCCCAAGAGAGGGTTCTTGGATCTCATGTAAGAAAGAATTCAAGGCAAATCCGTAAAGTGAAAGCAAGTTTATCAAGAAAGGAAATGAATAAAAGAATGGCTACTCCACAGGCAGAGCAGCACCATGGGCCACTGGTTGCCCATTTTTACGGTTATTTCTTGATTATATGCTAAACAAGGGGTGGGTTATTTATGAGTTTCCTAGGAAAGGGTTGGACAGTTTCCAGAACTGGGGGTTCCTTTCGTTTTAGACCATATAGGGTAACTTCCTGAGGTTGCCATGGCATTTGTAAACTGTCATGGTGCTGATGGGAGTGTCTCTTAGCATGCTAATGCATTATAATTAGTGTATAATGAGCAGTGAGGAGAACTAGAGATCACTCTCATTGCCATCTTGGTTTTGGTGGGGTTTGACCAGCTTCTTTATGACAGACTGTTTTATCAGCAAGGTCTCTATGACCTGTATCTTGTATTGATCTCCTCTCTCATCCTGTGACTAGGAATGCCTTAACCTCCTGAGAATGCAGCCCAGTAGGTCTCAGACTTGTTTTATCCAGTCCCTATTCAAGATGGAGTTGCTTTGGTTCAGACACCTCTGGCAAGAGGAATGCAGGCAGCCACCAAGTGTAAAAACTAGGCCCCACCAGAGTCAGTGTATTAGTCTGTTTTCATGCTGCTGATAAAGACATACCCAAGACTGGGCAATTTACAGAAGAAAGAGGTTTAATTGAACTTACAGTTCTTGTGGCTGGGGAAGCCTCACAATCATGCCAAAAGGCAAGGAGGAGCAAGTCACATCTTACACAGATGGTGACAGGCAAAGAATGAGAAAGCTTGTGCAGGTGAACGCCTCTGTTTAAAACCATCAGTTCTCATGAAATTTATTTACAATCAAGAGAACAGCATGGGAAAGACTTGTCCCCATGATTCAATTACCCCCCACTGGGTCCCTCCCATAACACATAGGAATTCAAGATGAGATTTGGGTGGGGACACAGCCAAACCATACCACTCAGCAAGGGAAGAGCAGCCTCGGTCTTACAACTGCAAGTAACTGAATCTGGGCAACAACCTGAATGAGGCCTGAAGTGGATACAAGCCCAGATCCTCCAGAAAAGAACACACCCCTGCTGACACCTTGCCATTGGCTTTGTAAGACTGTAAGCAGAGTGCCCAGACTCTAAGCTAAGTGATGCTGCATCCAGATTTCTGACCTAACCATTGTGAGGTGATAAACAGGTATTGTTTTACGCCACTAAATTTGTGGTAAGTCGTTATGGCAACAATAGGAATTGAATAGATCGCTCTCATTTATACACTGCTTTATTATTCTTGGTGTATTTTGCTTTGTAAAGCTGGGATACTTCTGCATCTTTCCCTTGCCCCTCCACAGTCTGAGATGGAATAAAAGTGGGACACAACTCCTTTTTCTTTTTTCTTCTTCTCATGTCCCCCTGATCACAAAACCCACACCACTACCTTACTGATGCTGTAGCCGCTCACACCGAGGCTTTAGTCATACATACAGAGAAAAATAGCCGTTCTTCAGTGTTCTTATAGTGTTTTACTTAAACATTTCCAGAAACCGGCCTCAGGAGATTCAAATATGGAACCAAGTTACGGAGTGTCCCACATCCAACAGATGTGCTGAACAATTCATTGGCAGCCTTATTGCCTCCAGTCGGACCACCAGGTTGCCCATTACCCAATATGACCATGGCAACCAGATATGCAAACCTGCATACTCCACCCCTAATGTCAATTCCTGCACTTTGCCTCATATAAAAAGCCCTACATGCTCTTTCTGGGGAGCCAGCCAGAGAATCCTTCCATCTCTGCCATCTCCCGTGCACTCGAGCACAAGCCCCAAAATAAAGACTTGTCTGGGAAACCTTCTTGGCCTCTTGTTAATTTCAGTCACATGGGAAGCCTAAGAGCCTGTGGTCGGTGACAAATCTACTCAAAGCTCACCTTCCCTTCAAGGCAACACCATTCCTACCACCCTCATAAAGTCTTTATAAACCTGAGAGCTCTCACCTCCGCCATGTCCCCTCCTCCCTAAAATACTTTATACTCCTCTCAAAACACTTACTCTATTTAATGAGTAATATAGTTATTTAAGCACAAACTATTATGTCCCCTCTAAATTAAAACTTATGGAAGGCAGCCTTAATTTCCGTGTTAGCCCGTTTTTTCTGTGTCACAAAAAATTCCAATATCTTAGTGGCTTATAACATTCAAAGCATTTATTCTTCTGCTCTTGCTCTGCAGGTTAAGCACAAATTAACTGATCTAGTTTGAGCTCTGCTGGGCAGATGTGCCACAGCATGCCCATCCAGCTGTGCTTGGATGCAATCTAAGGGTTGGGCTTAGATGTGCTCCATGTATCTTCCTATTTGGGCAGAAAGGGAAGTACGTAGGCAACCTGCTTTACATGGCAGATCAAGAAATAAAAGAGGGGACTAACCACGGAAGCACATTGTAAGCTTTTGCTTCTATCACATTCATTAACAACGTATTTGCCAAAGGAAGTCTCATGGCCCAGACCAAAGTGAAGGAAGGATACATTCACCCACCACGGATCATAGCAATAGGGTAGACTTATAACTCTGTTACAAGAAAGTGAAGAATTGGAAACTATAATTCAATTCACCTAGGTATTCTTCATGATGATATTCTTATCCTCCCCTTATCTAATATAAACAAAATGTTTAGCACATTGTCTTCTGTGTGTTAGGTGGTTGGCATGAAATTGATTTACCGTCCCTCCTTGGCCATACTACAGGAGAGTTGTTCCCTTCCTGGTCATTCAAACACATGTTCCCTTTTATCATTCTCATAAATGCACTTGCCTATGTTCAATTTAGCAGTTGGTTCATTTATCATTTTTAAACATTATTTTCCGCATGTATTTTTTAGCTCCCTGGATAAGTCATGAATTCCTCAAGGAGAAACTACTTCATTTACTTACTCTAAGGCTCCTACACAGTGTTTAGTTGAGGGCTGAATAAAGTAAATGCGCAATAAATGCCAGATGACTGCTATTTCCCATTAAAAATGATAAGACTTCTTCTTTGGGAATTTTCAGAATGTGTTGCCCATCTTTCTATACAGAAAACATCAATGGTGCTCAGCTCATTACAAACCTGAGTGCCAGCCTTAGTTACATTTTATTTAAAGAGGAATAATGGTACATAAATTCTCTCACAGAGCATTGAGAAGCTGATGTATGACATTTTCTGTCAATCTGGGCTTGTTCTATCAGGGTAACTGACACTGTTCTTGAAATTCCTGTGGATAAAGTGCACATCTGTGCTGTTGGGGGAATTGAAGGAATTCCTCTTTGTTTGTAACAAGTTATTGTTGATAATCTAAAGCTACTATTTGTGTGGTTGCTGGATACTGGTGTTGAGTGTTTAGAGGAATACAAGGCATGAAGAAGGCTTTGAGGTAGAAAGAGTGCCACTGCTGTACTGGATCACATTCTATAGGATAAAACTGCGGGCAGAGAAAGCTCTTCAATATACTCTTTTAGCTGTAAGGTAATATCACCTCCTTGACTTCATTATTATTCATAGATGTACCTCTGACAGGTTAACAAACCATTCTAAAAAACTTTGGCATTGTAAGTCATGCTATTAAGAAGAACCATGACATTAGAAATTAGAACGAACAAGTTTCTTAAGAATTTCCAGCTGGTTTTATCCCAGAGCAGTTACAGGAGACTCTGAGGCATGCTCTGGCTTCATCATAAGATCAGTTGACACCAGAGTCATTGGCAAAAATAATCACTTTGGCATGTATACAAAAAACAAATGATTGTCTGTGAACCAGAGGAGCAGAATCACATGGACTTAATGCTCTCAACGATACTTAAATGCCTTGTGCTCAAACTAACTTAAGTAGACCCTAACACTGTAACATCACTATACAGTCCTGCAGCTACTACAGAAACAGAGAGAGAGAGACTTTTAATGAATGACTGCCTGCCTACCAAAGTAAAGACTTCAACATGGCTGAAATTCCATAGCATCATTATTTTTGCAGATTCTAGAAATCATGCTAGAAAGTGTACACAGCCGAAACTGCCTTTGCAAAATTATGACACTAAAAGAAATCTGACATAGTCGACTCCATTTTGCTTCTAACCTCTAAGCTGTCCCTGGTCATTCCTGGGTGTAGAACAAGCTAACTTTGAGAGGAGAAATTTAGTTTATAGTTTAACCTTAATGCAATGATGCTAATAACCTTACCCAAAACTAAACTTCCTGTATAAAACCTATGAAAGGCCACAGGTTAGAATTATGAGAGGGGCCTGAATTCTGCTAAGGTATAGGCATAAAGGATAGCCAGCCATTGTTCTGCAGGTCACAAAATTTGTAACGTTCCCAATTATTCCTGTAGATAACATCATTATTGTAAAACCTAAGATTGGCCTTTTGAGATGTCTTTTTAGACTTCTGCATTTCTGAAGATCAGCTGACTCTACTCTGGCTGCAACTCCTGACTCAACATGTCCTGTGGCCTCCATCCAGAGGCAGAAGCATCGCACGAGGACCATTTTCCGCACTGCCTACAATTTCATTCCCAATCAATCAGCATTTCCCACTCCCTAGCCCCCTGCCCATCAAACTATCCTTGAAAAACCCTAACCTCTGTGCCTTTGGGGGGACTGGTTTAAGTGGTAACTCCATCACCCACGAGGCCAGACTTGCATCAGTTAAACTCTTTACTACAAAGCCACAATCTCAGTGAATTGATTTTGTCTATGTAATGGTCAGGAAGAACTCATCAGGTGATTACAGGACTTTATATCACAAATATTCCATTTAAGTCATGGCAGTACACTGACTTTGGGCAAATCAGTTTATCTTTTGAGGCCTTCATTGTCTCACCTATAAAATGTAAAAAAATTTTACCTACCCTCTTTATTTGCTAAAGTAGTTGTGAGGGTTGCATGGTATCATATTTTGAAATGGTCCTGTAATTTAGAAATAATCATATAGAAAGAGATCAATGATTAATATGCTGCATTTATAGGGGAGGCAACAGGGGTTCAGAGAACCTAACTGACTTTCCCAAAGCAATGAGTTATTATCTGTCAGTACTTATGGGATAATGAATATAACAATAGCAACAAATATAGCTAGTACTTACTGAGCATTTACTGTGTGATAACCACTCTTTCAAGCATTCTGTATGATTATATATGTAGTCCTTTCTGAAACAAACTATGAAGTAGCTACTCTTATTATCCACATTTTTCAGGTGAGCAATATCAGAGAGAGATTTAAGTAACTTGTCTGAGGTTATACAATTAGCAAATGGTAGGGCCAGTATTTCAACCCAGGAGTCTAGGTTCAGAGTCTATATTTACAGAACAAGTTACAATCATATATATGTTTTTTGCAGATATGAAAGATCTGCTTTCAATCAATTCCCAACAGTTAATTGAGCTTCAATGATGAACATTACGATAATACTTGCCACTTTCTAAAAGCCTCATAAGTAAATATAATCATTTTCTAATCTTGAGGAAGTTGTTCTTTTTTGTCTAGGTCTTTGCATGGAGATATGGTGATGGTGTTGGTGTTTTACTTTGTTTTATTCTATTTCCTTTATGGTTCTGTCCACCAATTTGTTGTGTATTATATCTGAGCCCCTTGATCTGTGAATCAGCCCAGCTGAATTCTTATGTCTTGTGCCATAACACACTTCAGAAATGAAATCTCACCCCATGGCTTACATTTCAGTCCTGACTTTAAGTTAACTATCAGGCTAAACTCAGTAACAGTTCTAGCAACTACCCTCATTAAATATATGTATGGGCTTTCTAAGCAAGTCTTGATAATCTGCCCTCGGTGAAAATCATTGTTAGTCTTTTAAAAATGAAAAACTCTGTCTCTCTTTCTGTCTCTTTTTCTCTTTCCCTCTCTTTCTCTCTCACACACACAAATATACATGCTCACACAGAGAAAATGTCTAAAGTGTCTTGCCTTTTGATTATAAAAAAATGGACTTTGTCCTACAGACCAAAGTCTAGCTTAGTTATTAAACATTTAAAATACCATATTCTTGGTATTGAATGAAAAGCTCCCAAAATTTAGTCCATGATAGTTCATTGCCAAAATAAAGAAGAGAAAAGGTAAAGCCAGAGTGAAACAGTTCTGCACAGTTGCTTAAAAGCTGAAGATTATCTGGGGATCATTATAGGATTTAGTGTCTATTTTATCCACACACATATGGATTACACAATTACACATGGATTACAAAAAGTCAACTGTATAGTAATTAATTCCTCTGATGCTGTATTGTTAGGGTTGGTAGTTAGGTAGACATGAGCAGTGTGGGAGAGGGTTTCCCCCACCAGAAATGTCAGGCAACCATCAGGTGATGGCCAGTTAAACTGTCTCTCTAAAATAACTGGTTCCCTGTCAGTGTCAGGGAAAAGAAGTCTCCCAATGGATAGAAAACAGCTGAAGCTGGTGATCAGCAGCTTCCCAACAAGATCTCAGGATTTGGGCAAGTGGGCTCAAGTATGCACACTAAGACGCAAAATGGTGGAGTTTAACTGGTATATGCCCTTCCTCTAGGAACACTTGACTGGTAAGGGAAAAACACCTCAAAGGAGTATGCACACAACTTCAGTAAACATACTGTGAATGGGACCCCTCCCAAGTGCAGACCACCTGCTCCAAGGAAAAATCAAGGGAGGAGAGATGCAAAACCCTGAAATCATACCAATATCTAAAACTCCTAGTCAAAGGTCAAACAGGGCACTTGGATCTCTCAACTTGCCCCACTGGCCCCTTTCCAAGTGTATTTTGCTTCCTTTTTCCTGCTCCAAAACTTAATAAACTTTTACTCCTGTTCAAAAACTTGCCTCGGTCTCTCACTCTGCCTTACGCCCCTCAGATGAATTCTTTCCTCTGAAGAGGCGAGAGAATCAAGTTGCTGCAGACCCATATGAATTCATTGGTGCCAACAGTATCACAGGCTGGGCTCCTGATACATATGTTATGTAACTATATAGAAAGAATTATGTTATATAAATATGACTGCTAATATTTTGTTTGACAAATGGTGAAAACATGTGTATCAAAGTGACACCAAATGGCTACTTTGCAGATTAGCCACAAGAATCCTTTGCATAGGGGCACCATTGTACAGGTACACAAATCTGTAATTTCCTTAGTTTTTTTTTTTTAAGTTTTTGTAGAAAGCCCACATATTCCAAGCTTGCTACTATACCTAGCAAGCTTGGCATATGTGGGCTTTCTACAGAAACTGTAGTAAACTGCTGATTTTACAAAGCCAACTTATTTCCCCTTCCTTTTTGCTACAAGATTATAGCTTTTATTTGAGGAATCACCTCTCCCCAGTTGTATGTGGTTTTGGTGCAACTTCTAGCCAGGTTGACTTTCATGTATTTTGGTGACAGGTCAGGTCAGGCTGACTCTTTTTCTCTGAAATTTGTCTCTTCAGAAGAATAATATAAGCACGGGAAATGTGTAGAGTTGATCAGTCCCAGCTGTGGAGATCTCAGTGTACTTTCCATTTTAAGGCTTGTTACCTCTACCTAGATTTTGTGCTTTCTAAAAATAAAAATAAAAACAGGTATTTAATTAACTATCTTATCTCACATGTTTTTGTTAAATAAAAAAAAAATCCAGATTTAGTAAGGAGAGACTTTATTCAAAATGTTTATTGCAGTGAAGGATAGAGGAAGAGAAGGGGTTAATGTAATATGAGGAGGGGCTCTGTTGCAATAAAGAGAAGGCTCTGACCAAAAGATCTGCAAGAATTCTCAAAGGTTAGGAAGAAAGAGTTCTTCTTTTAAATGGAGGAGTAAACAAGGTTAAACAACCCAGATACGGGAAAGTAGGGTGAGAGGGTGGCTTGATGAAGAGTAGAAGAGAGAATGTTTTGCCCTGAGGCTAGCCTATTCTTAGAGGTCTATTAAGGAGTTGTTTGCTGCCTTAGGCTGACAATAGGACAAACTTCAGGGGGCCTAAAGGAAAGAGACAAACTCAACCAAAGTTTGGTTAACAAACATGTTGTTGAAATTGATCAGTGGGAACAGTTGGTTCAGCTAATTATTTATGAAAGTAAAAAAAAAAAAAAAAGAAGAAGGAATTTGTAGGTCTATAAAAGGTCTTGCCATAGGTAAACAAAGGGGGTGTCCATGAATCATATTTAAGTCATGTGGTGAAGGGTGGTTCCTTGAAGCTGTCTCCCAGAACACAAAAGATTTGGAGGATTTCTTAAACATTGTCGTGTTCAGGATCCCAGGGTTACAGTAAAGTTTAACATTGACCATTTATATTGTTGGCAACAAAAGAATATGAAATAATGTACCACTTCATTCCCCAAATGGTGTGATCTGAAGCTGCTTTTAACATTATATGTCATCTGATGCACGATGCAAGTAAAAGAAGAAAGAGAGGGAGGAAGGGAGAGTGGAAGGAAGTAAGGAAAAGAGAAAGACAAACAAGCTAACTCTATCCATATCATGAGAACTGGAGAGAATAGCAAGTCCACCCAAAACTCATACAAGAAAAGGGCATACTGCTCATAATCTAAAAACATGCAAACCTGGGTTAAATAGGGTCACAAATGACTGCTCGACATGTTTTATACTCCCTGTGAAATCTTTGGAGATGTTTTCCCACCTCCCTACTGCATCACAGAGAAAGCCACTAAAGCCTGCCTTGCACACTAAATCTGGTGCAAGAACTGCATACACATGATGTAATGCATTGTCTCAAATGCCTCATCCTCCAAAATAAGAAAAAAAAAAAAAAACATGAAATGTGAGCTAGATTAATAATAAAAAGAATTTTTTTTAATATATTTTCTAGTCTTTGCTGTGAAGATTTTCATAGAGTTACCTCAAATTTCTCAGCATCATTTCAAATGTGAGGGCATGCTAGATAACCTCAAAGAATTCCTGATGGGCACGCTGCATAATAATCCATAATCACTCCAGGAACAAAACAAAGTCCACTTAAAATGTCCTCTTATTTGAAGTAAAATGTATCACAGTACAACATATTCATTGCAAAAGACAAAATACGTAAATCTCTTCCCTGTCCCTTTGACCATCATGGTTGATGCCCTTATTACAGCAATTGGTCAGCAAAGAGAAAACTTGGTAGTAATACTCAAAGAACCAACATTTAATACTGTTTTTTAACCGAAAGGAAAATACCGATACTTGACTTGAAATGCCTATAAGTTCCTCATTAGGATCTCAAAAATACGTTACAAATTGTCATTTTTCTTCTAGGACATGATTCAGTTGTTTCTGAATTGTAACTGATCATCACCTCTTTATGCCTATTTTATGGAGTGCCCTCATGAACAGCAATCTGCTTCTCTTAATAGCACCTTCTTTATAGAGCACATCGTTTTCATGTACCTGCTCTTGGACTGTGTGTTAAATCCAACTAAATCAATTTTAACAAGCCCCTTCTTCAATTGTGAAGAGGCAATTAGCACCCAGTGATGTCACCCAAATTCCCGTAATTATGAAGCAAATGTCTTCCATCTTTCTTTATAGTTTTAAAATTCTGACAACTTGGCATTGTTACTGATCCATTCGCGAATAGAATTTAATTTGTCTTTTTTTAAAACAGTCCCATTTCCCCTAAGTTGCCTGAGTTATATAAGAAAATATCCTGATACCCAGAGAAATATCTATGAAATATCTCAGTTTTTATGATGCTCCTGTCTCAGAGGAATTCTCTATTAAGAAAGGGGTTGATTCTAAGAGAATATGGTTTCTAGTTGACAGAAATTTTCTGCTCCTTCTCTCATATTCTACCCTGATCTGTCTGCCTAAGTGTAAAATTTTCTCACTAGTTTCTTTTTGGCTTTCTGGTTCTTTAATTCTGGTCTCATTACATTATGCTAATCCTCATCTTGCTGAATTTGTTGCCTATTAGACCACATGCTGAAATAATCAAAATCCCTCTGTGTTACAGAGTCACGATCTTTTTATTTCTCTCTTTGCTGAATGCCTCCTAGATCATTTCAGGATGCAGATCTTTCCAGTGACTAGAAGTCTCTCTTCCCATCCCAGCCTCTTCTATACCAAATACCTTAAGAATGGCAGCGAGCTGTTTGAAAATTTGATGCCTTTGATTATTTAAAAGAGACCTGTTCTCAAAGGTCCCCTTATTTGATAGAGGAGACAAAGTTGGTTTCAGTTTGGAAATGGATTTAAAGTTGTCTCAATTCTATGTCCAGGGAAAAAGGCCTATGTTATAAAAGCAGATCCATATATTTGTATATATGGTAATTTCACTGGAAGCTTCCATCTTTTTAATCATAGATAAATGACAACATGCCATGGCTTGCTTTCTATGTTTATTTTTATTATTTTCTTTTTTCTTTTCTTCTTTCCATTTTTTAAATTATTATTATAATTATTATTATTATTATTATTGAGACAGAGTCTCACTCTGTTGCCCAGGCTGGAGTACAGGGGCACAATCTTGGCTCACTGCAACCTCTGCCTCCCAGATTCAAGTGATTCTCCTGCCTCACCCTCCCGAGTAATTGGGATTACAGGCATGTGCCACCACACTTGGCTAATTTTTGTATTTTTAGTAGAGATGAGGTTTCACCATGCTGGCCAGGCTGGTCTCGAACTCCTGACCTCAGGTGATCCACCTATCTTGGCCTCCCAAAGTGCTGGGATTACAGGTGTGAGCCAACATGTCCAGCCTCTTTCTATTTTTAGAATGAGGAATGAAAGCTATCCTTTCTTTTCTTTGAAAAGCAATACTAAAAATATTTAAAATACTTTGACGCTTAGAAGAAAAGTAGAGAAAATGGTATTGCACATTTAAACATTATTAGACACTGAACACTTATTGTCATATATAAGCTGCAAAATGGAGGGAGGAGTAAAAAAAAAAGAGTAAGATGACTTAACACTGTCCTACCTTCAATGATACAAATGATCTCATGGGAGAAAAAGAGAAAAACTTAAGAAACAGCATAGAGGTCCTTTTGAAAAACTTAAGAATGTTTAGAAATTCCTTGGGTTAACTAATGAAAGGCAAGGGCAGCTAGCTTGTGAACAATTTCCTGAGCAATGTTGTTCCGTGTGTTTACTAGGCTCCCAAACCTGAAATTGTCTTTCTTTTATACCACCCGAATGTGTTCATTTATCCTCAAACCATCTGAAGTTGCATTAATTAAACAAATTGTGTTAAATAAAAATGGTTCTTAAAAAATAGAAGTGCTATTGGGAGTGTTATCATTCTATCAGTAGCTCTGAATCTTGTGTGAATTATTCAGTTTGCATTTATTTTACAAATAGATAAGATCAGAAGTACCAAGGAGATGGGACATGAAAGGAGGGTGTACTCATGGTGCATGAGACATGGTGGGGTGGAAGATAGGCAAGAGTGGGCCATCAAAGTGGGAGGTTTAGGAACACATAAAAGCCTAGATGACAAGTAGAAGGTAAAAGAAGTAGAAAGACAAAGGAGGCTCCCAAAATAAACCTTCTTCTTCAGTTTGCCTAGAGTCAGCCATCTCCTCTGGAATGGGAAAGAAATGGTGCTACTTTCTTTTTAGACCCTCACACCTTCTTATTCTTTCTCTGTTTTTCTTTTCACCTTATCTTTCACTTTCACTTCATCTTCTCCTCTTACTCTTTATCGTCTCTCCATCTTTTGATTATGTGATTCAAAAATTCAACGACCACACCAGTATGATATATATTCAGTTGCATTACATGTTAAATCAGTTCAGGGATCCTGGTCTGACAAAGGAATTATCATTCTAAAATAAATGTGTTAAGAATTTGCAACAACCAAGTTACACCACATTTTGGAACAAAAACAGTGTGTAAATCAGGTCCAGAATACCATCAGCACGCACATTAAGGCACGGATTACACTGCTTCTGGTTATACTGATCCTTACTGATTTCCCAAGCATAGCCAACTCTGGATGGTGTGGGCCTGCTTCCAGCTCAGATTCGTGACAAACGTGCTGGGAAATGATAGAAACACAGAAGATAAAACTTTTCTTCCCTTCCCCAAAATGACATTTTTTTTTTTTTTTTTTTTTTTTGTGAGACAGGTTCTGCTCTGTCACTCAGACTACTGGAGTGCAGTAATACCATCTCAGCTCACTGCAGCCTCAACCTCCTGGGCTCAAGGGATCCTGCCACCTCAGCCTCCTGAGTAGCTGGGACTACAGGTGTGTGCCACCATACCCGGCTAATTTTTAAATGTTTTTATAGAGATAGGGGTCTCACTATGTTGCCCAGGTTGGTCTTGAACCCTTGGGCTCAAGCAGTTCTTCCACCTTGGCCTCGCAAAGTGCTGGGATTACAGCCTGAGCCACCGCACCCAGCCTGCCACAGCTTTGACTGTGCTCCTGTTGGTTATATCCATTCAGAAAGAATCATATTAGTATCACTGTACCATAAATGATTCCTTGCTTTCATTTTATTGAATATTTTTGGAATCCATCCAACCTACTTTCTATTCTTGATCACTTCATTAAAACCACGAAACAATATGTTGAGGGTTTAAATGTTGTGCCCTGATATTTTTTTGTATGACTCTTATGTCCCCATAGTCTGACCAGAGTTGATAGAAATAGATCTTTCCTTTACAGGGAAGGAAATTTTAGTGGACTAGGTCTTTCTTTCTGAATGTAACATTTTCACATGTTGTTTGTTAATTCACAGATGCATAGCTATTCTTGAGTTTACCATGCGATGTTGGTTAAATCATAACTGAAATCTATTCTCTAGTTTACCGAGGGTCAAAGTCTATTTCATTTAAGCCATTCTTGTACTCATCATATATGGCAAGGTATAAAAAGCCAAAAACTCCAGAATTCAGAAATGTTCTATACTTCTATACACTCATGGATTGATAGATAATTACAGGTGTGGTTCCTTTTGGTAAAGCTACCATCTCCATTACAGATCCACCATTAGGCCAATTCCCAATATCCATAGCATGTTTTCTCTCATCCTCATTCAGTGTTTCTATCTTCAATTGCAGAGAAAGTCCATCTAAATTCATGATTTCATTTCAGTCACTTATAATTGCCTATTTTGATTCCCATGAGAACCTGGCATTAAATGATTAAACAGTAGACAGGAGGTGGCATTACTCAAAAAGAGGCCTTAGTAACACAAGAAAATAATGAAACTATGTCTATGGTTTAGTAAATAGAGTCAATATGGTAAATTTTAGTGTTGACTTAACATATGAAACAAAATAAACGCACCACCATTTAAGAATAAAATCAGTCCTCCAGAGAGCTAGCAGATGGTTAAGCTTGGATTTAGAGGTCTTAGAATTGTCTTGTTACTTCTATGACCTTCATGATACCCTCTTACCTTCTCATTAGGTGTGTAAGATGCATCCCACCCAAAATATGTGCTTGCAAGTAATGCTTTACAGAGTAACATGAACTTAGATGAGCCTATGGGCCATCTGAATTCAGAATCTTCTTTTAACTGTGGCTACAGAGGTCTATTTACCTCCAATCTCTAGCAGTCTACTAGAATTAACTCATCCCATTAAGCTGTACCAAAATTATTACAACTCTTCAAATGAAAAAAAAAAAAAAAAGCATTCTGTTTTTGGAGTTCTACCTCTGACGTGTTCTTCCTACTTCACTCTCACAAATTCAGGGCACATTAACTGTTTCTCACCAGGCTAGCTCAGCTTCTATGATGTACTCTCATAGTATGCTAGTATGCTCTTTGTTTCTCTGGTAACATCCACACACACTGTAACAAACTCAGTTTGTGTAACAGTACAATGAGTTTAGAGATGAGACGATATAAGGTTGGCATCTAGAACGAAACAACTTCCCTCAGAGGTCCTCTGAATTCCCTGGGAGTGGCAGCCTGTCAAGCAGCACTGTCTTGGTACATTCTGTGGCCATTGCGAAGTTCCCCAAACATTCTGTAACAAAGGTTATAAGATGGTCCTTGATTGGCAAGTGTCAATGGAGAACTTTGCAAAAGAATTTTATGCAAAATTGGAGTTGAGTTCCAGGGTAGCCTGGGTACACTAAGGGACCTCAGCCTCGCTGTATAGAAACAATGGAAAAACCCCACGTGGAAAGTCGCTGATTTAACAGCATTGAGGCAGGTTGGATCCCAGGGCCAGAAGAGGAAAGTGATTAAAATAAGATAGGAGATGGTGTCTCCCCATTTCCTTACTAAGACTCTATTTGTATCACCTAAAATTCCTCGGATATACGCTTCCTGGTGAAGTGACTCATTCCTTCTCATGACTCTTTCATGCAGAACACATACTATCTTCGGTAAAGGTAGTAAATATATTTTTAGGTCTGTCACAGAGGGCTGCCATTTTTGCCCTTTGTCACGTATGGTATCATCTCGTAGGTACCAAATTAATTGTTTTTGTTCTTTTTTTTTTTTTTTTTTTTTTTTTTTTTTTGACGGAGTTTTGCTCTTACTGCCCAGGCTAGAGTACAATGGCACAATCTCGGCTCACCGCAACCTCCATCTTCTGGGTTCAAGTGATTCTCCTGCCTCAGCCTCCCAAGTAGCTGGAATTACAGGCATGCATCACCATGCCCAGCTAATTTTTTGTAGTTTTAGTAGAGATGGGGTTTCTCCATGTTGGTCAGGTGATCCACCCACCTCGGCCTCCCAAAGTGCTGGGATTACAGGCATGGAGCCACCACTCCCAGCCTTTTCTTCTCATCTTTTAGGAATTTACTGGCCACTAAATAATCATGCCAACCAGGCTGTTTTCAACTGGAGGCTTAAGGAAACACCGTGCCAGAAGGAAACAGTCCCAAACTCCTTTTGCTGTAATTTCAATCTTGTTCTTGTTTTATGTGGCTTTCCCTTGATTGTTAGATACTCATATTTCTGGTAGGATCTTTTTCTTCTTCCTTTCTTCTCTACTGCTATTCCAAGGACTTAAATTTCCAGTCAGGTACCTCCTAACCCCACATTTCTTTATGGATTAATCTTACAGTATAATCACACATTTTTTTAGGAAGCCTTTCTACTAAATAATAACTAACATTTGTTGAACTTTTACTATAGACTTGGCACCATTTTAAGCACTTTGTATGTTATTCACGCTTTTGCTCTTTATAGTAACTCTGTGGAGAAAGGTACTCTGTATGCTCCATAAATGAAGCAATTGAGACACAAACATAACTAGTAAATGACAGACTGGGATTCAACCCAAAGAGTCTAGCTTCAGAGCCCAAATTCTTAGCTACATCATTTTAATACAATTCAAGTGTCATCAATGGGGTTAAATATATGCCAGTCCCATCACAAGATACAGCAAAATAATAGCAAGTACTTCATATAAGGCTAAGATCCAGATTAAAAGTTTGTGCTGAAATCACTAAATTAGCAATTTAAACTGCTGAAACATAAATTGGATTTTAATAGATATCAATGGGAAGTCTTTGTTTAATCTGGGAAAATAATTATAGTCACCAATGGTATGGCACCTGCTATAAATTGCAAAAAGTAGCAGCACAGATCTATTGATGACTGGTACTATCGTATCACTTTGGGAGATATGGATTTAATCTTGGATCCAAAGCTGATTTTTAAAGGTCTGACCTTTAAAAACCTACTTTTCTAAGGCTCCTTTTCCTCATGTGAAAATGGTGCTGGGAAAAAACATTTTGCTATAAGTCTACTACATGATAAGCTCTCTGTTGATGATGTGCATGCATTACTTCATTTAATAGTCTAATAGGTGTTTAGCATCATATCCAATACATAGGTTGAGAACCTGAAGGTCAAAGAAGTTAAATAACCTGACCAGAGACTACAGCTATTCAGTGACACAGCTAGAATTTGAATCTAGTTCTACTTGACTTTAATATCTCTTGAATTTCAGTTGCACCACACTGGCTTCTAGAGATAATATACTTGCTTGTAGAGGTAATACACTAGGACAGAATTCTGAGTTTTGAATGTAGAAATGTAAAAGAAAAATAACTAATGTTATGACATAGGTGGTAAGCATTCAATGTTAGCTTAGCAGGGAGACAAACTTGACTTTACAAAGTTTCCAAATTTTATATATTGGTTCTCCAAAGCAGAGACATGGTATCATAATCAGCTAAAAAATATTTATTAGTCACATTAAACAGCTTTCAGGATATCTCAGCATCAGAAGAATTGATATGTTATTTTAATTGGGGGGTTCTATGCCAATGATATAATTTACCTAATACCTAATAAAGCCTACATGTCCAGCTGTATAGAAGAAGACACTGTCAGGCCCTATAACATGTCACCCAACTCTTTTCTATTTCAGTGCACATGGACTAGAATTTCAACTGCTGGCACATGGATACCTTTGCCATTCATGTCTGTGTTGGGACTCTAGAGCCTCTCTGTCTCTCTTCCCTACAGCATGAAGTATCAGGGAATTAATGCCCATTAAGAGCAGCCCCCAAATAATGACTGAAGACAATTGGTGTATATATGATCCAATTTCATCATCTCCCCATTGGTATAACTCTGGGTCCATGTTTCACACTATTTTTTAGAGTTCCCCAGCTAAACTCACAACGAGTTACCCTAGTTGTTTACCATGGAAAGTAGCTTAATAACACATTCTTTATTTACCTCCTACCCTTTTCCATCTCCTTCCCTGATTTCTTTACTAATCTACTTGCAATCAAATATTTGTCTCAGAATCTGCCTCTGTGGGACTGTAGAATATGACAGATTACTTCAGACAATCACATTGATGGAATCTGAGGACACCAAATTAAAACTCCTCTCTTCCTACAGAGTTCTGTATTAATTAAAAGTTGTTGTAAGGGAATAAACCATGTAGAGACGAGAAATATCTTTATTACTCATAAATCTGTTAAGTATTTGTGGGCAAATGACCATCCTAACAATGACCTTCATAACAACGCAATAGCCCCTTCAGTATCAGGTATCCCTGGACAGGGTATCTCCTGTCCCTTCCAGGTGAGAGGCAGCACCCCTTAGGAAATATGGCAGAGAGAGTAGAAGCAAATCATAAGTCTTTGAGTATATTACCCTGATAGAAGGAAGAGAAAGGGGCTGGGTTACACATACCAAGTTTTCTTCTAACCTCACCAATAAGATACCTCTCCATCTCTCTGGGGCAGAGTAAAAATGCAAAGAGAAATGAGAAATACTGTACTAGTTGGTATTAATCCACATGAAAAGAAACATCAAGAGTAGAGAAAACATGCTTCTAATATGTATTCAAACAATTTGAGCTCATTTATATGTAAGACAATACTTTGAACTTTGATGCTAAGATTTCCTTTTTTCAAAAAAAAAAAAGCTAGATTAGAACTTTTACTATCATTATTATTATTATTTTTATTTTTGAGATGGAGTTTCACGCTGTCACCTAGGCTGGAGTGCAGTGGTGCAATCTTGGCTCACTGCAACCTTCACCTTCCGGGTTCAAGTGATTTTCCTGCCTCAGCCTCCGAAGTAGCTGGGATAATAGATGTCTGCCATCGTACCTGGCTAATTATTGTAGTAGTAGTAGTAGTAGTAGTAGTAGTAGTAGTAGTAGTAGTAGAAGAGATGGGGTTTCACCATGTTAGACAGGCTGGTCTCGAACTCCTGAAATCAGTGATCCACCCACCTTGGCCTCCCAAAATGCTGGGATTACAAGTGTGAGCCACCATGCTCAGCCTAGATTAGAACTTTTAATCTAATGTCATTCATAAGGAGCAACTAGTTTTAAGTACAATTTTTTCATCATTAAACATTCCTGCATTTCTTTAATATCACTGAGAAAATGAGTAAGAACAAAGGAAGATTGTTTGTACTGTTACCTAGCCTCTTGTCAGCCTTAGATTCTATAGATAATAGCTAGACCGAGTTTTATAATCTTAGTACAAATCCTAAATTAGTAATGTTCCTATGAAATTTAATTTAGAATTTAATGTTCCTAAATTCTTCCTATTAAAAAAAATTGTCAAAGTCAGAAATGGGCAAAACATCACATTTACAGGTTACATTACAATACAAAATATTTCTCTATATCATATTAGATATAGATTATCATTATTAATATCATATTTTAAAACTTGAAAGTATTATATCATTTAAAAGCAAGCTTATAGCCTTAGCAAATAAAAATTAAGAATATTTTAATAATGATTTATAACTTTACAATTATAAAGTTAGGAAATTTCAAAGTGTTCCAAGATATTGGACTCGGGTAAATTATAGTGAAACAGATGACCTTAATATTATAACAAAAAAAATCACTGTATTTAGTAGTCATTCTCCAAAAAATCAATGACCAATAATAAAAAAAATTTTAATTTTATATCTGTTTAGTATTGGGAATCTAATTGTGATCCAAGTCACGCTAATAGGCACCATATATTTTGGAAGTCTCAACATTTCTATTGCAGATCAAACAGCTCTCCTTGTATGCTACACAACTTGCCTCTGCCCACTGGCAAACTCTTATGGCTATTTTCACCTAATTCATTTACCTATTGCCCCCGAACCCCAAGCCAGCCACCAAAGTCTGTTGAACTACAGTCATTATTGCATTTGACAAACTCTATTATGTTCCTCTACCATATTCTCAGGTTTCTGATGACAGATGCTATGTGTTATGTCTCACCTGTCCCAAGCACCCTACTCAGAGCCAGACGAGTAATAGACAATCTGTAATTTTTTTCAACGGCCATGTGACATGAGACATCTATATAGTTCAGGCCATGAGTGTGAAACACGTACCATTAATATTGTCATATAAAAACTATCTTTCCTATATTAAACAGCACAAAAATCTGTAGTCTCAACTAAATAATTTATCCAGGAAAGTGTAAACTTAATCCCTTTGACTCTCTTATTCCTTTATTTAATCAATAAAGACTAGAAGAGAATATATGAATAAAAATTAAACTTATTCCACCTATACATGTAATACTCTAAAGCATGAATATCTCTCTTTAATCAAAATGGAAGGATAGAAGGCACTTGAGACGTTCATCAGATATGTGTATCACAAATTGCCTGTGATACTTTCCTTGCCTAACATTTAGCCCAGCGCATAGGGAAATAACATCCATTATTAGGTCTTCTATTTCTCCACTGAGTTATGATACAATGCTTTAAGATAATCACTCTATTATTTAAATACTATTTATATGTCTTGGGAGAGATATAGGCAAAGAAATTGTTACCTATTGAACTTTACATGGGAATTAATACAATAGTAAATCCAAAAGTATAAGACATTATTAATTTGAAACACCAGTAGTGCAGAATTCGTAACAGCTATGATAAGAAGTTGATTTGTATTTTTTTTACAAACCATATATAATCACACATAGGTCCACATACACAAACACACACACAAAAGGATAATTTATGTCAAAATTATAGAATTAGAATTAGGTTGTGCTAGGCCAAATCGACTCCTTTAGAATTTTTTAAAACCTGATTTTTTTTTTCTAACAATACAAATAAAACATATCTGTGGTAGAAAACTAGGAAATGTAAGAGATGTCACCCATATTTACCTTCAGGCAGGTTTGACTATTGACATTTTAGTTTATGTCCTGAGCTTGAGTCTTTTAAGCCATTTCAGATTTCCTAATAGATTTTCTTTCCTTTTATTTCTTGTATTCCACACTTTTTATTTATTAAGCAAGCAATGATGTAATTACTCTGAAGAGCTTTGGAAGTATGAGGTAAGATATGGCATTTCAATATAGGTGACTGGACATGATTTTTAAAAACACATAAAATGGTGTTAAGTTAGCAAGAAAGGATATTATTAATTAACACAGATAGTAAAGTCAATGATCTATTGAGAGAAGACTTCTTGGAGGAGACAGCATAAGCTTCCCTCGCCTATTTTATTGTTAATTATACAGGGTAAAGAAAAATCTCTTCACGAATTCTTCTCAGGGAAAAAATAGCCTAGACTCACTATAAGAAAACAAAAAGGCAACCAGAGTCCAATGGTTTAAATCTATGTGAACCAAGTGTCATTGCGCCATGAACATTTATTGAGGCTCTACTATTTGGATACTACTGGAATTTATACAAGACTAAAAAAACCCTTAATATTTATCTTTGTTGATCCCACTTTTCAGTGGGAGAGGCAGATGACTAAAAAATAGTAATGTCAATTATAATTATGCAACAATGTAGTGAAGGCCATGGTCAAAGTACATTTGAGTACTATGAAATTACCAGGTGGCGAAGGCTTCGCTCTGCCCAAGGACTAGAAGGGGCTTTGTTTTACAAAGGAAGCCAAGAAAACCCATGGGTTAATACATTTCAAAGACTGGTGGATTTTGGAAATTAGTTGTTTGTGTGTGTTTGGCATCCATTTACCCATATACCAGTAACTGCAATAGCTACATCCTGATTTTTCAAAGGGAACCCATCCGTCTTCTACTTTCATCCCAAATTTTGGCCCATGCCTAGCCAATTAGATGCATGTTAGGCAATCCAGTTAGAGTAACTGATTCAAAGATGGGCCTAGGACCCCAGCCATTGAAATACATGTATGGGGATTGTTTGTTTTGTTCAGCTGATAGGTAAAAACCCAGAGCTGTGTATACCATAAGAAGGTAGAAACATGCTTAGAATACAACCCAAGGATAGGACAGAAGTTACATAGAGAGAAACAGACTAAGCTCTAATGATATTACTTGAGGTCCTGAGCATAGCTATGCATAGAGCAAACTCCAATACCAGGCTTTATAATGATATGACTTTGAGAAAGGGAGGTGTGCAAAAAAATTCCTATAGCTTAACACCCTTGGAATTAGTTTGCATTCATTTGAAGAGTAGGGAATGCTAAGTGTTCTAAGGAGTTAATGATGAGCATCTTAATCTCAATGCAGTGCAAAATATAAGGAGATAATGATAGCACCAAGTGAACAAAGAATAACATTTTTTCTCTAAGAAACAACCTATATTTATAAAATGTTGTCCCCCCAACACCTGTCATGTGACAGGATATTCTGCTTTTATAACACCCCTACCAAGAATAAGAGCCTCTTTATTCCTACTTCTATGAGGCATGATCACCAAACTGCTAGTGTTTGTGCTGATAAAAACCATCCTAGGGACCCTGAATTCTTTGTTTGTTTTGTTTCAGACACAGATGTCCGCCCCCCTGCAATTTCTTTTATTGGCATGCCAGCAGTGTTAGAGACAGATTGGTGTGATTCCATTCATTGTTACCTTCTGAAATGAAAGCTGCCACATAATAATTACTGGTGAGAAGGTGCCTGGTTGTGGTGTCACTAGTTGCAGCAAAATAGAGACTGGTTTATTTAATCTCCGCCTCTACAGCAGGCTATTTGTCTCATTATGGAACAGGGAAGCTACCTTTTTTTTTTTTTAAGGGGACAGGATAAAGACACAGCTAAGTAAAGATTTGCATGTTTTGAGTGATCGTACAATGGGAAATTGCTCCTGAACTGGAAAGCTACCAGAAATGAACAATACTGATTAAAAAAAAAAAAAAAAAGAATGGAAAAGATAATAGAAGGTGTTTGCTGCTGTCAAACAGAATGTTTTTCTTTAACTCGATAATAAATCCTCCTTGTGAAGTATAAGAGTGTCTTTAACTACCAACACAAATCTGGTTAATTCAATTAAGCAATTGATGACATTTAAATTAACTAGATCAACAGCCACCGTTAAAATAAAACTGGTACAAGACATGATTATAGTAGGTTATGCAGACAACCATGTTGACATTATTCACTTAAAGAATAATTTTTCAGAAAGGCCAGAGAAGGAAGCAGAATTGAGTAGAAATGAAGAAAGCATCAGCTTAATTATCACAGTTGAGAAATGTTCTCACTGTACAGGAGGACTAGAGAGAATTACAGGCTAAAAATACTAAGTAACAATGCCAGCTGAGTACCCCAACAATTGATTACTAACTAGCTTTGTGAAACTAATTGTGTAGGAAGACATTCCCTGGCTCTGTGTGTGTGTGTGTGTGTGTGTGTGTTTGCTTTGTTTTGGCGAAGGTTTCTTTTGCTGGGAGGATATGGGGCTGTAGTCACAGAACAAGGGTGGATTTAGTTCAATCATTCTAAACAGTGGTCATCACAAGCAGCACCATCCTACAGCCTACTTAACCACAATCTGTTTTTAGCTGCCATTACATTTCTTAGGCTAGCTGAAGGTGTAGGACAAAGCTTAGGAAAAATTGTAGCTTTCCCCAAACAACAACAAAAAAACCCACTAATTTCTCAATGAGATAGGAAGGTGAGATGCAGAAGATTGGGCCACCCAGACATTTTGAGAGGAGTGCATTCCAAAGCCTGTAGTTTTCTAAACTGCTACAGTGATATTAGCAGGCATTTGTTTAGAGAAATTGGCAAGCATGTTGTAGGGAGTCTTGGGTTGTCTGAGACAAAAAATCAAAACAAACATTAAAAATAAAAGAAACATCATCAGAAGATGGTATACGCCTTGGATAAAGAGCCTGCGGTTTTCTAGCAGCTGTAATGGGTCTGGGAGTTTCTTGCTTCCCACTCCTTGCACAGACACACCCTCCCCTCCCCCAAACCTCCACCCCCGCCCTCCCCTTGGTGATCCTAAGGCAGCGGCCCATCAAGTGTATGGGATTCCTATTGGGACAAGGACTGACTAGGGAAGTTCTATCTCCTGTAATGATGCTTCCTAGAAGTTGGATTCGAGAAACTCTCAAGAAACTGGAACTTGGAGTCCACTGGTGGATCATATAATTAGTGTGTTAGCAAAACAAAGGCATGCTCTTTGCAGGTTTAAATCCAACCCTAAGATCAACCCAAGCCCTTTTCCTTTCCCCAATCGTCTCTTTATGATCATCTCTCCTTTCTCTAAATGTTTTTAACATGTAATGTTCATGTTCAAAGCCCTCCCCCTTCCAGAACAAACAACAAAATCACATCTTCTGCCAGCAATTCTGATGTTTACTAGTACCAGCATTCCTCAGGCTACTCGGGCTTAAAAAAAATGTAGTGGCCTTTGATTCATATTTCTCACTATTGCTTACTTTTATCTAACCATTTGCTAAGCATTATCAGTTCTACTATTACAATTTTTCATATATTTTTCTATTATTTGCAACCTTATGTACTACTTCAAGAGCTTTCTCACTTACCTATCTCTTTTTAGTCTCTGCTACTGTAATATGGCATAGGTCACACACTTAAAAAAAATATATGGATATACAAATACTCATCTTAGAAACTTTTTCTGGTTCACAATGACCCTCAACAATTGTTCCCCATTCGTTTAACCTTCTCTCATTTCTACCATTTCTTATGAAACTTTTAATTGACAGTAATTTTTGGACTACATCACTGATGAGCCCACTATTCCCTAAGAAAAACTACAGAGAGCTATGTGGGCTTTTTGCACATTTTCTCATTTGAATTTTTTATGATTGATTGTTTTGACTTCTTCAAATGTTTAGTGTTCATTCTCCTTGAGTAAATTTTTAAAAGCATATAAAATGTATTAACCATGAGATGAGAAAACAGAAAAAAGAAAACAGATCTGCATTACTATGAAATGCAGATCTCATCGAAGAGGTGTTGAGTAAAATTTGCTTAAGTGGTGATAGGTTGAAAAAAATCTTACCCTAAACATAGTAGTTAGAATAGATTAGGGATTTGCTGGAGTGAATTAGGCTTCATGCACAATCAAGTATATGCTTTATCATTTGCTTTGCTGTGACCAAATCTTGAGTCAACAAGAAAGGAAGAGGTAGTTTCTGCACAGAAATTTGTTCATGGCTTTTACGGTTATCCAGTTTCTTAAAATACAGGTTCCTCCTTTTTATTCCAACTCCCGGGCACTGAGAATCCCATGTGGTTTTGATTAACTCCCACATCTCCACCTGCCTGCAAGATGGTTCTGTTCTGAATACCTCCAATTGAACACAGTCAAATTAAATTTACCACATCTTCACCATAAATCATCTCGTCCTTGAGAATTCCCCAGTTTTGTGCATGGGTCCTGCCGTTGCTCAAAGCTTTCTGTGGCTCCATTTGCAAAGGTATTAGGTCTAAGTTAAATAATGTGTGAACAGGTTTATTAAACAATATACAAGTATGGCATTGACAGACTCATCACCACCTTTGACTTATTTCCAAGTTTTGGCATGTTTCTTAAAATCAGTTATGAATATAAGATGCACATACATCTATAATCACCTTCTAGGGCTATGTTAAACTAGGCAAAGCAAAAAATATAATAATAATTTAAATAAAGAAAAATACTTGACTTTATATGGAACCATAATAATTCCTAACAATTACATACTACTTGCACTTTGCCAGGTCATTGCTCCAAGAGGCTTACCTATATGAACTCATTTAATCATTCCAACAGCTCTATGTAATGAGTGTAATAAAAGAAAAATACCACAGTTTCCACCCTTTCTAATATATCCACCACTGTCAGATTAATTTTTCCAAATCATTGCTCAGAGCATAGCACTTATCTCTTATAACTTTAAATATGTTTCTACTGATTTATAAATAAGTTCAACTGCCCAAACCTGAAATTCACAGTCCTGCATGTTCTCACTCTAACTTTCCTGCCTGTCACCTTCAACTCCACTACTATAACTCCATGCTGCTGGCTTCTATCTATAAACATATCCAGTGCTTTCCAACTTCCACATTTTTCCCCATACTTTTCCTTCTGTTTCTCCTAGATCTGCAAAATGAAATTATACATAGACTTTAGCTATCAGTTTCTGTTACCAGTTTTTTTTCTGAAGATTTTAATTAACCCACCTGCATATGACCTCCCCATCTATGAAACCTAATATATTGTTGCAAATCTCTTTGCATTTACCATATTCCCACTTGAAATGCAGCAATTTATGACTATATTTTTCTACACTATGGTGAAAATTCATTGAAGAAGAGTATTTGCCACTTTTGTCCTTTTTTCAGAACAGAATGAAATAAGTTGATGAATAAAAAATGATTAGAACAGTCTCTCACACATGGTAAATGCTCAATGAATAAAAGGCACTATTAGCTAGAGAAACTATTGAATTTTCATGAGAAATCCAGCAGCACCATAGTCTTTGACTTAAGTGTCATTATTCCCATTTTAGAAGTGAAGAAGCTGCATCTCAGGCAGGTTAAATGACATTTCCGTATTTTTATATGGCATATAGTGGTAGTACAAGCAAGGTGTTGAACAACATCTTTTTGATCATAAGACTAATGCTTTCTTTAGTATATTTTGCCATCTTTAAACACAGTGGTTCTCATTTATTAAATTCATTACTGGATTCTGAGACTAAAATAAGTATTAATGCGTTGCTAACTTAAATTGTTAATGTCAGGTCAAGTCTGGCTTAGTGCATCTGGTTGTAAATAAAGTTTTATTGAGATACAACCCTATCCATTTGTCTACATACTGTGTATGTTTGTTTGCATTTATGGCAGAGTAGCTGTGACAGAGACCCGCATAGACTAAAATATTTCCCATTTGGTCATTTATAGAAAAAAATTTCTGATCTTTGGTCTATGTCCACAATTCTTAACTCTGATAGACATTTAAAATCACCTACTGTGGAGTCCCGCCTCTTGAGTGCTTATTAAATTGATACGGAATGGGAACCTGTGCATTTGTGTTTTTTTAAAAACCTTGCAGTTGATTCTAATGTGCAGTCAGGCTTAAACATCACTGGCAGGGAAATGCCTTTACAAACTGATTGTGATGACAATTGATGCCACTGGATACAAATTTAGAAAATATGGCCAACTCGCAATTCAGCATGATTTACTCAGTGACTGTGTGAGGCTTACAATGTGTAAGCACTAATTTTCTGGATTTGATAACAAAGCCTTTGAAAAGAGGAGAGATTGGCCTCCTGATAAAGGCTGGGATGATTCTAACACCTACTTCATTTCCCTAAACAAAACTACATTTTGTTTCAGAGGATCAAACAAAGGCAGTTAATTAGAAGATTATTTGTGCCTTTATTAGAAGCCTCACTTGCTGAAAAATACAGAATGCCACTTATATTAAACACAATTGAAACAAGTGGAATACAACTTATATGCACTTGTGTTGTCAATTGTATACTTAATCAGCTTATAATTGTCACCACTGTTGTCATGACTGTCTCATAATTATCCCTGAATAAGTGTACATATACGATCTCCATCCCACATTTAGGTAGGAATGTTTATAAATCATGCCATCACAATTTTTTGGCTGTGTGTGTGTGTGTGAACAACAGAGGAGAACTATCTAAACACTACTAAGATTAAGTCGTGTAGCTTGCGTCCTTCTAATTTTATGGCAATGTGATGGTCTCTGTGAATTATGAAAAGAAAGTCAAAAGAGGGCAAAATCTGTAAAAGGAATGTCTCTAGAGTTTTTATACTCACCTAACTCACTAAAGGTACTTCCACCCAATCCTTCCTACAGGGTTTGTGGAGTTCCTAGGGAGGTAGACTACTAGGAAGAATATTCAGAGTATGGAATAACCAGGGTTCAGAGTTTAATATCTGGTGTCATTAGAATGAGTTATGAAAGCCAGAGAGGAATAATGCTAAAGTTATCACCACTGCTTTTCTAACTCAACTCTATGAGTTAGAAACTAAGCCTGTGCCTATAAGATCCTCACAGAGAGCTGAATTCTGTGTCACTGAAAAGAGAGGCCACAATAATAATGTGGAAAATAATGTTAATAGAAATCATTACTTTGCCTCCAGTGTCTGCCAACCTGTATAGGAGGAACTTCTGTATCTCAGCGGTAATGGAAAGAAAGAATCTACCCCTGGTTGCCTGTCTTGGTAGCTTCCTCCCTTTGGAGGGAGTATTAGAGTTCTAATATTATCATCACACAAATGATTTCTCTGGTTGTTGAGGCTGCCAAAGTACAACTGTCATTGATCTTTATTTCTCTCTTGGGGAGGACTAATATGTTAAAGGCTCAATGTGCCACTTGGCTGGCCTTTCTGCACTTGATAAGCTATGAGGTCAGCTACTATCTTCCATGCAGTCAGCTGGTTAAGTGTGTGCTCTGCAGATCTTGTCTTCTCGCTTGAATTTTAGACTTGGAGAGGCAAGAAGAATGTTTTATTAGGAAGCCTATTCTAAGTTCTCATTCCTGCTATGTTCTTTCATCAAAACAGGCAGAAATGAAGTCTCCTCCACTGATTCAGAATTTGGACAGGAGATACATGTGATTAACAGTTTCAAACCCTCAACAGTAGTTTCTGGCATATTTACCATACTTCATACGATTCAAAGCACAGCCCCTTCATAGTAGCCCTGCAAGGTCACTGAAATTGGTACTTGTTTCAAATCTCTTTTGAAAGTCTCTGACTCTCTCTCCTCCTATTGCACTCATGGTGCTGTAAAAGAATCTACTGCAATTTATTTTTCCATCTGTCCATCCTTCCACCAGATTTGTCCCTTTTGGCAACACACAGGATTGCCCAAAATTTAGGCGTTCCTTCCTTAACAAGCTCCAACAGTCGAATTATCATCCCCAAGAAGTCTTCAATTCCTTAACTAATCATAAAAGTCACAAACCTGATGGTATGGGCACACCTAGATAAAGAGAGTAAAAGAAAGTGGGACTGCCAACTTCGTTCTCTAAATAAAAAGTATTGACCTGGTACCATGTGCTAGGCACTGGAGATACAACAGCAAAACAGCAGTAGTCTCTACTCTCAGAGAATTTACAGTTCCATGGACAAAGTTTACTGGTATATTATCTTGATTAGCCACTGGATACTCTACAAGCCCCACTTTTATGCATTTGTTTCTTAGTTCTAGTGCTGCCCCAAACCTGTACCATGAAAAGAAGGATATATACTCATAATAATACAGCTACAGGGAAGAAATGACAAAGCTATGAAAAGGCATTTGGGCAATCATCACTAGAGGGCCTGTTTCTCATTCCTACTCTTCTCAGTTTTGTTTTAAACAAGAACGTAAAAGGGATTTTGTGAAACTGGATCCTCTTCTTTCCCAAATCACAAAACCAAAAAACTACGCATCATACGTAAAAAAGCAGCTCATTCGTCCCCATGGCACCTCATGATAAAAACAGACTTTTTAATTTAAGGTAGAAATACAGTAGTAGGAATAAACTTTTAAAAGTAAAAATTATGGTTCCATTTAACTGACTTATGGAAGAATTATCAGGGAAAAAAAGATAACGAAAATAAGACCGAGAAAACGGCCAGAATTATTTCAAAACATTACAGAACATTTTTAAAGAGATAGCCCAGAATCATCAAAGACTGTTTAAGATTCAGCAATTAAACAAACACAATTTGTACAACACTCTGAATTATTATTATCTCAGTAACGAGGAACATTTTTCAGAGATTTGTTCTGCACTAATATACTGGAAAACAGATGGTCATAATAATTTTAGGAACATCAAGAGTTAATTTTGACCTCGGCTTGCTTCATACATCACAAATCACAGATCCTTAAAATTGGAGTTTGATTGCAAATTCTGTCTTTTTATGTTCTTTCCTTTAAAAAAAAAAAAAAAAGCTCCAAGATTTCCTTCTTGAAAGAATTCATCACTCTCTTATAGTTTGGAGATACAGAAGGAAAATCGGAAGAATTCTAATCAGTTTGGGTATTAAATAATTGCAATGAATATTGCAGTCTTTGCTAACTTAGTCATTATCACTGGTTTGCTTTTCAAACTAAACCAAAACGCAGGTATCAAATTATATAGTTCATAGTATACTGGTATGTTAACAATATATTAGTGCAGTTTTTGTATTTTGGGTGGTTGTTTCCTGCATCTAACTTTTATCATGGTGTTCTTCTTATAGTTTCTGAAACCGAAGGTCTGAAACCAATAATGTTCCACTTCAAAGAGCATGCAAACGAGAAAGCCCTCCTATTTCTCAGCTGAATGTCCTTGGAAATGTTACTTAACTTTGCCGAAGATTTCCCATCTATAAAATAAGTACAAAAGTACCTACCTAAGGCCGGGCGCGGTGGCTCACGCCTGTAATCCCAGCACTTTGGGAGGCTGAAGTGGGTGGATCATGAGGTCAGGAGATTGAGACCATCCTGGCTAACATGGTGAAACCCTGTCTCTAGTAAAAATACAAAAAATTAGCTGAGCATGGTGGCGGGTGCCTGTAGTCCCAGCTACTCGGGAGGCTGAGGCAGGAGAATGGCGTGAACCCGGGAGGCGGAGCCCAGAGCTTGCAGTGAGCTGAGATCTTGCCACTGCATTCCAGCCTGCGCTACTCCATATCAAACACACACACACACACACACACACACACACACACACACACACACACAAGTACTTACCTAAAAGTTTAACAAGAAATGAAATAATTTTACAATATTTGTTTTCACTTCTCCAAACAACCCACATCAACTTAGTCATAGCAATGATTCTCATATTCACCATTTTCCCAATTACTCTTTTCTGACATGTATATTAATCTTTATATAAAGAAAGATAATTTTGCTAAAAGGTATTTGGATCCTGAAAAAATGCTAGAAACAAAATTATCCATGGTTCTGACACTGAGTTCAGGTTTGGACGTGAGATGTGAGTTTTGGCACCAGGTGTGACAATGGTTAATGGCTGCCAAGAAACTGCTGCTGCACTCTAAAAATATTACCATTTGCCCATGTGAATTATCTCCTCATGTTTGTTGAGAGAACAGTGCTTACCTGAAATGCTGCAGTATCATAAAATCATTCTTCAAAAATACATTCTGGTTGAAGGGGAGATATTTCAGTCAGACAAGATTCTCAGACTGTAAGGTTTAAGTAATTAAGTCAAGTAATCAATGGGTTTTATAGCTCATAATGGATGAATTCATCTTTCACTTAAATAACCTGAGTAGCTAAAAGCTTTTGATAATTTTCTCATTATAAGATTCAGTTGTTTAAAGACAAACTGTTTTCTACAATCGACCAAGCAAATTCTGTAAATCAAGTTTCTGGCACCTTGCTATTACAACCTCATATAAATATCTTCCTTTCTGAAGAAGATTTTGGGTTAGTAGACTATTCATTGTGTGCCTGGACACTCTATCAAGCAAAAAAAAAAAAAATTATACATGATTAAATAGAATATATTATTCTGTCTTATTTGCATAATAAGTCAGATCTACACTGTGGGTCACTGAGTACTAGTTACAGCATCTAAGAAGTTGCACCTTAAACCTAACCCTCAATTTTCAAATAGAAATAATTGTAAAGGGATATAAAGTCTTTACATTGTGAAATTACAGATGGATCTTCAAGAGTATGTAGCCTCTTTTAATATAACCGTTGCAGCTATGTGCTGTCATAGCAAATAATTCTATCAATTAAACCGTGTGGGGTTTGACCCACTACACAATGGCTGATATACCTGCTTTTGAGATTACTAAATATTGTGTTAGGAAATTATAGATAAAAACTTTTCTTGCAACCTAACCTCAAATAACAGCAATAGTATGTCTTTGCTTACCCCACTCTGTTTTCTCCCCATTTGCTGTTTGGATAAGAAGATATTAACTGCCCTATCCTCAATGCAGATGTATACCAAGATAACTAGAACCAAATCAATAGTCACCATTAAATATTTAAATTATTAAAGTATTAAAATGGAAAGTAACAATAATCCAAATTTGATTCCCATTGTGATCACTATAATTAACCATTAAGTGCATAATGATATATGAAAAAAACGCAGCCGGGCACAGTGACTCACACCTGTAATCCCAGCATTCTGGGAGGCCAAGACAGGTGGATCACCTGAGGTCAGGAGCTCGAGATTAGCATGACCAACATGGCAAGACCTCATCTCTACTAAAAATACAAAAATTAGCTGGGCATGGTGGTGCGCATCTGTAATCCCAGCTACTTGGGAGGCTGAGGTAGGAGAATCACTTAAACCCAGGAGGCAGAGGTTGCAGTGAGCTGAGCTCATGCCATTGCACTCCAGCCTGGGCAACAACAGTGAAACTTCATCTCAAATAATAACAATATATGAAAAGAACACCATTCAGGCCCTCTGTGAGAATATTACAATTGAAATTTATATGCAGACATGTGTACACAATGGAAAAATAAATTGAATGTAAAATACATGCACTAATAATGATGCATCTACATAGTAAAGTGGATGCTCCCAAGTTGGAAAGCTAAACTATGCTCTTCCATTATTTCAGATACATCTGAAGACAGGTGATTCAGGTCCTCCAGAAGCCTATTTATATAATAGATCTGGTGGCCTTCTGAGAAATAACTCATCTCAAGAGAAAAGGAAGATGAGGAACACTGAGTTGGTACCTGGACAATAGAACAATGAAGAGGAAGGTCAATCTTGAGTGGAGAAGAGTATTCATCACCCACAGCTGTATCATCCCATCTTTATAAATTTAGATCTGACAGTTAAGTCCATTAGTTAGAATTTTTTTAAAAAAATAAAATCAGTAAAAATAAAAGAGCTGCCTTTACAGAACTTTTTTAAAGCATTGAGGAAATGAGGTAGTTCTATTATGCAACCTAGGCAATAGAATAAAACAAAAGTAAGGGAGTGAAATATCATCTTTCTTGGCATCATGTATTGGAAAATGTGAAATATGTAAGTTAGTGTGAGCAAAGAGCTAGACCAGAGAAAGAAGGAAATGGCATAGCGTATCGAGAAGTCTTTGATGGTCTCAGCAGAAGACACTACAACAGCGGAGGAGAAAAACAAATAAAAACAAGCAAGAGTTCGTGAGCATGTGTCATTCTTATGCCTTTGCGTCCTCACAGCTTAGCTCCCACATATTGGGTGACTGGTGCACCAGGATCTCACAAATCACCACTAAAGAACATACTCATGTAACCAAATACCACCTGTGCCCCAATAAACTACAGAAAAATAACAAAAATGATAAAAAAGTAAATACATAAAATAAAAAATATACTTCATAAAGAGAAAAAAGAGTTCAGGAGCATGTAAGATGCCCCTTGGAGACTTCAATAACTATTTGGATTGAGCTACATTTTTGTAACTTTTTAGTCTGATAGTATAAGTGATACATACAGTATAGAAAAAATAGAAAAGGCACAAATTAAGGCAAATATAATTCATGTGTGACCTCATCAAAATAAGGAAGAAAGAGAGGAAAGTGGAGTTCTTGCAGGTGAGCACAGCAAACAACTATAACCATAACAAAATTATGTTATTACTACTATTGCGATCTCAGCTTACCCCTGAACAAGTCTTGTTAATTTTATAAGATCACGTTAGTATACCATACATGTGAATGTATACCATACATATGGATACATAGGGATGTCTTATGACTCCTTTATTCAATAAGCCATTTTCTCCTAATTCCTACAAGTCAACTTTTCCTGTTACTTGTATATTTGCAAATCTGGGTAATGATATCCCTAGAAATAAGGAATCATCAGGCCAGCAAAATATCTAGACAGCATCAGATGTATTTGCTCTTCTCTTAGTTGAGTGCTAATAACTCTTGGCTTACTTTCTGTTTCCTGGAATTTCTTTAATAAATACTATAGCAGTTTACCTCCTTCAGAAACAACCAACACAGTGATTAATATTGACCTATGGGATACAGTTTCATATCATTAACAGAGTGAAATCAACATCAGTAGCAAAACGATGCATATTTTAAGCACAACTCAGCCCCATTTTGACAGTATTTAGTATACTATTAAAACTGAAGTTTTATCATTTTTTCAGAAAATTGAATGTTCTAGAGTGATACTGCCTCCATTTATTATTGCTTTACCTAATATTCATGTCTACAATGCCATCAGATGGTATCCTAACTGTTGTACCATGACAGTATAATACAACTGAGAAAAGCTTGATGCCATGGTATTAAAGGCAAAATTGATTATAAGACATTACAAAAGAAAGTGTCCTTTATTTAAAAATTTTGAGTACAAATTGATTAGACATTTGAGTTGAACATTCTGTGACAGAGTCAGCTCCAGATCCTTAATCAGTTTCTGAACATTTGAATCTTAACAAATTGCATATTCCCTGACACATGATAGATATTCAAGAAATGCGTATTGAATAAATGACTGAATGAATCCTCCAGTTTTGAGAATGCAATAGAGCTGCAAATATCTACTTTCCCCAACCTCTGTAAGATGAGCCATGAATAATAGAATCAGATTACTGGAAGTTATTAGGTAACTGCTCTGTTGCTAACATTGGTCACATGGGATCTGTCCAGGTGGCCTTCCCGTTCATTCTGTATCTCTCTGTTCAACCTACATATTTAGTCATCATTCTCACCATCTCACTTCTGACTCCTGTTCCCAACGCTCTTCATTCTTACTGTAAGACCTGCGGATTTCCATTTCTTATCCTGATTTTCAAGAGTTTTCATGATCTATGGCCTACTGAAGCTCATTCCCTATTGTTCTCTTTCCCTCATCTTTATCCTGTTTCTGCTGGAAATACTCATGGTTTCCCAATCCATCAACATTCAACCATCATTTCCACCTCTGTGATTTATGCCATCAAGTTCTCCATGCTGCAAATATTCTTTGCTCCCTTCTTCCCTTTCTAATTCCACTCAGTCTTTGATATCTGGACTCAGGCCCTGTTATGGTTTGAATATGTCCCCTCAAAAGCATGTGTTGAAAACTTAGTCCCCAGTGCAACAGTGTTGGAAGATGCTGTCTAATGGGAGGGATCAGGTCATAAAGACTCCACCCTCATGAATAGATTATTGACAATTATCAAAGGGCTTGGTGCTATGAGTTTGATCTCTTGCTCTCTCACTCTCTCTTGCCTTTCTGCCATGAGATGAAGCGAGAAGAAGGCCCTTGCCAGTTGCTGGTACCTTGATATTAGACATTCCAGCCTCCAGAACTGTGACAATTTCTTTATAAATTACCACGTTTTTGGAATTCTCTTATAGCAACACAAAACAAAGACAGAAATCTGGTACCAGAAATGGGACGGTTGCTATCATAAACACCTGAAAATGTGGAAGCAGCTTTGGAACACCACAATGGGTAATTTGGAGAAGCAGGTTATAAAAAGCCTATACTGTCATTGATGGAGCTGTAAGGGCTATTCTGGTGAGGGTTCAGAAGAGATGAGTTGTAGAAACTCTGAAATTTCTTAAAGATTACTTAAGTGATTGGGATCAGAATATTGGTAGAAATACAGATAGTAAGGCCATTCTGATGAGGTCTCAGAAATGAGAAATAAGATATTGGAAACTGGAATAAAAGCCACCCTTGTTATACAGTTGCAAAGAACTTGGAGGAATTGTGTCCACATCCAAGGACTCTGTGAAATGCAGAACTCAACAGTGATGAACTAGAAGAAATATCTAAGCAGCAAAGCATCCAAGATACTGCATGGCTTCTTTGGCTGCTTACAGAAAAATGAGAGAAAATAGAAATGCCTTAAAGATGGAATTTATAACGGAAGCAGAGATGAAAGATTTGGAAAATTTGCAGCCTAGTTATATAAATAATAAAATGATGTGTTTAGGAGAACAAACTATGAGTGTGGTCAAACAAGTTTGCCAACGAGATTAGTATGGATAGAAGAAAGCTAGATTCCATTCATCAAGAAAACAAGAGAATAACCCTGATAACCCTTCAGAGATTTTTGAGGCAAGCCAGAATCTTGAAGGTCAGGCTTCCAGAGAGGTGCCAGCAGAACCTCAGCATTTGCTGCCCCTGCACCTTCTCGTCTCTATTTCCTGCATTCCAGCACAGTGCTTTTCAGCCACCCCAGCCTTGGCTCAATGGGCCTAGATATGGCTTGTGCCACTACTCTAGAAGCAAATCCTTAAACCACGGCAGCATCCACATGGTGCTCACTCTGCAGATGTACTGAATGTACAACCTGTGGGGTCATAGATGCCTCCATCTGGATTTCAAAAGTCACTGACAGCCTGGGGGCCCCAGGCAAAAATTTGTCACAGGGGCAGAGCCACTGCCCAAAGGATGTCACTGACAGTCTGAGGGCCCAGGCAAAGACTTGTCACAGAAGCAGAGCCACTGCAAAGATCTCCTACTTGGGTAATGCTGAGCAAAAACGTGTGGCCAAGCTGCTACAGAAATTCACCACTAATGTAATGCCTAGTAGAGCCATGACAGCAAAGCCTATTTTTCTTGTTGGGTTGTGGACTTACTTGGGATCAGTTATCCCTTTCTTCTTACCTATTTATCACTTTTAGAATGGGAATATCTATCCTATGACTGTCCTGCCATTGTATTTTGGAAGCACACAACTTGTTTTGATTTCACAGGCTCACAGATGAAGAAAATTTGCCTCAGGATGAATCCTGCCTTGAGGCTTCTCCATATCTGACTTATATGAGACTTTGGACTTTTGAGTGGGCACTGAAATGAGTTAAGACTTTGGGGCTATTGGGATGGAATGAACGTATTTTGCATGTGAGAAGAACATACATTTTGGGTGTCAGGGAAATAATGCTATGGCTTGAATTACTCAGAAAAGCATGTCAGAAACATAATCCTCAATGCAACTCTAATGGGAGGATTTAGGTCTTGAGGGGTTCACCCTCATAAATAGATTACTACCAATGATAAAAGGGCTTGAGGCTACAAGTTTGATCTCTTGCTTTCTCATTCTGTTTTGCCTTTCTGCCTTCCACCGTGGGATGACGCACCAAGAAGGCCCTCACCAGATGCCTGTATACCGATATTGGATGTCCCAACCCTCAGAACTGTGAAACTAATCCTTTTTCTTTATACATTACCCAGTCTGTCTTACTCTGTTATAGCAACACAAAATGGACTAGGACAGGTCTTGTGTGAACTCTTTTTGAACTACTGATCTTTTATTGATCTCTTATTCATTCACTCACTATTAACTTACTATGTGCAAGATACAAAGTCACTAGTCAGAGATGCAAATATTAGTATGACATAGGTCTGGGTTTTTAAATTCTTATATTTCAGAAGAAAAGGTCAACATGTAAATAATTACAATGTGAGGAGATAAGCACAAACCTGAGTGTGTACAGACCACTATGGAAATACATTTATAACTCTTATAGTCTTTATCTCATACTTGAGAATGCACTGTACATTTATTGTCTTTATCATTTTTAGATGTTGTGTAAGTATTCAACACATTTCAGTTTTTCAGCTTTTTCTTAAATGTGTACACAGAACTGAACACATTGCGGAATTTCCATTCCTTGATTACAAAACCGAAGGTCAAACCTTATGATTTCAGTGGCCTTTCAGCCTGTGTGTCTCCCAATTGCAGATGTATTCTCACTTCACTCAGCAAACAAATCCATATTTCTAATCCATAGGCCTCCAAAGACTTTAATATTTATGAAAAATGCATCATTTCTGTATCAGTACAAACCAATTAGTAAACAACTTGTTTTTGAAAGGATTATAGCATTATAAAAGCTTACAACCTAAACAGACACAGATTGATATAAAGAGAGAATATACATCTCTATGGACCTTTTCCTGTCTAATCTCACTCCGTGCTTTCTTCCCCTGGGCTTTAACTTTGACTTTCTTTATGTGAAGAAGACTGTCTCAAAGAGTGGACAGAATTGGGACCCCCTTTGGTCCCAGTCTTACTTCTTTCACTAACTTGGCAAAAGTGGCATCCAGAAGCCACATAATCATTCACTATTTCTATTTCTTCCCTTTAGAAGGAGATGAATTGGATAGATCTTGTTGACTTCAGTGAAGATCATGTGTGACTTCTACATGTGATAATAAATATGCAGTGCTTGGTACATAGCTATCATTCAAGTGATAAGTATCATTTTTATGAATACATTGTACATTTTACACTTATGTATTTTTATTCTCTAGTAACTTAGTTTTACTCATTAATCATGCCTTTCTGAATCATCTCTAAGGTCTTAGAGGGCAAGAAAAACAAAAATATGTAAAAATATTTTTATCCTGCAAATGTCTGGGTGCATATTAATAAATACTAAACACGTGCTAAGTTAATGAATAAATATACGAATAAATACAGTGCTTGCTCTGGGTCCCACTTAAATAATGAATTGGTAACACCGAACCTCATGAATCTTATGGGTTAATGGTTCTATAACCATGGATTCTGACTTAATATGAAAATAATAAATTTTATAGAAATCCCTAAGAAAGCCCGGGCGCGGTGGCTCAAGCCTGTAATCCCAGCACTTTGGGAGGCCGAGACGGGCGGATCACGAGGTCAGGAGATCGAGATCATCCTGGCTAACACGGTGAAACCCCGTCTCTAATAAAAAATGCAAAAAACTAGCCGGGCGGGGTGGCGGGTGCCTGTAGTCCCAGCTACTCGGGAGGCTGAGGCAGGAGAATGGCGTCAACCCGGGAGGCGGAGCTTGCAGTGAGCTGAGATCCGGCCACTGCACTCCAGCCTGGGCCACAGAGCGAGACTCCGTCTCAAAAAAAAAAAAAAACAAAAAACAAAAAACAAAGAAAGAAAGAAATCCCTAAGAAAATAATTTGTTTATTATTAAAGCTAAAATGGAAAGAAATAAGCCAAATAATATTAAGAATTTACTCATTTCACAAAGACTGGATGCTTCTTGATGTTGGAATAAAAGACTTTCGCTGATAGAACCCTTTATTAAATATTGTTTCTAAAACTATCAGATTTAGACAAGGTGTTTGAAATTAAGTTTGGTGAGGAAATAAGAGGAAGTACATTAACCTAGTTAAGTCTTTTTCAATTTTATGCTAGAAGAATACAAATTATTTTCAGCAAAATTAATGTTCATAGTACTGGTTCTTTGCTGTAAGTGTCAGCTCAGCTGCCCTCCCAAAGCAGAAAGTCAGTGCAGTGGCTTAGAGGTTTGTATTTCCCATTCAATTATCTCTAACAAAGATATACAAAGACGTATTTGCATGAGTCTAAGATATATTTGCATGAGTGTATATCGCTAAGGAAGATATATAAAGATATATTTGCATGAGTCTAAGACACCAGATCAAGGGAAAGAAACTGAGGGTCATCTGCTTGTGAACAATGGGCTTTATTTCATATATGATTCTAGTGGGCAATAGGCTTTAGAATGGCAGCTAATTTCTCATTCTAGTCCGCAGGGCACACTTGCTATTAAATGAAAACGGTAAACTGGCATATAAAAAGTATTCAGTGAATTATAGGTAATGTCTTATCTAACCTTAGAATCAGACCTATTTAAGCAGGTGTTATTATTCTTATTTTGCAGATAATGGAATGAAGACTCACATACATCTTATAAATCTGGGGTCATATAGACCTAGATTCGAAACATGGCTTTGCCAATTTCTAACTGTATCTTAGGGTAAAGTGTGTCCTCTCTTTACTACACCATCTGTGCATTCTCCCCTCCAACAGCTAACTTCGGTGGAACTCATATTTTGTGGAACTTCCTCATTCATGATCTGATCTTTATTCTTGGACTATACAGGCTGGATGTTGATTAGTACTGAGCTTTCTTCAGGTTTACTGCTTTCGTATCAGATGCATTCAGACGCATAGCCTAGCTCTCGCATTTTTTTTTTTTTTTTTTTTTTTTTTTTAAGACAGAGTCTCGCTCTGTCACCCATGCTGGAGTGCAGTGGCGCGATCTCGGTTCACTGCAAGCTCCGCCTCCCCGGTTCGCAACATTCTCCTGCCTCAGCCTCCCGAGTAGCTGGGACTACAGGCGCCCGCCACCGCGCCCGGCTAATTTTTTTGTATTTTTAGTAGAGACGGGGTTTCACCGTGTTACCCAGGATGGTCTCGATCTGCTGACCTCGTGATCCGCCTGCCTCGGCCTCCCAATGTGCTGGGATTACAGGCGTGAGCCACCGCGCCTGGCCGCCCTCACATTGTTAGTGCCAAGAAGGGACTTTAGAGCTTATTGTTTTGCTTATGCATGGTTTAAACTCGTGAGCCAGGGAAGTACTCTAACTTTTCATAAATGATTTGTCTTTTTGATAAAATTTCACTTGGTAATTCAGAAAACTACAGGACACCTTCAGTAGATCAGAGCCCAACACTACACAAACTTTTTTACAGTCTTTTCAGATCATCAGGCTGAATAATAAATCTGAAGTTTCCTGATGTCTTTTTTGCCTTGAAGTTTAAATTAGATGTGATATCCCTTGGGTACCATTCAAAAGAGTTCTAATGACAGTGTAAAAATATTGAAAGAAGCTAAATGAGATTCTCTTATTTAAATATACATAGCTATATATGTACTACCTTAACTTCATTGAAATGAAAAGGAAAGAGGTAACTTCAATGTTAATATCATTCTCTCACTGCCTGACTTTATATATAAATGCCAATAATTTGAAGGTTTTGCAAGATAGATATTTATAATTACTGCAGATTTCATTAGCTAAAAAGCCAACATTAGAAGGCAAAAATTAGATTTTAATGAACGATTAAAAGGATGTCATGAATTGGTATCTGGAGAATATAATTATGACTTAAAAATCAAGTATATTAAATGAGTCCAGGAAAGGACTAGATAGAATAAAGTTAAAATAACTTCAAAGGCAGGCCTCTCTTGAACCACTCTTCCCAACCCCTGGGGGAAAGTAAAGTAGAAAGAAAAGAAATAAGAAAGAATAATAAATGTGTGGTTTAAAAATGTAATTTGTATTTTAATGCTTTATAGTTAATGGGAAATACTTGAGTTGACAATTTTTACAGTTGTGATTTAACACAGTAAATTAAAGGCTTTGGTAGCAAGTAAATAGATTCACAGTGATGGCTGCTGAAATTCAATGGCCTTCCACAGGTTGTTGTCCAAACTCTGCCTTGTCAGACTTCATGAATCCAGTGCCATCTTCGGAGCAGTTAATGACCAAGATAAATGGAAGGCATGAGTTTTCCAATGCAGCCTGGGAAGAGATCTGCCACTGATGATGATAGAAATAATAAGAAGTAATATTGCTTTTATAGCCAAATGCATAGAGCAGTTTTCCATGCCATGCAATGTGCTAAACATTCTACATACATAAAATGTGTTTACTTGAAGAGATTATTTAGCAGGCAGGTTTAAGAGCCAAAATATAAGAAAAACCTTCCCTCACAGTCTTAGTTTATTTCTAGCAAGTATTGTGTATTGTGTCATAATAGCTTCACATCAGTTCAACCTGCAGGTTCATTTATATTTTTAAAATAATAATTTTAAAAATAAGTAAAAGGAAAAGAATGACCTACCTCTACTTAGTAGTAATCATTAAGTATTAGCATTTTATTGTGGAAGCTAACACTTATAAGAAGTTCTGAAATCACTAGGTCTATCTAAGAGTATTGTGCATGCAATAGATCACAGAGAGCTAGTGTTAGTCTTGCAGGGGAGAAAGAATCATAATTCAGTCTACGTAGCAGTCCAGTAATTCTCAGTTGACACTTGTGGTCATCCATAACCCCTTCCTTTTGGCTAAAATTTACCTTCCTTTCTATGGTCTCATTCTGAAATATCTCTATCTCCTATGATTTTTATTTTATAAGTAAAACAAGGATAATTTTTATAGCTCTTTCTTTGTTTACAATTCTGTTGTAGGGGCAACAATAGGAAACATTTCAAAAATGGACTCTGCTCAATTGCTAGAGCATTTTGGTCCTTCTGAAAACTTCATACTAGTTTGGTCTTACTGTTTTTATGAGAATGCCAATTGTGCATATGTGTGTGTGAGAGAAAGAAAAATGATGATTAAGGAATGGACTCATATAATTATAACAGGGAGACCCAGAGAACACACTCACAGGCACATTTAAGGCCTCAGATACCTTTCTATCTTCTTTTTCTCTCTATTTCTCCACAAATCCTAATTGTAGAATAACAAGGCTATTGCCTGTATTTGCTAAAGTATTGTCTCTCCTGCCACAAAATATTTGCTAATACTGACTCTTTACTACCTCCATCTCTGTCTATTGAAATATATCCTATTTTTTAGAAGTTAGTTGAAATGCCACCATGTTTGTGAAGTCATCCATTATCAAGCTAATCACAATCCCCCCTCTTCTATCAAAAGCCTTAGAAATATCCTATGGAAACCTTTTATATATTGTGATGCTATGTTAGTTATTCATTTTCTCTCTTACTACTTGAAAAATGCTTGAAGACAAGGTCCGTGACTTCTGTCTTTATCCTCATTACTGCTCCTTGTTGAGAATTTGGCATTTTGAACAAATTCAATAAATGCTATTGAATGGTATGTACCTGAAATGAAATTTAGGTCCTATAGAATTTTCTCCTTCAAGATCTCATTTAAAAATAGTTCTTGCAAATAAGAAGAATTCATTACTTGAGTATATATACCTTAGGATTATCTTTTCTTTTTTTTTTCCGACCAACTCACTTCAAAGAATATAAACTCTAGGATTAAATGCAAACACTTTGCAATCAGATTACCTAGGTTCAAATCTCAATTCCACTGCTAAATAACAGCTTGGGTAAGTTACTTAACTTCCCTTTCCCTCAGTTTCTTCATCTGTAAAATGGACTTGATTATACTAATACTGATTATTATTACCAATCTTCTAGGTGCATTGGGATGCTTAAATATAAGCACATGTAATATAAATATATGTAAAGTGCTTTAAAAGTACCTACTAGCAAGGGTATATGTTGTGTAAATAAATAGTAACTGTATTACTCTCTGTTAGATAGATGAGAGATTTCAAACTGACATCCACAGGCTGAACCTATTCTACAATTATGTTGTGTTCAGCCTAACACTGTTGGCATACACAATACTTTTGAATTTGTTGTCAATATTTACAGAGGGATATTTTACATAAAATCCAGATTTTCTAGATTCTCTCAGGAAAAAAAATGGATAAAACAGAGGTCTTTGTTTCTCAACAGAAAAAAAATTAGCTGGAAGCAAGCAAATGATGCCTGCCTCGTTTAGACAGGGCATGTGTTCTCTGGTGTTCTGGGATCCACAGCCGCTTGCTGCCTCCCTAATCCAGAGCCCAAATGCCACATGCTGTTCCTCACATCACAGCTTATCTAACACATTCATCCAAGCTGTCTAGGTGGATGAGTCTTCTACTGAATGTAGAAATTAAATGTAGAAATTTTTTAAAAAATAAATTAAATTAAACAAATAATAATTCATGAGTATATGATAAGCCTCACCTATAACAAAAGCATACCTATCCTGTATGGTAGGTGGACGAGTCTTCTACTGAAAGTTACAAATTATGTTAGTGCTATATTAATTAAAAATATTTTTTCTTTTTTTTTTTTTTTTTTGAGACGGAGTCTTGCTCTGTCACCTGGGCTGGAGTGCAGTGGCCGGATCTCAGCTCACTGTAAGCTCCGCCTCCCAGGTTTACACCATTCTCCTGCCTCAGCCTCCCGTGTAGCTGGGACTACAGGCGCCCGCCACCTCGCCCGACTAGTTTTTTTTATTTTTTTATTTTTTTTTTAGTAGAGACGGGGTTTCACCGTGTTAGCCAGGATGGTCTCGATCTCCTGACCTCGTGATCCGCCCGTCTCAGCCTCCCAAAGTGCTGGGATTACAGGCTTGAGCCACCGCGCCCAGCCAAAAATATTTTTTCAAGATATATTAAATATAGATAAACTGGATACTGCTTAGAAAAAAATGAAAAAATTAAAATATTGCAGAGAAATCTCTTAGAAACATTCTACTGAATGTAGAAGGCTCTAAAATTAAAAAAAAATATTAATTCATGAGTATATGATAAGGCTCACCTATAACAAAAGAATACCTAACTTAATGGTAAAGTCACTATTGCAATGACTATGATCTTGACCACCTCTGTTACTATTAGCCAATGTTTACTGAGTAAACAGTATTTACCAGATGCTATAATAAGCACTTTATATAAATTATTTCTAGTACTTAATGAGAAATTTACAAGCAGGTATTGTCAATTTAGGTATTTTACAAGTGAGGAAACAGAGGTTCAGAGAAATATAGCTACTTGTGCTGAGGTCTGTCCTGCAGACCCCAGCTGTACGATGGTTGAATAACGTACTCAGACACTGATAGTCAATGAAAGAGTGGGCTAGGGGGCCAGGCTGCCGCCCGAAAGAGTTGTAGCACATGTCCTTTGTACAGACATGGATGAAGCTGGAAACCATCATTCTCAGCAAACTATCGCAAGGACAAAATACCAAACACCATATGTTCTCACTCATAGGTGGGAACTGAACCATGAGAACACTTTGACACAGTAAGGGGAACATCACACATCCACACTGGGGTCTGTCCTGGGGTTGGGGGAGGGGAGAGGAATAGCATTAGGAGAAATACCTAATGTAAATGATGAGTTAATGGGTGCAGCACACCAACATGGCACATGTATACATATGTAACAAACCTGCACATTGTGCACATGTACCCTAGAACTTAAAGTATAATAATAATAATAATAATAATAATAAAGAGTTGTGGCAGCCACTGCCCAGAATAGCTGGCCCTGCCGGCATTTATTCAGCACACATTAAATGACAAAGGCTTTGAGTTAACACCACTAGAAGGTAATTAACAAAAGATCAAAGTTTAGTCTTAGGATCACACCAGTAAACAAGCTATTTAGATAAACTCCCTTACATTCCTTTGTACCTACTTTAAGCTATTTACTCAAGGTAAAGATTAGGCTGCCTTCAGCTAGATGTATTACTGAAGCTTATACAACACCCTTGGCTTTCCAAGAAGGTTTGTGACTATTTCTCATAACTATCTTTAAAATGTTTCCCACCACCCTGCCTGAACTCCCACATACTTGCCCAAAGTCAGTGCTGGTGTCAGCAAGAAAACCTAGTACTATCTGGCTCCACACCCAAAGTTTTTCCATCATGTTGGCTGACCTCCTTGTCAACCTTTCTGGCTTCTCTTACACAATGCATATCCACATATAGGAGAAAACTGAAAAGGGGTGATTTTAGCTCCATTTTACATATGAGGAATTGAGTATAGACAGACCCCTAAGAAAGAAAATGACAGAGGTGAGGAAACAAAGTCCTGAAACAAATGCAGACCTTGCTTATCTATTAGAAATATTATGAAAACATAATTCAGAAAAAAAGATATTGCCCTCATCTATACTACAGCCTGCTCTATTCACAGCTTCTGAAGTGAGACAAAGGCCTTGAAAGATATAATTTTCCAGCTATTGATGCTCAGCTCTCTTTTAGAATATATAAAAACTTATTGTTTGAAAGCTTAACAACCCCTTTCTAATGAGGCAGAGAAACAGTGCAGTTCCATTAACATACAAACTGGTAAGTATATTTCAAGCAAGGGAAAACTCACTGTATGTATATAAATAGTGAATTAAGTACCCATTATTTATTCTCATTAAGACACATAACAAACATTTTCATAATTTTCTAAGAATTATTTTGCAGTTGCTTGTTAATTTTTGTTTATATTTTTATTGAGCTCTTTGGAATGCAAAATACTATTGTTTTGCTGAATCATTTATAATACTGCTAGAAATTATACTTTTTGATGTCTTTTGGGGATGGAGGATCCATTTTTGTAAATCCTGATTATCTTTTCTGATTCTCCAGGAAGCAAAAAATTTAATGCAATACTTCAGTTTCAGAATAAATTACTCTGGATGCCCTGAAATTCTGTCTTCTCTCTTTCTTTCTCCAGAAAAAAATAGAAAAGCCATAAATTGCCATAATAATTGTCAGTTCATTTTGATAGCCAGTGATAAATTGTTAGTGCTATATTAATTAAAAATGTTTTAAGAGATATTAAATATAAACTGGATATTGCTTAGAAAGAAAAGAAACAAAAAATTAAAATATTGCAGAGAAATCTCTTAGAAACCAATTCATCTAAGCCCTAGAATTAAATCCAGAGAATGTATAAGCTCTTAAATGTTCACGATCACTCCACTATGGCAGCCACTATGTAAGTTTACCAAAATTATTTAAAAGAAAATGAGCTGTTACCTCAGAAAAGGGGAAAAACTTGTCTCAAAATCCTTTATATTTGTTCAAATTTTTACACTTGCTAGGCTCCAAGCAAGCATTAAGGGCAGAAGGAAGGGAGAAGAATCCTAATAAATAACATATGGGGGAAGAATCTCTTTATCTCAATTTACATTACAATGAGTATTGGCAGCCATAAGCAAAGTGACCAAATGACCAATCTCTGGGCTCTATTGGAATTCACCTGAATCTTATTTAGATTTACCAACCCATTCTGTAGTAATTAAGATGTCACAAAAATAATGCCTTCCTTACTGTAATATGAAATTAGCAATTACTGTAAATAAGGAATAATCAAATTCAACTATTTTAACAGTGAACCGTCACTATGTTGTTTTTAATCTATATATACAAAATAATTCATCATTTATATAGCACCCAATCCCTTGAATATGTCAACACATCAATCTGGCTTTCTGTCTCCTGCAAGTTCTCAATCATCTTTACGTGAGCAAACAGTCACATTGTAAGGCGAGCAAACATCCTAATATATTCATGCTATTATTGTTCCTTGGAAAAGATCCAGAGCCTCAATAAGGCAGTGATTGGAAATGCACAAAGTATTTTAATATCCTAATTATTTTGATTTAACTTCCTCTAATAGTTTAAATTGATACTGAATTTATTTAGAACCCATTAGAGGTGTTTTTTTTTTTTTTAATTTTTTCAACAGATTATAAACATAGGCTGAACTTAATCTCAAGACAAAATTAATTATTCACGCTTCAAATTGCCAATACACTTTTCCAAAAACCTGCCACCCCCTTCTACATTCAGGCTTTTATTTTAATTCCCTTTCCATTTTAGGGAAGTAATTACTGGCAATGTGTATGTCATACTGAAGAGCAGTGAGACCTTCTACCCACTGATCCAAACACAAAACAGACACTCGGAGCTACAGGGAAAGAAGCTGGTGGGCATCATCAACGCAGTATCACCACCACAGGCTACCATTCCCTTGCAGCTGAGCTACCAGGGTGAAAAGGACAGAAAGTCACAAGAACCATCTCTCTTGCATTAATGACAAGAGAACCAATCACTAAATTGTCTCCCACACATACAGAAAACTCAAGGCTGTCTTCAAAGAACACAATGCACTTCTTTGTAAGTTAACACTTGCCTTTTTAGTCATTTTACTGAGCGTAAATGGTCGTTTTCCAGAGGAATGGGTTTTTGACCAAATGGAAACATTACATATTCAAACTTGTTAGTAACGCACTGTGGCAATGCAAGACCTTTTGATTCTTAGGTTCCCAAACCTGAGTAGGGTTGCAGAATAACAGTGACGATTAATGAAAAACCTACCAATGCCATAAATGGTGCTAAGCATGTCACATGTATTAATCCAGTTCAAGTTTCAGAGAGGCTTATAAGTTCTATCTTAATTAATTTTATAAATTAGAAAGATGAAGCAATTTACCCCAAATCCTGGAGATGGTAAATAACAGACAGGTCTGTATATTGCACCCCACCCCCTACTTTTTTTTTTTTTTTTTTTGAGATAGACTCTTGCTCTGGCTCCCGGACTGGAGTGCAGTGGCGCAATCTTGGTTCACTGCAGCCTTCGCTCCTGGGTTCAAGTGATTCTCCTGCCTCAGCCTCTTGAGTAGCTATAACAATAGGCACATACCACCACACCCAGCTAATTTTTGTATTTTTAGAAGACATGGGGTTCCACCATGTTGGCCAGGCTGGTCTGGATCTCCTGACCTCAAGTGATCTGCCAGCCCTAGCCTCCTAAAGTGCTGGGATTACAGGCAGGAGCCACTGCACCCATCCTGGTCTGTTTATCTCTTAACCTAAGGTTCTTCACCACCATGATGCTACCACTCAGCACCAGTGGCATATGTATATTTATTCCTTCAGCACATAAATCAGAACATTGTTGAATAGGGCCTTAGTTTGTGTTTGAGGCTGTGAAAAATACTAAGATGGTTAAGACATGATCCCAATACTCAAGAAACTTCTAATGTAAGAGGATAGATATATTTAACAAATAAACATTTTGATTATAAAGAATGAAAGCAGCAGTTATGATGAAAATTTAATTTTCCTTCAATAAGAGATACCCAAGAATGTATTAAATAAATGGGAATAAAATAGCAAGGATGAATACCTTCTAGGTCAATCAGGTAGAATCTGGAAGACTCGCAGTGCAGCTTAGATCTATCACTAAGTTTGCCTTGGCAAAATCTTTGACTGTCTTTTCCAAGATCCCCCATCTGTGAAGAGGAGGATAGATTATCAGATCAAATACAAAAATAAAATATACCAAAAGTCAATAGAAAATCATACAGAACTATTTAAATGTAAGATGATATTTTCTCCAGTTTCAGACAGACATTTCATCTCTGTCTTCTGATGTCAGGTGACCCACCCGCCTCGGCCTCCCAAAGTGCTGGGATTACACGCCTGAGCCACCGCGCCCGGCTGTCTTTGTCTTTTTCTTCTCTCCAGGCTGATTTTCCTGAGGTGGGAAGGTTTGATTAGTGATGTTACCCAGAACCTTGGGCAGAGGAAATTATGAGATAAAAAACAAATGAGAAGATGGTTCAAGAGGTTTCCCTTTCTTTCATTTTAGTTGAAGGGGCAGATGGAGAGTAGCTCCATAAGTCATCTGTCCCAATAAGGGATGTAATCTATTTCTCCGGTTCCAGGACACAGTATTCCAAACAACCACTGTTCAGTCTTCCTATGTCACACTACCAGCCTGCCAATTAATAATCTCAGTAGATATAATGGCCAAATACATGACAAATTTCTAAACCATAGAGTACTCTGCTCCTTCCCCTTACTCCCTCCAGTGATTTGCCCTTCTTTTTCATACTCATCTACTCAAACTGCAAAGAATCTTTGTTTCATTTCCATACCCTCAATACGGACTTCCTTGGTGAATGCTTGGCAGTTTAATGAAAACCCATGAAATTGACTTCTGGCTTCAATACTTCATAGCTGTATGAGTTTGATCTAGTTACTTAAAAACTTACCAAGGGGTTGGGCACAGTGGCTCATATCTGTAATCCCAGAATTTTGGGAGGCTGATGTAGGAGGATCACTTGAGCCCAGGAGTTCAAGACCAGCCTAGGCAACATTGCAAAACCCCGTCTCTACAAAAAGCAGAAAAATTAGTAGTGGTGTGTGCCTGTCCCAGCTATTCCGGAAGCTCAGGTGGGAGGATGGCTTGAGCCTGGGAGATCGAGGCTGCATGAGCCATGATAGTGCCATCGTACTCCAGCCTGGGCAAAACAGCAAGACCCTGTTTCAAAAAAGAAAACAAACATAGAAACAAACCCCGAAAGTTTACTAAGGTTTAGCCTACTATAGGAATTTAAATAAGCTAATGGATGTAAAACATTCAGCACAGTGCTTGGCACATAATAAGTGAATGAGAAATGTTAACTTGTATTGCAATTCATAATCCCTAAAGTCTTAATAAACTCTCTCTCTTCAGTGTGGAAATTTTACAACATTTTTTTTTTCTGTGCCGCTCATTATTTGGTCATTAACATAAACTTTTTTTGTTTTGGGGAGCCCCTCTTTTAGAATTTTTTTAGGTGTGGCTTTCTAATTCAATTTTGGGGAAAAGAATGCATGAGCTATTTGTTTCTGTGTTTTCCATAGCATCTAGCAGAATGCATTGATATGATGGGCACTCGGTCATATTTGCTGTGTGAAAAAATGAATAAATGGGTGACTCACTTGGCTCCTGGAGTGTGGCCTCTGGATATTTCACTTGTTTGTTCTCTACCCTGACAAGAGTCTGATATTTGCATTATCTCCCAGTCTGTGGACAGCTCCTGCCTTTTTCATATTCTGCTGCATATTCTAGGCAGCCAGCTTTCAGCTCTACACTCCACTGTGGCTTATTAAGAAAGAATAAAACTCACACTGGCAGTGCTGAAGGCAGTTAGACTCCAGGGCACCCAAGCAGAATAGGAGTCTGAATATTTTGTTGATGGACAAGAAAACACATTAAAAATTCAAGAGCAGCTTTGAAGCCAAGTGTGCAAAAACGCACTCACCAGATGGGTACGGTGGCTCATGCCTGTAATCCCAGCACTTTGGGAAGCGAGACGGGTGGATCACTTGAGGTCAGGAGTTCGAGATCAGCCTGGCCCACATGGAAAAACCCAGTCTCTACTAAAAATACAAAAATTAGCTGGGCATGGTGGTGCGTGCCTGTAATCCCAGCTACTCAGGAGGCTGAGGCAGCAGACTCTCTTGAACCCGGGAAGCGTAGATTGCAGTGAGCCGAGATAACGCCATTGCACTCCAGCCTGGGAAACAGAGTGAGACTCCACCTAAAAAAAGAAAGAAAGAAAGAAAGAAAGAAAGAAAGAAAGAAAGAAAGAAAGAACTCACCATTCAAGACATTCTTTCCAGAGAGAACACAGGTGAGTCTTCACTTGAAAACAGACCCCATGTCTACTACCTGAGACAGAAGAGTGACACCGAAAATATCTGGGCCTAAAGTGAAAACAGGAAGGATCAGATTCCTATCAGTCACTCTCTACGTCAGTTTGGGTAAGCAACTTGCCTATGAACCTCAGTTTCCCTTGTGCAAAAGAGAAGGAACCAGATGTCTTCTCACATTCTTTCAAAATGTACAGTTATGTGAATATACAATGTGTCATACATGGAATGAGACATAGCATGGTAAACCAGACCAGCATGAAGGAGTTTGCTTGAAAATAGGAGAAGCATTTTGATGTTCAGTTTAAGAAAATTGAAGCCCCATTTTAGTGGAGCAGGCACATGTAATTTAGCCAACATTTGGCATTATTCAAGATAATCACTTGATTTGGAGTCAGACTATAGACAATAGAGGGAAAGAAGCTAGGTGCCCTGTGATACAACTCAGAACCCCTCCTAGAGCAGTGCTCAATGTAAACAAAAAGCAAGTTATCTTATTTCTTGATTTTTTAAAATGAGTTTGCCTTAAAGTGCATGTTGTTATGAAGGAAAGAGTACACTTTATTTATTTAATTGCATCTTTTAAAAAGTGTGACCCAAGTGAGAGAGACACTATACAATGTGTCCTTACGAGTTCTTGGAGAGAGCAAGTTATGAAAACAGGTGAGGTTTTTTGTTGTTGTTGTTGTTTTTGTTTTTTTTCCCCCATCTTTTCTGTTCCAAGGGAATGTGAATTCAAGGACAGGTGTCTGAATTTAAGGAATTCCTTTTCCTGCAATTCTTAAGATATGCAGATTAGAGACCAAGTGCAGCGGCTCATGCCTGGAATCTTGGCACTTTGGGAGGCAGAGGCAGGCAGATCACTTCGGCCCAGAGTTTGAGACCAGCTTGGGCAATATAGTGAGACTCTGCCTCAGTGGGGAAAAAAAAAAAAGAATGCAAATTAGAGAAAAAACTAAAAATTTCCTACAATCATCCCATGTTCCTCTGACACCTATCATCCCTACACACACACACACACACACACACACACACACACAGACACAGACACACGGAGAGAGACAGAGAGAGTGAGAGGGAGAGAGAGAGAGAGAGAGAGAGATCCAGTATCAGTGTCTCTCCCAGAGGAGACACTATGGGGGAAAGGGGAGGAAAACAGAAGGTGGTGGAAGAAGTTGTATGCCATTTCTAACTATTTTCCAACAACCCACAAATGTTCCAAGTTGCTTGGCAAGCATGCTACACATAAAATTAAATCAGAAGTGCTAATTTGGCACAATTTTTTATTCATAACATCAATTCTCAACATTAATTTTGACTTTTTTTAAGATTTCCAACTGGAAGTGAAAAATTACTTGGCAAAGTAGTATTTGGTGAGAGATAGGATGGCGTTCCTGCTTCTGGCTACAGGTGTTCTTTGGCCTTGCTTGGTAGATGGGAGCTATTTCCTTGCTGGGCCTAGTAGCCAGCTTTTACTCCAACTCTGTGCTATTGACTCTGGAGAGCTAATAAATAGAATTTATTTCTCCACTCATGACTTGGTTTGTAAGCTCATAAATCACAGCAAGCTCTCTGAAATCCATTTGCTCGAGCCTCCTCTTGATAAACATGAGACACCTGCTAGAGGTCAGGGGCTTGGCTCAGAGATCTGGGCTCTATACCTAACTACGCTGTTCGGGTCACTAGTAAGTCATTGCCATTATTAAAATACTGGCCAGTTGGAACATTTGCCATTGGAGGTATAGATGTGTGCATGTCTGTTGTCATAACCAGGAAGGAGGTGAGGGTTGTTTGTGCCTGCAACTGAGTGAGAGGAAGTGAGGTGCAGGGTGGCTGTCTAACATGCCACTGAAAATCACAGTGCTTAAGTTTAGGTAATAAATCTTACTAGCATGTGTCTTAAAGTCGTTTTCACCACCCACAAAATTCAGGCATTTCCATATAATCCTGTGATTTTTGCCACATCTGTGTGCTCATATATTAATGAAAATTTTTATTTACCTTGCTTTATCTTCAAGCCAATATCCATCTTAAATTTTGTCTTAAAAATATAATCCATAAAACTGTAAGATGTATTTTCTGCTCATGTAGTTTATAATGCATAGTAAAATAAACACAGAAGTATTAAAAGTTTTAAAAAATTATCTCTGTAGCATCTGAAAAAGTGTTTTCATTGTCAGTAAATTGTATAACATACCTAAAAGTACTGCTCTATAAGATTCACCATCAGTGATATTAAAGGTCAGTGCACTCGTGCAAAAAAAAAAGCTAATTTCTTGATGAGAATGTTTTTGCCTATTGTACTTTTCAGATGAAACCAAGCACAGCTGGGGTATGTTGCAGAATTCAGGCTTGTAAGGGAACACTAAAAACCTAAAGTCCACTTGGGAAACCACTTCCATCTATATAAGATAACCAGAGTACATTCGTTAATCCAAAAGAAAATGCTTTATGATTGGAAAGATAATATACAACACACAGCAATGCTATCAATTAATGCTTTTAGACTATTGAGAGAACAAAGCTCAGCCAAAGTCCTTTTCCCTTTGAAGAAGAGAGATAAACCTAAATGTAGCAATAATCCTGCAAACAAATCTTGGACCAAAATTAACTGTGAAGAACTTTCTAGTAAACCACACTCTATTTAATACATTTAGTTAATCATAAAATTTATCACTTAAATGATAAAGGTAGAGTTTGGTTTACCATCACAGATTTTTTTCAGAGTTAAAGGTACAGCAGAAAGGATCAAGCTCTAATGCTATACTTGGATGTCAGATGTAAGCATTAAGAACTGTGGCTGTCTGGGTAAGTAGGAGCTCCTGAGCTCTAATGATTTGCCTTGTCAATTGTACAGCGCATGGAGGGAGACCAAAGTCCTGGGCAGGCAAGCAGGCACCTTGATCATGCCCTGTTGGTCCATATGATAACTAGCCTTATATATTAATATAAATGTCAACTTTATCAAAAGCAGAACAGAGAGTAAAATGTAGATAGCTCAGCCCAATTTAGCTTTAATCCTAGGAAAAGTTAGAACTCTTGCTCTAGGATCAGACAGTAAAATGAAGAAATTTTGCTCCTGAAAGACATAGAGGCCACTAGGACATATTACAAATTTTACTACAAATACTTGAATGGGCTTTGGCTGTGTGTGTGTGTGTATATATATAATATATATATATTTTATGCTTTTGTTGCTTATGCTTCTGGGGCCATAACTACAAATTATTTGTCCAGACCAATGCCATGGACATTTTCCCTTATGTTTTCTTCTGGTTTCAGAGTTTCATGTTTTCTGTTTACATCTCTAATCCATTTTTGAGTTGATTTTATATGTGAGATAAGGGTCTAATTTTACTTTTCTGCATGTGGCTATCCATTTCTCCAATACCGTTTATTGAAGAAACTGGTTCTTCCCTTATTGTGCATTCTTAGCACCTTTGTCTAAAATCAGTTGGCTATAAATGCATACATTTATTTCTGGGATCTCTTTTCTTTTCCATTGGTCTAAATTTCTGTTTTAGGCCAATATCATCCTGTTTCTGTTATTACAGCCATTTTGTTAATTGTTTTCTAGCTGTTCTGTAAAGCCTTTGTTCTTTCTTCCTCTCTTGCTGCCTTTGCTTATGGCTAAGTGATTTTTCTCTACTGATATGTTTTGATTCCTTGCTTTTTATTTTCTTGCTCTTGGTTTTTGCTTTGTCATTACCATGAGGCCTGCAAAAAATATCTCATAGTTAGAACAATTTTAAGCTAGTAACGAAGTTGATTGGAAAAAATTCTCTATAATTTTACTCCACCTCCCCCCAAATTTTGAATTTGTGTTGTCAAAATTTATACCTTTTTATATTGCATATCCCTTAACAAATTATTGCAGTTAATACTATTTTTAATATTTTTGTCTTTTAACCTTCATAATAAAGATATAAGTGATTTATATACCACCATTACAGTATTCTTAATTTGACTATGTACTTATTTTTGTCAGTGGGTTTTATACTTTCAGATGTTTCTTCCACTTTATCTCATCTCTTCGTGACTGGTTGCTATAAAGTTTGCAGAAGCATCCAAAATATAAAAATGTATAAGCCTTACAATAATATTCTTTCTTCTGGTCCTTTGGGCTATTCTTATCATCCTGCATTTTTTAACATACATTTTAAAGCCCACAATCAATTGTTACTTTTGTGTTAAGCAGTTTATTTTTTAAGACACCTAAAAATGAGGAAAAATGTCTTTTATATCTAGCATTGGTAATTATCTTCATTTATTTATGTAAATCAAAGTGTCCTTCTGTCGTCACTTCCTTCCACCCGAAGAACTTTTGAAATATTCTCATCATAGAAGTCGGCTGCCAGAAAATTATTTTAGCACTTGCCTGAAAAGTTTTCTTTTAATTTAATTTTCAAAGAACTTTTCTCCTGGGTATAGAATTCTAGATTATCAGATTTTTCCCCACGAGCACTTTAAAATTTTGCTCCATTATCTTCTGGCTTGCATAGTTTATGAGATTTCTTTTAATTTTTTTTTATTCTTGTTGCTCTTCATTTGGTGTGTTCTTTTTCTCTGTCATCATTCTTAGCTTTGCTTCTCGGTATTTGATGTGTCTTTTATCTCTCAAAGCTTTTACAATTTTTTGGTTACAGATTTTTATCTTTTTGATTATAATGTGCTTTTTTGTGGATTTCTGTAATGTGTGTGTCTATTATTTTCATCAAATTTGAGAAAATGTACTCGTTTATTCAAATATTTTTCTGTCACTTCCCTTTTTTTCTGGGACTCAGATTGTATGTATGCATATTAGATCAATTGATACTATTTTATAGGTCACTTAGGCAGTACTCTTCTAGTTAAGTTTTGTTTTTTGTCTTTTTGCTCAGTTTGGATAAATTTATTGCTTCATGTTCAAGTTTGATTATATTTTCTTCTGATGTTTATCATCTTCTATTCATTTTATGCTTAAGTGTTTAAATTTGGGTTTTTTTTAAATTTTTAATTTCTACGTGCTCGTTCCACTGATTATGTATTTTTCCTTCTCTCATGTTAATCTTTTAAAACTTTTTCATACTTATAAAAGCTGTTTCAACATCCTTCTGGACTAGTTCTATTATCTCCATCATTTCTGGTTATGGGTTTTCTTTGTTTGTTGTTGTTTTCTCTCTCGAGACAGAGTCTCACTCCGTTGCCCAGGCTGGAGTGCAGTGGCACGATCTCGGCTTACTGCAGCCTCTGCCTCCCAGGTTCAAGTGATTCCCATGCCTCAGTCTCCCTAGTAGCTGGGACTACAGACACGTGCCACCACGCCTAGCTAATTTTTGTATTTTTAGTAGAGATGAGGTTTCATTGTGTTGGCCAGGCTGGTCTCAAACTCCTGACCTCAGGTGATTCACTCACCTTGGCCTCCCAAAGTTCTGGGATTACAGGCATGAGCTACCATGCCTAGCCACTGGTTGTGTTTTTAATGACTTATCTTTCTGTTGGTTATAAAGTGCATTTACCTGCTTCTTGGCATGTCTGGTAACAGCTCCTTATTGTGAATGTTACATTGTTGAGTGCCTAGATTGTGTTGTCTTCCTTTAAAGAACACCGAGCTTTGTTCTGTCAGGCAGTTAAATTATGTATGATCCTTTTGCCATTTGTTTTTAAGCTTTTCTTAAGTGCATCTAAACTAGAGTAACCATTTCAGGATAGTTCAGCCTCACTCTTGAAGTATCAAATTTCTGGGAAATTTCCTAATTACCGTGACAGATCACTGAGGACGACTCAGGCTGGTTGAAGTTTCAACCTCTCTTTACTTTCTGTGAGCTTTGGATCTTGCTCAGCTTATTATTCTGCGGTTTTTACTTTTTCATCCTTGCAAAGTTTCACCCTTTCAAGAACCTTACGCAGATATTTAGATATCTTTTTCTACATTGCTTTCTGTTTTCCAGTGTTCTAGCTACACTTGTAGATACTTCAGTCTCCTTGAACTTTGATCTCCATTTTTTCCATTTAGCAAGATCTCCGGGCCCTTTTTATTTTTCCCTTTCCTGTACCAATGGTTCGAAAACTGTCCTTAGGTAGAGAGTCAGGAAAATTGTAGTATTAACTTCATTTATTTTTCATCTCTCAGGTATCATATTCTGGCAATTCCTAGTATCTGAAGTCTGAATACTGTTAGTCAATCTATTTTGCCAGGCTTTATAGTTGTTTATGGTGGTTTTTCACGCTCTTTTATGTACAAAAATGGAAGGAAACCCTATACTTTCCATATGTATTTTAAATTTTTATAAAGTATACTACAATTGAGCATTTTCACAAGACACTTTGAATTTTCAACTTTCTGAATCTCATATAAAATACTAAATTTTGTATTTCTGTCATGCCAAATAGCTAATAAATCATAGTCTTTCACTTTTTCATAGAGCAATTCCATTGTAGGAAAGAATAAAGGAGACTTTAAAGTTAATCCTTGTATGTCTGAACAACCTACAAAATATATACAAATTGGGTATACGTTTTGTCACTCTCCCAAATCAGGATCCATATAGAGCTCATTTTATTAGCTCCCAAAAGTTATTGTCATGGGCCAAATTATTGGGAACCTCCAGGTTCCCAAGACTCTTGAATCTTTGAACATTAAAATGGGATGGGAGTGAGGCAAATTATTCACATTGTGTAAACTCAGTGAAAACCTAATATAGCTCAAGTCGCAGATGGGAATTATTCTTGCTGAGTTGTAAATTAGTGACAGAGCAGTTAATGTGCATGAGTGGCTTTTACTAGATCCCTTTACACTCCTTAGAGTAGATAGTGGATGTTGATAATGCATCTAGAGACAATATGGTCTGTAGTCACTAAATCAGCACCCAGGCTGTGTTGACATGTGCTTGAGTAGAATAAAACAGTGCTGGATACTGCCTTGTCTCTGGTCTGTGTGGCCCCTCCAAAGCCAATCTCTAAACAACCCTTGAGTCCCACTGCTCTTCTTGCATTTTTTTTAATCCCCGTTGTCTCTCTTTTTCTTCAACCCTCCTCCATCCAAAATATCTAGGTTCCAAGTTCGAAAGTTTGTCTTCTATTTTATATTCTTTCAAAAATCTCTTATCTATGCTAAGTTATTCTTATTTCCTTGAGTACTCTTTTTGTTTTTATTTCTGCTATGCCATCTTATAATGTGAAGAATGATTTGCTGTCTGGGGGAAAAGGTAAAAGGTAGAAAAAATGTAATGCTTTCAATAAAAAAAATACAGCTGACTCACAATAAGTCTGTGAAAAGATGCTCAACATGACTAATCATTGGGGAAATGCAAATGAAAACTACAGTGAATGATCACTTCACACTTCTCAGGATGACCACTATAAAAACAAAAAACCCCCACAAACTTCCAGTCATGGTGGCTCACATCTGTAATATCAGCACTTTGGAAGGCTGAGGCAAGGAGGATTATCTGAGCTCAGGCATTTGAGACCAGCCTGGGCAACATGGCGAAATCCCATCTCTACAAAAAGTTAGCCTGGCATGGTGATTCACACCTGTGATCCTGTCAACTCAGGAGGCCAAAGCAAGAGGATCACCTGAGCCCAAGAGGTGAAGACTGCAGTCAGCAGTGATTACACTGCAGCACTCCAGGCTAGGTGACAGAGCAAGACCCTGTCTCAACAAACAAACAGCAATAACAACAACAGAAAATAAGAAGGGTTCACAAACATGTGGAGAAATTGTAAGACTTGTGCACTGTTTGTGGGAATACAATGGTTCAGCTACTACGGAAAACCGTATAGAGCTTGCTGAGAAAATTAAAAATAGAATTACCATATTATCTAGCAATGATCTGTTGCACAATGACATGCATATGGCTAACTTAAAAATGGCTAAGATGGTAAATCTTATGTCGTGTACTTCTTACCACAATAAAAACAAATACAGTGGATACATGTAATAAAGGCATTTGATCTTTTTTTTACAAGATAGTGCTGAAGGCAAAGAAGGAAGCTCCTGCCCCTCCTAAAGCCAAAGCTTTGAAGTGAAGGCTTTGAAGGCCAAGAAGGCAGTGCTGAAAGGTGTCCACAGCCATAAGAAAAAGGATCTGCAGGTCACCCATCTTCTGACGGCCCAAGACACTGTGACTCCCAAAGCACCCTAAGTATCTTCAAAAGACTCTGCCCCCAGGAGAAACAAGCTTGACCACTGTGCTATCATCAAGTTTCCACTGCCCACTAAGTCTACCATCAAGAAGATATAAGACAACAACACACTTGTATTCATTGTGGATGTTAAAGCCAACAAGCACCAGATCAAACGGGCTGTGAAGAAGCTCTATGACCCTGATGTGGCCAAGGTCAACACCCTCATCAGGCCTTGTATTAGTCAGGGTTCTCTAGAAGGACAGAACTAATAGGATAGGTGTATATATGAAAGGAAGTTTGTTAAGGAGTATTGACTCACACGATCACAAGGTGATGGTCCCTCAATAGGCCGTCTGCAAGCTGAGGAACAAGGAAGCCTGTCCAAGTCCCAAAACCTCAAAAGTAGGAAGCTGACAGTGCAGCCTTCAGTAGGTGGCTGAAGGCCCAAGAGCCCCTGGAAAATCATTGGTAAAAGTCCAAGAGTCCAAAAGTTGAAGAACTTGGAGTCTGATGTTTAAGGGCAGAAAGCATCCAGCAAGGGAGAAAGATGAAGCCTGGAAGACTCAGCAAGTCAAGTCCTTCCACATTTGTCTGCCTGCTTTATTCTAGCCATGCTGGAAACTGATTAGATAGTGCCCACTTAGGTTGAGGGTAGGTCTGCCTCTCTCAGTCCACTGACTCAAATGTTAATCTCCTTTGGCAACACTCTCACAGACACACCGAAGAACAATACTTTGCATCCTTCGATCCAGTCAAGTTGACACTCAATATTAACCATCACAGGCCTGATGAAGAGAAGAAGGCATATATGTTCAACTGGCTCCTGACGACAGTGCTTTGGATGTTGTCACCAAAATTGGAATCATCTAAACTAAGTCTGGCTGGCTAATTCTAAATATATATAGCTTTTCACCAGAAAAGAAAAGAAGAGAGAAAGAGAGAGAGGGGAAAGAAGGAAGGAAGGAAGGAAGGAAGGAAGGAAGGAAGGAAGGAAGGAACAAGGAAAGCGGGAAGGAAGGCAGTTGAAACAGTAAGCAAAATTGAAGGTTTCTCCTAGAGCTCATGCGGATATTTTAATTCTATTGATGCCAGTGCTAGATTTTCCCATCAATGAATATGTCTTAAATAAAATCTCTTTTTCAGAGTGGGAGGCAGAGGGAATAAAAAGAGGGGTTATAGTAACCATAGTAGGGGCTCTAGAAATGAGGCTACAATTTAGCCACCAAACTAAGGCAGCTAGGTCTGCAGAACCAAAAATGCAAGTTGTACTATTGCAACTACAGTAGCCAGTGCTTTACAAGTTTGAACATTAGATTAAAGTCAACACCTTGACTTGGACTTGGAAACTGACCAAGAGCCAGTGTAAATTAAAAAGCTAATGTCCTGAGCTGGAAGTCACCCAACTGGCTTCAGAAGAAGCTGCACGTTAAATTCAGGCAAAGGAATGCTTCCATGTTCTCCACAAAGTGAGCTGTACCTTGTGAGGTTAATGTTGCTGTGACAAGTCTAAAAGTCGCTGAGTATGGCCACACACACACACACACACACACACACACACGGTTCTATAGTCACATGAGAGGGTTCTGTGGTTTCTGCCCATATGGCATACATTTCTCCCTCATCTCATAAGAGCATCTGATTTTCATGTTGGGGAATCACCAGTCCTAGTTAAAGTGGTTGGGATGGTGCTGACCCACCCTAAGACTGAGCTAGACAGACAACCTAGGTCTTTTCAGAGAATTTCTTCCTGCTAGTCACAGAGATGGATTATCAATTGCACATAATCCAAGCCAGGCTTACTTGTGTTATTTATAACTAGGGTTTAGAGAAAGTCCTTTTCATTTTAGCACCAGTGACTAGTAGGGCGGGTAGGAAAATGGACAGTCCATTTAGGAAGGGAATTACTGAGAAAGACACCCTTCTTCTGCTGCAGTTACTAAGCTAAAAGAACTAAGTTTCTAGAAGCCATTCTAGAGTCACAGAGTGAAATAGAACCAAGGGACAGAGTTACTTTCCAGATGATACTTTGCAAAATCCTGGATGCAGATGTGCTCATAAAAACCCTTTGGGCCTAAGTCGGTTTGAATTGGTATTCTATTATTTACAACAGGAAGAAGTCTGAAAATAACACTGTACCTAGTTAAATAATTCTATAGACATTTTCTCTTCTTACTATATGTCTATATCTGATATTCTCACCTAATTTGTAAGTTCCCTGAGGCCCCTTCGAAGGACTCAATCTCCTTTGTTATTTATCATAACACGTAGCACTATCCCTGGGACATAATAGATTCTCAATAAATAATTGGTGATTAAGTCCTCTTTCCCTCAACCATCCTCTACCATTGGTGATTAAGTCCTCTCTCCCTCAACCATCCTCTACCATTTCAGCATTTGGGACTCCAAGGTTCTAAGTGGAGTATATACTAGTGGGTGTATCCAGTAGTTTGTTTGTTTCCTTTTTCATGAAACTGAGTGTGTGTTTTTAGAAAATGTATGTTTTTGTTTTGTATTAAAACCAACCCTCCGCTCCCAGACACACACATACACAAGAAAAAAAGCAGCCTCTTCAGACATCTCTATATCTCAGTATGCTCATTAGGAGTGTTTAATTATAAGCTGCTGGGGTTTGAATTACCACTCATTAGCTATGTGACTTGAGTAAAGCATGTCACCTCCCTGTGACTTAGTTTCCTTATATGTAAAGTGGATTCATAACAGACTTTACTTCATCACATTATTGTGATGAAGTAATACTCCACATTATTATTGTGACAGTCAAGTGAGTAAATACAGATGAAATATTTAAAACAGTCCACAGAGTAGGTTCTCAACAAATGCCAAATTTACATTGTGGATAAATGTAAGGATGAGTGAAGACTTTTCTTCATAGGGAAAGGAAATCCCTCCAAATGGTAGATGTATAGAACAAACAAGCAAAACACAACAACAAATGAAAACATTCTCATTTTCACTCACAGGTGCCATGTTTATTTTCTCTGATGATTACTTAAAGGAATCGTAGAAGCCATTATTAGTGGAAACTGAATACATTTTTCTCATTGATCAGGTAGCAAAATGGTACTCACAAGGGTTTAGAGAATGTCCTTTTCATTTTGATATGAGTGACTGTCAGGACTGGTAAGAAAATGGACATCTCATTTAGTCCAGATAGTTACACCATGAGCGCCAGCTCCATGGCTGGCAACAGACTAGGGAAGAGTATGTGCCACTCTGAACCTTACTTGGCTCAATCTTGGGCATTGATCATCTATTGCAGTGGAGCTTTGCTGCTGGAACTCATTAAGAAGGAACCACTAAGAAGGAACCAACCTGCCTTTTCCTGAGTTGATCCCATCATCATCACTGTCTCTTTCCATTTGACCCCTAAACATATACTTTCCCTTTTGCTGTCTCCCTACTTGTTTTCAAGGCCAGTGCCTACATTTCAATTTCTCTACTGCTCCCCCATTTGTTTTAACAGGAAGAAACCATTTAAAAATTGGAGAAAGAATGAAAGATTTTTCCAAGAGCGACCATAGAATAGGCAGTAGTGTTCAAACTTAAAAATGGACCACTTATTTTTAAAGGGGAGAAAAAGCTTTCCAAATCTCAGAGAAAATATTTTATATCCTAAAATAAGAATCATTGATTGGTAGGGAAAACTTGGGGACATAAGATTCTTCCAGTTAAAATTATGGCTTTGCTCGTTACTTGAGGTACAGCTTTGGGAGAGTGACGTAGCTTCCCTGAGCCTCAAACTCTTGGTTTGTAAAATGAGGATATAGTAAGGACTGTCTGAGAGGATGGTTGTGGTGATCAAATGTGTTAGCATGTGAAGAGGATATGAGTTGCTAGACAAGCAGCAATTTTCTTTTCCCCTCTTTCCTTACACACGTTCTCCTTAGTAAAATATAGTAATTTACCTAAGAATAAATTTGATTAACTTCAAACTCTGCATTTCATCCTAGAATTCTCCAGAACTTCTAAATGATTTTTTTAAATTTGCACACATTAGGGTTCATTTTTTGTGCAGTAAACTTCAGTGGGTTTGGAAAATTGCATAATGTTATTTATTCACAGTTATAGTGTCACAGAATAGTTCCACTGTCCTATTCAGCTCTTCCTCTGTTTCTTCAGAACCCCTTGCAATCAGTTTTTGATGACAGTGAAATAAACTACTATAAACATTTGTATGCAGGTTTTTGTGAGGACATCAGCTTTCAAATCAAGATTGAAATACCTAACAGTATGATTTTCAGACACATGGCAAGACTGTGTAGAGCTTTGTAAGAAACTGACATTCTTCCAAATTGCTGTCTTATCTAGTGGACCCTCCAAGGAGTATATGATTCCATGGGAGTCTGAGTCTTTGAATGACTTTGGCTGCGTGACAGACAGACTCTAAGGTATATCACAATAGTGTACACCTCTGGTATTCATGTGCTTGTGTAATTTTTTCCCCTTGAGTAATCATTGATCTGTGACTTTCTTCTACTCTCACGAACAGAATATAACCAAATCGGTGGGATATCACTTCCATAATTACTTCATGTTACATACATCTGCATCTTGCTAGCAGCCTTGCTCTAGAGGATCTCCTTTCAGGATTAATGAAGTAAGTGATCATATAATTAAAACTCACATGGGGAGGAATGGGGATCAGCCTACAGGAACTTCAGGTGACCTTTTGGAGCTAAGGACAGCCTCTAGCTGACAGCGAACAAGAAGCAAGGTCCTCGGTTCTACAATTATAGGAAGATAATTCTGCTGACAATCTGAGCTTAGAAGTAGGTTCCTCTCTGGTTGATCCTCTATGTGATAACCTAGCCCTAGTTCAACACTTTGATTGCAGCCTGTTAAGACAACTACACAGAGGAACTAATTATGCCCATATGCCTGGCCCAAGGAAACTGTAAGTGCAATTTTCATTGTCATCTGTCTTAACATCTTAGTGGTTTACTCGTTAATTAATGAGTTAAGTAAAATATTTGACACTTGTTAATTTGATGTTGTATTAGTTAGGATTCTTCAAAGGAACAGAACTGATAAGATGTGTATAAATATGGAGGGAGGTTTATTATAAGGGATTGGCTCCTACAACTATAAAGCCTGGAGAGTTGAAAATCTGCAGTGTTGGCCAGCAGCCAGAGACCCAGGAGAGCCAGAGGTGCAGTTCCTGTCTGAAGGTAGTCTGCTGGATAATTCCCTCTTGCTCAGCTATGCCAGTCCTTTTATTCTAGCCAGGCCTTCAACAGATTGAATGAGGGCTGCCCACATTTTGGAGGAGAACCTACTTACTGAAATTCATGAATTTAAGTGTTAACTTCATTCCAAAACACTCTGCAAGTTGACACATAAAATTAACCGTGACAGATATTTATATGAGACTGAGGATTTTTTCAATAAATTATCTTTTAACAGAAGGGTAAGAAGTGTTAGCAACTGTGTTGAAGTATTGCCATTTCAGAAGACTTCACTGAGATATAAGTAAGAGGACAAGCCCTGTGGAAAATCAGGAAGAGGTACCAGTGAGTGCAGGGGCCTGGAGTAAGAGTGCACTTCTCTAAAAACAGGCAGAAGGCAAGTGTGGCTGGCACAGTGAAAGCACAGGACAGAGGAGCAAGGAAGGAGGTTGGAGCTATAACGGAGTGACAGATCATAGGCCACTGAAAAGATGCAGGATGTGGGGTTGTAACTTAGAGTGAAATGGTGAGCCATTTCATGGTATGAACAGAGAAATAATTGCAATATGTTTTTTTGATATTATTTCAATTCAAATAGGCCTTAATGGCAAAAAGTCAGGTACTATTTCAGGCATGCCCAAGATGCCATTTAAACTGCAGTTCAAAGTATTTACGTGAATTATTGAAGATCACAAAGGTAGCAAGTGAAGGAGACAGATCCGTTTCTCTTTTCCCTATGATATGCTGACATCCCGGTCACTCTCAGCAGGAATCATCAAATTAGTCTAGGCAGGAAAAGACCCAACTCCTCTTTTCTTTTCATTGAGCTCAGGACTAGGATTTGTGTGCAGTGATGAAAGCCACTTCTGCCTCCTACTAATGCTCTTTGGCTTAAAAATGTCAGCTTGTTCATTTTCCCAGATTTCAATCTACTCAGTGATATAACGAAACATGCTTTTTCCCCCTTTCCTCCAGTCAAGAGGATAAGAAATATTTCCCTGGATGATGCTGTTACAATATTCAACAGCAGCTCTCCGGAGAGAAAGGATAATTCAAAATCTTAAATAAGATATTCAATTTGAGATTAGTTAAGTGGTTATTTGGCTGAAAGGGATTTGACAAACAAGAAGCCCTTGTTATCTGTCTTCAGGTAAAGGAAATATTCAGTTGGATTTAATTAGCAGTGGGATTTTTAAAAATGAGGATTCTAAGATCAAGTGCAAAATACGGGTCTGTGAGTCCCAAGTATATTTTCTCAGAGATCATAGTTAATATACAGACTGTAGTCATGCATTTTATTAACAGTTATGGTCTCGATCAATTCATTTTAAAATCACACAGCTTTCAAGTCTGGTAATTTTAGGCTTGGAAGAACATATATCATGAATAAATGTTGGCACTGAGTTTCTTTAGAATTCCCCAGTAAGCATATTCGGCCCTGCCATGGCAGAAATACTTGCCGGTTAAAGTAAGCCCTTGTCTTTGGATTGTTTTTGTAAGGATTTCTTCATGGGGCCTGGTGGCTCAAAAACAAGGATACCATTGACCAAAATCTCAATGATGATGAAAAAAATATACAAGTTCTAGCAGTGGGAGACAGTGAGTAGCTAGTTTTGCACTGTGAATTTTTCTCATGTACTAAGTGTGGGAAGACCTAGGCTACTTCCTCATTTGTCCTTTTGTCCCCCACTATTCTTATCCCTGGTGTGGAAGAAGGCTTTAAGCATGACATATCAAAATTCTACTCTGAAAGACTGTGGGTATTAGAAAGTAAGAGGCTTGCTTGTTTTTGCAATACTTCATCCATGAAGAATGTGAGCATTTAATGCAAAAGATGCGTAATGGAAAAATGTAGCAGCTGTGAGGTAAAGTCATCCCCAAGGAAAAAGTGATAGAAAGGAAGAGAGAGACAAAAGAAGGGAAATGTGAACTCTGGATTGCTATGTGAACCCCAGGTGTCCTTGTAACATTGATGGGAGAGGCAAGAGGATAAGACAAAAAAAAAAAAAAAAGATTTTCTCTGGCTTCTGAAAATTATGGGGTTTATGGAAAGCTTTCTGAGATGCTATCATGCTTTTCCACATTTGTAGGACATAAGTGTATGTTAACATGTTTATTTTTTGTTGTTGTTGCTTTTTGAGATGGAGTCTCACTCTGTTGCCCGAGCTGGAGTGCAATGGCATGATCTCAGTTCACTGCAACCTCTGCCTCCTGGGTTCAAGCGATTCTCCTGCCTCAGCCTCTCGAGTAGCTGGGATTACAGGTTCCCACCACCATGCCTGGCTAATTTTTGTATTTTTAGTAGAGATGAGGTTTCACCATGTTGGCCAGGCTGGTCTCAAACCTCTGACCTCAGGTGATCCACCTGCCTTGGCCTCCCAAAGTGCTGGGATTGCCTGTGCCAGGCCCATATTTTTTTAAGTTCAAAAGAATGCCTTACATATAATATAAGGCTTAGAAGATGAATATATGCATGCATTTATCTTTCAATTATTCCAGGATGTACTGTAGCCAGCTCATAAAGGTTTGTGAGAACTGATGGCTGAGTTTTTCTGGAACTTGTGAGGCAGTTATTAACTACAGGTAGCTTGAAATTGGCCACGGTAGAAATATTTACACACTGGAATCCAGCAAATGGGACACATCAGGGTTTCCACCCACTCACCCACATGGAGAGCCAGCTGTTAAAACCTTTCTCAGCACACTACTGAGGTTTTCCTCTCACTGTTCAACTCCATGCCATGTGCTTTTCTTCACTCCCCATCCTGCTTATAACCTTCCCCTAGATATCACAGACAGCACAATCTCTGAACACACTTATCCCCACCCAGTCCAGCTCCTTCCTGACCTCTCACAGCATTTGGCACTGCAAACTGACCTCATCTTCCCTTTCCTCCTGCTATCGTGTCGCGTGCAATTCTGAACTATTTTCTTGATTCCTTTCAAAAGTTCTGTTTTTTCCTCCCTCTTGTAAATGTATCCATTTTTCAAGAGGCTAAACCAAAACATCTTCACTCCTTCCCCTTTGGCCAAGCCACTCCTTGCCTAGTTTATATTATTGCTTATTTATATTATTGCTTATCCCCTATTTTTCATGGTTCAGTTCCAGGTTAATATTTCAACAGCCTGCTAGGTGTTTGCATATGGGAGGCCCACTGATAGTACAAAGTCAGTCTTTCCAGAAGCAAACACATTATCTCTCTGTGTCTCCTCAACATGTCCTCTAACTTCTTTATTCTTGCCAATGACGTCATCACCTGACCAGTCCCATCTACCCTATCTGATGACGACAGATAATTTAAAAATAAGAAAATTTTGAATAGTTCTTAACATCTAATTTACTGAAAGTCTTGCTAAAAACAACCCTCATAATTTATCCTCATATATGTTGCTTCTGACATTCCTCTTGTTCAACACATTGCCTTAGCAGAGCCCTGCTTGTTTGGCCTCTTCACCATTGCACCAGACTTTTGATTTGTTTTCCTGCCACAAATATCTGTTGGAATGGAAGGCATCAGAGGTAAGATAAAAATCTCTAAGACATTCCAATGATAAACCATCTATATTAGTCTTATTAATAATTCATGTCCCTAAATTCTTTGCTATCTCCCCCGTAAGAGTTGGAGCCCAATTCCTTCCTCTGACTCCTGCCCCTGTCCATGTTTGAGAGTGGGCGGGACTTAGCGATCCACTTTTTTTTTTTTTTTTTTTCCCCTTGAGACCGAGTCGTAGTCTCACTCTGTTGCCCAGGCTGGAGTGCAGTGGGCGATCTCGGCTCACTGCAACCTCCGCCTCCTGGGTTCAAGCGATTCTTCTGCCTCAGCCCCCCGAGTAGCTGGACTACAGGTGCACACCATCACGCCTGGCTAATTTTTTGTATTTTTAGTAGAGACAGGGTTTCGCTGTGATAGCCAGGATGGTCTCAATCTCCTGACCTTATGATCTGCCCACCTTGGCCTCCCAAACTGCTGGGACTACAGGCGTGAGCCACCACTCCCAGTCAGTGGCCCATTTCTAATAATAGAGCAGAAGTGACAGCGTACAACTTCAGGGACTAGGTCATTAAAAGCACGAGGCTTCCTCCTCATTCACTTTCTCTTGGAATGCTCCAGGGGAAGCTATGTCATGAAATGTCATGAAGACAATTAGGCAGCCTGTAGAAAAGCCCATGTGGGGAGGAACTAAATGTTCCAGTAAAAGTCATGAGATTGCGCTATCTTGGGGGATGCTGCAGCCCACTCAAGTCCGCGTATGATTGTAGTACTAGCCGACAGTTTGACCACAGCCTCATAAACTCTGAGTCAGAATCACCTAGTTTACTCACTCCTGGATTTCTACCTCTTTGAAACTGCAGAAATAACAATGTTGTTTTAAGCTGCAAAACTCTGGGGCAATATCTTATGCAGTGATAGATAACTAATACACCATCCATCTTACAATCTGCTCCAAAGTAAACTTTAAAAGCGGAGTTCTGAGTATACCACTTCACTGCTAAAAACTAGTTCTAAAGGCTTTGGAATTGAATTTTCTTCTCAATAAAGACCTATCTTTTTAGTCTCTTCAGGCCTTCCATGATCTATCACCAACCCATCTCTTCAGCTTTATATCCCAGAATACTCTCTATTGCCATTGCTGTTTCAGCCAATATGAAAGATGATCTATTCTCTGTTTAATATGCTCTTTCCTATCTTAATCCTGTTCCTAAAAGAAATGTAGTCAACTTTTTCATGATGATCACAGAGGCTTTTATCTTCATCATTATTTAAAACCTTTTTCCTTAAGGAAATACAGACATGAATGCTTCTCTTAAGTACAGCAGAAGGATAGAGACTTAGAATGAAAGATGAAGATAAGAATATATTTTGGGTCAACGGGGCACAGTGGCTCACACCTATAATCACAGCACTTTGGGAGGCCGAGGCAGGTGGATCACTTGAGGTCCGGAGTTTGGGACCAGGCTGGTCAACATGGCGAAACGCCGTCTCTACTGAAAATATAAAAAATTAGCTGGGCGTGGTGATGCATACCTGTAATCCCAGCTACTCAGGAGGCTGAGGCAGGAGAATCGCTTGAACCCAGGAGGTGGACAATGCTGTGAGCCGAGATCACGTGCCACTGCTCTCCAGCCTTTGCAGTAGAGTGAGACTCCATCTCAGAAAAAAAGAATATGTTTTGGGTCATCTGGTATTTCTGCAGATGAGTACACTGGAATAACTGTTTTGGTTGGTCAGGAGTGCGACTCTGTCCTCTTTTCTGCTTTCTCTATTGACTTTGGGCCCACTTCTTCCAGAGCTGCTATTTCTGAACTGTGTCAGGGTGTCCACCACTCTGGCTCTGCTTGACCAGGATGTATATGGAACCTCCCTGATATTAAAAAAAATGTTCTCTATGGCATTCATCACCTGGCTAGAGAAATTTATCTCTAATCCTTTTCTTTATTCTCCTTTATCTGTTTATCTCTTTTATCTGTTATATGTGTAAGTGCTGTTCTTCATGCTTTTACTTTGAGGAAAGTGTACTTATGCACAAACAGTTAACATTTTGAATTTTACTAAAAAAAACACACACACACACACACAAAAAAAACAACTCTATCTCAGTCCTTAGGCACTAGTAGCTGCTGTGGCAAAGGCAGAATTTTGATTTCTCCTGCCTGGTGCTTTTGGGTTTACAATGGGGGCATCTCAAGTCCTGTTACACTCTGTCCATTTAATCTTAATTTAGTCATGTGAATAAATTGAGGCCTGTTCTTGCTAGACTCTCCCATGGGAACAGAATAGTTAGGCCTGAGTCAGCCATCTGATATGCCTTTAAAGTAGGCAGTGACTTATAAATGCTTCCATCCTCCTGAGGTGCCAAACACCATTTGATTTTTTTAAATCTGGAAGATAAAATAGTTATATTTTCTTCTTCAAGACTGTCACATAATTGTGTGACATTTCTTAGAAAATGACAATCTACCAGCTTTCCTATATGAAAAAAAGTCTATAGTCTGGGGTACCGATGACGTGCGCTGGGTAATTTTGTGTGCCTACTTGACGGGGCAATAGTGCCCAGTTGTTTGGTCGAACACAGTCTAGATGTTGCCATGACAGCATATTTTTTTTTGTTTTTTTTTTGTTTTTTTTTAGATCTGAATATCATTTAAATCAGTAGACTTTGAGTAAAGCAGATTACCCTCCATACTGTGGGTAAGCCTCACCCAGTTAAACACCTTAAGAGAAAAGACTGTGCTCCCAGGAGGAAGAATGAATTGTCTTAGGAATCAAGACTGCAACATCAACTCTTGTTGGGATTTGTAGCCTGCCAGCCTGTCCTGTGGATTCCAGTCTAAGGCCCCATTATCATGTGAGCCAATTATTTAAAATAAATCTCTCTCTATATGTATATATCCTATTGGTCCTATTTCTCTGAAGAACCCGAACTAATACATGACAATACTGCATTTATGCCATGTTTATCATCTATTAACTTAAACAACCAGGTATAAACATTTGTACTGTTGTACTGCTACTAGTATTGCTTACTACTGCAACGGCTCCTAACCAGCATTCATTGAGTGCTTAGTACATACCAGACCCTTCACTAAATATTTTCTGCAGATTATATTTTTTAAACCACACATGAACCATTTGAAATTGCTGTATATTACATTTTATATAATTGGGTTGAAGGAGAAAAAGAAGAATTTTTTTAAAAAAAGAGAGAAGAGGAAGGGCCAGGAAAGAAAAGAAAGAAAAGAAAACCTTGTTGGCCTACAATAATCAGCAAGAGGAAGATCTAGGACATTAATTCAGATCCAACTCCAAAAGGCATATTGGTACCAGTCCCCTGACCTTCGGTGCAGGACAATCCATTAGTAACTTGCGAATTGAGGCTCTGCCATTAGAGACCCCGTGCACATTGATAAAAGCCTTACTAGAGCAATTTCTAAGTAGCTGGCCATGGTGAGAAATGAGTTAATCCTGAACTGAACAAATAAGAATGGCTAGTTATTACCAAAAGGCAGTCTAGGAATCACATCTCCAGAATGGCCTGCTTCTTTAGAATAATTGAAATGTAGAAGAGTCGCACTCCATTTAGTTTATTTATGTGGCATCATTGGGCCGTTAAGAGTTTTACAAAAATAAGGCTTTTTTTTTTTTCATTTAAAAATAACTGAAGCATTTCACTTTAAATGCCAAAAGCAATTTAATAATTGTCAATGGATCTTTAGAAAATATACTATACTCATGGCCCCTCCCCCACCAAGAAAAAAAGACTCAACACAATTCAAATGATCTTTCTGAAGTAGAACCACCATTATGACTATATACCTTTTGTTCATAGAGACACCTTCTAGGACTGCTTACATATTTAAGACTTTTTAATTCCTTCATTAAAGTGCCTTTGATGTCTGGGATTTTATATATTTCTCTGCCTCTTATAACTTTTATTTTTTTGAGAACCAGTTTTACTCTGTCATCCAGGCTAGAGTGCAATGTCGCGATCTAGGCTTACTGCAAGCTCTGTCTTCCAGCTTCAAGAGATTCTTGCTTTAAGAATCCTGCCTTAGCCTCCCAAGTACCTGAAACTACATGCACATGCCACCACACCTGGCTAATTTTTGTATTTTTAGTAGAGACAAGGTTTTGCTATGTTGGCCAGGCTGGTCTCGAACTCCTGACCTCAAGTGATCCACCTGCCTTGGCCTCCCAAAGTGCTGGGATTACAGGCATCAGCCACTACTCCCAGGCCTCTTACAACATTTTGATTACCTTATGCCATCTGCTGGTACCTCTCACCAATGTTATCAGCAGTCCTTATTGCTTCTGTGCAATGTATTTCAATCCAAAACCATTATGTTTACCAACATCTTCTTTTCAAAGAGAATTGTTATACTTCCGACTCCAAATCTCACATTTAACTCCTCTTTATTTCTGGTTTCTCGTGTTTAACATATTACCAAATTTTCCTGATGTCACTTTCTCCAATTATTCTTTTTTCAAAGTTTTATTTTGTTTTTGACATGTAATTGTACACAATAATTAATTCTTACGTGACATATTCATACATACAATTTTCAGACAAGATTTATTAAAGTGTAAGCATTCCCCTCTCTTCCCTTCATCTAGTTGTTTAAAAGGAACCTTTTGGAATGAAGAATCAGGTGAATGGGTAGAGACTAGACCAGAGATTAGATTTAAGCAGCAATCTAAACTGATTTACACAATAAAGAACCCAGGGAGGTGAGTGCAGGCCTAAGTGGAAGATAAAGAAAAAGCTGGAGGAGTGCAGGTTTGACTGAGAGACTCCCAAGCAGTTGTGAGGGGAAAATTGGGAGGTGTAAAAAAAGGTGCTTTTCAGAATTGTTGCTGGAGTTATGAGTCATGTCCCTAGCAATATTCCTTGAAAGATGCAAGTGAGGGTTAGAGATTTTTTTATTATTATTACTAGTTGATGACTAGATTGCTACTTTTAAAGTTATACGCTTCAGAGACTGTCGTGTGATTCAGTATTCAGATTGTGTTTGTTGGATGAGTGAACGAATAGACTAATAAACAAATGCTTTCTTTTTCTTTTTCTCTTCCTTTTCATTGATGTATTTATTTTTGAGACAGGGTCTCACTTTGTCACCCAGGCTGGAGTGCAGTGGAGCAATCACAGGTCACTACAGCCTCAGCCTCCCCTGGCTCAGGTGATCCTCCCACCTCAGCCTTCTGAATAGCTCAGACTACAGGCGTGCACCATCACACCTGGCTAACTTTTTCCCAAGACAGGGTTTCGCCAGGTTGCCCAGGCTGGTCTCGAACTCCTGGGCTCAAGCAATCCGCCTTCCTCAGCCTCCCAAAGGGCTAGGATTACAGGCATGAGCCATCGTGCCTGGCCTCAAATGCTTTATTTTTCATGGGTTAAGAGAGACATCTCATGGCTTCAAAACATGGATTTTGTGGAAGTTATTTTTCCCACAGTTCTTGAATTTTTTTCTACTCATTCTAAGAATCTTGGCTGCGTTCTGCATAGATGGGGATAGAGGAAGGTGCCATGGAGAAAAGAACCAAGATTAGCAATGTGGGTTAGGAAAGAAGATGCAGGAATCTTTGCTTTGCTGTTAACGTATGTGTTCATGAAGAAATTGTTGAAACTTGATCATATGAGGTGTTGGTCAAGTCGATGGTCTAGCATGATGTATAGCACATAATCAGCACCCAAAAATACCTAGAGAATTACTTCTAATTTCCCTTTGGGCTCTAGAATTCTGTGCATCTATGATTCTACCGAAGCAGTGCTGACTTGATTCTTAATATAGATAATCCCTGAGCTCTGAAAATTTGAACTCACGCTGAATTACTTTCTGCCTCTGCTTCCCAGGAGTGGATGGCAGTCCCATTTGTAATGCCTCTGAAATTATGCAGAGTGGGCTATTGTAATATGCTTAATAAACTATCCTGGCATCACTTTTGTTTTGTTCCTAGAAACTGCCTACCACACATTCTACCAAAAAGAGCACATTTGCATATACACAAAGTACACAAACCTGCTGGGTTCACCAAAAAGTTTCGTCTGCAAAAGAGTTCAAGGCAAGTTGGTTACATGTTCACTCACTTTATTTATTGTCCCCTAAAACTATGCAAAGCTAGGACCAAGTCAATATTGATAACAAAGAAGAAAAGATAATGTGGAGAATGTGGAGGGAAAGAAAGTATAGACAAAAGTTCATTTGAACCTGATAACAAATGGGCGGTTGCTTTTATTTAGGTGGCCCTTCTTCATGCCAGTTTTGAGGGACTGTCAAGGAAGCTCTGAAACTACTAGATAATCAATCCCCAGAGAATTTGGAGGAACTGGAATCCACTGTGTCCCAGAACCAGTGCCACCAAGGATTAAAGCATGTTAGGAGTCACCAGTTCAATCTGGGAGGTTAGGATGCTTTTAGATGTGGGTCTGGTATGCCTGAGATTAGCTCTGAACACATATTTTTGGTGAATCTCAGCTATTACTTTGTCTTCACTGCATGGCTTAGACATGCAGACCTGACACCTGGCCTTCACCTCAGTTTTTTGCTGAGACTCCAGATACCTGACAATGACCCCTTGAACCCAGATGCCCTGATTTGTCTCTGCCACCTTCTGTCCTACAGAGTTAGCCTTTGCCTACCTCCCATCCCAGGTCTCTTATTCGTAACAGACTGATATTGATTATTGTGGATACCCAGGGACCACCTGGCTTACAACCACCAGCTAGATTGCTGACATAATCACTGATTGGAATCTTGAGGTGTTTCGCCTATGGGCTTGGGCGCAGCACAGCCCATGTTTTGTATGCCTCTTCAGACGCTACATTAAATTCAAGAAGGTGTCTCTCTGATGGGTCAGTCCTGCCCCACCAGTCCTCTCCTGTCTTGCTTTCTTATTCCTTCCCACTTGAGTTTCAAAATGCCTCATGACTCACCAGGACATCCCAAACCAGTTCTTTGCTATTTGCAATAATACTGTGGGCTCTCATCAGTTAACAAAAACAAAAACAAACATATATATATATATATATATATGAACAAAACCAACCAAACCAAAAAAAAAAAAGCTTAGTAAAATGTTTTCAAATATAATAGAGCCACAAGGCTTCATTCTGTATTAAAGAAATTTTCCAGTCATGGACCAAAGTGGAGAAGGAAGTTCTTGCCCTACAATGAGGTCACTGAAGAGAAACTTCATGCATGAGCATGGGAATTACGTAGCGGATCCCATCTCTAATAGGCTAAGCCATATCTATATATATGGCTTATATGTAGCACTCTGGGTGCTGTATGAGCTGCTGGGTTTCGGATGACTTAGTGTTGGTATTTGGAAAATACTTACTCTATATCCACTTGTTTACTGAAGTGAGTAGCAAATATCAGTTCTTTAGTTCAAGAGAGCTTAGATGGCCCACTTCCCCTGTGTACCATATCAACTAAGGTCGAAAGGAAAAAGTCTCTATTTGTGTAATTCAAAGTAGGGCTGAGGCAGAATCTGGTATATGCATTTAGACAAATAGCTCTTTTCCTCATGTAAACTCTTTCCAACAACCACATTTGGAGCACAGAACTGCATGAGCATGCAGTTTTGTTGTTTTGAATCACCTCTTATTTGCAGTTTACCTGTAGGAAGACTGGAGGAGTGTATGGGTAGAGTGAAAGGATTGGGAATCATGGGTTGAAATTCTGACTTTCCTACTTTACTGGCCATGTGATCTTGGACAAGTGAATTGAACTTTCCAGACTGATGCTTCCACATTATAAAATAACATACCTACCTTAAAGTGTTTGCAGGTTTTAAATCATGTATTCCTTTATTACTTACAACATAGTGAATGTACCACAAATCACCAACTTTAACTCTTCTCCTTTCCTATAGCCCATTGCCCTCTACTATGAATCAAACTATTCATTCTTCTGTCTGTCTCAACACTGTTTAGACTATATTTGTGTAAATTCAAGAGGCTAAAAAGAAGATATATTTATAGTACCTTTGGAAATAACATCTAGAATGATGCACTAAACAAAGTAACTTTCTGATTTGCCTGCCATATTAAAACAAACCGAATCTGCCCTCCTAGATATCCTAGCAGCAATGTCAGACTATTTCTATAGAAAAATCCCATCTCAGGTTAATTATTTCTCATGTGCTTGCCAGTGTAGTACTTTAACCAGAGAGAGATTTTATCAACTTACATCTACCCTCCCTCTCCAGATGCCCAGATTTGCTTCCATAAATCCCTAGGGACATCTATTAAATCCCAACCAGGAGAAAAGTTCCGCAGAGCAAGAAGGAAGAATTGAATCTTTTCTGGGCATTCTTCCAGACAGAAACTTGGCCATGCATGTCACTAAGGACGACTGTGTCTGCCTTGCTTTTGTGCCATCTGAAATGCAGCACACTGAAGAATTCAGAAAACAGTCTATGTTGTATTGAGCAGTTTTCTGAGTTAATCGAGCACGTATGTGGGCTTTGATATGGAACAGATCCAGTGGGGTTTCTAAGTTTCCCAAGCTTCAGGCCCACCTAGTTTTCAAGTCTTCTTGACCCACTCTTTGAATTAGCCCAATCCTTCAATTATTATATACCCTAAAGATGAGATTGACATATTATTCATCTTTTAGGAAAAAATACAGCACTGAAGAAAAGTGAGCATTTTGGTGTCACACAGACCTGCTACTCCATGATCATGATGAACAACTGAATCATTTCAGTTCTCCAAACTCCACTTTCACCAATGTAAAAGAAGAAAACCATTCCTTCTTCGACAGTTTGTGTGGATTAAATGAGATAATGGGTACACAGATGACACATTATGTTCAAAATGGTAGCTGCTTTACCTTTACTATTTTTGCATCAATACATTTTTCTCTTTTTTTTTTTTTTTTTTTTTTGAGACGGAGTCTCGCTCTGTCACCCAGGCTGGAGTACAGTGGCGCGATCTCCGCTCACTGCAAGCTCCGCCTCCCGGGTTCGTGCCATTCTCCTGCCTCAGCCTCCCGAGTAGCTGGGACTACAGGCGCCGCCACCTCGCCCGGCTAATTTTTTTGTATTTTAAGTAGAGACGGGGTTTCACCGTATTAGCCAGGATGGTCTCGATCTCCTGACCTCGTGATCCGCCCGTCTCAGCCTCCCAAAGTGCTGGGATTACAGGCTTGAGCCACCGCGCCCGGCTTTTTTTTTTTTTTTTTTTTTTTTTTGAGACAGAGTCTTACTCTGTCACCCAGGCTTGCTCACTGCAAGCTCCGCCTCCCGGGTTCACACCATTCTCCTGCCTCAGCCTCCCAAGTAGCTGGGACTACAGGCACCCACTACTACACCTGGCTATTTTTTTTTGTATTTTTAGTAGAGACGGGGTTTCACCGTGTTCGCCAGGATGATCTCGATCTCCTCACCTTGTGATCTGCCCGCCTCGGCCTCCCAAACTGCTGGGATTACAGGCATGAGCCACCGCGCCTGGCCTCACATCAATATAGTTTTCATTCACAACTTCCTCATTCTACACTTTTGCTTCATCACATCTTTCATTGTTAGGTAACTTTGAACTGTGTGCTTGGGAATTAAAATCTTGGTAGCTTTTGCCCCTTTGCACTTAGTAGTCACATGTGCTCACACCAGTGTTTGGCCCTGGACTTTTCACTGCGACTTTGGTTCACTCACAACCTCACTATCAGCATTGCTTCTGTGCCCTAGCCTTGGCCAAAGAGAACCTTCTGCCTCCAGTTATTCAGCAGACACTTGGTGAGGCTAGTCCCTGTCATTAGTCAAGTATGTATATATGTATGTATGTATGTATGTATGTATGTGCATGTGAGTATTATATCTTGGTGCTATTACTAACTAAGGTTGGCATTCTTCTTGTGGCTGAAAGGTGTTAAGGAAAGTGAGTGACTGCTGGTTGGGCAATTAAGAAAGCTGCTACACAAGTTAAAGCAAAAGGGTATCTTCCAGCAGGTTCGCATCTTCTCCCCTAGAAATAACTCTTCTGCCTTCACTTCTCTTGCTTACCCCAGTCATGATTACTGAGGAACAACAACATCTTCAGACAGTATTGGTTTGCAATACTCAACACACAGTCAAGCAATGGGTCTAGGCCCATTAATAGCACATGTTTCTGTATGTTTATGACCCATAGCTAACTACCATTACCATATTGCTATTTTATATCTATGCAAGAGTGTTCACTTCTGTGTGTATGTGCCCATATCTAAATAATGTTTAGGCTGGGTGTGGTGGTTCACACCTGTAATCCCAGCACTTTGAGAGGCTGAGGCAGGCGGATCACCTAAGGTCGGGAGTTCAAGACCAGCCTGAACCACATGGAGAAACCCCGTCTCTACTAAAAATACAAAATTAGCCAGGCGTGGTAGTGCATGCCTGTAATCCCAGCTACTTGGGAGGCTGAGGCAGGAGAATCACTTGAACCCGGGAGGCGGAGGTTGCAGTGAGCCGAGATCGCCCCATTGCACTCCAGCCTGGGCAACAAGAACAAAATTCCATCTCAAAAATAAATAAATAAAATAAAATAATGTATAAACATGTATGTACACATACTTACCTTACATTTATACCATAAAATTGTATTAATTACATAAATGTATATATATGTCTGCATATATATGTGTGTGTGTACATGTATATACATATATACACATGGATCACAGAGTTAAACAGTTTAAAAATTTTAAACATCTGAAATTTCATGAGTTAAACTGCAGGTGCCATAATTGCAAAAAATATTTGTATCTCGATATGAATTTAAATTGATAAACATAAGGTAAAAAATTGTCTTTAGATCTAGAGAAGTTGTTTTTAACTTATTAAAGGAATTTAAGTATATGCTGTCAACAATTATGAATTTTCCTATAACTTTTATATATTATTTACAATAATTACATAATTAACTTAATTAGCAAATATTAGAATATCTTAGAAAATATATAAACAAAGATGAAGGGAATTAAAACACCAATAGTTTTACAAGTCGGAAATAACTTGTGTTACTATTTTTCATCTCGTTCTGTCCTTATTTTCTGTACAAACTATGATACTACGTAAAGTCTTAAATTCTGCTTTCTCTTAATATCACATGAAAAATTTCTCAAGTCCTTATTCTTTAGAAAAGAGTTTTAACAAAATTATATTTTATTATATGCATATATATTGTTTGTTAACTAGTTTATACATAATGCTTACTGAATCCTTTTTCTGCATCTACAAGTTGTTATTAATATTTACAGAAACAGAAAGATGTTATGAAGATAAATATAAATGCATATATTGAAATATTTTACTTAGTGTTGTTTATAAAGTGTTTTACGATTATCTAGAGGCCTTGAGTTTATTTTTAAACATTTCAAATCTTCAGCTGTTTTACTTTTCTTCAAATACTTCATAAATGTCTTTTTCACACCATGTTTTTTGTCGGTTTGTTTTTGGAGACAGTCTTGCTCTGTTGCCCAGGCTGGAGGGCAGTGGTGCAATCTTGGCTCACTGCAACCACCAACCGCCAGGCTCAAGCACTTCTCATGCCTCAGCCTCCTGAATAGCTGGGATTACAGGTGTGTATCACCACACCCAGCTATTTTTTGTATTTTTATTAGAGAAGGGGTTTCCCCATGTTGCCCAGGTTAGTCTCAAACTCCTCGACCTCCCAAAGTTCTAGGATTACAGGTGTCAGTCACTGTGCCCGGCCAGCCATGTTTTTCTTTAACAAGGGGTTCTGACCACAACTTAACATTCCTTGGGCCAAAGCCTGTTTCTAAATATTTGTTGCTGGGGTAGGTGGAAATTGGATGATGTTCTAAGGTCTGTGTAAATTAATAGGGCTGCCGATCCCTACACCGGAAAGGTCTTAGTCTGAGATGACAATTTTAATGAGGATTGGCACGATTTCCTTATCTATTTCCTGTGCTGTCAAGTAGGGTTTCTTCCCTCCACCCGTACTTTCAAACTACCACCTAAATTATAGTCAGTTCTGCTATCAAGTAGTTTTGAAAATATAAATTTGTTCTACTGTAATTGATATATTAAGGAAGAATTTGAGGATAATTCAAATGCTGTGTTTGCTTATGCATGATTTTGTCAATGAGAAAAATTAGATGAATGCAGAAAACTGCACCCAGCTGAAACCAGCTGTGTAAAAGCACATAGAATGCGCACACACACACACACCCACCCCTCAAACATCTACCAGCCCCGTCCACTTGCCTTGTGTATTACAGCTACATTATCTGTATCTGGTGTTGCACATTTCCGTCAGATTTCAGGTAACTTCCCTCCTACCACTTCACAACAACTCACATGCTGTAAACATTCCAACGCCCACTCTCATAAGCAAACTTCAAGTGTTTTTCAAGGTAAGCATTTTGTGTATTTCTTAACTATTCATTGTGTGTAAAACTATGCTACCATTTTTATTCGGTTTGTACCTTTTTAAAAATGTGTCCGGAGATACATTACACTGAGATATGACAAAGTTTTTGTGTGTTGTGCCCCAGCCTCATCTTTTTCCCTAAGCTTTATGGGCTTTATTATGCCATTTGGCATAGAGTGGTAATTTTGGAAACACATGTTACATGATAGTACAACTGACTGTACAGATCATCTCTGGGAAAGACCCTGCTTGTGTGCTATGGAAAAGCTATTTTCCCTTAAACTCAAACATTTCTAATCGTTGTTTAGGTTCAAAATTGTTTTCTGGGCGTGGTTGTTCTAAGGTGGCTTTTGAACATATTGGGACAATGCATTTGTCTAAATGGCTGTTTCCTTTTTAGCCTTCAGATCCTGAAGAGGTTTTCGTTCAGCATCCAGACATTTGTGTTTCCGAGGACCAACTCTCCCCATCTCCCGCCCCCACCCCTAGTCACTCTGGCCGCCCTGTCACCTATCATGCTTTATTTTTACATTTTGATAGATTGAAATTCTCCTGTATGTTTGACGGCATTGCATATGTTACATTAAATTATATTATTTGTTCATTGTTCCTACTCAGATATTCATAAATGCAGACATGTCATCTACCTTGTTCGCAGAAGATTCTCACTGCTTAAAACAGTGTCCACCACATACTGATCAATAAATATCTCTATGCTGTAAAACACGGGTCCCTTTTCATGTGTTTAACATGAAAACTTTGTAACAGTCATTTGCTTGTATTTGTCCATCTGGAATTATTTTGGACTTCCCTACTATACAAGCCCCAGACTAACATGCATTTTCATAGTACTGTTAACTCCTTGGGGAATAGGTAATCAAATCCAGAAATCAAACTCAGACCTTTGTTTTTTATGCTAGTTTCTAGCCATTTTTTTTTCTTCTTCCTAAACTGCAATTATTTCACTTAATGTCTAAGAATAGCTCCGGGAATACAGCAGCTTGAATGGTAACAGAGATGGGCAGGGATATGTTGATTCTTGACAAACACCAACTGAACATGTAATTAGAGGTGCTAGCTGGGTTAGAGGAATCGGACTGTGAACCACCTCAGAGATCATCGCTGAATAAAATGGACTTGCTCACAACACAAAGCTGAAAATCAAGGACTGAATTCCAGCAAACATTTATCTAGTGCCCCCTAATGGCAATGCCCAGTCCTAAGTGCTGAAATAATAAAATGAAAAAAAAAAAAATAAAGATGCTTCTTTAAATGAGTGTAGAATTTGGTGAGAAAGGCGTAAGTGCCACACATAAACATACAGCCAAGTTCTAAATACGTGATGTTTAAAGAAAAACATGTGAACATAGTCACAGAGAAAGGAGCACCTACTATTTAATATTATTATTATTTTTTGAGACAGTCTCACTCTGTCGCCCAGGCTGGAGTGCAGTGGTGCAATCCTGGCTCACTGCAACCTCTGCCTCCCAGGTTCAAGTGTTTCTTGCACCTCAGCTTCCAGAGTAGCTGGGATTACAGGCATGCACCACCACACCCAGCTAATTTTTGTATTTTTAGTAGAGACAGGGTTTCACCATGTTGGCCAGTCTGGTCTCCAACTCCTAGCCTCATGTGATCTGCCCGCCTCAGCCTCCTAAAGTGCTGGTATTACATATTATTTTTCAGACACAAGGTCCTGCTCTGCTGTCCAGGCTGGAGTGCAGTGGCATGATCGTAACTCACTGCAGACTGGAACTCCTGGGCTCAAGCAATCTCCCCCAACCCCTCGCCTTGGCCTCCCAAAGCTCTGGGATTACAGGTGTGAGTTACAGTACCTGGTGCATTTGGGTTGGGGGAGATATATTGGTTATGATAAGGGCTGGCCATGAAAGGGGTGCTGTGCCAGTCACCTGCCTGTGTTCTCTCAAATCCATTTCCTACTCCCTCCCAGTTCACTTTGTATTCCAGAAAACAACATTTCCCAGGCTCCACTGCCCACTGGCTTGTGGCTGGGTTTGTGTAGTTAAAAGGGTCGGCAACAGCTGAGAAGACCAGAGCAAGGGAAAAAGCAAGCTACTTCTCCCTACCCCTCTGCTTGGGCAGCATCACAGGACAGGCGGTAGTCACGTCTCCTCCATGGCTCCAGCTCCTGCCAGACAAGTCCTCCACGACTGCAGCTTCAACCTGGTAGTCCTGGCTCCAGGGAACTGGTAATATCGGGCTCTCTCTAGCACAGAGAAGTGAGAGGCTTCCTATTGAGGCTGATCTTAGGGTTGCCTCACCTGTTCCTATTTGGTATTTTTGTTCGTCCATTAACCCAGCACACATTTTGTGTATTAACTCCCCTCTGTTTGACATGTATAGGGATGCTTGCTGATTGCCTGACACAGGTGATACATTGCTCCTGATAGACAGGAGGTGCATGGGCTCTGGCCTGGAAAGGAATAAAGATTCAGGAATTTAGTCTGTGGAAATGGAAAGGTTTAGGGCCACCTAAAGTAACAGGAAGTTTCACACATGCCGACATTGAGCTAATGAGGCAACACCACTCTGTGTCTGGGCCTTCGGGAAGGCTAGGGAGGGTTTTATGCCTGTACAAATGTTTCAGCCAAATATCAGCACCCAATGATGTCCACAGAAAAATGCCACTTACATAGGTGAGCCACAGGGCTGAAAAGATGGATCCAGTCTATCACGTTATTTCCTGCTAACTTTAAATCAAATAGTTGGGACTCTTGGGGAATGACTCACCCATAGTATTTGGAAAGGCAGAGCTGGAAGGGATCTTCTTCCAAATTATATGCATGAGAGCACTAAAGCTCTTATCTGTTAAAATGATTTGCTCAAGGTCACACAGCTGGCATAGCCAGAGGCGAACTCCTCTTTCCTGATTCCAGGTTCACAGCTGTTTTTACTCATCTGCTGTTTTTTACCAATCCCCATGTTTCAGTTCATTCCATGCAGGTTTGGTCTTTTGGTAATCACAAGGTTATGAACAAATTTGAGTTTATGAGTTTGTTCCCCATTCATAATTTCTAATTCTGAACTAATAATAATGAGCATGTACTCATTCTAAAATAACCAGTTTGGACTAATTTTTAAATCAAAGTAATTTAATAAACAGATATTATATAGTTAATTGAAATGCAGGTAGAATTCAGGTAGTACATACATTCTGCCTTGTTAGTGAAAAAAAAAACAGCAAAAAACCTCAAGCCTGTGGTGTTTACTATTTCTTATGCAATTAGCCTCTATGAAATCCTATACATGCAACACTTCTATATTTAGAATGAACACCAAGGGTTTAGGATTAAAAAAAAATACCTGAGGCAAAGACTTTAGAGACATTATCTGTTTAATAAATATGATTGTAAAAGCAATAAACAAGAGCAATTATACATTACACTACATAGTATTTAACAAAAAATACATCAAAAAAGTCATTTTAAAATTAGAAGTAGTTCCAATACTATAAGAAAACTTTCTTTTTTTTTTTTTTAAAATTGGCTTCCTATAAAAATAAGTCGGCAAATGAGAGATTTCAATGCTCAGTTGGATTCCTGGAAAACACAGAACAGCTGCCAAGCACCCCATTGCTCTCAAAGTTGCTGTTTGGAACTTCTGAAAAAAAGCAAAGCAAACCTCTGCATTTTGGACAGTGAATCCAATTAAAAATAAGGCAAGGGAGAAAGTGTTGCGTGGGTGGTTCAGGGTAGAACATGCACAGTTTGCCTTCTGGGATTTTGGAAAACGTTGCAGTATCGGATTTTTAGCTTGCCCTGAATCTTAGCTTCCACATACATTACTCCCTACACATTCCTCTGACCTTAAGCCCACCAAACTCCTTGTGTGTTTGCACCTGCGATTAGTGAGTAGGTAGGCACTTAGGTCCCTCCCATTTGTAGGCTCTCATTACTGCCTTCTCTTTGTGAGTCAGCCGGAATGGCCTAGTACAATGGTTCTCAAACTTTAGTATGTATCACAATCACTGGGAGGGCTCGTTAAAATAGATGGCTGGGCCCACTATCACTTAGCAATAGAGAACACCACTACTCATCCCCTAGAGTTTCTAATTCAGTAGGTATGGAGTATGGATCCAGAATCTGGATCTCTAACAAGCCCAAGTGATGGTGATACTGCTGATTCAGGTACCACACTTTGAGAACAACTGGCCAAGGTCATAAGAACAATGAGGTCCTCCTCTCTGAGCAGCACCTTGCCTCACTAATCTCCTACAGATGGGAGGAAGCTTTGAGGAGAGGCACATGAGGATCCTGGAGATGCTAGATCTCTAGCTGGCCATCTTTGGTCACTTTCCAAAATGCCAGGCATCTCATGTCTACCTCTATTTTTAATTAGGATTTACAGCCCATTCTTCCCTATGTCTTTCCATTCATTTATTTCTTCAACAAGTAATTTTCATACTACTACTCTAGGCAAGGCACTGTGCTAGAATAAGAGTGTTATTCCTTTTTCATACTTTTCTAATTAAAATGAATTGAACTGCAACTCTGAGGACTCCCTGTGCTGGTCTGAGTGAGCCTCTTTTGGTTTTCCAACACTTTGTCTTCCAGATTAAATTTGGGAGGCTCCAACTGAAGAGGATCAATGAGGATGTTTCCTATGAGATAGGAAGCCTGGCAGGTTGGGGATCAATTGAGTTCTACAAATAGGTGGCTGCCTCAGGCCTAGCCCATTTCCCAGATTCATATGGGGTATCCTCAACCATAAACATCTCTGCCTGATAAACTTCTGACAGCAGCTTTGCTATTCTTTCTGTGCCTGAACTACATGAAGTCATGGACATCAGGATCTTTAGGACACCCTCATTATCACCAGGGCCTGGGTTATACACTGTTGGCTTAGGGACATAGCAAAGAAGGAGGCTGAGCATACTAAGAGGTTTATCAGAACTTCTTTCTCCTATAGTTTATAGTGGTCTCTGCCCAGTCATAATACTAAAGGGGCCTCTGCTGAACAGGCTTTTGTCTCCCTCTTTCTCTGGGCCTTCTTTCATGATTACCCTGGGGAAAACTGGGGTTTCTTCATGCTTTGCGCCAATCTTTTTTGACAATCAGCTAACTTTTCTCCTTTATACAGACATAAATCTTTCCTTTAATGATACTACGATACTCAGAGGTCAGAGAGCACACATGAAATCACTGGGATCATCCTAAATAATCAAACTCTCACCCTAACGTAAGATAATTCCCCCATTTATTCTCTCAGACTGTTTGACACTCTTAAACACAAAGTCCATTAACCTGTTTCTCCTTCTAGTTAAAATCAGTTTTATTTCACAAACATTTCTATTCTATTGTGAGAGTGGAAATACCGGGTAACAGCAACCATCACAGGAGGAAACTGCCCTGCAAAACTGTCACACATTCAAAACATTTCTCACAAGAATCTTCTGGAATCAGATTGCACGAGATTTTCGTTAAGGTGTGAGAACACCACAATTCATCTCTATGCTTTCTTTTCCAAAGTACATGGCCAGGTTTGAATTGCTTTGCATATATCAACTCTTTCACATACAGTATACGTTTGCAGGTGGGAAAAGGCGAGGATATTTGAAAAAGGCAGGTTCTAGAGGAAAAGACAAAGATACATGAAACTGAACCCTGCTGTGCAGGATGCAGTAAGGTCCATGGGCACAGAAGCTGGCATGCTTGGGAATGTACAAAACTGACAAAGGGCTCAGAAACTTGCGAGTGGTGGAGGCAGGGGCGGCAGAGGCCAGGCCAGTATTTAGGAAACATCAGGGTTAATGTCCAGAATCTAGCAATATGTTTGGGAAGAAAAATTAAGAACAGTTGAAGGACAACTTACTTGGGGTTTGGAAGGAAGACATTCAAAGATATCAACAGATCAGGGTCACACATGGATGACAAACAAATGTGAAGACAGGACAATGGGTAACTAATGGGATTCCATTTCCTACTGCAGTTGGGGCAGGAGTAGGGAAAGCTGCAAGGGGAGGCAATCATGGTGGAAAGAGGTGAACAGGAAACCGAGGTCCGTTTCTGACATGCTTTGCCTCCCTGCCTTCCTTATTCTACCGGCACAAAGGGATCTTCAACTCGCATCTTTGTTCCTGTGGCCACAGAGAGTGCAGAAAGCAGCCTCGTGGCCACTGCTGACCAACAGAGCTACCAAAGCTAACTTAGAAGGGAAATGACAATATGGAAAGTGGAACAGAAAAACAGCTCAGGGTTTCAAACTCCTGTGCATGTCTTTGTGTCTTATGAAAGGAGCTGGGGTAGCTAATCCACCCATCAGCCTTTAATGCTAAAATAGCTGATAATCTGGAGCCAAGAATATTTCCAAAAATACATGCAGATTTCCTTGGCCTATATATGTTATGAATTTTCTACAAACACGACCGATCAGAAAAAAGAGAGAGGAGAAGAAGAAAGAGGGAGAGGGGAGTGTTTTCCATTAAAATAGAGCACCTGTACACTGCCCCTCCAGACATGTTCTCAGAGTATCATCCACATGCACAGGCTTAAAGCTAAAAACCCTTGTTGTCTGTGTCTGAAGAATTAAAAAGTCCCGATGCAGTGAGTGTTTGTTTGTTTGTTTGGATTTTGATTGTTTATATTTTATGTTTTGTTTTTGTTTTGTTTTTTTACTGGCGTCCTCCATTCAAACATTTACATAGGTAGGGATTTCTTTTGTGCTTTGATTCTCAGCAACTATGGAAATACTTCCTGGCAAAACAGGAAACAGAACAACAAAGGAAAGAAAAGAAACACAAAGTTAGTGGTCATGAAGGATGATGTACTTGACAAGAGCGAAATTCTTTCCTGATCAGCAGGTCGCCTGTAGCCTTTGGGGGTTTTCCTTAAATTGCATACTGTGCCCCAGCAGATCCCCGCTTTGGCGTTGAAGGCGGAGTGGCGTGTCTTGCTCTTTGCAATCGGAGAGATGAGTCACCAGGTTGAGTAGAAGGGGAGGGAGGGGAGGGTAAAGCTACTCTCCTAAGAGAAAACGTGTAACACTTACTCATTTAATGACACTGGAAAGGGAAAGGTGTCAGAGACTTTGCAATGTGCTGCGATATCTTCCTGGTGAAGGAGGAATTACTACTTTAATAAAGCAAGTAGAGGCTGTGCTTCATACCCTACGGAAATGCAGCTGAGAACCAAATGATCCCAAAACATGCACTTAGAAGCTTTAGGAATGAGTAGACAGGGTGAATGCCTCTCTGGACTTGAAGACAGAAAAGGCTTTTATTCTTTTTAACCCCAAGCAATTACACATTTATTACCTTGTCTCCTCAAATAAAAGAAAGTGCACTGTGAAAATTGGACACCAGATGTGACTGCAGTTATCGTTATCTATGATAGGAACCAGTCACTGCATTTAAATTTCCCCTTAACACAGCCACAGACCTTTCCCATATTCATTTAAAGAGGGTTATGTTTCCATTTACATACTCATTGTTTTCCAAGTAAGATTAAAAATTGTATGTAAAGGCCTTCTAGGTCTTTATCACATTAGAGTGGAGCATGAATAGTTATATAATAATTTATTCACTGTTGCCAGCAATGCAGGATCTAAATGTAAACATATAAGGCTTCAACTCCTAACGCCAACAGACAGGAGGAACCAAAGAGAGAAATGGATCAGCAATAGTGGCTTCATGGGTTTGCCTAGCTTCCTGGAAAATTTCTTCTGCAACAAATAGCAGAATTTAGCAAGTGAACGTCAGATTCTCTATACCTCATTGTTGGATTCCCGTGCCTACTTCACGGGCAGAGAGAGCACCAATGAAATATGACAAAGTCCATTTGACAACTTCTGGTAAGGGACAGTCAAAAAAGAGGAAGAAATTTGCTAATCTGCTCTGTAATAGTCTCACCCACCAGTGGTCTCTCTCAGGATTGCTCCACTCCCTGGATGTCTGCAAACTTTATGCCTCTTGTCCTCAATCTTAGGTTCCAAATCTCCTGAGGGAAAGTTCCTAGACTACCAATAGATGTAAAAAAAAAAATTCCCCGGATGATCAGGCTGGCCACTCTCATTATGTCACTCCTCTACTGGTGTTCCGGAGCAGTCTGCCCTCCTTAGGGCTGTATCCAGTTGAGGTTACCACGTTTCATTCTAGTCAATACATATCGTGTCCTGCAAACCCTGCCCTGCCCTCTGGTCCACCAGCCCTAGCCTCTGAGGCCTCTCCTTCTTATACACTATTAAAGCAAATGCTTTTCTGTTTGCCCATAAACATATAACATTTTAACATTTTAAGCCCAATATTTTAGGGAGGGTTTTGCAAAAGGAGGAATAAACTAATGAGAGAAAAAAACTAGATAGAAGCAAGAGGTTTGTTTGTTTTTCCCCCATCCCAATGAGAGGAAGCAGGGAAAAAGCCATCTTAGCTGTTTCTCTCAGGGCTGTTAGAGCAGAAGAAAGTGGTTATGTCAAGCCAGAAAGGGGTTAGAGAGAGAGTCAGCCATTGCCTACTCAGCTGAACAGCTGGTGGCTACTGGGAATCATTTACCTATGAGCTGGGATTCCACCTTCTCATCTATAAGCTGGCCAGGCCTCCTTAGTTCAGTCTGAGGGACATTGGGCCTGCTTTCAGAGTGACTGACTGGACTGATCATCTCTTGTTCTTTCTCATTCTGCATCTGGGCATAAACATTAATCCCCGGGATCTTCCTAAAATATTAATAGAAACCATCACTGCTGTGCACATCACTGTAACACATGCTTCTGAACCTGTCAGGGAGAAGGAAGAGGTCAGGGGTGGGGGGACGTGGAGGGAGGGACACGCACCTTTTAAACTTGTAGATGACGAACACCGCCAGCCCCACAAACACCACTGAGAGCAGCATCAGCATGGCAGATCCACTGTGGGTTGGAGTGAGGTCCACCAGGGGGGCTGGGGAGGGGAAACAGAGCAGAGAAAAATGAGTAGAGAACTGGGCAGGTGAGACACTATGAGAGGTTCAAATGGTTCACACGCAAGCATGGTAAGTCCCGGAAAACCATGTGGGGTATACACACAAGAAGCACGTCACATGACTGACATGGGATGCATCTAAGCCCACCCCTACTCCCACCCCAAATGTTCCTGCTCTGCAGCAAAGCAGTGAAAACTACAGACCCCAGGGCCAGGCTGTCTGTATTCAAGTCCCACTCTAAGTAGCTATGTGGTCTTGGGCAAGTTGCTTCACCTTAACGTACCTTATGTGGTAAAATAATAACAATGGTATATACGTCACTGGGTTCTTATGAGGATTAAGTGAGCTAGCGTATGTCAAGCATTGAGAAAAGTGCCAAGCACATGGTAAGTCATGTAATTACTAGATTTCATTTCTACTGCTGCTAGTATTATTATCAATCAGTATTTATAATAATATAATAATTGTATTTTATTATACTCTGAGTGTAAACTTTTTCCACAAAGCAAAACAGATTGCCACTAAAACCACCTGCAGGAATATATTTGTGAATTCAACCACCCCCTCACCCCTACTCCAGTAGTTGTCATGTGAGAAAAATAATTGGAAAGTTGTCATACGTGAGAGAAAGAAAAGCAAAGTGATGGAGCATGCTTGTATTTCTGTACACAGGAAAGTGATGGCCAAGTGAATATTTCACAAGGCCAGCCGCTGACATGCTGAAGGAGGGATATGCCACCTGTTTGGGGAATTGTCTCAACAATTTCCCAAAAGCTCTGACAGCCCTCACCAAGATGCTCCAGCCTCTCAAATACAGTGAGTTTTTCTCCCAGACAAAACAGAAGCCTCTGCCTCCATAAAAGAGTCTCCCTCCCTGAGTTTCGCCTTAAAGCGCAGTCTGGAAAACACTTCTCTCCACCTGTACACCTTCTGCCATCTCACAGTCAAACCTGTTGTACCTGTAGACTTTGCAATTAATTTCTATCCTCTTAAAAGCTGACATTTTGCAAACGTAGCATAGCTCACGCATAAAAGACAAGCCACATGTACTCCAGGGAAGCCTTGGTGCTGACCTTTACCTTCCATCAACTTAAGCAAACCCTGATACCCAGAAATACAGATGACCTTTAATCGCCATTTTCTGTGGTTTTCTCTGGTGTGAGCTGAGAGGGCAATGTTCTAGTCACCCAGGTAAAAAAGTTCAAGAATAAGTGACTATAACACTGATGGTCTCAGACAAGATTCTCAGTTGCTTCTGCTCTATTTTTTTCAGGATTACATCTCAGCCACTCTGTATTGATACTGGAAAGCATATTGCATCTAATCACATAGTTTTGGTGAAAAATGAAAATAGTCATTTCAGGAGAGTTGGCTTTCAGGAGGCACTGAATATAAGGAACCCCCCACTATTTTCTCTCCCCTGTAAGTCAAGCATCACCTCAGTTTTGAAATGGGAGTATGTGAGTTTGTGTGTAAAGATGAGGTGGGGGGGTGTCCCACTGACGTGAAACATCCAAGGCAAATTTTCTTTTGGTTCAAAATTAGGAAAGAAAGCTCTCAGTACCATCGGTAGAGACGTCCAGAAATTCTTCAGAACTCACCGTGCAACTGGTAGGATGTCATCAGGGGAAGAGAACACCTTCCATTTGTCATAGACATTATCACAAATGTCTATTTGATTTTCACAAATGGAAGGCAGTGATTATGATCCCATTAAACAGATAGCAATGAAGTTCTCATTGGTTAGCATTGTTTTAAAAGGACTTAGAACTTACTAGTAAACGGAAGAACTAAGACTTGAACCCAAATCATCATATACGCACGTGCACACACACACACACACACACACACACTTTCTATATACTCAATCCTGGGCTAATTTCAGTAAAATATATATTTCTGAGGATGGGGATTAGGACTAAGACTATAGCACAAGAAGCAAATTAACAACTGGCACAAGTTAAAATATTAAGTTTTAAAAGGAGCAGTAGGAATAATAAATCATGTACTCTTAAGTTTGGAAGACAGATATATGTACACATATATGCATACGTGTGTATATGTGTATGGATATGTGTGCATGCAACCACACACACACACACAGAATACAGAAATGAAGCCTCTTGTACCTACCACCCAGCTTCAACAACCATCAACTGACAGCCAATCTTATTTTATCCAGTTCCCACAACCTCCAACCACTGGATTATTTTGAAGTAAATCTTGGAAAACCTATAATTTAACCACCTGTAACTCTAAAAGATCTCTCTCTCTCTCTCTCTCTCTCTCTCTCTCTCTCTCTCTATTAGCACAATACCATCATCACATCAAGGAAATTATATTAGGAAGATGTTTTAAAGGCAATCTTCTAACACAAATCCTTCATTTTTCAGGGAACAATGGAGGCTCAAAGAGGGGCCACAGATGATTGGAATGGTTAGAGGTTGAAATAAAGCTAAACTTTTCACTCCCAGCTAAATGCTCTTTCAGCATAACCAGAATACCAGTGATATGAAGCAACTAAGAATACTGAGCTTGCTTGAAAAGGTTGACATTTGAAATAAATGGAAAACTAAGAGAGAAAATTACTTTGTCCAAGCTGTCAGCAACACAGAAAGCAAACTCGCATATGCATGCATGCGCGCGCGCGCACACACACACACACACACACACACACACACAAATGAACCTTTTCCCTTCTCTTTCCTTCCTCCTATCTCTCCCCATCCCCAGGTTAAGTCTTTCAATTCTAAATCATTTACACTTAAATCATCATTCTTCAACAAGCAGCATTAACACTGTTAAGTAATTAGCATATTATTCTGGGAAAATGAACTTCCGTATCCCAGTTCTAAAATGTGTGTTATCCTTTCGCCCTCCCCATCTCTGCATCAGTCAGTCACTTCTCAGAGGCAGGAAGCAGGAAGCAGGAAGCAGTCAGCAGCAGTGGCCAGAGACTGACTACCACTGCCCTCTGTGTTCTGTGGTTGGCTTCTGTTTGCTGATCTGTGCCTGACTATAAACAGACCTATTATTGCTCCACACAACAGCAGCTGCATTTCTTAGTTTGCCCAACACTTCGGTGCATTTGTGTGTGTTTTGCTGAGGAATGGAAACTTGTGATAAATGGGCTTTAGCTTGTTGTGTGGAATTAGCATACATTAATCCCTTTCCAGTTGCAGCTTAAACAAGGTAGACGTGTAGGAAAAGTGCTGAGCAGTTTTTTGCCATTATTCATGCACAAAGTAAAACATGGATACAAGCAGTTCTTCCAAGTGACTCAACATTTCTAAGCCTGCGTACTTGCACATATCATTTCTAAAATCCTTTGAGGAGTTTGGAAATGCAATGAATTTTTATATTTTATTCACGAGGACCTGGGATGATAATAACGGGAACACTTACAATAATAACAACAATTTTCTTGTGAAAAGTGATTGCCATGTAGTAAGTGCTAAATAAGTGGTTATAATAGTATGTATGAGAACAAATTCAAAATTCCACCTTTGGGGTTCAGAAATGATATGATCCCTTTTCAGAATCAGACCTGGCTCCGTCACTTATAGATTAAGTGACTTATATTAAATCTCAGTTTCCTCATCTGCAAAATGGAGATGAAACTAGTGTTTGGTCTAGAAAGTCGTGAGATTAAAATGAGATTGAATTTATAAAGCACTGTCATAGTATTTGGGACAGACTGCATGCCCAATATTTCTAACCTTGTCATTTTAATGCTATCGTATTTCTGAAAGTGTATTCTTCTACAGAAAAAAAATCCTGAAAACTGATGACAGTTCTATGGTGAGATAATTTGGGGCAATGATACATACAGCATTCCTCATGTGGAGATTCACAATGTACGTCAGTATTTTAAAGGGTCACAGCAGCCCTTGCAGAAAAGAACACATTGAACTTTACCATAGTCTTTCATAAACTCATTTGACCACAGACCCTTTGCAGAACTAGGTTCCATGTAACACTCTAGGAAATGCCTCTCCCCAGGCACTGCTTTCCCTGTTGCTGCAGTTTTTTCGTTTTATTTCGTTTTTAGATGAAATCTTGCTTTGTCACCCAGACTGGAGTGCAGTGGCATGATCTCGATTCACTGCAACCTTCTCCTGTGTTCAATCAATTCTCCTGCCTCAGCCTCTCAAGTAGCTGAGATTTCAGGCACCCGCCACCACGCATGGCTAATATATATATTTTTTTGTACTTTTAGTAGAGTTTGGGTTTCACCATGTTGGCCAGCCTGGTCTTGAACCCTAACCTTGAGCGATCCACCTGCTTTGGCCTCCCAAAGTGCTGGGATTACAGGTGTGAGCCATCACACCCTGCCCCCCTTGCTGCAGTTTTGCCCTTTGCTTGGTTTATCTCCAAGTTTTAAGGTCAATAACATGGTAGCATCACCCAGTGAAGCCATGCAGAATAATCTTATTGTTGTCCAGTGTTCACTTTCATTCTATCAAAAGGACTTTCCTGGAGAACTGCTACTTGCACTATGACCCCGAAACTTTCAACTCTAATTCTAATCCAAGAGAGTTAGTGTTGTCAGGATGTTGCAGAAGTAATTTACCATACCTTGATTTTCTTTTTTCCTCTCCTGACCCCAAAGTAGATCAATTCAGGTTTGAGTTACATGCCTTGAATATCATGAAATCCATGTGGTCTGAAATATTTTTTAAGAATTACAGTGATATGGGAATAGCACAGAGAAAGTTTATGCAGAATGCAGGATGGGCAGAAAGGCTTCTATTTACAGAGAACTCTCGGTTGTCCAATGGGCCTTTCCTCCATTTAGAAACAAGTCCAATCATGAGAGTCTTAAAGTTTGCTACGTTATTGGTATAAAGCCACAAGACTGCAGACCAGACTAGGTGGGAATTTCCAGGGAAGTCTCCTGTTAAAGTAGCCAATTGGGAGGCCATTAGACTAAGGCAGCTCTGGAGTCCTGGGTTCCTATGTAAGCAAACCAAAATCCAAGTAAACAGTCATATTCTAGGAAAACGAAACTTAAGCTTAATCAATTAGAAACCACTAACTAAAATGTAATGAGGGACTTTCTACTAGAATGATCCAAAGAAGGCTATTGCTCTGTTTTAACCAATCAAATATTTTCTTTGCCTAGCTTTCATCTTCACCTCATAAAAGCTTCATGCCTTTTAGGGAGCCTTAAATCAACTGTGGTCTGGTGCTAACTGATTAATGAATCATTATTTGCTCAAATAAACTCTTCAACATTTTAATGCATCTCAGTTTATCCTTTAGTAGCTCTAATGACTAGTGAAGCATTGTTTCTGAATTTAAACTGAGGGTGAGTCTTCAGTAATATCCAGTGACAGGGAGTTGAGGTCACTTAGCCAAGTAATGACAAACATCAGTAACTCCAAGAGCAAGCATCATCGTAATAGACAAGAAGAGAAGAATGACTTTTGGTTTTCTAGGGTTGGAAGGTGATGATTCCTGGCTATTATGTGAAATATTCCTCAAAGTGTAGTTTATGGACTACCTGAATCAGAATTACTTGGAGCACTTGTGAGAATATTGCTTCCTAGGCTTCACTTGAAAAAAATATGTATAGTCCAAAAAAAATTAGCCGGGTGTGGTGGCGGGCACCTGTAGTCCCAGCTACTCAAGAGGCTGAGGCAGGAGAATAGCATGAACCCGGGAGGTAGAGCTTGCAGTGAGCCGAGATTGCGCCACTGCACTCGAGCCTGGGAGACACAGTGAGAATCTGTCTCAAAAAAAAGAAAAAAAAATGTATAGTCTTTGAGAGTAGGTCTCCAAAATCCATATATGTGACAAGGTACACGGGTAATTATTATGTATAACAGTTTGAGAATACTGCATAGCAGGCCCCAGCTATTCTCACTTATAAAACTTCCAGTCCTGTCTTTAGGGCATGCCTGACTTTTATATTCTCTGGATCACTAAAACAAAGCAAAAATACCACCCCCCCCACACACACAAAAATGTGCCCCTTTGCTGTTGATAGTAGCTCAATCTGGTGATGACTCCAGAAGAAAGTTTTTTAAACTACCTAAAAGCATCTCAAATCTCCCCTAAGTGAGCAGTCAGCCTCGTGTAGATATGGATTACATTGCTGGCTCAATCCTCTACCCTTCTCTATGTCTAAGCCTTGTGCAATGAGTTTGAAACTTGTCTCACCAAGAGGTAAAATCTGTTTCTTCATGCCTTGAATCTGAGCTATCATTATAATCTGCATGTGGCAATGGAATGCAATGGAAGCAATGGTGTGCCTCTGCTTTTTCTCTTGGAATTCTACCACTGCCATGTGTGAGCAAGCCTAGAACAGTCAAAGGATGAAAGGCCATGTAGAAGCCAGGTTAATTATTCTAACCAAGGCATGCTAGAGCAGCCTGCAGGCAGCTGACCCATAACATGTGAGACAGACCAGCCAAGATCAGCAGAGCTCCCTAACCAACAACCCATAGCTAATTGCAGACAGACTAGTGACCATAGGTAAGACTAGATGCATAAGCAATAATAAATGCTTACTATTAAGCCACTGAACTTCTAGGTGGTTTGTTACATAGCAATAGCTTATTTACTTTCCTCAAAAGTCTCTTTCAATTGGCTAAACTTTCAATTGCCAATTATTACCTTTGGGCTCCACATTAGCCAATTTTTGGTATAGACTTCTATCCCCATTCTCAGGGTGGCAGAGTAAAAGTAAGAAGACCATACGTATTATTTTCGAAGATAAGACACTTTAAGAATGAAAGGGGGTGCTATTAAAGCTTACGCTGATACAGCATAGATAACCCAGGACAGTCCTGATCACTCCAGGTATAAGACATTTGGTGTCTAAAGGGTAGCTTGTCCTATGTTCTGGCATCTTCTCTGTATTTTACATGTGTTATGCTTCCCCTTTCTTTCACTTTTTTTTTTTTAACTGATTTCTCTTGACTATCTGCCTTGCCTTCCCCTGGGAAACCATTTCTGATGCATGTTTGTGCCCGTTTCTGTTCATCTGACTGTTCCTTGCTGACCATTCTCTGACCAAGAGTTTCCATACATATCCTCTAGCCTGGCTAACTCAGTCTAGTTACCCTATGGTAATTTCAGCCCCTTTTATGGTCTCCCGTAATCTCAGAAAAAAAAGAAATAGTGAAGAAATAATTTATTAGAAGCTAGACCAGGCATGGTGGCTCATGCCTGCAATCTCAATGCTTTGGGAGGCTGAAGTGGGTGAATCTCCTGAGGCCAAGAGTTTGAGATCAACCTGGTCAACATAGCAACACCCTGTCTCTACAGAAAATAAAAATATTAATTGGGTGTGGTGGTGCGTGCCTGTAGTCCTAGCTACTCGAGAGGCTGAGGCAGGCAGATCTCTTGAGCCCAGGAGTTTAAGGCTGTAGTGAGCTATGATGTGCCATTGCTCTCCAGACTGGATCACAGAACTAGATCCTGTGTCTAAAAAAAGCCAACGAGTAACCTCATTGCTGCACCCTGATAGGTAGATGAAAATATCACATTTAATCATATTGTGGGGAGGGATATATTTAGATATATACCTACATGATAAATCCATTATTGTTTATAACACCATAATGATTAAATAACTATGAAAAGTCACTGGGTCTATGTATCTGTGAAACTACCCAATTACTTGAAGATAAAAAATATGTATTTATTTTGGGGGAAAAATAAAAGGAAGAAAACTATTGGTACCACGGCTTTACTTAAAGAAGACTTGTAAATGATTACTATGTAGATAATACGGTGACCAGAAATTAAAGAGACAGATAAACTTCTTGGCTGTGGAAGAATTTCACCAGTACTAATTTCATCCCTAAATGGAAAATGTTATTGCAACAATTTACTTCTCTTTACAGTTCAGGGTTCCACAACTCCTATTTGGCATCTGCATCCATAATGTTGTGGCTTAGATTATACTGTAGGTTTCTAAAGCTTCTTGACGAATGGTAATTCTCCCTTCAAGTGGAAAATCTTTTTCTCAATGTGAAACTGTAGTGCAGAATTCATGATGTATCACGACCTAGGTTGAAATTTGAAGTTTCTTATTCCCTCCCAAATTTACTCATAACACATCCAGTGGTAGCAACCGAAGCCTGCAAATATTAATTCTCTAATATCTCTGTGATAACATCTTTTTATTACACCTGCAAAAGAAATTAAACCAGTCAGCAGCAGCCATAGAGGCCAAGATAACACAAGATAACAGTTTTATTAAAAAACCCACACATACCCTTGACAAAGGACAGTTTTCCTAAACCGAGCAGCTTAAATAAGGCAACTGATAGACAGACAGGAGGGGATGGAAGCAATGTTCCTGTGTATCATTTTTGTCATGTTTTTTATTTAACTTGAGGTTTGAGGCTCTTCCTTTGATAAATATTAACTCTTTACCATTTTTATCACATGTATCCGGAACTCCAGATGAACAGTGACCAAACTGGAAAGCCCAGGATACGGCAACCTCTGAATTCTGAAATATGTACAGAAATATAGTGAAATGTAGCTGTATCATTTTATGCTCACACTGGCCCATGCACAGCATCTAGATAATATGATTTGTTTAACTCTCATAAAACTCATGGCTGTTCAATTACATCTGCCATTAAGATTCCAGTTCACACTTTAATCATGTTTCAAATGCTTCATGGCCACAGCTCTTGGCTGGCCTTTGTCATTCATCTAGATTATGGATTTAATATGCCCCAGATTCAGGGGTATGTTTCATTTTCTCCCCCTTACTCACTGTCATTTGCCCATTCTGCCAATTAGGTGAGCTCCAAATATTCCAAGAAATTAGATTTTAATGTTTATTACTAATTTCCTCCTGTACTTAATATCACAGGCTCTTCTTGTTTAATTCATGCTTCTGTTTTAGTGGATGCCTTGAGTTGTAAATCAGATTTATTACTGGAGATAGTCGTTCACCTTTCCTTGTTATGCAGATGGATTTCTGTCTGTGAAAGGCTGGTGAACAGTGGTTGCTGAGACTGGTGATGAGGCCACCATCATAAGCATCATTAGGGGGAGCTTGCTAAAAATAAAGATTTCTGGCTCCTTCGGATTCTTCACTCTGTGTGGTGAGGCTTGGAAAATCTCTATTTTTATAAAACATCCTAAGTTAATTGCAATGTAAAGTCACGTTTGAGAACAACTGCTATTTACAGCAGATATCTCCCATCGTGAGTTGGAAAGAGTTTTCTAACTATGGGGTGGGGTTTCATGTATCTCAAATGCTTTGAGGGAACTAGTCAGCTCCCTGACTTTGTACTTTGAGCAGAAGTCCCACCACCCAAATTGCAGTTCATTTGCCCAGTACATAACTCTTACGAAGCGCAAATAATCCCTAAAGGGTTGTTATTTGCTATTCAGGAAGTATCCATCTAGTTAGGCTTTTACCTTCCCAAATAAAAGGTCAGTGTTGCCCCTTGCTTACCCTCTTTTTACTTTCTGTTCTCATGGAAAACCTTACCTATTCTGCCTTAGAAGAGTCAACAGGTTTTCAGGTCATTCCCCACTCCCTCCTTCTCCCCACCAAATAAAAGGACTAAATTGACTCATGACCCAGGGTTCTCATGAGAACAAAGATACAGGGTTTGATAGAGCTTGAAATATTTCAACCAGCAATTAAGGCTTTAACGTATTACCTGTCAGTAGATTTCCCTCACCTGATTATCTGCTATGACATGGTAAACTAAAGCTCATAGTTGAATGTATATTCTGCTCCTGGTCTTCTCACCTGAGTTTCCACTCCCCATTTCCAGCTTCTTGCTGGGGTTTTTCACTTAATGTTTGAGGACATCCAACCTAACATGAACCACCAGATTTATCTTCTTTGACAACCAAAAAAAAAAAAAAAAAAAAAAGCTCCTCCTCCCAGGTCTCTATCTCAACTAAATAAAATTATCATATCTTGCAACTTGAGTTGTAAACTTCTGTGTGTAAACACTTTGTTAAAAAGAGAAATGATAATGGAGTTTTACCAAAACCTATTATTAAAGGAAAAAAAAAAAAACACCAAAATCCTTCTAGCAGCCTTTTTTTTTCATTTTCCAAATTCATTATACCTTATAATCTCAAATTTGCATTGATAAAACTTCTTTTTTTTTTCTTTTTCTGTTTGAGATGGAGTCTCGCTCTGTCGCCCAGGCTAGAGTGCACTGGCGCGATCTCCGCTCACTGCAAGCTCCGCCTCCTGGGTTCATGCCATTCTCCTGCCTCAGCCTCCTGAGTAGCTAGGACTACAGGCACCGTCCACCACGCCTGGCTAATTTTTTTTTTGTATTTTTAGTAGATACGGGTTTTCACCGTGATCGCCAGGATGGTCCCGAATTCCTGACCTCGTGATCCACCCGCCTCAGCCTCCCAAAGTGCTGGGATTACAGGCGTGAGCCACCACACCCAGCATAAAATTTCTTCATTAGCACACAATGGATGATGGAAAACAAAGTTTATAATATACCAGCATATTATTTTTCCTGAATTGTATCCCTCTCCCTCTGCTCATAATTTTACCCTCAGTGAATATACTAATTATGAATATTTGAGGGTACATATCTAGAAGCCCCAATCCATGTCAGACAACACATAATTTTATACATAAACCATATAATCCCACCTTTTTGTGCCTTTGTGCCACCTGGCCTCTCAACCTGCAATGCTTATTTGCTCTCTTTTTGGTGAATTCCAATTCAACCTTAAAGACTCGACTTTACTGAATCTTCTGCATAGAATATCTTTTCATTCTCCTCATGTAGAATTTAGTAAAGTCTCATGCAACTAGTATTTGTGCCTCAGGTCTAGCTAGCTCGGTGTGAGTGAGGGCCCTCACTCATCTCATATCCCCTGATAAACTATAGGTTTAAAGGAATAATTGTAATGTAAGGCATAGAGTCATGTGAAGAATAAGATGATAAATCTGAAATGGATCCTGCCCTTGAGTAAATTTCAAGTTACTAGAGGCAATGAGAAAGCTATTGGCATTTTAGGGATATTTTGTTAACAGCTCAGGTTTGTTTTTCCACAAGTAACTCTATGGATCAAATGGTTTGCGATGGATTCAGAGCCTTCCAGATTCTTGCTAGAAAAACTCTCTCTAAAATGTCATCATAGCTGTTTTATGTTTTTGTTTCTGTTTTGAGATGGAGTCTCAATCTGTTGCCCAGGCTGGAGTGCAGTGGCACGATCTCAGCTCACTGCGACCTCCGCCTCCTAGGTTGAAGTGATTCTTGTGCCTCAGCCTCCCGAGTAGCTGGGACTACAGCTGCATGCCACCATGCCTGGCGAATTTTTGTAATTTTGACATAGATGGGATTTCACCATGTTGGTCAGGCTAGTCTCGAACTCCTGACCTCAGGTGATCCACCCACCTCATGCTCCCAAAGTGCTGGTATTACAGGCATGAGCCAGTGCATCCAGCCCGTTATTGTTTTTAAGACATATGATACATAAGGCCAGGGCAATTGCATACATGAGAGATGGAGAGGACAAGGAAGGCATCACAAAAGATGTGAAGAAGGTTTAGCTGGTTTGTTAAGGTGAAGAGGGTGTAGTCCAAGGTGTGTGACCACGAGCTATGACATGAAGTGAAGCTGCTCTGATACTGAAACCTTGTCTTCCAGCAGCCACAGCAATAAGATAAGGACCAGTGATTCAGTCTCTCCTGGTAACAGTCTCCTGCCAGTCCTTCTCCCATTCTCTCTCAGATCTCTCATTCTGGGACATAGAACCCCAGGAAGGATGGGCCCAATTTTCTTTCAGCTGTCCACTCCCCACAATGTGTATATAAACAATTACAATGTGTATTTAAAGAACACCTGCCGGGGCCGGGCGCAGTGGCTAGCCTGTAATCCTAGCACTTTGGGAGGCTGAGGTGGGTGGATCACAAGGTCAGGAGATGGAGACCATGGTGAAACCCAGTCTCTACTGAAAATACAAAACATTAGTTGGGTGTGGTGGCAGACCCCTCTAGTCCCAGCTACTCGGGAGGCTGAGGCAGGAGAATGGCGTGAACCCAGAAGGTAGAGTTTGCAGTGAGCTGAGATCGCACCACTGCACTCCAGCCTGGGCGACAGAGTGAGACTCTGTCTCAAAAAAAACAAAAACAAAAACAAAAACAAAAAAACAGAGATTCCCTAGATTCCCTAGATGCTTATTGTATAAATGAATGCAAATCTCCACTCACCAGTTATTTGAAAAGAAGTAGCATGTCTTGGAGACAGGTTCACAAATGAATTAACTGAATAAACTGGATCTGAAGGTTAACTGCAGGAATGGGATTTTAAATATATCTCTGCAAGCTATAAATTAGGCATATAATTATTTATGAAAACAATATTTGTTAAGCACTTGATATGTGTAAGTTATTTGCTAGGTATAAGGATGAAGATGATATAAAGATATATGAAGAAGATGATATAAAGATATGATCACAAGAAATTAAATAGGAGTGATTCAAAAGGTGATGGTCATGATCATTATCATCATCAGACAGATAGAGATCTAAAAATCCATGTGATTTCAGACAAGGGGAAGATGTTGTCTAGGCAAATGTCTCTGGGAAGATGTCATGCAAATGTTGGCATTGAGCTGAGCCTTAAAGTACAGGTAGACAAGGGGAAATAGGTGAAGAAGTGGGGAGAAATATTCCAATCCGGAACATCATGAATAGAGGTACACTTTGGTCAAGACAGCAGTGCTTCCAGTCTAACACTAGCTTGATTGCTTTCTATTCCCTTTTCCAACTCTTTGCATTGTTTTTGCAACATCATAGCCTTTGTTTGCTAAACGTGGATGCCAGCTGCCATCAGGTACTAAAAGTCAAAGGGAGCCACTCAGGCCATAACCCTCCCTCAACCTTCTGGATAACATGCTTTTCGTTCTCCCTTATTCTCATACAGGGTTAAGTCTCTCCTTTCTGCAAAGAGCATTTCAGAAACGTACCTGTCAGGAGTGGTTAGACCCTTAAGAAAAACTGCCTGAAAACCAAGAAGCATAGGAATGGCTAGGAACAAAACGAGGACTACATTCAAAATTTAGCTCAGCTTAGATGCCACAGTTAATGAATTCCCACATGGAACATGTTGGTGGGTGGGGGGCAAACACACTCCAGTCTCTAATGACATTCAGGTATCTGCAAATGCTTTCCTTGTGTTCCCATAAAAGCAAATAGGGAACTGAATTTGAAAACCAAAATAAGGCTAGTAAATTCTTGAAAAGAGACAGTTCTTTTTCCTTGGAGACAAACCAAATTATGCATTTGCTTCTCTCACCAACAACATACTCTGGCTCAAACATTTTTAAAAGAAGGCTGCTGAACATCTGCTGAGCAATTAATGGGATGCCGCAGCATGTTGTAATGGTCCCTGGGAAGGTATTAGCAATCCTGCTTATGAGACATGAAATGTTGCTAACAATGGTTCTTCCTTTTTTTTTTCCTTTGAATTTTTATTTTTCCCGGCCTACAGGGGGGATGAGAGAAAGAGAAATAGAGCTGAGGCGGAAGTTCTGCATCTAATACTCCTCCCCACTGTTTCTCTCTTTTTTTTTTTCAGGCTTCCTTCTCCTTCTCTTCCTAGCCACCCAAATATTAATGTGTTAATTTCAACCTAATAAAAGCAATTGTGGTGGCTCATGCCTGTAATCCCAGCACTTTGGGAGGCTGAGGCAGACAGATCACTTGAGCTCAGGAGTTCGAGACCAGCCTGGGCAACATGGTGAAACCCTGTCTCTACCAAAAACACAAAAAATCTTAGCCAGGCATTGTGGTGTGAATCTATGGTCCCAGCTACTTGGGAGGCTGAGGAGGGAGGATGGCTTGAGCCCAGGGGACAGACGTTGCAGTGAGCCGAGATCACACCACTGCACTCCAGCCTGGGGGACTGGGTGAGACCCCATCTCAAAAAAAAAAAAAAAAAGAAAAAGAAACAAAACTGTGGTAAGTGTCTCAGCCCACTGATACCCTACCAAAGTGCCAAGCTTTCCATGAGTGAAAGGGGAATTCCCTGCACTGTTTTTTGTATATGTAGGGTCTACTACCCTATTCAAATAGTTTTGTTTCTTTTTTTCTTTTAATCAGGTAGCTAGAGGTAACTTAGGAGCAATCACCAACAGGAAACAGATCCCAGATCCCTCACATATTTTACTTCCTTATCACAATTGTTGTTGCAGTTGACAGGTTTGTCTTTTGCATATGAAAATCGAGCCCTGAGTGACTGTGTTCCTGTGGACCCTGACACCTCTAATGCGTTATGACCAGCATAGCCAAACTTAGTATAGCAACAGTTTCTAAGACAAAGTTTCCAGTTTTTCCATTAACCCAGGAAATTATCTTTGTTTACTTACCAAACTGGAGCTAATTTTCCACATATAAATCTATATGTACTCCAGTTGCTGAACTAGCCATGACAGCAAACTCAATAATGCCAGTTGATCCGGTTTGGAATTACATAGCCGAAAGACCCTACTATCAAAACTAACAGGAAAGATTTCTACAATGGTTGGAAGTCAAATAATTTTCTCACTCTCTCGAAATTGGTCCAGGCTAAGATTGGGCTTTTACTTGGAAATGGACTTTTTTTTTTTTTTCCTTTGGTGACTTTGTGTTACACACACCTATATTGCAAGGGGTTCTTCTTCATATCTCAGTGTGCATATCTGGGTCCCCAAATTATACCTCCCTTTTGCCAGTCCTTCTTCTCAGGAATCTCAGTCCTGCTTCCGAAACTCCTAGTTATATAATAAACTACAAACATGAATTGAAAACATTTTTCAGTTCTTCCAACTTTGCATTATCTTTTGCAATCTGGAGTTTTTACCAGTGGGATTAACGTCTCATGGTTATCAGGAATTGACTTCCTTTCCCACAGGGAGCTATAAATCCAAGGACCTTTGGATGCCTTTGCTGTATTCAGTTTCTCTGGCCAAGCCTACTGGCCAAACCAGTCTCAGCTAATTACCCACTTTTTGATCTCAATATTTCAGCTTGATCCCAGCTCTAAACCATTTGTCACTGAAGAAAGTGTTCTTAAGTAACATTTAAAATAAGATTTCCTTTTTTTTTTTTTTTTTTTTACAACCCACTTCTCCCTAAAGTTAAATATGGTAACATATCAATCTTTTAAATTGTTTTAAATTCGCACATAACAATTATACATATTCATGGGGTACGTAGTGATGCTGAGATACATAAGCATAGTGATCAGATCGGGGTAATTAACACATCCATCATCTCAATCATTTATCATTTCTTTGTGGCGGGAACATTCACTATCTTCCAAAACGATCTGAACCATCATTAGAGCATAATGCAATAATCGTTAAATAAAAACCAGACACAGATGGAAGAGAAGTATGGAAGGAAGAAAAAGAGTGAAATGTGAGTGGCCTCCAGAATTGAAGAATGGGAGAAGTAGGGTTAGTTCTAGGCCTAGCCTGACCTCCAATGCTCTCCTGTTCAACAGAGGGAGGCACTGTTTTCTGATACACCAAGCCTAAAGATAGTGTTCATTCAAAGGCTGCTTATGCTATAAAAGCAAATTTTGCATCACGAAGGATAGAAAAGTTGGCCACATCCCTTCAAACCCAGACCTCAGTATGGCTTAGTTGTTTTAATTTCTAAACTCAAAGGGAACAAGTAGTGGCTGATGAAGTTCAGTCAGCTACCTAAACAGGCTCGATGGTCTGATTAGATTAAATAAATCAGTGAATCTTTTTAAACCGATGTTCAATGGTTACTTTCTATTCAGTTGACAACATTTGTCAGTGGCTCGGCTATCAGGATGACTATAACTCTTGTTTCTGGAATCATTCTCCCATACAACTAGTCACGTGTGCCTCTGCCATGTGCTAACCCCACTCGCCAAACACCAAAGCTCAACATTCTGGGTAGGAAAGGGCCAGTCAAGACCATCAAATGCCCTAAGTTGGTCTTTTCTTCAGATAATTTTCACCAGCATATGATTCAGAAAGCAGCTTTGACCAACAATAGTAGTTTATGAGGGCAGAGACTCTGTCCCCAGTGTTGACAACATTGCTTGGCCCAGTGTAGGCAGGCACTCAGTAAGTGTCTGTTCAACGGATGTGTTAGGATGACAAGATGCAGAATAGGAATTGAGCCCTACTCAATCCTCCTGCTCCTTACGGTCATCTTTTTCAAGGGATGCTCTGAATCGTCATACTTCTGTTCAAAGGTCTCGATGGCTTCCCAGACCTTTGATGGCTTACTCACTAAAGTAAGTAAAAACGGTGCATCCTGGCACGTTTTCACCCTCCACACCTCCATATCCCATGCTGAGTAACAGTGACTTTAAATAGTGGGATTGAAAAAACAACAAGAACAATAAAATCTTCCATGAAATCCAATAAAGAAAAAATATAAAATCCAAGAGGGTGAGAGGTCAGTGGTCAGCCTGCTTGGCCTTCCGCTAGACCTAGCAGTGCCTCGTGAAATCTCCAGGAAACCAGAGAATGGTGCTGGTAATAGCTACTTTTTATCCTCATTTATTTATTCAGCATACCCAGAGCCCTTTAGGCTTTACTTCCTTGGTGCTTAGAATGACCTCCTGCATTTAATCCTATCCATCCTTTAAGGTTCTTCCTTGAAACCACTACTCCATGAAACAATACTGTATCATTTTGACAGGATATAACTCATCTCTGCTTTAAATTTCCTATACAGCTTTAGTTGCTAATAACAATAAAAATGAATTTTAAAGCTATCTTTCAGACACTATCCTAAGTGCGTTACCTGAATTAACTTAGTCTTCACACAATCCCACTGGCAGAGATGCTATTACCATCTCTGAGACACACAGAAGTTAAATGTCTTTCCCAGGATTACATAGTCAGTAACAAAGCCAAGATTGAAACCAATGTTCTGACTGGAAAAAAAGAATCCAAGTGCTTAAATATGTTACATAGTCTCTCTCTATATAAGCATGTATGCAGTTTGCTCATTGACTACTCTCCGCTGCCTGTTCTTCCCATCCCACAGTACCACTGCCATTGCTACACCGAACTTCCCCACACCACAACCAGGTTATAAGTTCTATGAAGACGAAGACCACTTTTCACAGGTGTTTGTACTCCATGGAGCACCAGCATGGTACTCTGCAAAAAAAAGTACTCAATAAACATTGTTAATTTATTATTAATATATCACAACAATATCTGTTCCTAAGTGCTTGTGTTATCATTGAAAACTATTCTAAGCTACTTGTGTTATCATCTATTCTAAGTTACTTGTGTTGTCATTGAAAACTCTCCATCAGCTTAGAAGGAGGATCCGCCATCCTCACCACCACCTTTTCAGGTGAAGAGATGGAAGCTCAATGACATTAAGTAAATTGTAAGATCCTGACCAATTCCAGGTTCAGTTCCTGGGTATGGCCCTGTACCACTCCTAAGTTCCTGCTATCTCTACTGCGTTACATTATCCTGAAACTTAAAGAAAGCAAATTATTTGTAATATGAATATGTTGAAAATAAGACTTTGCAGAAAGACCCCCACAAATGTATTTGTTAATGTTATTTTCAAGATTTCTGATGAGATAAATGAAGCATGCTTTCATGTGAGATGTATCTAAGCGGTTCACTGACAGTTTTTGCCAGAGACTAAGTATAAAATATTACCTTCTCACTGGGTCACCCAAGTTGGAGTGCAGTGGCGTGATCTCGGCTCACTGCAGCCTCTGCCTCCCAGGTTCAAGCGATTCTCCTGCCTCAGCCTCTCAAGGAGCTGGGACTACAGGCATGTGCTACCACGCCTGGCTATATTTTGTATTTTTAGTACAGATGGGGTTTTACCATGTTGGTCAGACTGATCTCAAACACCTGACCTCAAGTGATTCACCCACCTCAGTCTCCCAAAGTGCTGGGATCACAGGCGTGAGCCACTGAGCCCAGCCAAAAGTGTCACCTTTTTCTGTTGTTTAACTGGTTCTCCATTGAGGCAGAAACACCAAGCAAGACAACGTTCAAGATCTGATGACTGATCTGATTTCTGACTAGCACTGTTACCATCTAGCCTTTTTATGAGGAAGGAAGCACAGACTGGGATTCCCTTTGCCAGAGCCACCAGCCAGAACCCAGGGACATGGACACTGACCTGCTGTTAAGTGAGCAGCATGGACGAAGACTCGGACTCCTGGCTTCAGCTCAAAGTGTACTGAGTTCTGGTTGAGCTTGTGGATCAGCAATTCTGATATCTGAAAAAAGAAGCATAGTTAGTGCCACCAAAAGTGTTACACAGATTATAAACAAATAAGCTTAGAAATATTTACTATTTTCACTAAGGCATCACAATATTATACCCATGAGTTATATAAATAAGGTTTATATTAATTCCAGAATATGCAGATACAATTATTTTTAAGCATGACCTGTCTTTACGTGCTAATTGCTACAAAATAGGAGAAACTGTTAGTGAATGAAAATAATTACACTCTTTAAAAATTATTCTGAATGATCTTAGAAAATTTACCCCTAGTCTTTTGAGAGAACATTTGTTATGCATAAGGACTTAAAAGAAGTATATACAATTTACACATTCTGATAAGATTCATATATATTCATTTTACTTCCATTCTATTTCCCAAACCATGTGATTTTCACAAAACACTTTATGAATATTTATTGTATGGTAAATATAGTTCTGCTAAAATGTACAATTGAAATAAAGTACAGCTATAATGTAAGTAACAAATTGGCTAACCTTTATTTCATGCTTATAAATATTATCTAAACTGTACCTCGGGCTGATACACGGGTACTGGGCAGACCCATGGAAGTCTGGACTATGAAATATTTAACCCCAAGCATGGGACAAATAACTTCATTTGGGTAGAAATAGTGTAAGGTAAGGTTTTATGGATGAGGTAAACCTGTTCGTCTGTTTAGAGTAGAAAACCTAGCTCCATTTGCTGTTTCCTTTATAATTTTGAGGAATTTCTGAAAAGTTACGGGGATAACAACATCCCTATTATTTTATTATTATTATTATTTGAGACAGAGTCTCACTCTGTCACCAGGCTAGAGTGCAGTGGCACAATCTTGGCTCACTGCAACCTCTGCCTCCCGGGTTCAAGTGATTCTCCTGCCTCAGCCTCCTGAGTAGCTGGGACTACAGGCGTAAGCCAACACACCCAGCTAATTTTTGTATTTTTAGTAGAGACGGGATTTCACCATGTTGGCCAGGATGGTCTTGATCTCTTGACCTTGTGATTAGCCCGCCTCAGCCTCCCAAAGTGCTAGGATTACAGGTGTGAGCCACCGCGCCCGGCCCACTCCTACTATTTTTATCTGGTCTGCTAGCCTTATTTTTAATATTCTAATAATCAATTTACTATTTTACTTAACATGTTATTTAAGTCTAATTAGATGCTTTCTGACCATCATTCTGCTAATTAAATTCTTAATTTTTTCCCTTTTCTATTTGTTGAGTTTTATTTACTCCAGTAAGTTGCCAAAATAACACCTTTAATCCCTTTATTTGTTAAGCAGGGCCTGATGGCTTAGTTTGGAAGCAGAGAGTCACCTGCAGAAGCCACTGATTGGTGATAGAACTGAACTGCCCCACAGATAAACTTCTCTCCTGAACAACAGGAACAGAGGATGACCATCACTGCCCAGTTGTTGAGCATCTGGGATCCAGTGCAAACCTAGCCTTTCAAATGTTATAATTTAGCAAACAATGCAGAAAAACAAGATTGTGAAAAAAGTATGCTGAAAACAAAAACAACTTTATTCTGTATATTAGGCTACTTCCTTTCTTGGGTGCTGGGAATCATCCAGAACGATCCAGGTGTACAGAAGTGGATTTCTGGCCGGGCACGGTGGCTCACTTTGGGAGGCTGAGGTGGGTGGATCACTTGAGTTCAGGAGTTCGAGACCAGCATGGGCAACACGGTGAAACTCCGTCTCTACTAAAACTATAAAAAATTAGCCAGGCATGGTGGTGCACACCTGTACTCCCAGTTACTCGGAAGGCTGAAGCCGGAAAATCACTTGAACCCAGGAGGCAGACGTTGCAGTGAGCCAAGATCATGCCACTGCACTCCAGCCTGGGAGACAGAGTAAAACTCTGACTCAAAAAGAAAAAAAAAAGAGGAGGGGAGGAGGATGAGGAGGAGGAGGAAGGGGAAGAGAAGGAGGGGGAGTGCGAGGGGGAAGGAGAGAGGGAAGGAGAAGCAGAAGGAGAAGGAGAAGTGGAAAAGTGGATTTCTAACACAGATTGCATAGAATGGTTTTCCTCTGTGTTCTTATCTTTTAATTGGCAGAGTCTTTGTCGGAATCAGACAGTGGAATTTTTAGAGGTCTATCACAAAGGTTTTAGCTATGAAATACACACACATACATGCACACACACAGATACAGAATTGCAGAAAAATATTTTTTATTCAAATATGAAAGACCTGTCAAAAGTAATTAAGGAATTAGACTGTTTTGCCAAATCTATCATATGGACTAAAGGGAAGTGGGAGAAAGACTCTCCACTTTCCACTTTCAACTAGGTGCAGCCATATTTGTTTTTTTTTCTTTTCTTTTTTTTTTTTTGAGACGAAGTCGGAGTCTGGCTGTTGTCGCCCAGGCTGGAGTGCAATGGCGCGATCTCGGCTCACTGCAACCTCTGCCTCCTGGGTTCAAGTGATTCTCCTGCCTCAGCCTCCTGAGTAGCTGGGATTATGGGCGTCTGCCACTATGCCCAGCTACATTTTTTTTTTTTTTTTTTGTATTTTTAGTAGAGATGGTGTTTCACCATGTTGGCCAGGCTGGTCTCTAACTCCTGACCGCATGTGATCCTGATCTGCCCGCCTCGGCCTCCCAAAGTGCTGGGATTACAGGTGTGAGCCACCACACCTGGCCGTAATATTTGTTTCTTATCACTGAGAATGTTTTCTCTTCAAGTGAGAGATACAAATAGCTAAACCAGAAAATGGAGTTTATCAAAATACCATATTTTTATTTATAATCTCCAGGAAAGATCCTTCTGAAAATAATTAACTACTTGGTTTTGTTTCGGTTTATAACATTGTTTCATTGGCTCTATATGTATCACTTACAAAATTTTAAGAAGGAAATTTAAATTTAAAAATTATCTGGTAACAGAAAGTACGTTTCATATATTTAACTTGCATCAAAGGGCATTCAACAATGAACACATGCTTTGTGAGAAAAAATTTGCATAAGAAACAAAACTAAATGAAATTTACATTGCATACAAGAATAATCTCAATTAGAACCATGTGCTTTTCTACTGAAATAAATGAGTATGAAACTGTTGACAGATTTTGACAATATTATGTTTTCCACACCACTTGTACAAGTGTTTATCCTGTGTTTTTTCAAACGATTACAAGTTGTTACGTATATTCTAAAGTGTATTATATATGCTGTGAACACTATTTTGGTAAAGTTGCTTATTTCTTACTATCTTTTCTAGCAGAGCACATCTTAGGTGTCAGTGCTGGCATCTTCAATGGAAAGGAATATGGAGCTTAAAGGAAATACCAAAATTTATTCAGTTAATATTTGAAGAGTTGAGACTAGACTTTAGCTTTGTTTGACTCCTAATCCTAAAGTATCTCCATTAAAAATATTTTCCTTGAACAAGCTGACAGACTTCTCTTGGAGAGAAGTCTGGCAAGATAGGTTTACAAGATGAGAAAATACAGCACTTTTATTAATTATGTTGCCTTCTCTCATTCATCTGTGAAGCACCCGAAGTTAAAACATCAGTTCCGATATCCAGTGACTGATACGGGCTACAGGAGTAGGAATTTCCTAACACCATCCTCAGAGGGGCCACTTTCTGTTCACCAGTTGCATAATTGGGTAACGTTTGGGAGAGTCTTCGGCTATGGAAAGGAGTAGAATAAACTGCATTCTACTGAAAAGTATGGCAACAGCCTAAACGAGAAGAAAAACACTTGCCCGAGAGAGACTCAAGTGAAACACCGTGTGATTTCTAGGAGGGAGACTGAACCTGCTAAAGCAAATTGAATTTATTTCTTTTTCTTTTTCTGTCTGGTGAAAAGCATGTTGTCTTAACAAATTTCATTTATCCTGTACACAGTCATCCCTCTTCTGCTGCTTTCCAGCACAGTCCATTTTCTATTCCACATCAGCTAAACAATCACCACCATAGAAACAACACATTATTCTTAGTATCTGCCTATTTGGTGAAATATGCCTATTATTCAAGTGCAACCTACATTTCATTTAGAGTACCACTCAAAAGGACGGTGGAGGCTCAATTTGAATTTTACGAAAGCTACCATCAAAAGGATGTCTTGGGAGGGAACTGCCACAGGGAAAACACCAATGTTCCTCATTGTCTTTTTCACAAAAGATGAAGATTGAATGCAACACTCAGAATCAACTAGATATGGATGTGGTCAGGGCCTTCAATCAAGAAAGGACAATTTTTTGCTCACACATTGTATCCATGGCAGCTACGCAGTGGTGTTGGGCTCACTGTAGTCACACAGGGACACTGGCTGGTGGAGCGGCCATCGCAAATATTTCCATTCACTATATACAGCACAAGAGGGAAAAGGAGCTAGCAAAATTCTACAATGTGCATTTGAACACTTTAGCTTGGAAGTGGCACATATCACTTCTGCTCCCACAGTCCTGAGGCTCTGCCCCAGCAGAAGAGACTCATGGGTACAGCCCCATCATGTACCCCGAAAGCAGTGGGCTGGAAATATTTAGCCACACAGTGATGATTAACACACAAAGAACATATTCGGCCGGGTGCGGTGGCTCACGCCTGTAATCCCAGCACTTTGGGAGGCCGAGGCAGGCGGATCATGAGGTCAGGAGATCAAGACCATCCTGGCTAACACGGTGAAACCCTATCTCTACTAAAAAATACAAAAACTAGCCAGGCAAGGTGGCGGGCGCCTGTAGTCCCAGCTACTTGGGAGGCTGAGGCAGGAGAATGGCATAAACCCGGGAGGCGAAGCTTGCAGTGAGCTGAGATCCGGCCACTGCACTCCAGCCCGGGCGACAGAGCAAGACTGCGTCTCAAAAAAACCAAAAAAACCCAACAAAGAACATATTCAATGCCTAAACAATTTACAACGAAACCAAGAGGGGGAAACACTGTCAGATGATCAGAAGGAAAGTGGCAATTCTTGAAACATGAAAAAATAAAAGTTTTAAGGACAGTAGTTTATAAATTCATAGGACATGTAACCCAAATAAGTGGTACAAGTTAAAAATACAGATGCAAATGTGCTTAGACAAATTTATTAATGGCAGAGTGACACTGGACCAAAATACTAATATTTATTCTGAAGGTGGTAGGAGGAATGCAAATCTTACTGAACATAATAGCATTCTGGTGCCATGTTTAGAGAGGGTATTGCCTGGGATGATCTGGGAGCTAGCTCAGTTGGTCAATCTTGATTGCATCACACTATTAAAGTCTCTTCAAGTAGCAGTTGAGGAATACTCCTTTTGTGTTAAACAGAGGAAGATCTTTCCCAATTCATACATTTTTTTGCATTGAATGACAGGGAAGCAATGGAGCTAAATACTAAGTTCTAATTAACAGTAGCTCAATTTCATTCCTTCATAACACACACACACACACACACACACAAATTTAGCCTGATTTAAGTGCCTACAGGGTCTCCTGGATAATGGTGCATGAAGAAACAAATCAGTCATAAATATGTGTTTCCTTTGGATTTCCCATCGCCCACTTTAAGCTTCTCTCCACCTCCTCCTGACACATTGGCCCTGGTCCACCTCTTACCTGCTCCACTTTTGATTATAGTTCTCCTACTTCAGTGACCTTCCTTGTAAATTCCAGAGTACTTTTATAATTCGACTCCCCATGTTAAAAAGATCTAGACTGATAAGCAAAATGTGTGGATATGCAGAAAATAGAGATTATTAGTTCCATTTCACAATACATTTCTAATTTCTTAAAAGCTGTCACCCTGCTCCCTGTTCAAATCTGCCTTTCCTTTCTTCCTTAGGTTCTGCATCTGCCAACCGTGTAGAGTAATAAAAACAGCCAGGGAAGAAATATATATATATTTGTGGTGGACATTTTTTCCACATCATTTTTGTTCTTTATAGATGTTCTAATGTCCTTTAAGGATCCTGAAAGACAACACACCTAGGCTCCTTATCTCCCCAGCACAGCATCACAAACAACTGCGATAGAGCATGGTGGTCTTTCCTCCCTACAGGAGAGACAGAAACAAATTTGTTCACCCCTGAGGACGCCGAGGGGAGCAAGGAAATGGGGTACTTGAGGGGCAGGGCTTGCTCCACATCTGAGCAGCTGGCCTCAGGACAGCAGCATGTGCTACCCTTGAAGAGACTCCCAGCTCAGGGCATGAAAGCCTTTTCTCACTCACTCCAGAGATCCTAAATAAAGGCTGGTGGAACCCTCCCAGACAGAGGTCACTTGATTAACCCAGCCCACCTCATCCTGATAACAGGGTCAAGTACTTCTCACTGTGAAGAATTTTCAGTTTATTTCACAGACAAGATAGCTCGATCCAAGTCTGCATTGCTGCTCCCCAGGAAGGCTCTCAGAAGAAGCTAAGGAAGGAGGACTGCGAGTCCTTTGCTGGGACCCTGCCCTCCTATTCTTTAGGACACATCTGCAGGGGGATCTGCACTGCACCTTTACAAGAAAGGGGCCAAGGCGTGAAATGAGGGCATAAGGACAGCCCGTCTCAAGTTTCAGCTGAGATTTAGAGTACAGCCTTCAAAGCAGGGGGTTCATTTCTGTTGTTTGGGTTTGCTTTGCATTTGTCTTAAATTTCTGTATAATTTATGACACCGGAAGTCAGTTGCATTTGCTTCCCAGCATTCCCTCTCCCTTCCCCACATTGTTCTTTGGGGAATCCATGTCCTTGTCTAGTCCTGGTCCATTTGGTTCAGGGAGGGTATAAAACATCTGAGTTGTCACTGACAGCACATTATCCCCATGACTGCAGGGACTAGCTAAGAGATGCCCACTTTAAACAGGTCAGACCAGTGCAAATTGTGAACCTGGAGTTCTCACTGTTGCAATCAGATGAGAGGTACTGTCTTTGGGGTTGATAAACTGGTAAATAGAAGTTGGGGATGCCTGTGGCCATTCTTGCTTTCCTATGTGTTGGTTTCATTCTCAGGTCAACTTCCCTTATGGTAGCCAGGAAAACAGATGGAGACAGAGGAAGAGAGGGAAGTAATTTGGTGACACTTTTGAGTGGTTCTGAATTCATCTGTCTCAACTGTATCTCTGGACTTCTCAATTAAATGAATTCAAAACTTCCCTTTTTTTACCCATAAAGTTAAGTGACTAAGTCAGAACAGACAATGAAAGGACCCCTCCTGGATTGAAAACTACGGGTCTCCAGGAGACGCCCCTGTCTCACAGGGTCTAGACATGTGCCTTGGTGTAATAAGTTCATTTCATGTGCATTTTTCCATCAGGGTAATAATGTCCTCCACAACTAAGACACTAATTTCTAATGTGCTATCTTTGGCATGTGTAAAGTCACTGTGTCTACTTTGCTTTGAGTCCTGGAATAGGCTGATACACTGGCAATTTCCTTAAACAAATTTACAGTCTCTAGCTTGGTACTTTACTTTCTTTTCATGCTATGAATCTGCATAATTCGCATGAGCTCATGCCATTCAGATACATTCTTTCCTTATTGTCCTTGTTTTTCTCCATTTTGAGTAATTGCATTCATTAATCTGTTTTCTCTTATTCCCACCATCCTCTCTTCCAATACATGCCCTTGACTATATTTAATACACCTAAACTTTTTTCATTTTCCACATCTCTTCTTATCATATAATGAGCATGAATGTAACCATTATCTCTATACCGCCAGTGAACATTTATAAGGCCAAGTACTTTGCTATATCATTTCTTTAATCCTCTCAGACATCCCATGAGATAAGTGTGACTTTGGCTCAATTATTCAACTTCTCTTGTCCTCACCTTCCTCATCTGTAAAATGGACATAATAAATATCAGAGCAAAAATCCTCAATAAAATACTGGCAAACCGGATTCAGCAACACATCAAAAAGCTTATCCACCATGATCAAGTGGGCTTCATCCCTGGGATGCAAGGCTGGTTCAACATTCGCAAATCAATAAACATAATCCAGCATATAAACAGAACCAAAGACAAGAACCACATGGTTATCTCAATAGATGCAGAAAAGGCTTTTGACAAAATTCAACAGCCCTTCATGCTAAAAACGCTCAATAAATTCGGTATTGATGGAACGTACCTCAAAATAATAAGAGCTATTTATGACAAACCCACAGCCAATATCATACTGAATGGGCAAAAACTGGAAAAATTCCCTTTGAACACTGGCACAAGACAGGGATGCCCTCTCTCACCACTCCTATTCAACATAGTGTTGGAAGTTCTGGCTAGGGCAATTAGGCAAGAGAAAGAAATCAGGGGTATTCAGTTAGGAAAAGAAGAAGTCAAATTGTCCCTGTTTGCAGATGACATGATTGTATATTTAGAAAACCCCATTGTCTCAGCCCAAAATCTCCTTAAGCTGATAAGCAACTTCAGCAAAGTCTCAGGATACAAAATTAATGTGCAAAAATCACAAGCATTCTTATACACCAGTAACAGACAAACAGAGAGCCAAATCATGAATGAACTTCCATTCACAATTGCTTCAAAGAGAATCAAATACCTAGGAATCCAACTTACAAGGGATGTAAAGGACCTCTTCAAGGAGAACTACAAACCACTGCTCACTGAAATAAAAGAGGACACAAACAAATGGAAGAACATACCATGCTCATGGATAGGAAGAATCAATATCGTGAAAATGGCCATACTGCCCAAGGTAATTTATAGATTCAATGCCATCCCCATCAAGCTACCAATGAGTTTCTTCACAGAATTGGAAAAAACTGCTTTAAAGTTCATATGGAACCAAAAAAGAGCCCGCATCTCCAAGACAATCCTAAGTCAAAAGAACAAAGCTGGAGGCATCACGCTACCTGACTTCAAACTATACTACAAGGCTACAGTAACCAAAACAGCATGGTACTGGTACCAAAACAGAGATATAGACCAATGGAACAGAACAGAGTCCTCAGAAATAATACCACACATCTACAGCCATCTGATCTTTGACAAACCTGAGAGAAACAAGAAATGGGGAAAGGATTCCCTATTTAATAAATGGTGCTGGGAAAATTGGCTAGCCATAAGTAGAAAGCTGAAACTGGATCCTTTCCTTACTCCTTATACGAAAATTAATTCAAGATGGATTAGAGACTTAAATGTTAGACCTAATACCATAAAAATCCTAGAGGAAAACCTAGGTAGTACCATTCAGGACATAGGCATGGGCAAAGACTTCATGTCTAAAACACCAAAAGCAACGGCAGCAAAAGCCAAAATTGACAAATGGGATCTCATTAAACTAAAGAGCTTCTGCACAGCAAAAGAAACTACCATCAGAGTGAACAGGCAACCTACAGAATGGGAGAAAATTTTTGCAATCTACTCATCTGACAAAGGGCTAATATCCAGAACCTACAAAGAACTCAAACAAATTTACAAGAAAAAAACAAACAACCCCATCAAAAAGTGGGCAAAGGATATGAATAGACATTTCTCAAAAGAAGACATTCATACAGCCAACAAACACATGAAAAAATGCTCATCATCACTGGCCATCAGAGAAATGCAAATCAAAACCACAATGAGATACCATCTCACACCAGTTAGAATGGCGATCATTAAAAAGTCAGGAAACAACAGGTGCTGGAGAGGATGTGGAGAAATAGGAACACTTTTACACTGTTGGTGGGATTGTAAACTAGTTCAACCATTATGGAAAACAGTATGGCGATTCCTCAAGGATCTAGAACTAGATGTACCATATGACCCAGCCATCCCATTACTGGGTATATACCCAAAGGATTATAAATTATGCTGCTATAAAGACACATGCACACGTATGTTTATTGCAGCACTATTCACAATAGCAAAGACTTGGAATCAACCCAAATGTCCATCAGTGACAGATTGGATTAAGAAAATGTGGCACATATACACCATGGAATACTATGCAGCCATCAAAAAGGATGAGTTTGTGTCCTTTGTAGGGACATGGATGCAGCTGGAATCCATCATTCTTAGCAAACTATCACAAGAACAGAAAACCAAACACCGCATGTTCTCACTCATAGGTGGGAACTGAACAATGAGATCACTTGGACTCGGGAAGGGGAACATCACACACCGGGGCCTATCATGGGGAGGGGGGAGGGGGGAGGGATTGCATTGGGAGTTATACCTGATGTAAATGACGAGTTGATGGGTGCAGCACACCAACAAGGCACAAGTATACATATGTAACAAACCTGCACGTTATGCACATGTACCCTACAACTTACAATATAATAATAATAAATAAATTTAAAAAAAAAAAAAAATAAATAAATAAATAAATAAATAAATATCAGAGGCGAAGCTAGAAACTGGTTGATATTTATGTAAACCTGTGTTCTAACAAAATAGACTCCTCTACATGTGTGCCAATTCTAGGTCACACAGCCTTCAAGCAAGCTAGTTGGTTTCAGATCTCTGATGACATGGTTCACCGATGACTGATACAGGCTGCCTTGAGGGCCACACTCAGCCCTCTGAGAATGCTTTTGCAGGAAACACACAGAAGAGATGGAGAATGAAGGGAAACAAGAAGTCTAGAGAAAGCAGATAGTCAAAGCAAGACACATCCGTACATAAATATAAGAAGTTTCACAGAATGGACCCCTCTTCTTTCCAAATTTCCCCTCAAAGAATGAAGTAGAAAATAAAACACTTTTAGAAGAAAATATGGAAAGTGTGAGAAATAAAAGTGCACAGACAATGTGGTAACTAGGAAAAAAGGTGACTCTAAATCTGTACCCTCTTCCATACTTGAAAAGATTAAAATCTGGATTTCATGAAAAACCAGTAAGATTTAGAGGAGGTACAACTGCAAATATTCCTATCTAAAGGCTTTGGATAGGGATCTGCTTTCCCTCTAGGTTCTTGACAATGCTGTGATAAGAACTAATCTATTCTTTCTCCCACCAAAATGCAGTGCAGATAATAATTTGTAGAGTATGATGGGAAGCTGAGGTGGGGAGTGAGGTTAGATGCAAATCTGAGGGGTTACCAGCTGTCCACCCTTCAACTCCACTTCACTAGGAAATGGGGTTCAACAGGGCTTTCTGTGAGAGCTCTGCTCTTCATTACGTGCACACACAGAAAATTATGCAGGTGAACCTCCTGCCAAGTTAGAAAGTGGCAGCTGAAAAGAGGGTGTGTGCTAGGAGGTAGGCCATGCCATAATTTGGGGTTGTTTTTAACAAGACAATTACAGAAGGTTCTCAAGTCATCCTGGAAGACTGGAGATCATGGGGCTAGAGTATGGGTTTAGTAAACAGAAAATCTCCAAGTACTGGAAGGGAAACAGCCAATATTTACTGAGGAGCTGAGAAGAATCTTATTTTTAATCTATTTACCTGGAAGAACTGAGAAATCGAAATCATTTGGTTTCTAAAAGGGCAACTAGACCAAGACTGATCATTTTAACTGAATGGACAAAGAAGAATAACAACAACATAATAATCTCCACTACAGAGATGGGAGAGTCTTTTAAAGTTAAAAGGAGGAAAGGGAAGAAAAAAGAAGACTAAAAGGGAAAAGAGAAAAAGATAATCTCACACACACACACACACACACACACACACACACACTCTCAAATGCTCCAGAAGGTAGTGGAGATGAGGAGGAGGTGAACCCCACAGGGCAGTAGAGCTGCTCTGGAGCCAATGTTATTCATTACAAACACAAATTAGATCATAAAAGGATTCGTTATTTGTATAAAAGTTGTAGCTGTTAAAAAAGATATACATATCATGTCATTTGATTCTCATGGCACTCTTGTGACAAGTAAGATATTGTTTAGCGACTTGCCTTTTTTTCCACTTGATATCATGGACAATTTTTTGTGTCAGTATACATAGATTAATCTACTTCATTGTAAACTCCACAGAGTATTCCACACAGTAAATAATTTAGCCATTCCCTGCTGATATGGTTTGGCTGTGCTCTCACCCACATCTCATCTTGAACTGCAGTTCCCATAATCCCCACTTGTCATGGGAAGGACCCAGTGGGAGGTAACTGAATCATGGGGGCAGTTACCTCCATGTTGTTCTTGTGACAGTGAGTTCTCACGAGATCTGATGGTTTTATATGGGGCTTTCCCCGCTTCACTCTACACTTCTCCTTGCTGCCACCATGTGAAGAAGGACAGGTTTGTTTCCCCTTCTGCCATGATTGTAAGTTTCCTGAGGCCTCCCTAGCTATGCTGAACTGTAAGTCAATTAAACCTCCTTTATAAATTACCCAGTCTTGGGTATGTCTTTATTAGCAGTGTGAAAACAGACTAATACACCTACCATGAATGCTCTTGCACGTGCTTTTGGTGAAGCTGTAGTTAGGATCACCGGTTTATGGGTCAGAAATGGAGGCTCAGAAAGTTGAAGACTCCACAAACAGTTGGTGCCCTCACTCTTAAGCCCCAGTTCTCCAGAGCCCCCTCAGACTGGCAGTGGGTATGGCTTTGACTGCAGAGAGAAGCTGAAAACGCCTCCTTTTTCAAGGGACTCACCTGCTCCAGGTCGTCAGCTGACCTTTTGTTTTCTCCCGCTGGATCCTGATAGGGTAGGACAAAGAGTTCAGCAGTGGTGGGTAAGCCGGGAAGCACCGCCACCAGGATGTGTTGACCCGGAACCCCTGTGGCCTAAGGGACAGACACAGGGGCTCACATTAGTGCTGCAGACAAGAAAGCTGAGAAGGGACCAAGTATTTGGTGGAGGGATCAGGGGTAGGCAGAAGACACAATAAGGGGCCTGAAAGCAGAGGTCTGGGTGTATCAGGCAGAGGATGTGAGAGGCAGCACTGGGCTATAGGTCCAGGCTCCAGAGTCAGGTTGTCTATGATTTAATCCCAGCTTCAACACCATGAGACCTTAAGCTCATTGCTCATGTTCTCTATGCCTACATTCCTTTAAATAGAAGATAGGACAGTTGCAGTACTTGCCTTGTGCATGGGTGATTTTGAGGATTAAATGAGTTACACATGAAGCATTTATGGTAGAGCCTGGGGATTCAAATGTTAGCTCTTCTTCCTAGAGAGCACCTCCAAGGTGGGGACCACGCCAGTGAAAAGACCTTCATTTTATCATCTGCCCCTCATGCCTTAGTCCTTTCTAACCTAGCTTCCTCCTTCATCATCCCACTGAAGTTACTCTTCAAGTAGACCCAATCACATCCTAACCACCTAACCTAAGACGACACCCTCATATCACAACCCTCAGGAGGGCCCTGTTGACTTTTCTGCAGCATCAGACCTGATGACCAACCCTGTTCCCTGAAGCACCCTGAGTCCTCCACTTGGCCACACTGATTCTTCTGTTAAAATTACAGATATCACTCAAGGACTTCTTGTTTATCCTAGCTCACTGTTCTCTCTCTTGAGCTTATACCCCAGGGTTTCCCCTGAATTCTCTCTCTAGATGCTTCTAGAATCAATAGCTATAATCCTAGCTTCTCTCTCCAGCAGTCCAATTCAGATCATGTTCCCTTGTCTAAAATGCTTGCAAGAATTCCCATTGCTAACAGGATTAAGGACATATTCAAGGCCTTCTGCAATATGGTCCCACGCTTCCTTTCCAAACTAATTAGCCACAACTCTTATGCTCTTGCCAAATGGGATGATGTACAATTTCTCAATATTTCAGCCTTTTCCTGCAAATGTTTCTGTGCATGTTATCTCCACCAGAATGTCTTTTCTCTGCCTTTGCTACTTATCCTTCATGAGTCATCTTAAAGCTTATTTATTTCATTATTTCCCAATTAGGTGATTCTTAGTTTTTGAACTCCACTGTGTTGCATTTTTTTGAAGTAGCAAGAAATTCCAGGTATTAGGTCCTCACCTAATGTTGTAAGTTACTTAGCACAATGCCAGGTACTTCCTGGGTATATTGTGCTAAGTAACTTATATTATTTTATGTGACCTCCAACAACGTTATTATTATAAGTAACTTATAATATTATTTTATGCAACCTCCAACAACCCTTGGAAGCTAATATGATTATACCTCACTTTGCAGTGAGGACATATCACATGCTGGGGTCCTCAGGAAGCTGACCCTGAGTTTAGAATGCAGGATGCTTATTAAGAAGTGCTCTTGGGAACAACACCTATGGGAGCAAACTGAAGGAAACAAACATGGACAAGGGAAAAATTGAGCTGCCACGTAGGCCCATGACAACCTCAAGAGATCCCAAGGGGAGACAGAATGGCCCTTCAGAGTTGTCTTAAATTGGGCTGAGATGTCCAGGACTTTATATAACTGCACCAGCCTGTCATCAGACATGAATCACCCCAAGAAGTGACACGACTTGGAACCAGGCTGGTGAAGACTGCCCATAGCTCTTCCAGAAAAGACAGTAAGTGTCTCCCTGAACAGAGATATGGGTGGTGCATCTTAATTTCCACTCCAGGAAAGATGGTGGCTGTAGGAAGATTAGACAGTGGCTCAAGGCCATCTAGGAAGTGACTGTTGATGCTTTTGAAGCCTGGTCTGACTGTGAAGCCTGTGTTGGGACCCAGTGCTCTGTACCTCCCTTCTCCAGACACTGACAACGGCTCCTATTATAGCAAACCCCATACTGTTTTATGGCCTTACTAGGCTGTAAACTCAGAGATTGTGCCTGAACAATCTTCATTGTACACAAAAATGTTTATAATGACATTCAATTAAAGATTTCATTGTGAAATGTCAGTAGCAAAAGTCATTTTGATGAAGAAAAGGCAAACAATTTAATACCAAATTTTGTTTCATAATGAATAGGAAGAAAACTGCAAATTAGCTGACTCTCAGTTGTACCTCTTATAGGGTTTATTAGTGTACACTTGGCAATGTGGTCCCTTGGGACTTAAGAAAGTGGTCCAGTGCAATTACTGATCTCAAAGTCAGTGTAACTTGCTAGGAACCATCAGCTGCCTCTTGGGATCAGGTAAGTAGGGAGCCTTGGAAACTAGAAGGTATTAATACCAGCACCACTGCTGATATAACCCTGCCCTGAGAGATATTGAGTCAATCTGTTTATTCTGCATATTCCTGATTATGCTGCACAGCTGGCTAGAAATATTGATGAGCAGTAATTTCTAGCCTAATGGACAGCTGGTAGAAAGGTGGAGGTACAGGACGTCTGATCTCTAGGTAATAAGTGTGAAGAGAAATCAGCCTGGAAGGCTGGACATTGCTGAGCTAATGCTTGGCTGATAAGTCACCTGGGGGAGGACCTATGGGGACACATGGCCCTAGAATGCTGCAGATGAGAAGAGATGGGCAGTGGGTTGATTAAAGAGCATAACTCATCCTTCTTGGACAGCAGAGGACAAAAACCAGTTGTTACCCTAGAGACAGATGGCTCAGGGCAGAAAGGCCTATTCCTTTTAGGGTTGTAGTCCGGTAGTTGTGCCTTCTGGTGGTGATAATGTGTAAGCACCGATCACGTCACAGATGCTGAGAGCCATAGAGACAGAGGTGGGTGGCATTGTCCAGAGGCACATAAAGATACCCCTTCTTTACCCTAGTATTCCATCTATCCCTGTTTCTCCTTGGAATAAGGGAAAGGATGGCCCTAGAGTGGAGTGGTTAGGAAACCACAAAATGAAGATTCAGGCCTTGATGGTTTGACTCCAGAAGCTGATCTTTAAGTGCATGACCTTGGATGAGTAACCTAATATCTCTAAGTTTCATTTCTTCACCTACAGAATGGGAATAATCACCGGTTCAACATCATAAGCTTATCTGGGGGATTAAATGTGTTAAAATAATGCAAAGCACTGAAAAGAGTACCCAGAATACTTTAAGTGCTAACTAAATATTAACAAAGGGAATGAAGACGGGGAAGACCAGCTCCTTGCAAGAGGCTGGATGTAAGATCTGTTTTCTGAGCAGGGGTTATCTGAATGCCTTTATTTCATCATCTTTTTGTGTCCTGTGGCACCATGTGCTGGGAGCAGGAAAGAATGTTCAGCAAACCTAAATTGATTTTCATTCTGAGCTAACAATATACCCTGGGAGTAGATAACTCACTTCTGATTTTCCGCGTTTGCACAATAAGCTCAAGCTGCCCCATGAGCGGCTATCCCATTCCTCTGCTCACTCATGAAAGTAGAATAAGGGGCCGGGCGTGGTGGCTCATGCCTGTAATCCCAACACTTTAGGAGGCCGGGGCAGGTGGATCACTTGAGGTCAGGAGTTCAAGACCAGCCTGGCCAATATGGTGAAACCCCATCTTTACTAAAATTATGAAAAAAATAGGCATGGTGGCAAGCGCCTGTAATCCCAGTTACTCGGAGGCTGAGGTGGGAGAATCGCTTGAACCTTGAAGGCAGAGGTAGCAGTGAGACGAGATTGAGCCACTGCACTTCAGCCTGGGTGACAGAGTGAGACTACATCTCATTAAAAAAAAAAAAAAAGTAGAACAAGGAGGGGGAGATGTGCCTAAAAGAAGGTGTCTTCTCTAATTGCCGGTGACATTTGCTCAGGGAGGGATAAACCACAACCACCCTGTTGTTCTCTGAGAAACCTTAGGAAGCTTTCTCAAATACACAAAAGCCCAGACATTGGACTCAGGCCCTAAATTTTCATTTTGCAGCTTCATCCTCTATTAGATGTGAGAGTTTAGGCAAGTGACTTAACCTCTCTAAACCTCAGTTGCCTCATCTACAAAGTGTGGGTAATAATTCCTTTTTGGGGCTGTTACAGTAGAGAAATGTCTTTAAAAACTGGGGAAGTAGAAATATGACTCAGTGTCATATACTGAATGCTCACTGCACTGTTATGCTCACAGTAGTGGAAGCCGGAACCTGGGACCACTTTTACTAATTGTATTCACCTGAGGACACTTACATGCTGAGTCCCTTCACTGGCATGGACAGTAGCTGGTTTTATACTCGTCCTAATGGCCTAACTGTGAACTGTGCTACAGAAATGTAGACAAGGGAGTCTAGGATGTCATTGTCCTCCTTCTCTAAGCAGAATAAGCGTCTCAGGGGGCAAGGACCCCATGTTTGTCCATGGTTCCATAGTTGCATCCCCTTTAGTGCCTTTGATGTGTCTGCATGTGTGGGGCTCAGCTATGCAGACATCAGGCCAGTACACTGAACTTCCCATGGGCTCTAGCTTCTTCCTGCTGGGTTTTTGTTTGTTTGTTTTTTGTACAAAATTCCCCTTTCCGTGAAATTATTCAAGGAGAGAAAAGGTACCCAGGCAAGAGGAGAAACTGTGTGCACTCACTTCCACCAGGGATTTTTTGATGACTCGGCCGATGTCCCTCCTCCACTCAGGGATGTCTGGGTTGTAGTCATCCAGGTTTGGAGAAAAGGACAAGCGAAGAGACCGGAATTCCTCTGTGGATATAACAGTAGATAGATTACTTTAAGTCAAATAGTCCTGTCAAGAAGTTTAGACTTTTTATTTTATACAAAATGGAGGGTCCTTCCCCTTCACACTTACCATAGAGACTTTTTAGAAGGCAAGTCATTACCCTGTACATATCTCACCAGCCCCTTCTTTTCTTTTTGTTTTTTTGTTTTAAGGAGCAGAAAGCTTAATAGGCAAGAAACAAGGCAGAAGGAAGAAGGAAGAAGCTCCCCTGTACAGAGACAGACGGAGGGGGCTCCAAAGCTGAGAGAGGAGAGCCCCCCAATTCCCCTTTAACCTCTTCCCCCACTTTCCCCCTTCCTCTCCTTTCCCTCTCTCCCCCTTTCCCTCTTCCCTCTTCCCCACCTTTCCCACCTCTCCCCCTCCTCTTCCCCCTGCACTCCCCCACCACAGGCAGTGTGGCCTTGGATATCAGCCAGTTATATGAGGAGGCAGTGTCTGATTTGCACAGGGCTCAGGGGATTGGTTTGACCAGGCATGTCATTCATAATGTAGACTGGGAAAAAACTGGCTCTCCCACCCTAGCCTTTTAATATGCAAATGCAGGGTGCCACATTGTCCTACACATGTAGGGATGTGTGGGGGCAACCATGTTGCCAGCCACATGTGAGGTCAAGGGCAAGAAGAGGGCGGGGAAGTGCCATGTTTGGTTAGACCCAGTTTCTGATGGCCAGCATTTGCATATCAAAGGTTGCCAGCCAGCTCTAAGAGCTGGCAGCCCTTTATTTTCTAAACCAAACCTCTAACTTTGTTCCATGCCTATCTTTGCAGCCTTTGCCCATTATTCCTAGTTCTAGGTTCTGTACTCCTGGATAATAAATGATCTGGAGCAACCTGAATGCACGGCAGGTTTATGACCCTGGGCCTTTGCACACACTGTTCTTCTGCCTAGAATGCCCCATTCTCCCCACTGTACATGAACAAAATATTCAAGCTCTAGTTCAAGCACTCCCTGGCTCACTACCCTCCCCCATCACATTTTAATTTTCTTTTTTATGGCACTACTCTGTTTTGTACATGCTTTTATTATTATTATAGGATTATGGAATAATTATTATGATGATTAGATATTTATAATTATCACTGTAATCTTTCTATTGCTATATTTTGTTTGCATGGAAGTTTCATTTAATGGAATTTTATGTTATTCAGGGATTTTCTTCATTGTCTCTGTAGCACCTGAGTTAGTTTGGTTCTCTAGGAAGTAAGATGGTGATTACACAGGCAAGGATTATATGAGGGAAATTCTCTGTGCGAGAAAGTGGGCAGGGAGCCACAGGAGTCAGGGAGAACCATCAGACCACCGTGCATGCATACAGGAAAGTCAAAGAGAGGAAGAAAGAGTGGGTGACTACTCAGCAGTCTGAGGAAGGTTCAGTAAGCTGTTCAGGCGTCTTGGAGCCAAAGTCAGCTGGCAGAGGAGTCCCCTGCGTCCCAGGAATGGTTCAGCCTTAGTATCCCTGCTATACTCTGTCATTGGCAGGGGTAAGTCCCTGGAAGGTGGAGCCCTAGCCCTAGCTTGGTGATAAGCTTCGGAGGACAGCACTGGTGGCCTTGGTCAATTACACTCTCCAGAGCTGGATGTCTGTGAAGCCCATTCTTGTGGCCTTGACACCCCTAACCCAGCATAGTGTTTGGCACATAATAGATTCAGATCATATGGCTCCCCTAAAACCTGCCAGTGCCTCCACATTGCATTTAGAATAAAATTTAGATTCTTACCACAGCCTTCCTGCCCCCATATAACCTGGTGGGGACTTCCTTTCTTTCCTCCTGTCCTAACTGGCTTTCCTGCACTCTCTGTGCTCCAGCACCTGTACTTCCCTGTGCTCCTCAATTCTGCTGGCTCTGTCCATACCAGCTTTCTCTACTTCACTGGACCATAGCAAACTCCCCTCTCATCATTCAGTCTCACCCCAAGAGGTCTTTCCAACCACCCAACCTCAGGTAGCCTCCCTTTCACCATCCCATGCTCCCCTCATCACCGGACGCTCTGTGTCTTTTTCATACTCAGTGCTATTTAAATTATTTTGTTTTCATTATTATGTCCTTCAAACTGGAATATAAGCTCAATCAGGATGATGGCTCTGTGTTCCTGGCCCTTGGGACAGTGTCTAGCACATGGCAGGTTTTCAGTTACTATCTATGAGTCATTTATAATTAATAAACATTTGTTGAATAAATGTATACTTAACTTATGGTGGAGGCTCCTGGAAATTAATGCATTTATTTATTTAATAAACATTTTTTATGTTAAGCACGCCCTTTTGTTTCATTAGGAGCGCTTAGAAGCGACGTTAGGGATGCCGGTTTACCTTCAGGAAGCATAAAAGCTCACTTGGACATTTCCTAACAATGCTAAGAAGTTATCAAACACATGTTTTGAAGACTCTGACATTATAAGTTATGTTTTCATGGCAGTTAATATATTCCAAAGAGGTATTGTTCAAAGCTTGACTATTTTATGAGTCACTGATAGCCTATGTGAATATTACCTGATGGAGAACAATGAAATGTACATTAATTAAATAGTGTGGTAAACAGCAGTGCCAAAGAATCACCCATTAAGTCCTCACTTTTTGCTATGAAGATACAAGTTTATGTCATTCTCACTTTCTCTGTACCTCTTACCAAACTGCAGAGACTTCATCTACAAGGGAGAATGTTTATCTTAGTAAAAGGACACAAATGAGAAAATGATGCAGCTCCGTCGGTAATTACTTAGCATACTCAACAGCATGGCAGGGAGGGGGCAGGGAAACGTTGTACTTAAGTTGATTCAAGAAATAGGGGATGGGTGTGGGAGGACTGAAAAGGGTAAACACCAATAATATATATTTTTTGCAGCTGTTGAGAGAGAGATTCTATACATTTGCATATTTTAATTTACAAGCAAACCTGTGCCCTGGAGCAAATTAGAAGAAACAATGCAAACTAGATTTTCTTTCTTTTAATTGATTGTGTCGCTTTGGGTAGACAAACCTTCCCCTGTCAATTTCTCAAATGTGATGCTTTTTTCAGTCCTATCATGACAAGTCTTCATGTTCCTGTCAATCTCACTAAACTTCAAACAAGTTTCTGTTTCTTCCTGACTGTAAGCTCCTGGACACGCTTTTCTTAAGAGTATTCTGGAAAACTTACACTTGTAAATTCCTTCTCTGTCCCTTGAGATGTAAATCTTCTACAACTCATGAATGTCCTTCTCAAAGATCTGGGAACCATTCCTTTGAAATGACATCAAGAAAGATAGCACCCCTCCCTATCTCCCTGTCTGTGCTGGAGAGTAGGAGACTGACTTTCTTAAGCAGCGATTAACTCACACAGATGGTCTAATCACACTGAAAACCCACATGCTTCCTAAAGTCCTCCAGTATTTTCACACTAGCTAACCCCAGTGTTTACAAATCTTCCTGCCTTTTCTTTTAGTTGGGTTCAATCTTTCCTGTTTAACTTTGCCTGGTGCAACTTTTATTTAAGGAGTCACATCTGTCATTAAAACTTTCTGATCATGGAGCCAGGTGTGGTGACTCATGCCTGTAATCTCAGTACTTTGGGAGGTTGAAGAGGGAGGATCGCTTGAGGCCAGGAGTTTGAGACCAGCCTGGGAAACATAGGGAGACCCAATAACTTTCTGATTATGTATATGAATCTCTGGATAACTCATCTGGCCGAAGACAAATTAAGGATGGCTGATGGTGCAGGAATTTGCTTAGAAGAGGAAGACAACCTTGTCCAATCTCTTAATGAAGAGACATATGATAACCTATTTTTATAAAGACGGATTCACCCTTGGGTGACACCTTTAAAGAAATTGTAGAAAGAGGAAGAAGCAAACATAGCAAGGCATGGGAGGTGCTTACAAACATACCCTCTGGATTCAGAATTCTTAGCTCTGTTTATTATACTTATCTCATGTTTTCACATCTGTAAAATGCATAATTATGGAATATTTCTCATAAATCTGAGCAGACTTAATAAAGCAGATCAAACCAAGTGCTTAGAACAGATGCCAGTGGCTAGTAAAGTCTTCATCAATGTTAATTGCTATCACCACCACCATTGTTATTATCATTATCTGTCACCAAACAGCAGAATGACTTTAATCCAGTAATTCCCTATGTCTGGGCCATAATTTCCTATCTATAAAATGTGGGCTGGATGAGATAAGGCCAAGATTTAAGGTTATCTCCATGATTCTAATGACATCACCAACATGCATTACCAAGAAGACATCTGTTGGGCTAATAGGTCAGTGCCCGTTAGAGCAACCTGTGACGTCCAAGAGGGAGAGAAAGGAAAAAAAAAAAAAATCCAGTGAAAACAAATGAGAGTCAGTTAAGTAGGATAGTTTCAATGCATAGGCCCTGAGTCTAGATGGGTTGGGTTGCAAACCCAGCTGCACCACTTGCCAGCTGGGGCAAGTTATTCACCACTCTGAAAAAATGGGGGTCATAATATCACCTGCTTTACGCTTCGTAACAACTAGGGTTGTTATGAAGAATAAATGCATTCCCAGCACACAGAAAGGAGATGGACAAAGGAAGAAAGGCAGACTTTGCCGCACTCTACACAGTCACTGTTTGACTGCCTTGTACCTCCCTAATGGGACATTGGTAGGAAAATCACAGCCCTGGTTTATTTCTTATTATCTGGGCTGATCAAGCCTTTCAGGAGGCAGGGAGAGAGAAGAAATTATAAAATCTAACACCCAGCCATGAAAGGAATAGTGTTAAGGCCTTTTGATCCTTAGATGTGTTCAAAGTTGCTTACAAATTATTTTCTGATTTTGAACGTCAAGTTCGCAAGATGAGCATTAACAGAACCTGATTCCTCACAGGACAATCCAGTTCCAAATTATCTCATCAAAATCAATTGATTCTGGAACTGGGCAATTGATATTATTTGGACCACAAGCTAGGCTGTCTGTCTCTCTCTTGCTCTCTCTCTCTCTTTCTGTTTTTCTTTCGAGATGGAGTTTCTCTCTTGTTGCCCAGGTTAGAGGGCAATGGCGCAATCTTGGTTCAGTGCAGCCTCCGCCTCCCAGGTTCAAGTGATTCTCCTGCCTCAGCCTCCTGAGTAGCTGGGATTACAGGAATGTGCCACCATGCCTGGCTAAATTTTATATTTTTAGTAGTGATGGGGTTTCACCACGTTGGTCAGACTGGTCTCGAACTCCTGATCTCAGGTGATCCATCGCCTCGGCCTCCCAGTGCTGGGATTACAGACGTGAGCCACCATGCCCAGCCTCTCTTGCTCTCTTTATCATCCTCCTTCCCTCCTCCCTCCTTCTGCCTCCTCCTCTCTCTGCACAGCATTTCCTTTTCCTATGTAATTTCCACTTCTTAGATTTCAAAAACTAATTTTTCAGGATTCATATGTACCATTTCCATATTAATCATAAACATTTTTGCCATGTACTAGTAACACTTAGTGCATATCTATATGACTATCTTTCTATGCAGAAAGAGATTTACCAAAATGAAATCAATCCATCAAGTGTTTTTTTCTTTCCAGTTTTCAATGACTCCATCTTTTCATTTCAGTACATTTTCATTCCATCTAATACTGTGACCATATTCAATTTCCCCAACTGATCACAAAATTGTTCCGTAGAGCCATTTGTCCAAATATCCAGTCTGTGGCTATGCACGGCATCTAATTGTTATGACTCCTCCATCACTCTTAACCTAGCAGAGAATTGTTTTCATGATACAGATTTGTGGAAGAGATTTTTAAAGTATTTAGACAATGGCAGATTTCCCTTATTAATCAAGAATTTTAAAGTTGAACTTAAAAAAAAAGAGATTCAATATTAGCTATTTGATAGCTATTAGTATTCAAATATTACTACCACTCTAAGTGAAATGAGTTAGGCTTACACATCCTAAAATCCATTTTACCCTATGAGTGAGTGAATAGTCACTCTACCTCTAAGAAAACCATTTCTGGATCCCGTCACTGTTTTACCAGTGATTCGAATTTCCCTGCAGGAGGAGATGAGACTTGCCTCAGTTCTTTCTCAACTACTGCCCTCCATTCTCCAGGTAAAAGTCACAGCTGAGGGATGGTCTCGGGAATCATGGTACAAGAGAACCTCCTCTGAGCATGAAGACAGCAGCAGATCCACTGAGATGGGCACTCACCATATACTGCGATGGTCTTTGTGTCTTGTAGGATGGCATTCCCAGCTGAGACCTGTACTGTGATGGTATTCATTCCTTCCGAAGTAAATCTGAAAGATATGCTTCCCTCCAAGGTGATCAAAGGCTAAAATAAACAAGGGCCCAGAGTGAAGGGAAAGCTCTTTAGTTTAGTTGAGACAGCCGCTAACTCTGAGCCAACAATGGGCTGTCTAACCCAATAGAGGCTCTTCCCGATGGGAATGGCACTGGGTCCCTCTATGCCTCCCCATCATCTCTAGTCCAAAACAGAAAAGAGGCTATCGGAGCAATGACTCCAAGCAAGTCTGCCTATTCATTGTGAATTCCTGATATCACCCTGATTCAGGGCTGGGGAGATGGATAGGTCTTGCTTGCTGGTGGGATATATGTCTCTCTTTATGCATGACCTACTCATATCAAGCAGATCCCTAATACAAGGAAACGATCAAAGCAAATGAGAATGGGGGCTCATATTAATCCAGATGAAAGCAGCAGTCACTGAAAATCTATAAGCTGCCATGTGTTCATCTCCAGGGTGTATGATTTCTGTAGAATTACAATGGAACACGAATCCGGTACATCAAAACCATACACTAGTTAAACAGCAGTGGCCTTGTGTGCTGGCCCCCTCTGAGAAGCCTCATCAGCAGTTTCCTGGAAGTAGCTGCTGTGGAAACAAGCACTAATTGGATAGTGGTTTGAGGATTCAAAACAGAAAGAAAAGAAAAAAAATTTGGAGTGGTGCCTGCAATACAGTCGAATGCTGGGGTCCTAGAGGAGAATATATTAGCCTACTGACCTCCCTCGACACACTCCTCACAAACATTTATTTTCCATCTTTTCTTAATTAATTTAAAAATCAAAATTCATTTAATTCCCTGTATGGCAGAAAGAAGACTAAAGCCCAGCATGAGAAGCCTTTTCAATGCGGTCTCTCGAGAATCTGGTTTTCTTTTTAAAGGAAAAATTTAAAAAATAAAAAAAAATAGGAGGTACAAAAGAAAGTTGTTCAGTACATTCACCTTCTAGTACTAGTTTTCAAGGAGATGACATAGATTCCTCCTCTTCCACTATGGATAGAGGGCCCACTATGGGCTGAATTTACACGCATAGTTTCAGATGAAATTAAAAAGTGTCTCTTTTCAGTTTACTTATGTTTGCAGTAGAGGTGAGAGGTTCTTTCCAGTGTTTAGGTTCCTGGGCCTGTGCAAAATTACATCTCCAGCTAAAGCCAACTTTCAGCTCCAGAGTAGAAAAATGTTTTTATTAAAATAAGAGACATCGTATTTGAAGAGCAAAGTCACCAAGTGAAAGAAGCTCTGCTGGAAGATGGAGGGTTTCAGTCCAGAGCAGTTCATCCCAGTGTCCTTTGGGGCCTCAGCTCTATTGCCTTACATTTGGAAGCACTTTAATTTCTGAGAATGGAATGAGTTCAAAACTGAAATAGACCATGCAGCCTGGTGCAGAGGCAAGAAAAATTAATGGAGGCATCAGAAGGCCTTAAATTTGGCCTCTTATGAAGCAGCTGGAAGAGATCAAAGCAAACCACTCCAGCTGCATCACCCTCACTTTTCTCATGTGCAAAATGAAAGACTTAGAGTAAATAAGGTGTTAGGTCTCTACTAGATTTAAAATTGCCACTGACTTTTGGGCATAGGGAACATTTGGAAAAACACATAAAAGTTAAAGCTGACCTAAATAAATAAGAGTTTTTATTTAGGGGGAGGAGGCCGTCGGGGGTGGGTTGTAATGGAAATCTATTGCTTGCACCTGTCCAGCATCCAGTTGCTTTGTTTTCTTTTGGTAACCACTTCTCCCCTTCTGCAGTTCATGTGCTTCCGAGGAGACTGACTTCCTCACCTCTCTCTCCACCCCCAGCACTGTGATCAAGGCCTGGCCAGTAAGACTCAATTTCAGGACTGCTGTTGTTAGAACTTTCAGGAAATAGAGTTTAATTTCTCTGCTAAGCTAGGGCTGCTAAGAGTCATTGCAAAGACAAGGGCAGCTGGAGAAAAACGTAAACATAGAGGAAGTCAGAGATGAAACGCAGGTGAAGAGGGGCCAGAGAGAGAGAGAGAGAGAGAGAGAGAGAGGGAGAGACAGAACATAATGATGAGATACTTAAGCACCAAGGGAGCTTGTTGTCCTTGAAGCTATGACTGCTTCTACCCTCTTGGGTTCATAAGCCATTTCATTCCCTTCTTTGCTTCAGGCAGCATAATCTGAACTTCTGTCCCTAGACCGCACGTGGAACATGTGGAAGGTGAACCCACCTCCGTGTTGTTTCCGTACCACCACACATAGGTGAGGGTGCCCACTTGGCTGGGCCACAGCACCGCTGTTGCATTGACCTCTTTGTTCTTTGTGGTGACGAAGGGAAGAGACAGGTGCACGTGCTCCAAGGGACCTAAGGCACAAGAGAAAGAGAGGCCATGGAGGGGGAAGAGCTTCCTCTGCTCGGTCCTCCCTGCTCTGAAGAGAACACACATTTACTCCTGAAGCCCCCAAAACCTGGCTGCCGTATTCCCCGAAAGAAGTGTTCAGATGCTTTCCCCACTTTGGAGAAAGAATACGTTGAGCACAATTGCACCTTGACATTTTGCGCTTACCAATCTTTCTACCAGTTCTAAAACCTGAGTTAGGTGTGTGTAAAAGTTAAAAAAAATTACAGGTAATTTATGAAGTCCTTAAGAACAGGCATCATTTGAGATTTCACAAGGCGATGCAGTCTTTCCAAGAGGTTGTATCCTTGGGGGTGAACCAGAGTTGTGAAGACCTCATAGAATCCATGTTGGTGAAGGGTGGGTGGACAAACCTTCAAACCACTCTCCATGTAATTACCCTTTATTGTTTATTGGGTTTTAAAGGTCTGTATGTGAATGTGTTTGTGCGTGTGTCTGCAAAGCTGTCTAGTTAGGTAAGCATGGCGCACATACTGTTTGCGGTTGAATTAAGTTCAGCAAGGACAGAGGGGTGTGTGTGTGAGTAGATAGAGAGCTCTGTGGTTCTCAGAAGATGCTCACTTACAATATAGAATGATTTTATCTGCAGAGGCCTATAAAAACTGGAAACCTTAATTAGATGTACCAACCTCACAAAGATATGAATGCCCTCTTCATAAAGAACCACTAGGACCTTTCCTTTGACCCTCAATCTTCTCTTTGAGTCACTGTTTGCAAGCAAAATGCAGCTTCCTATGCATTTGCCATCCCCATCTTGGTCCCACGAGATGGAGGAGACAGAGAAATACCTTGGGCCTATTCACTTGGTTTATTACCTCCTCTTCTGCTTGCCCTTTAAATGTGTTTCCCAGAGTCCTGTGTTGAGACTTTTTCACTCTCTGCACACTTTTCTACTAGGCAACACCATCCGTACCTTAACCTTCAAATGTCAAATGCACGTGAAGGGCTTGAACAGCCCTTCCTGGGCTCTAGACTCCTTCTGGGGGGCTCTAGACTTCTTTGGCTCCAGCAGTCAAATGTTCTCAAGGACCCTGTTATTTCCCTCTCCTGTATTCTCTACAGTTTGGTGATTAATGCTGATATTCATCCAGGAGCCCACTACAGAAACAGAAAGTCAATTTCAATTTCTTTTTTGTCATTCACGTCCATTTAGGAAACCGACGATTTGGTTCCATAAATATCTCTAAGATATTTATCTCACCCTCCCCAATCTGGCGCCCTGGTTCATACTCTAAGCACTTTCTCATTTCTCTTCCAGATTTTCCTGCCTCTAACCTTTCACCACCTGAATCCATCCTCCAAATGGCCGCAACAGTAATTTTTCTAGAAAGCCAAGCTGATCATGTTATTCATGCTTGTTCAAAATTAAGATTCCCATGATCCGGCTGGGTGCGGAGGCTCATGCCCATAATCCCAACACTTTGGGAGGGCGAGGTAGGTGGATCACGAGGTCAAGAGGTCGAAACCATCCTGGCCAATATGGTGAAACCCCATCTCTACTAAAAACACAGAAATTAGTTGGGCGTGGTGGCGTGTGCCTGTAGTCCCAGCAACTTGGGAGGCTGAGGCAGGAGAATTGCTTGAATCCAGGAGGCAGAGATTATGGTAAGCCAAGATCACACCACTGCACTCCAGCCTGGTGACAGAGCGAGATTCTGTCTCAAAAAAAAAAAAAAAAAAAAAAAAAGATTCCCACGATCCATTTATAATAATGATAGCTAACACATATTGATTTAAAATTTGTGAGACAGAAGACAGAGGCTGAAAACTTCTTGAGGGTAAGAATTCTTCATATTTATCTTCATACGCAAAGACTAGCAGAGTTTCTAAGACATAATAGATGCTCAAGTATTCACTAGGTAAAACAAATGATATAACTTCCCATGTCTGCCTTTGTTCACGCTACTCCCTCTTTAGAGAATGAAGACTGGTGATCAACATACAGAATCAAACTGATCTTCTGGTTCATAAAGCATATGTTGAGAAGCAGTTGATTATAAGCCAGAACAGTTCAATGAAATAATAAAAGGGTATCATTTACTGAGTGATGACTACAACTAAATGTTCTGCTAAGGACTGTTTTTCTTATTCTATCCTCATGAAATAGTCTTACGAAGTAGGCACTCATATCCTCCCCGTTTAGAGATGAACAAAGTAAGGTGACTTTCCCTAGGTCATACAGCTAGGAAACATCAATTCTAAGGTATGAACCAAAGCAGTTTGGTTTCAGAGCCCTTGTTCTGGCCAGAGGACAAGTGTTTGAAAGAACCTTTCCAGTCAAACAAAATAGCTATTAAGAGTTGCTGCTTCCTGATCAGGTAAATATGTCCCAGGCATTGGAAAATGCACTTTCCACCTGGTTTCATTTATTGCACAAGTCTTGCTGTTTCCCCATCAAATGGTTTGTTCCAGCAAGCCACGTCTTGGTCCACCCCAGGGCCTTTGATTCTATACACCTTTCTTATGGCACCTGTCAGTCTTCAAGTCTCAGTTCCAGCATCCCCTCCTCTGTGAAATTCTTCCTGAGTCCCTGGATCTGAGTTAAATGAATCCATTAGAATACAATGACTAGATAAGCTATGCTAGAAATGCTAGTTCCATTCTAAAGAGGTTCACTTCGTCTCTCACATTTTTTTTTTTTTTTTTTTTTTTGAGACAGAGTCTCTGTCACCTAGGCTGGAGTGCAGTGGCACGATCTCGGCTCATTGCAACCTCTGCCTCCCAGGTTCAAGCAATCCTCCTGCCTCAGCCTCCTGAGTAGCTGGTACTACACACACACGCCACCATGCCTGGCTAATTTTTGTATTTTTAGTAGAGACAGGGTTTCACCATTTTGGCCAGGCTGGTCTCGAACTCCTGACCTTGTGATCTGCCCACCTCGGCCTCCCAAAGTGCTGGGATTACAGGCGTGAGCCACTGTGCCCAGCTGAGCATTTTTTAAAAGTCATAAACCAGAGTAAGAACAATACCTATATGTCATTGTCTCAATGAAAAAATTCAAATCTTGTTAGTAAAACATGGTAATTCATTCACTCAGTCTTTTTGTTTGTGTTTTTTGTTGTTGTTTTTGAGACAGAGTTTCCCTCTGTTGCCTAGGCTAGAGTGCAGTGGCACGACCTTGGCTCACTGCAACCTCCCCCTCTCGGATTCAAGCAATTCTCCTGCCTCAGCATCCCAAGTAGTTGGGATTACAGGGATGTCCCACCAAATCCGGCTAATTTTTGACACCCAGCTAATTTTTGTATTTTTAGTAGATACGGGCTTTCACCATGTTGGCCAGGCTGGTCTTGAACTCCTGACCTCAAGTGATCTGCCCACCTCGGCCTCCCAAAGTACTGGGATTATAAGCGTGAGTCACCGCGCCTGGCCCTCACTCAATAGTTTTTGAGTCCTGTGATCTGTTGGGTATTATTCTAGGTGCTGGGGATACCTGGCATTTGGTGGAGCTTAGGTATTTCTGAGGGAGGAGGGTGCTGGACGCATAAAGCAGAGGTAGGTGATAGGGTGCTATTTTTGAAAGCGTGTTCATGGAAGGCCTCTCAGAGGAAATGGCATTTGAGCAGTGACCTGAATAAAGTGAAAGACAGCACGAAGGATCTATTTGGAAAGTTCCAGGGTGAGGGTAGAGTAAGTGAAAAGACCACGAGGAAGAGGGGTGCCTGCCATGTTGAGAAATGTTCTTTTTTCCTTTTATTTTCACATAACCTCGTTTTGGTCAGTGACGATTTTTATTTTTTATTTTTATTTTTATTTTTTTGAGATGGAGTTCAGTGGCACGATCTTGGCTCACTGCAACCTCTGCCTCCCAGGTTCAAGTGATACCCCTGCCTCAGCCTCGCGAGTAGCTGGGATTACAAGGACCTGCTATCATGCCCGGCTAATTTTTGTATTTTTAGTAGAGGTGGGGTTTCACCATGTTGGCCAGGCTGGTCTCGAATTCCCAACCTCAGGTGATCTGCCTGACTCAGCCTCCCAAAGTGCTGGGATTACAGGCATGGGCTACCGTGCCCAGCCAGTGATGAATTTTGTAAGAGAAATTCAAGACACATAGTATGTTGGCCTTGTAGGCCCTGAAATACGTATGTGTGTGTTTGTATAAGTTCACGCTTACATGCATATATGTTATATATGTATACACATATGAAATTTATCTTTCAGATTCCCACAGCATCTTTTATTCATTTACTTTTCACGGGTTTAAAATACCTGGTTCCTGCTATCCAAAAGCCTATTCTTTGACCATTTCTGTTCATCATCCATTAGGCAATATACCCTAATGGAGCCACAGAGGTGAAACTCCAGACCCTGGAGGCCCCCAGCTGGCTGCCTGCATTAAGTAGGGAGCTGAACGGGCAGATATGGCTCCTTCAGACAGGTGCCTGCAATGCACAAAAGGGACAGTAGGTGGCGCTGCATCATTCCATATGAATCTTTCTGGAAAGGTGGTTGCAAGAATTGGGGAATTGTGTGAATTGGGTTTCCCTTCTCTTTTCTTGTTTATAGCCCTTCTGTGTGGCAGGAAACAACCGACTCCTGAGGCTGCACATTGCGTGCGTGCGTGCGTGTGTGTGTGTGTGTGTGTACCGGCTGCTCTGGCCTGCCTGCAGCATTTATGTTCCAGAGACCTTTGGCCACCTAATTAAATATTGTGCACATATCATATTGCTATTTGTCTGCAATATTTAAAAAAGCTACTAGAAGAAATAAGAGTGATTCAAACCATAAAGTTGAGATCCTAAAACAGAGTTTCTCAAACTCCAGGGTACATAAAAATCATACTAATCTGTTCAAAGCAGATTATGATGTCATACTTCCAGGAATCCTAATTCAGTGGGTCTGGGATAAGACCCAGAACACTACATTTTTATCGTTTAATTTGGGGGTAGGTGGCTCATTAAGTCACACTTTACAAAATCCTAGTCTGACATTTGCTGGTCAATAAAATGATGGTGTGAACAGTTGAAAAACTACATGGGTTTTCAAGCTACACAGATACTTTTACTCTAAGATGGGGCCAGAAAGTCTTCTGAACATGGCTCCTACATAAGGGAACAGCTAAGGGAAGTGGTTTAGGAAGGACTAGAAGATCCACCTTATCTTTTTTTTTCTACTTCCTGTTCTGCAAGTTTGCAGTCTTCACTGATTTCTTTTTTCTGCAAGACTGGCTGCGACAGGGCAGCTTTCTGAGCAGAAATCTGCATGCTCTGTAAATCCTCTGCCCCATCCGACTGAAGGCAACACTGGCTGCAGCACGTGTCTCATTAGTTTGCAAACTAGCAGAGCACAGTGAATACTATCCCCAAGGAATTACCAACTGTCAGGCTACAACAGACTACCAGGCGCCCAGCAAGACCGGGCCCACTGCTGAAACGCGAGGCAGGAACATCGGCTCCATTTGTTTCAGATGACCTTTGCAAACCCATCTTTTTTTTCAAACCCTCTGGTTTGGAATCAAATCACCTTTCTGCACTGGAGAGTGGTCGGAATGTGTATGTGAGACAGGCAATGGGCTTTCAGGATTGCCCCCGAGGGTAGGAATGGGGGAGGGGCAGAGGACAGGCTTGGTGAGCTAAGAGTTGCTGCTAATTCTACTCTCCCTCACAATCCACTAAGTCCAAATGTATATGCTACTTTATGATGATAGAAAAATCAAGTTTTACTGGGTGCCAGGGTACCATATATTTTGCTCGATGGGACTTTTGGGAATGAGATGTGCATCTACTTGACAGAGGAGAACATCGAGGCTCAGAGAGCTGGAGTGACTTCCCCAGGAGTTTGAAACAAAATCTGGACCTAGTCAGGATGCCCAACTCAGTCCAATGCTTTTTTCCCCCTATAAAGCCACCTCTGCACTTTGGCACCTACAGTCACTCATGACACCCTCCAGCTTTAAGATGCTTGAGAGTGTGACTCAGTCATGTTCCTGTTCTGACTTGCTTTGAGCGTAAAGTGATGCCAGAGTCACAGTGCTTCTCCAATCCTTGATTTCTCCATCTGAAAGACAAGGCCAGAAGTCTATTACGGCATAGATGTGAAGATGAGCAAAATGAGTTTGTGTGCATAGCAAAGCACCCTGGATCCTTTAGGAGGGAGGTACTAACCAGGCATGTCAGAATCTGCTGAAACAGTTATGACATGAGTTTATATGTATGTGAGTTAGCAAACAGCTGCAAACATGACCTTGTTTTTAACACAATTAGTACCAAAGAGCCAGGCTTAGAAAAAAGTTCCATTATGTGAGGCATGCTTATCCAACCACTTAACCCAAGATGAGTCTACAAAATCAAAATCAGAACACGAAACTTTCCATTACAAATTATCTTCCTCTAAGATTAAGGTCAAATATTTTTATCCAATCAACTAGGCTAATGAAATGAAAGAATTGTAAGTGAATGAGAAACTGGTTTCTTTTAGAAGGGTTTCAGCAGCCCTTAATCTTGAGCAGAGAAAATCTCTGTGTGTGTTGTTTTCCTCTCCAGGATTTTGTTAACTAGGGAGGAGTTTTGCAGGGGAGCAGTAGACACCTCAAGGGGTATGATCACACACATAGGAACGAGAAAAAGCCTACAGAGTGACAAAGAGGTGAAGCTATGGAAGATTTAATGGGAGACCCAGAAAATTTAGATCAGACGCTGATACTGGCTTTTAAATCAGTATTTACATGTGATTGGACTATGGTAGATGTATAACAAATTTGTGGTATACGGAACACAATTGTAATTCGTAAGGAAGCTAGTTCTCTAGCAAAATTACCCCTTATAGAATAAGCTATGAGATATGATATGATCTAGGTAGGAGCCATTCTCGGCAAATGTGCTGTCATTTTTATTGCAAGTTATTTTTGTTACTAATCATTAATGTTTGTGATGTATTGTTAAATATTTTAGCATGACCATTTCTACGATACCATTGCTATCATTTCCCTACATACTAACATATAGGGGGGTATTATGTCTTAGTGAGTGGCAAGTCCTGAATGTCTACATAGGACAAGTCAGGGATGGCAGTTAGATGGAAAGGGGCCCCCGTGGTGAGTCCTGAACTATGTAGTTGTGCAACAAGCACACTGCTTCTATCCAAAATGTTTGTTTCTTCAAGATGATCTGTAAAGAGTAGGGGGTAGATGGTAAAAGCTATGGAGACAGCTCCTCCAATCCCAAGCCACTCTTGGCGCTGACACTGACCTTAGTTAGCAAGAGCTAGGATCCTTGCGGCAGGTGGACCTGAGTCTGAAGCATGGTTCTGCTAGATAGTAGGTTGGCCACTTCAAGCAAGTAACTTAAGCTCTCTGAACCTCTACACTTTTTGTAAATAGAGTTACTAATAGTGAGTACTTCACGGGACTGTTTTGAGAAGTGAGGTAATATACATTAAGAGCCCGTTTAGCACAAAGTCTGGAACATACTGTAAACTGTAGCCAAAAATAGACATACCGAGTTGGCACACTGAGAATCATGTGTAACTTTGTCTAGACCCAAATAAAGGAGTGCATGTTTCTTTGAAGCACCTCTGCCATGAGAGTACAGGAGACAGAGATCAGAATTACTGACATGTTAGGAAGACTCAACAACCAAAACATCTCTTGGTCATTGCTTAATAGTCTTGCTCTCTCACTGGACCACAGCAGCTAAAAACGAAAATGTTCTAATTGATACTTTCTGTATTCAATTTTGTTCCATGGGCAAGGTGCAGAGGAGAGGCATGGAGTAATGATGCCTGGCCTTCAGACTCTTGACTAAAACTTGATATTTGAACAAGGCCATTCATATAAAGGAGCTACTTTCATTTAAAGGAAACAATTTCATTAGTAATCAACATAAGTCCTATGACTGGGAAACCCCTTACACCTAACATATGAATGACACATGAGCACACATAACTTAGAAGTTATTATTGTCTCATCGTACTTACTCACATCTTTAGAATCCTCAATGAGGGAAAAGCTTTAGCATTTCTTGGAACTGTTTTCTACCATAGTTTCCTTAACATTGTTTTTATACTCTTTCTCTCTACACCACCTTCTCTCTAACACCAAGTCATCCCACATAGAAGCCCAGGAAACACATTTTTTTTTTTAGAAAAGGAGCAAAACTCTAAAAGGATTATTAATAGCAACATATTATGAGAAGATGGAAATAATCAGATGGTGAGAAACTTATTTACTTGGGCTAATTCTCAATGCATTAGATTGAGTGGTGCATGTGGATTGTTTACAACAATTTCTGACCCCCCCAAAACCAAATTTCTTTGTTTCAACCAAATAGCTCTGCAAGTTGCTCAGGCCCAGCCTCCAGATTCAAGTGTCGCATCTTCAAGGCACCCGGGGTAGGCAGGGGAAATGCAATGAGAATTTGAAGCAATCCAGAGAGTCCAGGATTATTCAAATTCTCTTTGATTGTCTTCTTACTCTTTCCTTATTTTGGTCTCTTAATCATTTCTTCCCCATTCCCCTTCTGTTAAAAGATAACTAGTGCACTTCTTCTAGATACAAAATTGTGAATTCGATTTGAAAGGACACAATGTTTAAGATAGGTCATAAACCAACAACAGTAATAACATACAAGTTACATGTAAGTACAGGACGGCGCTGTCAGAACCCAGACTGTTGTCCACCTGCACGGTCACACGGAAAATGCCCACATTCTGATAGACGTGTTTGATCCCATCTTCTGTGGAGCTGAGATTGACATAAGACACCGCGATACCATCGCCGAAGTCCACTTGGATGAGTGTCCGCTGAACATCACCCTGAAAAACAGCCCAACATCAGAGGGACGAAGTCAGTGTTCAGCTGCTCCTGCCTAGGGGACTGGGGACTATGGCTTGTCCTAGTCCCTGGCTCAGGCATGACAGCAGCCCTGGCTCACTCCTACAGCTAGGAGCATCTGCCTGCCTTTGACAGAATCCCTGTGACATTCCCTGGCAGGCAAGAGTTTGCTATGATGGATACACTCCAAATCTGAAGGACACCAACTACTATAAGTTTCAGGGATTTGAAAATTAATAGTGCTTGATTATCAGCTGCAATGTGATATTCAGTTCCTCCAAAGGCTTTCATGATAGTCTTAACATCCACAAGGATAAAAGGTGTACACACACAACTAAAAAAATTTAGCTTACCTGGGTCAGGCGCAGTGGCTCATGCCTGTAATCCCAGCACTTTGGGAGGCTAAGGCAGGCAGATCACAAGGTCAAGAGATCAAGACCATCCTGGCCAAAATGGTGAAACCCGGTCTCTACTAAAAATACAAAAATTAGCTGGGCACGGTGGCACATGCCTATAGTCCCAGCTACTCGGGGGCCTGAGGCAGGAGAATTGCTTGAATCTGGCAGGCAGAGGTTGCAGTGTGCCAAGATCGAGCCACTGCACTCCAACCTGATGATGGAGTGAGACTCCATCTCAAAAAAAAAAAAATGTAGCCTTCCTGACTGACATGGTAATGGACCACTCCACTTCCTGTGTCTTCAGGACCACCCCTCAACCCGAATCCCCCTCGTTATTTCTCATTCCCTAATTGTATCATAGGAAGGATGGAAGACACTTTGCCTGCTATCTGATATGACACTGGACTCAGCACTGTTATTATTTGAGATAATAATGGTTAATTTTTTTATGCTTCAGCATTTCAAACTATCAAAATGATCTCATGTTATTCTTCACAGATTCTTAGTCTAGTCTGGAGAAAGGAGTAGGCAATCTTTTTTACAGATCTACTTTACAGATGAAGAAGCTGAAGTCAAAAAAGATGTCATCACTTGTTCAAGGTTAACACAGCTAGTCAGTGGCGATCCTGGGATTCTAACCCACCTTTCTGCACTTCCAGGTCATTCATTATAGAGAGAATATAGCACTGTGGGCAATCAAGGCTCTCCTGGGCATGAATTCTCATGTGCCATTAACAAGCTGGAAGACTTCATGCAAGTCATTCAGTCTCCTTCAGTCTCAGTGACAAATCTATGAACTGGGTATATAATAATACCTTACTGTCTTAAAGAGCTGTTGTAAAAAATATGCAGGAAATGAATTACAGATTAATTAGTCATCTGTAAAATGCTACATAAAAATGACTGTAAATCAATGTAGCTGTAAAAGACCTACTATTGTCCCTTTAAAGCTTAATTGAAATTGTGTAGTTCCAAATTTCCCATGGGTAGGCAGAAGAAGATAAATTCTGCATTATAAAATCCCAGACCTGTAAAAAAAGAAATGGCCTTTGGAACAACAGTTTAGATTCTTAAGGAAAAAAGTTGCTTAGACCCCATTGACAAAAACCAGCTTCCTTCACACACAGTCCATCCTTTAACAAATTTTGTTGTTGCTGTTAGCCTTTCCCACTTTCAGGAAAGAAAAAAACAAAAACCTTTGAACTAGAAATGTATGTTCGATTAAGTAAGGTTCATACGGTATCACATTTTTTGAAAAGGCCAAGTTTAAAATGTTGACATTTAAAAGATTAATTCACAGGGAAAAGAAAAGTAGTTCAAATCCTATGAATCTGTGTGACTACTCCTCTGCTCTATGCCTAGCCAAGCATTGTGTGTGGGACTCACAGCAGTAGACTCTCAGTCAGTACACAGGCACAAATTCTCCCCTAGGGTAAAAAGAGAAATTCCATTCAAAACTACAAAATAAATATCCTCAAGCCCAGATATTGTGCACTTACTTGAATTCCCTTCACTAATAAATATAAATGTCAACTATTCTTGCTGACGTGTCCTTCATTTAAACAACCAAAGTGGACTGATCAATTTCTCATTCTGTTTCCAGCTAGTTTCCACTCCTAGTTTTTAACAGAGTTGCCAGGAAGACAGCCCTAGGTGTGGGCATGGGGAAAGAGCCCACTTTTGAAGCAAGTATCTGAGGGAAATAGCAAGGATATCTGGGGTTATCCACAGAATAAAACAAGGAATGCAGTTTCCACTAGAGAGGGGGAGGACATGAGGGAAGAGGGAGACAGACAAGTTTAATGTACTTTGTGGCAACAGACTGAGCATCAGGCAGGGCCCATCATTTGCAAAAGGACAGGGGAGATTCACACCTTCAGTCAACTCTACTTCAGCCTCCACTGAGAAACAGCAGACACACAGGTGGGAAGAATACAACTTTGGCTGCCATTGCTTGAGTCTACCTTGCCTTGCCCTTTCTGTCTGGTCTTCATCACTTCCCTTTTGTTGTCCTGCATCAAGACCAGTTACACAAAAGCCCTTCAATTTCTATCTCTCTTGATGTCTACTGTCTGTCTTGCTGCGTTTTGTTTCATGATAGGATTCTTCATTCTCCATTCATGGAATGTTCTCTGCCTATATAACAGGTGAAAGGATGGAGCTACTCAAAGTTTGGACTAGTGCATTAGTAAGGTTTCCATTACAGACTCAGGCTATTAGGGTGTTAGGTCAGGTATTTTACATATAATTATATAACAGATCATACTTTAGATGATAGAATCAAGTATTAAGTTTAACATGCACCTGACTGCCCCTGAAGACAAAGGCATGGAATTCTCCAATCAAATGTGAAGTCCCCAGGACCTCCTGATGTTGGGACAGACCTCTGGGCTTGGACTCTGCACTAAGAGATAAGAATGTCAAGGGGCCATGTATGACAGCAGAAGGCAGCAAATTATATTCCTGTTGTCACTTTCCACTAAAGGTGGACAAACTAGATTCCATGCCTTTTCCTTCAGGAGCTCTCAGGTGAGTGGTAAGACTAATACCACTGTAACAGCTTCATACTGGGGCTCATCTGTCATTATATTCTGGTGTTCCCAGGCTCAAATGACTGCTAGAAGCAAGGATGCCAGCCACTTTCAGAGAATAAGAAACTGAGCAAAGGGATGGCAGCCCAAGTCCTAATAACTATTGACTAGGCATACTCACCCTACCAGCTCTCTGGTCATTCGTTCACCCAACTGTCAGATATTCATTGAGTGTCTATCTCATGTCAGTCACCAAATGGGAAAATGTTATTAAGCAAGCAATAGCCAAACAAACAAAACAAATATGGCCTGGGCTTTCATGAGCTTACAGACCACTAGTGAAACACATGTACTTTAATTAACTAATTATGCAAATAAAATTATTGCAGGGTGACATGAAGGAAAGGTACATGGAGTTGTAAGGTTTTGCAATACACAGGACTAGAGAGCTGATCTGATTGGGAATTTCAAAGTAGGCTTCCAAAAGGAAGTGATATCTGAGCTGAGAATACCTGAAAGAAGCAGGTAAATTAACCAAATGGAGGAGATGAATGAATGAGGTACAACTGAGAGAGTGCAGGCCAGGGGAACAGAGGGAACAGATGTGCAAAGGACCTGTGGTAGAGGGAGATAGTACGGTTGAAGAAATTTAAAAAGAAGGAGGAAAAAGAGAGAGAGAACAAGAACATGTTATCAAATGAGGTTAAAGCAGAGAAAAATACCTTTTCGGACTTGTGAGTCAAATTCCTGATTTTTATCTTTTTCCTAAGAGCAATGAGAAGCCATTGAAGTGTTTTAATTTTTTAAATGTTTTTAAAATTTTGATTGATAATAATCACATATATTTATGGGGGTATATGTGATACTTCAATACATGTATATAATGTGCAGTGATCAAATCAGGGTAACTGTGACATCTATAACCTTGAACCTTTTTTATTTCTTTGTGTTGGAAACATTCAAATTCCTTTCCTCTATCTATTTTGAAATATATGATAAATTATTGTTAATGACAGTTAATACTGTACTGTGTTATAGAACATTAGAACTTATTCCTCCTGTCTAACTGTGATTATGGACCCATTAACCAATCTCTCCCTACCCAGCCTCTTGTAGCTACCATTCTACTCTCCTATTCTGTGAGATCAACTTAATGATTCAAGTGTTCTAAGTAGGGGTTTAAGGGAAGATGGCATGATGATATTTTTAATTAAAAATGATCACTCTGGCTATGATATGGAGATGAACTGGAAGGGGATCCAAGTGTGCTGGAAAGCCAATTTGGAGGTATTCTAGGATAGATGATAGTAGATTAAACAAAACAAAACAAAACAAAAAAAACAAAAAAGCTCCAGCAGAAAATTATATGCACCTTTCTGTCAAAATTAATTCTCAGAGTTTATTGGTTTTGAAATCAGTAATTCTGAGCCTTTGATATCAACATCTGTTTTAGGAGTTTTATTTCTGAATCTTGATGTCCAACTACTACCCAAGATCCAGCACTGTTTTGAGGCCTCTGAGAGGATGCCCAGTACTGCTGCAGTCTGAGGTCTGTAGCCGATGCTGGGCTGTAGCGAAGGCTGAGGTCCTGTCATTCTGATTGTTGAATATTAGGTCTTCTTGTGGTCGGATTCATCTGAAGATGAACACTGCAGCACAAGTTGATGCTATTCTTACTTGGTTTAATATGATGAAAAAGCTTTACCAGGATGCTTTAGGATTCTAAATACTAAGGTTGTAATAAGGCTGGGAATGGAAAGACTAAACTCATTGTTTGTGGACTGGAGCATAATCACAAACAAAAGTGTCATAATACATATGCAGCCAAGATTAGCAAACTTCGCTATAAAAATGAGTTGCTGGGTGGTACTAGGATAGACTGTGTGAACTCCACGGGTCTGAGAAGTGTCTGGTTAATGGTTGTATCTTCAGTGCCTTAATGCAACGCCTGCGAATGATCCTTTTTAGTTCCATATAATTTGAAAATTGCACATTTCTATTGTGTTTGTCAAAATTCTTTCTTATATATTATCTCATGTGGATGTTAGGACCCTAGGAGATAGAAAGGATAGATGTTATTTATGTTTGATACACCAGAAAATCTGGAGTACAGAGGGGTTAAGTAAGATGCATAAAGTCACGCAGCTAGTTAGAGACCTACAGAAGGGTTTAAGAAGATCTGTGCTTTGACTTGACCTATTCAGTTCAGTTCTCTTTGAGTTTCTCTAATTGAAATTCCTTGCAATATTTCTCTCAGACCAAGAGGAAGGTGGTAACAAAGATAAAGTATTATTTTCTTTTCTTGCTTGACTGCATTCCTGGCTTTGACTCTTTTCCTCTCTAACAATGATAGGTTGGCATTTACTCAACACTCCACTTCTGTCTACCCGCTAGTAAAACAGTATCATGTTTAAGCCACAAAGACGATAGAGAATATGAGAAACAATTGGTATTCATAGTCAGTAGTCAGTAAAGTCATGTGTATAATTAAGTGAAAAATACTTCAATCTAATAAATCAAAAGAAATCATTTCTGAAACTAAATCCAGGCTGGCAAACATCTAGACTATTATAAAATTCTTAGATCTAATGCTCTTTAGTCACATATCCTAATACAGACACAGAATTGAGAAGGCTAGTTCAAAAGAAGTTCCTGAGAAAGGCACAAAACCCACATGAAATCCACGTGATGATTCTATTCTCCAAGGGCATTGCTGACTTCTAGAATAGAAAAACAAATATATCAAATGGCCACCAGGAAGCCAATATTAACCTGAGCAATGAAAGGTGTGTGAACCTATCAGTTCCTGTAACACAGATTCAGAGAAGAGTGGGAAAATAAATGCTATGGAAACTCAACACGGACAGCCTCAGTCCAGAAATGAGACTCCAAGATGTCCCTTAAGGCATCAGAGACCCATTGTAGACAGATACCAGGCTCGTATATCAGAACTTGGTCCATGCAAGCACAGCAGTGGCCCTGACTCAAGCTTCGTATGAGCAAATTACATTGCAGAAAAATCACTAGTATAACCCATTTTTAATTTAAAAAAGCAACAAATAACACAGTAAATATAATAAATCTGTGTGTGTTTGTGTGAGTACGGAGAAAGGTGATAGCAAAGGTAGCCCAGACTTAATATTGATTACCCTGGAAGTGGAGTGAAGTGAGGGGCAGGAAGGGATCAGCAGGATTAAAAGAAAGGAGTGAATGAGGAGAAATACATATTTCTCCAAATTTAAAAGTGGGTAGAGGACTGTATAACACAAGAAACATTACAAAATACAACATTATACCTCTACTATTACTGTAAATATTTTAACATGGATTATATACATTGGAAATAACCAATGTAACACAGACTTTGTTTTGACTGATGATGGAATATAACCAGCTGGATTTCTGTTGTTATTTTTGTGTTCTTTTGACCACAAAGTAAGATTTTTCACACATCATTAAGCAGCATTGAGTGACAGAAAGGAAATCAGATTATTTCAGCCATTTCTTTATATGCCTAAGGATATTTAGGCAGAGTACAGCATATGAAATAAAAGTAACTCACCATTATCCTGCATACCCTACTCTAAGGAGGTAGACTCAGGTTAGCAAGGTCTCAACAAGAAGTGGAAAAGGAAATAACATTTCAATGTACCCTGGTATTCAAAGAAGAGATTTCATCAGCCAATGTAGTAAATACATGGAGAGAAAAGCTATCCTCCTGTGTTTATTCAGAACAGTGAACTATGGCATGTGACTTTGTACACAAAGTGAGAGTGCAAGTAAGATTGATCTAGTTGGGTGCAGTGGCTTATGACTGTAATCTCACTACTTTGGGAGGCTGACGTGAGAGGACCACTTGAGTCCAGGGAGTCAAGGCTGTAGTGAGCCATGATTGCACCACTGCACTCCAGCCTGGATAACAGAGTGAAACACTCTCTCATTAAAGACAAAAAATAGAAAAGGAAAACAATTGCTCTACAAGATCCCCTGGGTGGTCACTAAGGGAGAAGAGAGAAAACATTTCTTGAAAGTTTACTGTGTCAGAAATAATAGCAACTACTTTCTATATATTATCTTATTTAATCTTTGTATCAGTCTGTTTTCACACTGCTATAAAGAACTGCCTGAGACTGAGTAGTTTATAAAGTAAAGAGGTTTAATTGACTCACAGCTCCACATGGCTAGGGAAGGCCTCAGGAAACTTACAATCATAGTTTAAGGGAGAGCAGGCATGTCTTGTGTGCTGGCATGTGAGATACAGTGTGTGTAGGAGGAACTATCAAATACTTATAAAACCATCAGGTCTCTGAGAACTCACTCACTATCATGAAAACAGCATAGAGGAAACCACCCCTACGATCCAATCACCTCCCACCAGGTCCTTCCCTCAACACTGGGGATTATGAGGATTACATTTCAAGATGAGATTTGGGTGGGGACACAGAGTCAAACCATATCAATCTTCAACCCTAAGAGAACTCAGACCTGTTCAAATTTGCCTAGAGTCACAAGACTAGTTTGAATCAGGCTGTTCTTAACTCTGAGTCCAGCACTCTTACAACTCGTTCACAGAAAACACTCAAACTACACTGGTGCTCATTCCCAGATGGGTGCTAAAGAATGAATTCACTGATGTGTGAAACCAAAGAACTTTGTAAGCTTCGCTAACTACAACCCTTTAGAGGAATGCCAAAGTGATGTAAGATGATCCCAGTGTAATATGCCAGGCTCTATAAAATACCCCAGAAGCTTCAAAATGTGTTTGTGAGGGTTCCTGGTGGTGTGAGTGTTTGACAAAGTCTAACATGACTAATCAGGAAACAAATGTTGTAATTGTGTTGGACCTTCTCATGTGACATTTTATAATAGTAAACTGAGCTTTTATAGAACAAGAAAAAAGCAGTCTAGGATAAAAGGCAGCTACACACAACCTATCTTCTGTTCCCAAGCAAGTTATTTGTCCTCTCTGACTTCTCTTCCAAGAGGTGCTGCCACTGCTGAAAGCCAAAGTTTCCACACCAGAGCAGCTGGGACAGAGTGCTCCCAGGATGTCTGGTTTGAATCATGCCCTATAGGTGTTTCTTCAGTTTCAAAACTGAGCTCTGGACAGTGACTTCAAGATGTTCAAATCCCTGCATAATTACAGAGTATTGTTAGCCTTTTCCTCTTGTCTGTTCAAAGATGGTTTTCTAAAGCACATGTCTTTCTTCAAATGTGCACACCTCCTGAGCTTCTCTGCAAGCAAAACCTACAGTGAATTTGGATGCTCTGACCTGGGAGATGAAGAGTCACCACTGTGAAGAGGATAGTGCAGAAGGTTTTACATTTTTTCTAGAGAACTCAGATCTGTCAAGGCCAGGAATTCCAGAGAGAGCACACTTTGAACACACCAAATCATTTGCCTAGATTTATGACATTTCACTTTACTCTCTCTCTTTGAGACAGAGTCACCGGCTGTGTCACCCAGGCTGGAGTGCAGTGGCGCAGTCTCGGCTCACTGCAAGCTCCGCCTCCCAGGTTCACGCCATTCACCAAACTCGAGTGGCGGGACTGGGCTGACGCCACCGCCGGCTAGTTTTTGTATTTTTAGTAGAGAGGCGGGTTTCACCGTGTTAGCCAGGATGGTCTCGATCTCTCCTGTGCTGTGATCCACCCGCCTCGGCCTCCCAGTGCGCAGGATTACAGGAAGCTGAGCCACAGCCCGGCCTGACATTTCACTTTCTCTCAGATGAAATGAAGATGGCTGTTTTTCGGGCCCTTCTGTGAGGTCTCAGATCCTTGGGACTTGACTAACTAAAAACCCAAATACTTCTGGATCTAATGCCCAGATCAAGACATTCCAATAGCAACATCACAAAGTGGTTTAATCCTTCCCTTGGAAATGGGCGATAGTACCATGTATTTCACTGAATCCCAAATTTCCCTTTTGTGTGTTCTGTACTTGGTGTCTGGTTTAAAATGGAACAGAATATATAAGGCAGGAGGAGTACTTAGCGTGTGTAAGCAGATAATGACTATGAGCTGGGGCCTCTGTACTCTATCTAGATACTGTGGTATAGAGAGGTTCAGAATCTTGGCCCATTGCAGTTTGGAAGCACTTTTTAGATAATAAGGGGCACTGCTATACTGTTACCACTGCATGGTGGCTGTAGGAATTACATCAGCAGGCTCTGGCTGCCAAATGACATAAATCTTATAAATGTTTTTGAATGACTTTTGAAATTCACTCATAAAGTAAAAACATTCAACTATGTAATTAGAACAAAATTATATATACTTTGAAAATAGGAGGAAGTTTCCTTTAGGAATAAATCTCTATAGAATCGGGTTTTCCTAGTAGTAAAATATGTAACAGAAATATGTCAGCATAGTTAGAAGCAATTTTAAAAAAAGAAAAAAAAGGCATGGTATATTCATTGGTAAAATACAGAAATACATAAAATGATGACAAAGAAAATCAAAATCACCCATAATTATATCACCGACAGATTACCTTGTTAACATATTGGTGAATACCATTTTAATCAATGAGAATGCACGTGGACACAGATACCACTCCTGTAACACTGGAATCACTATACTGTTTTAAGCATTATGTGGTCAACATGTTTAAATAGCTTAAATTTTTATACCTAGTATCACTTGGTGGTCTTAACCAAGTCATAAGATCTCTTCTATGAAATGGATATATGATTTCTTGCCCTGGAAGTCACTTCATCCCCCTTCTAAATTATTAGGTTGTTGTGAAATTCATTTTAAAGAGGTGCTGCATGTGAAAGAGGTGCCCTACAAAAGTTAGGTGGCAACCTGGGAATTAGAAGACCTAGTTTTATGTCCTTCAAAAAACATTGTTTATTTGGACCTCAATTTCTCTACTTGTAAATTAAAGATGGGAAGAGCCGATGATCCTAATTGCCACTTCCAAGTCAGATAATCTGTGATTTTTACAATTCTATTATTCTTGTTATTAGCATTATTGTGAATCAACACATATATATTCTAACATCAATTTGTGCTGCTGAGATAAGCTCAGATCTCACGTAAAGATGCGGAACTTATTCAAGTGCTGCTGTCATAAGGTGGAGACTTTCCACTGCACATTAATGGTAGACCAGCTTGAGGACTGAGCAGCTGAGCAGAGGGTCATAGAATAACAAATGGCAAAGTGCAAAGCCAGAAGCCTGAGGAAGTTACTCACTCAGATGAGGATTGCATGGTGTGATGAAACCTTGATTCAGGGCTGGTGACCACCCAGGTGGATGAAGTGGGACATTAGTATTGTCAGGGCCTAAAGTAGGCAGACTAGAAGATTGAAAATTCAAACTGAAGACTATTTCATGAATCCAGCCTCTGGGATGTTTGCTGAACTGGAACTGTCAGTAATGAGCCAGGTATACAAGTCAGACTAAAGTTCTTAGCAAACATCTTTTCATTGAGATCCTAAAGAACAGCAATACTCCAATATAGTTGCATTTGTTTTCAGGGGAGAGAAAAGTGGAGCCTTAGAAAGGGTTGCTGACCAATCCAACTTGAACTTCAGACATTAGGCTTCTAGCTAAAGACAACCCATATTGCCTGCCTCATTTCCTTCAACAACAACAAGTGAGAAGAAATTAAGTGGCTCAATTTCCTTGCTAGAGTCAAAGAGAATAATGCTGAATGGAGAAAGGAGTAACACACGAGAAAACCTCAAGTCTTCAAGGCTCACTGAAATCAGCTTCCACTCCTTTGTATGGAAGAATAAAACAGTTGAGGTGTCTATGCCAGAACTAAGCTGACTTAGAAACTGATATCTGCCTCACAGGGTCAGGAGATCGAAACCATCTTGGCCAACATGGTGAAACCCTGTCTCTACTAAAAATTCAAAAATTAGCTGGGCGTGGTGGTGCGCGCCTGTTATCCCAGCTACTCATGAGGTTGAGGGAGGAGAATCACTTGAACGCAGGAGGCGGAGGTTGCAGTGAGCTGAGATCACACCGTTGCACTCTAGCCTGGCAACAGGGTGTGTCTGAAAAAAAAAAAAGAAAGAAAAGAAACTGATGCCTGCCTCAACATAACACTGCTTATTAACCCTTTGTGCCACCACTAAAGGCTCCAAATAACCTTTTCTCCAGATGAGAAAGTAGGTCAAATTGTCATGAATTCAGACGAGTGAGTATCTCGTAGAAATTTTTATCAACAGCCATCTTCTCTACCATCTGATGGTTGACAGCATCCTGCAATATTTATGAAGTGTTATTACACTGTGGGTACTTTAATGCTCCCCTAAGTCTTTCAATGTATATGAAATTATGAATCATTGAAATCTGTCTAACGAGGACACAGTCCTCACGTTTTGGAGTTAAATCTCACAAAAGTGATAATCATGAATTTTCCTTATTAAGTTTCAGTCTTTGTATGTAAATTGAAGTATTAAGACAATGAGATACAGATCAAAGTTTTAATTTTCGTCCCTTGCCTTAGATTTAATTTAAAAGTCTTAAATTATGCAGAGAATTGCATCTCTTTACTCTTACAGCTGTTTAAAACAGATTTAATTATCTTCCTTAACACGCAGATACTACTTCTGCCTATCTGTTCTCTCAAACAAATGCCTCCCAAATCAGTTTTGTTGAGTTCTTCAGACTGATTAGGGCCTTTGCCATCTATCCTGTGCCTTCAGGTCCTTGCATTGGATTTCTCTGGGAAGCTGAGTTATTGTGTTGAAAGTCTATAGGCTCATTAGGTTCTCATTAGTGGTCCAGGGGACATCCATCTTGAGTGAGTCTCCAAGCACAGAGATGCCACCTCTCACTGCCTGCTTGAATCTCAGTGCAAAACACCTTCGATCAGTTTCCTAAAAGTCAGGTATAGTTTGAAAATGTTCAGCATCTTAGACTCAACCTTATGGACTTCTCTACTCCTCTTCCTGTTGGTTCTTGGATCAACAGTTCTTTATTTTTAAGGCAATAATGATGCCTAAATGCATTGTGTGTGCTTGTGTGTGCGCGCACGTGTGTTCTTCTTTCATCTGCCACAGTGAGTCTGGGATGGAAGTACGACTGCTCCTTTGCCTTGTGCTGCTAATGAAGGTTCTGTCATGAGAGTACACTTGGAGAGAACCCTAAAAGCAGCAGGAAATGAGGCAGGGGGTATTGATGACATTGGAATTTTTCATCAACCTCAGAATAGCTATGTGGTTTTCTGAGTAACACATCAGGTGAGCCAAGTTGTAGGATTTTGGAGGAATTGTGTTATGGAAGCATTTCTGTCATCTAGGTTTTGAGGGTGACCTCATATGCTATTTGCAGGAAAGAATCCCATTTCTTGCATATATTAAATCTGTAATTTTCTGGCTTGAGCATATACTACTGTATATGAAGTTGCAAACTAGTATCAGTGTACCTAGCCTTTATTTATTTTCTGTCAATAAGAAGTTCTCTTTGCTCTGGTTTTAGCAATGTTTTCACTGATATTCTTATGCTAGAATTAGGATACGCACTAGGAAAGGATTAAGGAAGAGATTTAGATTTCAGATGAAGATTTTACCATGTTTTGACTGGTTTTCAAATGTTAAGAGTCTTTTCCTTTTAAGTTTCAGTTTTATCTCTACGCTTCTTGGGGAAGCCTATCCAAATCCAGATACATTTATTGAATTTCTATCAATATGTTAGGTACATTGTACAGAGATGTGGGAACTGCAATCAGGAGTGACATGATTCTTACCTTAAACTATACCCCCAGTATAGTTTACTGGTGGATGCCAAAAATATTATTACAAAATAATGCAATAAATTACGCATTATAATTATATTTAGATAATTTATTATTAATCTTTTTTATTTCCAATAGATATAAGGTATTAGGCACTTTCTACTTCATGTCATTAGATTTTCATTTAAAACTCAATATAACAGAGGTCCTAGTCAAACCAAAACATAAATTCCCACAAACTAAAGTAAGTCCATTAATGAATGAAAAGTACATGATATAAAATTGGCACTTAGTAAAATATTCGTCAAAGAACAAATAAATAAACACAAATATCTAACTATTTGCTGAGACAGCTGATGCCTCAGGTCTCTGATGGTTTAGATGGAATGCAAAGGATATGGAAATTACAAGGAGGGGTTTGTATGCAAGTAACTGGGGCAAAGAAAAGAAGCTTAGATCAGTCCCTAACCCAACCTAGCCCCATAAAAAAAAGACAAGACTGTGGGAGAAAGTTGAACCATGATATAAGATGGATAGAGGCACAAGCTTTGGTACTCACATGAAAAAAAAAAAATACTGTAACAACTTGGGGAGGTGAATCTTTTGCCCTCTCTGCATTAATCACACTGTGATGTCGTATCAGAACCTAGCAGAGACCTCTAGGTTTCTTTGGTACCTGGAAGACTTGCTTTTTACAGGCATCAGCAGCATGACTTTAAGATCCCTGTTTTTATAAAGAGTTGGTAACAGACATGGGGCAAGAGTCAGGCACTATTTTCAAAGTAATTTCAGAAGGATCAAATTTAAATAAGAAATGCACTCATACAGATTTTGAGGAGAATAAAGATAGCATGTATTGCCAGTAGGGGCACATGCCAGGGATTTTTTGTTTTTGTTTTGGATTTAATTAAAAAATATTATAGCCTAATTTATACCCAAGCCTCTGAAGAAACACATGTATTCTAAATTCCTTGGGTGCTGCATTCATATCCTATGGTTTTGCAATATTCTTTAGAATAGATAAACAGTGTCAGGCACACTAGGCATTCAACGAAGGCATCATTTTCCAAAGAGGCGGAACCCAGAGAGGATTTCACATCTCTCTTTGCTGAAGTGTTCTTCCACAAATGGATCCCAAGCCATTAGCATTCTCAGAGAAGCCAGGAGGAAAATTTTGGTACGTTTATTGATTAGTGTCTAAGAATGAAAATAAGAGCCACAGGCTAAACTGGCTTGGTCATTGATGATTTGGCCTTTTCTTTCTACTCCTTGATCTTTGTGACTACTGATAATCCCAGCCATGGGTTTCTACAGAGGCTTAGGAGCTACATGAAGTTCTTCTTAGAAAATGGTTCCTTCACCATAAAGAAGCAGTAGAAAGACAAGACACCACAGATCCTGGATTAGACCCTAGGCTCTAATAGTTAGCAGTTGTGTGATCTCAGGTAAGTTACTTGCCTTTCTGTGCCTCAGCTGTGCCATCTATAAAATGACAATAATGGTAACACCTACTTGCATAGAGTTGCTGTCAGATCTACATAAGATAATTCATGAAAAGCCTCACAAACTGCAACAGTGGTGCTCAATGAATGTTGGATAACCACATTATTATTATTGTGTCAAGTGTCAATTCTCCTCAACTTTTGAGACACTCTGTGTCTCTTCATTCTGCATTGCTAATCACGTGCATCTCCTGTGCCTACATATATAATCCAGAGGCTCACAGAGAAACTGAGGGTCTTTTTCTGCGAGGAGGAGTCTGAATCATCAGCACAGCATCTCACAATCACATGTGAGGTCCCCAGGGTCTCCTGATATGAAGAATGTGCTGTTGGCTTGGTGCTCTGCACCAGGAGAACAGAGCGTCAAGGAGCCAGATCTGACAGCTGGAGGCAGCAGATTTCATCCCTGCTGTTGAAGCTTTGCCCACTCAAGTGGAATGAACTGACTTGTTATCTTTTTTCCTTCTTGTGCCCAGAAGGCATGAATTCACATATCTTCGAACCAGACTCCCCAATCTGTTCCCACATCACTCAACCCAGTGTGAGATGCCTGATGATGATCTTTGTTACATGGAAAGCAGAGTTGAACAGATGAGAACCAGGTCTCTGTCCCTGAAGTGTGTTCTCTATCATTTGCACAAAGGCTGGAGCTAATCAGAAGTGAAAGTTCTTGTTTCAGATCTTGCTATATTGTGTTCTCAGAAATGGAAAAGCTCTCCGAACTCTGCCTTAGTATAAACATCTGCTGCTTCAAAAGACGACACTCCTCTGGGTACCAGGATCAGGTGCCTCACGTCTCTGGGAAGAGAACCTTCACATTCACCTCGCACACAGGGTGGAAGTTTGGCCCTAAGCGTACCAGAAAGGTTTTTCTTATTTTTCCTTTTTTTTTTTTTTTTTTTTTGCCCAAAGATGTAAATATAAAGTACTATATTTTAAATGGATTTCCAAAATGACTTTTAAGTAAGCTTTTTGTTGAGTAAAATGTACTTAACATTGTACATTACTCAAATTGTACATTAATGTAACATACTCATTGTACATTAAAAATGTACAAATCACTGAATATACAACTTGAATTTTGCAAAGTGAATGCATCCATTAACTGCTACCCAGATGAACCAGCTGAAAACTGTCAGTACACCCAAAGTTCTCCAATCACCCTGCCTCCAAAGTTAACAGTAATTCTCCCTTCTATTACATGAATTATTATTATTGAGATGGAGTCTAGCTCTGTCACCCAGGCTAGAGTGCAGTTTTGTGATCTCAGCTCACTGCAACCTCCGTCTCCTAGGTTCAAGCGAATCTCCTGCCTCAGCCTCCCAAGTAGCTGGGATTACAGGCGCCCACCATCACGCCCAGCTAATTTTTGTACTTTTAGTACAGATGGGGTTTCACTGTGATGGCTAGGCTGGTCTCGAACTCCTGACCTTGTGATCTGCCCGCCTCGGCCTCCCAAAGTGCTGGGATTACAAGTGCGAGGCACCACACGTGGCCACCATAAATTATTAATAGCTTTGACTATTTTTGCATTTTAATTAAATGGAATAATGCAACATATATTCTTTTTAGTCTGACTTCTTTAGCTCAATAATGGATATGACATTTATCCAAGTTTTTTGCATATAGCTTTAGTTTGTTCTTTTTCATTGCTGAATGACATTCCATTCTGTAAATATACTATAGTTTATGTATTCTACTATTCATGGATGTTTAGATTGTTTCCAGTTATGGCTCTTACAAATACTTTTGCTACGCATATTATCTTACATACATTCTGGTGCGTATGTGTATGCATTTCTGATAAGTATATACTTAAAAGTGGAAACACCGGATCATAGGTGGTATACATGTTCAGCTAGAGCAGTTAATGTCAAACAAGTCCCAAATGGCAGTATGTATCTACACTCCAAACAGCATTATATGAATGACCAGCTGCTCCACATTCTCAATAACACCTGATATTATTAGTCTTTTTTTTTTGTTTTTGTTTTTGTTTGTTTTGAGAGGGAGTCTCACTTTGTCACCCAGGCTGTAGTGTAGTAGTGCAATCTCAGCTTACTGCAGCCTCCACCTCCTGGGTTCAGATGATTCTCCTGCCTCACCTTCCCAAGTAGCTGGGACTACAGGCACGTGCCACCATGCCCAGCTCATTTTTTGTTGTTGTTGTTTTATTTTTGTTTGTATTTTTAGTAGAGATGAGGTTTCGTCATGTTGGCCAGGCTGGTCTTGAACTCCTGACTTCAAGTGATCTGCCCACCTTGGCCTCCCAAAGTGCTGGGATTACAGTTGTAAGCCACCACACCCAGCTTATTATTAGTCTTTTTAAATATACATCTTCTGATGGTGCACAGTAATATATTATTATAAATTAAGTTGCATTATACAGGGATGCTCAGAATTTTTTCATATGCTTATTGGCTATTTGGTTACCTTGAGTTATTTGTGCATTTTCTTTTCTCTGTTTTCTTTTTTTTTTTTTGAGATGGAGTCTTGCTTGTTGCCCAGGCTGGAGTGCAGCGGCACGATCTCAGCTCACTGCAAGCTGCAAGCTCCACCTACCGGGTTTACGCCATTCTCCTGCCTCAGTCTTCCAAGTAGCTGGGACTACAGGTGCCCGCCACCACGCCCGGCTGATTTTTTGTATTTTTTTTAGTAGAGATGGGGTTTCACCGTGTTAGCCCGGATGGTCTCGATCTCCTGACCTTGTGATCTGCCTGCCTCGGCCTCCCAAAGTGCTGGGATTACAGGTGTGAGCCACCACACCCAGCCCCATTTGTACATTTTCTATTGAGTTACCAGTATTTCCCTTATTAATTTGTAGAATTTATTTATACTCTCCTAATTATGATTCCCTCCTTGAAATTGTTTTATTTTGCACAATAAAAATAAACAATAAAAAAGAAATAAAACAATTTTATTATTTTATTACCGTAATAATACCTTTTCAGTAAGGTATTATTACAAATACTTTTTCCCTCTAGGGCTTAATTGAATAATAATAGCTTATTGAAAAGGTATTATTACAGATATCTTTTTCCCCTCTAGGACTTAATTTTTTATTTTCAAAATAATGCCTTAAATAACAGAAATTCTTAATTTTAATGTAGTCCTATTTAAAATTAGAATAATTAGGCTGGGCGTGGTGGCTCATGCCTGTAAATCCCAGCACTTGGGGAAGCTTAGGTGGGCAGTTCACTTGAGGTCAGGAGTTCAAGATCAGCCTAACCAACATGGTGAAACCTTGTCTCTACAAAAAGTACAAAAAAATAGATGGGTGTGGTAGCTGGCACCTATAATCCCAGCTACTCAGGAGAGTGAGGCAGGAGAATCGCTTGAACCTGGGAGGTGGAGGTTGCGGTGAGCCAAGATCATGCCACTTGCACTTCAGTCTGGGTGACAAAGGTAGGTATCATCTCAAACAAATAAAAATAAAAATAAAATTATAAAGAAAGTATAATTATAAAGAAAGTATAAAGAATTTCTTAGTATAATTCGTTTATAGTTAATGGGTTTTCTTTGATGTTTTAAAAAAAATCTTTGCATAACACAAGGTCATGAAGATACTCTTCTGTGCTTTCTTTTAGAAATGTTAGTATTGCCGGGCACAGTGGCTCATGCCTGTTATCCCAGCATTTTGGGAGGCTGAGGTGGGCGGATCACTTGAGTTCAGGAGTTTGAGACGAGCCTGACCAACGTGGTGAAACCCTGTCTCTACTAAAAATACAAAAATTAGCTGGGCATGGTGGCATATGCCTGTAGTCCCAGCTACTTGGGAGGCTGAGGCAGGAGAATTGTTTGAACCCGGGAGGCGGAGATTGCAGTTGAGCCGAGATTTCGCCACTGCACTCCAGCCTGGGCGACAGAGTGAGACTCAAAAAAAAAAAAAAAAGACAATACAGTTATAATTATGTTTGTATATTATGTGAGATAAAGATTCATGTATTCCCATATGGATATTCAAAATTGTAGCACCCATGTATTGAAAATATTATAATTTCTCCACTGTACTACAGTGTCTCATTTGTCATAAAGTAGATATGTATCTATATATATATAATACATGCATGTATATATGTTTCTTGACTCTCCTTGTTCAGCTTGTGAATGATATACATACATATATGTATATATTGACATACATCCATATATGTGTGTGTATATGTGTGTGTGGGTATATATATATATGGTAATGTTAGTCATCCAAGTTTGTGAGTCACCTTCAAAAGTATCTTTGCTATTCTTTAGGTCTTGACATTTTGTGTAAATGTTATGATCACATTGTCAATTTTAATACACGAAACATGCTGGAGATTTTTATTCAGACTGCTTTTAATTCAAGTCAATATGAAGAAAATTGATGTCTTTTTATAATATTGAGTCTTCCAAACCATGATCAGGGTGTATCCCTCCATTCATTTAGGTTTTTTTCAAAATGTATTTCCAAATTTGTGTTGTTTTCTGGGTAGTGCTATTGAAAATAAGTTTTTAGATTTGAGTGTAAATATCTGTTGTATTTTGAGGCTATTATAAATTTTACACACACACACAAAATTTTCTACTTGTGTAGAGGATTTACATGTCCAGGCATCAAGACTCACCCTACCTCTAGTGAAAATATAGTGTGTTTGAAATTAGTAATTAACATAGGGTTTGAAATTCACACCAAGGGAACAGAATAGAGTGCCTAGAAATGGAACCACAAATAGACAGTCAGTTGATTTATGACAAAGGCTTATAGCAATTCAATGTGAAATGAATAGTCTGTCAATGGTATTGGGACAATTGGATATGCGTGTGGATGAAATATAGAAACTTGAAACAGTTTTATTCAAGATAAATCATATACATTAATGTGAAACCTAAAGAGAAATCTTGTGGTATGGCTGTTTTCACAATGTTGGTTTAGATAAAGACTTCTTAAGCCTGACAAAAAGCACTGAAGTGACAAAAATCACTAATTTTCAAAATGTAATTATTGATAATATTTGAGGATATATCTACCATTTTAAAATTTTAATTTTAATGTGTTTGAGACAGGGTCTCACTCTATCAGCCAGGCTGGAGTGCAGTGATGTAATTATGGTTGACTGTAGCTTTGAACTCCTGGACTCAAGTGATTCTCTCACCTTAGCCTCCCAAGTAGCTGGGACCACAGACACACGACACCATGCCTGGCTATTTTTTTTCATTATTTTTATTTTTTTTTTGGTAGTTGTCCAAACTGGTCTCAAACTCCTGGACTCAAATGATCCTCCCACCTTGGTCTGTCAAAATGTTGGGATCCACCACACCATGCCTATATCTACCATTTTAGTAGATGTTTTCTATTTGTCTCAACTGTATTGTGTTCTTTTTTTCTCTTTTACTTGCCTTATTTTGGATTAATGAAACCATTTTAAAGTTACTGTAATTCCCCTGTCAGTAGCTTGATGATAAGATTCTCTTACTACTTCTTCAGTTGTTACTCTAGGTATTGAAGCACACATTCTGATTATGTTGGAGTCTAATATAAATTAGTACTTTTATCTCTTTATAGATGTATCATGAACCTTAAACTACTTTAACTCTATTTAATTCCCTCCACATACTGTGTTATTATTCTAATGTATTTTAATTCTACATATATTTAAAATCCCACAGCTGATTATCACTCTTGGTCTGCACAGTTATTATTAATTTCAATTTACCCCCTTTCTTGCTCTTCATTCCTTCCATTATTTTGTGTGTGTTTGAGTGTGTGCCTCTGTCTGGGTCATTTTCTTTATGTGTGAATAATTATTTTTAGTATTTCTTTTTATAGGCAGTGGTTTTTATGAGATATTGCTATGGAAGGAAGTGTTGGGAAGGGAAGGGAATGGTCCCTTTAAATGATACGGAAGCGGGGAAGGGCATGGTCCCTGGCTAGGGCTCCACCCCTGGGCCTGTGCCTTGGGACCCAGGTGAGGACAGGCACTCCTGCCTTTGCTCCCAAATGTTGTGTTTCCCAAGACCACCCTAGCCTGCCATGCCCCCATCCTGTGCCTATAAAAGCCCCCGACACCCTAGCAAGCAGACACACAGGCAGATGGACGTCAAGAGGAATGCACCTACAGGCACCAGCATGCCGGTAGGCCACCGACCAGCAGAACTACACAGAATTTAGCTGGAGCAGTTGGAGGAGAGCCCAGGCCACTGAGCGGCCCGACTCCAGTGGAAAACCTTCCCACTCCATCCCCTTCTGGCTTCCTCCATCTGCTGAGAGCTGCCTCCGCTCAATAAAACTTTGCACTCACTCTCCAAGCCCAGGTGTGATCCGATTCTTCCAGTGCACCAAGGTAAGAACCCAGGATACAGAAAGCAGTCTGTCCTTGCGACAAGGCAGAGGGCCTAATTGAGCTGGGTAAGACAAGCTGTCTATAGACCGCAAAACAGAAAGAGCATACGGTAGCAAACGCCCACTGGGGCTTCAGGATCTGTAAACATTCACGGCTAGACTCTGACGTGGGGTCAAAGCCCCACAGCCTGCTCCTGTGTGCTCCCCTAGAGATTTCAGTAGTGGGGCGCTGAAGAAGCGAGCCACACCCCCATCACACGCCTGCGAGGGGGACAAGGGAACATTTCCCGTTTCGGTATCCCCATTATTGTTTAACTAAAAAACCATTCGTGTTTTCTGCCGCGCTTCAAAGATGTCATTCCATTTTCTTCTGGACTTTTTAAACACCTCTCTCTGATTTTAGATTTCAGCGGTTTGAATGTAATAGCTCAGTGATTTTTCTTTGCACATATTCTCTTGAGGTTGCTGATTCTGTTAAATCTATGGGTTAATATGTTGATATCTTTCATCAGGCTTGGAAAATTCTCAGCCCTTATCTTTACAAAAATGATTCTTGTTCCTTATCTCTCTCTTCTCCTTCTGGGGCTACAGTTGCATCTGTATTAGACCTTTTTATCATTTTCCATTTGCCTCTTATTATTTTTTCTCTATATTCTATTTCTTTTTTGCTCTAGACGGTATATTTCCTGCTGTCCTTTCTTCCATTTAACCTCTATTCATATGGGTTCAATTTGCTGTAAACCTAAGTTCTTAATATCAGTTATTATATCTTTATTTTTACAATTTCTATTTGGTATTTCTTATTGATTACTGCCCTGGGGTTCAATTTTCCACCTTTTCTCACATTCGTGAACATATTAATCACTGTTATTTTACAGGATATCTTAAATAAGCACTATATCTCATCCAACTGTTGTTCTTTTCTGTTTATCCCCCCTGTTGGTCCTGTATCTTGACATACTTGGATTTTTCTAAATGCCCAACATTTTATATGAAAAATATTGGGTAAACCTGTGGTTTATGTTATTTTCCATTAAAGAAGGTTTACTTTGGTTTCTAATAATCATTTTAGAGTTGAAGAGAATCACTCTAATTGATTCAGAGACTGAAGTGATTTCAGATTGGATTTCTGGGTACAGAGGGCCTGTTCTAATTCAGGTTTGCCTTTACTCCTAGGACAGAGATTTCCAGAAGTTCCAAGAACCAAGTCTTAGATAGTTCACCAGGGTCCTCCTCCTTGATAGGTCTTGAATTCAAATTTTTATCTCCCCAAAGAGCAATACTTCTAAAAACTTTGTTTAACTTCTCAGCCTCTGACTGCTTTCTATGTTTCCTGTGTTACTTAGGTATCATGAAATACCTCAGGGAGGAAAAAGGCCCTGGGTATGTGCTGCTTCCCTGTGCTTTCCTTCTCCCTGGGATATGACCTTATCACTTCCAACTTTGGAATGTCCTCATAGTCCAATTTTTATCTCCCAAGCCTTGAGAGTCTATTAACACCTGTTTAGCCAACACTTTCTACTTGGCCTTTTACTGGAAATCTGAAATCTGTACCTCCTCTATAGTGTGGCATATGAATTGGTAAAGTTCTCGAAAGGAAAATATAGCATAAAATGTTGGACTCACTGCAGTGAATTTCCCATTTTTTAAGAAAGGAATTTTAGCTTCTCAATCCTCTTCATAGTTGTCTCAGCTCCTAGTCCTCCTTTCCTCCTCTTCATTTTTCTTCTTCTTCTCTCTCTGTCTCTGTCTCTCTTGCTCTAAATATATATGCATATATTTGGTTTACTGCATGCTAATCTGTCATAGTCTCAAGCAGAAATCCCCAAAGAATTTATGTGAAAAATGAGCGACTCCAATTTGCCTAAATTGGCCTGTATTTTTCTAGTTCCAACTGAAGAATTTTTGGCACCTTAGTATTTAGAAGATTGAATACAATTGAAAGGCACTCATTAAGGAGATAATCAGGAAAGGAGTATTGGGTTACACAGTGGTTCTGTAAATGGCCCTTGGACCAGAGATATGCACATCATTTGAGCTAGAGTTTCAAACTCGTTATTTCACAGTTATTTTTCCTATGAGAATTAAAATACTACAAATTTTCATCAAACCTGACAAAGCAATCATAAATGCTTCATCTTTCCATCTTCATGTCACACTCCAGAGCCTCTGACTTCTCTATACCCCTAGCCTTGCCACGGTTTTTGTTTTTCTTGAGCACAATGCACAACCTGGGAACTTGTTAGAAATGTATATTCTTGAGTCAGACTCCAACCTACTGAATCAGAATCTTTAAGGATGTGGCCAAGAGAACTGTGTTTTCACATGCTCTCCAGGTGATTTTCTTATACCTGGCAAAAACTGAGGGTCACTGGACTATCAGCAGAGGAAGCTGGAAGTCAATGTTATATATTTTAATTCTGGTGTCATTGTTAGCCCTTAAAATCCCTTTGTATTTACAGGGCTTTACACAATGGTAACCATAATTAGGTACCCAGAAAACGTGACTGAGGATAGGACTGCTTGGTTTAATAATTGAGATGATTTAATGTCAGTACTTATCCTTTAGAGACCGTCTTCCTCATTTACAAGATGACAGAATTCCTATGTATATTCTAAAATATATAAGATAAATTTCATCTTACCCACCATATAAATAGACATTTCAGACAACCATAATCTGGCAAATAATAATGCATGCTTTTAATGATATCCCTGAGGTGCCACACAATACAAACTCTTAACTGCCAGATAAATTACACTCAATTATGTTTAGATTGGTCTCAATGCTATACGCATGACCATCATGTTGCCCTTGGAAAAGAAAACCCTGCAGGCTGAGAGGGGATGAAAGTATTAGCATCTCTCAGGTTAGTTTAGTATGTGTATATATTAAATTATTTCAGGAATATTATTTATGTATTCTGAGAAAATCGATTTTGCTAAAATTGCCAAGAAGGCAAGATTAAATCTGACAGATCCTCCAAAAGTAAGAGATTAAGTATGAGTGAAGAACAACTTGCGGTGAAATGTAAGTAATTAAAGAAATAGATCAGGGAAGGTAAAGTGATAACAACAAAAACCAAGGAACTAAAAGTAAAATAAAAATTTTTAAATAGCATCTAAAATGGAGAAGGTTGAAAAAGATATGGAAACAAAACCATGGTTTATTAAGAAAAATCACTGGCCATAGAAAGTAGCAGGGAGATAGGAATCAGCCCTACCTCTTCTAATTGCACCATGAGAGTGACGTTGTGTCCTTGCTCCGCTGTCAGCTTTCCATCAGCCGTGACTATCCGCAGCCCCCGCGGGGCTTTCCCTGGGCACTTCTGTGGTTTAGCAGTGTACTGTTCCCTTACTCCATCAGTGCAATTATTGGAAACCACCTTCCTGTACCTAAATGGAAAGAAGCTCAAGTTGTAAGGCAGCTCATTATAATGTGAATCATTCCCACGTTTCTAAATTAGACATAGTGCCTAGCCCTGAGGACCATCAGTAAGCATGTAACCATCTTTCATGCTACTATAAGAAGTAGGATTAATTCATATAAAGCACCCAACAGAGACAGAATCATGGTCACATGCTGTATCTATTACTAGCATTGTAACTGAGTTTTATTCATCTCTAAAATTAATGAATCACTTCATTGTGGAGTTGTGGGAAATGCGCAGAAATAGAAGATATAGCCCCTACTCTCACTAAGTTTATAAGCTAGTTGGAAAGACATAGATGGCTAATCTAGGAGATAATTCAAAGGCTATATAATTAAGAACTAGAATGAGTAATAAATATTGCAAAGGAATTTACAATTCAGAGAAAGAATAGATTATGATGGATATGTGACTCAACATTCATAGATCGCATACAGACTGCTACAGTTATGGTGTAGCACAGACAACACTGGCTAAATTTGATATTTCTACTCAATATTTCATGAGAGGTTATACTGGTTAAACGATCAAACCTCACTTTAAAGAGACTTTAGTTTTTGCAGATTGATGCTCTTTTGCTTATTTCTTGTTTTAGCTATAATGGGGAAAAATTTATTCTATAAAATTAACCTATATAATTTATCAGATTCATAGTAAATTAAAATTTGCAATTTTAGGATGACAAACCTTTAAGATTTTTGAGGTTCAGTGTTATCTAGCCATTATCGTTTTATACTGTTGGGTCCATAGCAACCACTTTATATATGTATATATTTGATTTCCCAAGTTTAAGTGCCTAGAGTTAGTGGTAGAGCCCAAATGAGAAGCAATCAAAGCTTACTTTCCACTCTTCTAGACCAGAGGTCAGCAAACTTTTTATAGAAAGAGCCAGATAGTCAATGTTTCAGTTTTGCAGGTTATGTAGACTTTGTCACAACTACTTAACTCTGCACTTACTGTATGAAGGCGAACACAGACAACACATGAAAGAATGTATGCAGCTGGATTCCAGAAAACCTTTATTTACAAAACTGGCATAGTTTTCCAATGTGTTTAAGTCCAGTGAATGCCCTTTCCTCTGCGAGAAAGTCAAAGGAGATACTGTCTGGAAAAGTACTTTGAACACTATGGATCACTACAATGTCAATTATTAATGCTTAACTCATTTCATATGTTAAATGTAAGAATTAAATGGGTTAATAATGTACACAGAGTACTTAAAAGTACCCTAATACTCTGCAAATGCTCATAAAATATGACCAATTATTTATGTTTAATATTATTACTATTTCTCTTCTCTGTTCAAAACCTTCATGGACTTCATATGACCTTAGGATAAGCTGTAAATTCTGTAATCCTGGGCATGAAGCCCTCCACTAGCTAATTTTATTCTACTTTCCTGGACTCTTTCTCCCTCATAAGCCCACGTCCATTCTCCTTTTAATTTTCTTGAGAGTACGTGTTTTTTCTCCTTTTCTGCTTCAATGTCCTCCTGCATGCCCTATCATCTGCCTAAAATGTGCCCACCCTTTAAGGTACAGCTTACTTCTTCTCTTCTTTAAGATAATTTCTCTGAATATAAGAGTAAAATGGCAGGAATTTCATATTTAGAGAGTGCTTACTATGTCCTAGTTATTGTGCTAAGTTCTTTACATAAATTAACTCATTTATCTTCGAAAGTATCCATAATAAGATACTGTAACTATTCCCAATAAACAGATGGAGGAATTGAGATTCATAGGTGCCAACCAGTTTTCTCAAGATCAAATAGCCAGGACCCTAGACAATTTGTAGCACACATCCCCTCTTTACTACTGCACTGCTGCTTTAAATGGAGTGAGATTATCCCTCCTCTAAACCCTTAAAAGAATCCTTATGATTTACTTGATAGGAATTCTTTTTTTCTTTTTGATAGGAATTCTTTATACCTGGTATGATTTTCTTCCTGGTGTGGCTGTATGAACTTCAAGCTCGTTGAGGGCCTCCTTGTGTTCCAAACATTCAAAGCTGGTAATCAGGAGGGCCATACCAGTAACTGTACCAGTTTAAATGTGGAAATATCTGCATATTAATTGGTTATTACCACATCCCCAAACTCTCCAAGCATCTCACTCACCAACCCAGCTATGCTGATCCCTGTCCTTAGAGTCCTTGCTTCTCACAATTCAGCAACTTATGGGTTAACACCTAGCCCATGAGGGGGTCACCGAAACTCTGCTCCAGACATAAGATCACTGCCCATGCTGGTTGGTCATTGTTACGTCTAAGCAATTTGAACATCATTTTTTTTTTTTTTTTTTTTTTTTATATACAGTCTCGCTCTGTTGCCCAGGCTTTACTTGGCTCACTGCAGCTTTATCGTGGCTCACTGCTGCTTCCACCTCCTGGGTTCCAGCTATTCTCTGGCTCAGCCACCCAAGTAGCTGGGATTACAAGCATGTGCCACCACAAATGGCTAATTTTTGTATTTTTAGTAGAGATGGGGTTTCACCATATTAACCAGGCTGAACTCAAACACCTGGCTCCAAGTGATCCGCCCGCCTCAGCCTCCCAAAGTGCTGGGATTAAAGACATGAGCCATCACACCTGGCCTCATCTGATATATTTTTTAAAAACTCCTTTGTAGTTGCTTATGAGTATATGTATATTAAAAGAGAAAATAAGGGCAGGTGAGAGAGAGAAGGAAATAAAACACAAAATGCATACACTGGTGTATGATAGCATCCTGGTAACAGCAATAGTAGCAAGAAAATGACCAGTGATGCCACCCAGGTTAAGTTTGGTATCTCAGTGAGTTTCACCATGCATCAGAGACTGCCTACAGGTTTCAGAGGTGAAGCACTGTACAAACTGAAGTCAGGTTATGATTTTTAATCACTCAGCATCCAAGCACACCTGTGACCCTCTCTTGGTGTGCAGCTATCGAAACATGGGTTCACCATCACCACTAGTATCATCAGCTAGAGAACATTCTTTTGTTTGTCACTGTTCTGATCAATCGTTACCTTAGGCTTTCCTGAATCCTGCAATAACAGAGTTCTGCTTAAATCCAAAGCACGAATCCATCCCCCTGGGACTATGCCACAGAGAAGGCTGTTGGTAATTTTTTTAAATGCTCATTAAAAACCATTCTGAAACCATTTTATTTCCTGTATGAAAATGGCATCACATTAGCCCTACCAGACCTGTCCCTGAAATTTAGAAGAAAATTGTGCCGTAATACAGAGTTCATTTACTCAAGTAAGCACACACCTGCTTTCTGCATTACAGAATGGTTCTATTTTCATCCCAGCAGCTGTCCCTGGGTCTGAGTTATATAAATGAATAATGCATTTAATATGTTATTAAATGGGGCTGCTACCTCCGTAATAACAAGACAACTTATGATTATGTTGGACCTGCGCTCTGAATATTACTGGGATGCATTTAGTTGGTAAAGCATTCTTCAATCTGCCAAGAAGAAAAGTGCTTTGTAATGGCAAGGGAGTCTTTGTACAATTACTGAAAAGGAAACATTCTGCAAATGTGCCTTTGATATTACCGATGGTTCATCAGTAGATAGGATTTTATTACTCCAACAACCCCAGTTTCAGCTATTCTCTTCCTCCCTATCTTGATATGCCTCTGTCACATTTTCCTTTTTGCCCCTACCCTCTTTGATTTTGCTTCTTTGCTACCTGGAAGTCTTAAAAAAGATGAAGGCAATAGGCCGGGCGTGGTGGCTCATGCCTGTAATCCCAGCACTTTGGGAGGCTGAGGCAGGCAGATCACGAGGTCAGGAGATTGAGAACATCCTGGCTAACATGGGGAAACCCAATCTCTACTAAAAATACAAAACAAAATTAGCTGGGCGTGGTGGCGGGTGCCTGTAGTCCCAGCTACTCCGGAGGCTGAGGTGGGAGAATGGCGTGAACCTGGGAGGCGGAGCTTGCAGTGAGCTGAGATTGTACCACTGCACTCCAGAGCGAGACTCTGTCTCGAAAGAAAAAAGAAGGAGGCAATATTTTTGTGAAAGTAAAACTGGAAAAAAGCATTAAAAGTCTTTGTAGCCTGTGACTTTTCTATTTAGTAGGTTTTTTTCCTGACATTTTGAGGTGGTGATGGCAAAATACAGATGTTTTTGAGTATTCAATGTATATTAAAGTGACAGTATATTCTAGCTTAGTAGATCTCAACCCTCTCTACCTTTTGGAATTAGCTGGAGGTACCTTTAAAATAGATGGACACCCAGGCTCTGCAACCAGAAATGTTGATTTGAGAATTATGGGCATCAGTTTGTTTTTGTTTTTAAGTTCCCCTGGTGATGCTAGTTTGCAGCCAATGTTAAAGACTACAAATTTAAGAAGGCAAAAACCGGCCGGGCGCGGTGGCTCAAGCCTGTAATCCCAGCACTTTGGGAGGCCGAGACGGGCGGATCACGAGGTCAGGAGATTGAGACCATCCTGGCTAACACAGTGAAACCCCGTCTCTACTAAAAATACAAAATACAAAAAATTAGCCGGGCGTGGTGGCGGCGCCTGTAGTCCCAGCTACTCGGGAGGCTGAGGCAGGAGAATGGCGTAAACCCGGGAGGCGGAGCTTGCAGTGAGCCGAGATCGCGCCACTGCACTCCAGCCTGGGCGACAGAGCGAGACTCCGCCTCAAAAAAAAAAAAAAAAAAAAAAAAAAAAAAGAAGGCAAAAACCTATAGATGTCGGTGTGGATGTAGTGTAAAGGGAGCGCTTATATATGGCTGGTAGGAATGTAAATTAGTACAAATTAGTACCATGTCTATGGAAAACAGAATGGAAATTTCTTAAAGAACTAAAATTAAATTTACCATTCAATCCAGTAATCCCACTACTGGGTATCTACCAAAAGGAAAAGAAGTCATTATATCAAAAAGACATGTGTACATGTATGTTTATCACAGCACAATTCACAATTGCAAAGATATGGAAACAACTTAAGTGCCTATCAGCTGATGAGTGGATAAAGGAAATGTGGTATATAAACACAATGGGATACTACTCAGTCATAAAAAAGAATGAAATAATGTCCTTTGAAGCAACTTGGATGGAGCTGGAGGCCATTATTCTATATGAAGTAACTCAGGAATGGAAAATCTAATACCACATGTTCTTACATATAAGTGGGAGCTAAGCTATGGTTACACAAAGACATAGAGAGTGGTATAATAAACTTTGGAGACTCAGAACGGGTGAGGGAAGAAGGAGGGTGAGAGAAAAAACTACATATTGGGTACAATGTATGCTACTCAGATGACAGATGCACTAAAATCTCAGACTTCATCACTACACAATCCATCCATGTAACCAAAAACCACCTGTACTCCAAAAGCTATTGAAATAATATATATATAATATATATATCCCAAAAATATATAACACTATATATGTGTGTGTGTGTATTTTTTTTCAAGAAAATAAAACACTACTGACCTGAAGGTTAAAACTAGTGTTGTAGAACCAAATTGTCTGAGTTTAAATTCATTCTCTTACTCCATGAATTTAGGCAATTTATCCATTCTCTCTCAAATCTTTGATTCTTTGCCTACAAATTAGGGATAATTATGGAATCTTTTCCTAAAGTTCTTGGGAAGATTAAATGAGACAATGCATTGAAAAGGGCTTAGCATAGATTTTGGCACATTTAGAACTTAATAAATATTAAAATAACAGAAGTTAGAAAAAAGTATTTAAGTATCAAATATTAACTTGCTATGATAGTTCAAGTTCCCCCAAAATAAAACTGATGTACTTATTGCCAAGGTCATCTTAAGATCAAATCCAATTATGTCAATTCCTTTCTTAAAATCATTCAAAATTTCCCATAGGCTTATTCTAAAGAGTAACATTCAGGTTTAAAGTAAAGATCCATGACCTGATCTCAATGCATTTTTCTTGCATCAGCTCATTCCATGGCCTGACATGCTCTCTTAGCCAAGTCATTCTGTATACTAAATGCCTTCTTTTGCCTGTGCTGTTCATTCTGCCCAGGATGCTTCTTCCTACTGACAAACTTCTACTCATCCTTTAAAAAAAAATCAGCTTCAAAATCAAGCTTTTTGTGAAACCTCCTCTTCCCTTTTGTCACAGTAGTTATCACATGCAACCAAGGTGAAACTGGAACTCTAGGTCTTCTTGTACCCCAGGGGGTGTTACTGTCATTGAGCAACGGTGTTCCTCATTTGCACTCACAATAAAAAAAAAAAAACATAAATAGTTTAATTTCTTGGCTTGTGCTATATGCATTTGCTTTCAAGGGAAAATACTGCCTTGTTACAATGACACTAGACTTAATGAAGCAGGAAATGAAGGAAGCCTTGGGGATGGAGAAGGGGGCTAGTTCTGGGTAGAGTATATGGCTAAGACCTAAAATCTTCCAAATCTACCACCTTAGTAATGTGGGTGTGCAATGACAAAACAGCTATTTGTGTATGTTCATGTGTGTAAATTAAAAGAGCTGTGTAACTATAGATCTCTGACATGAAGACACAGGGCTGCGATGGCATGGCTTAACAATTAGGGTAGAGAGACATTCTTCTACCCCTGCATCCAGAGAAACTGTTTCTGAAAAAGTAGTAGTGGTGGCAGCCTAGATTTCCTGATCTCCAGTGAATAGGGATTATTTATACCAGACTTCCAGGCTGACAGATCTCACTGGTGGCTGTATATTAATCATTGTGACTCTTCATCAATAGATACAGGCATCCCCAAAATGGCCATTTATTCTTTAACTGCGATCCCATGTGACAAGGTATGCTCAGGGGTGGCAATGTGTCCACATATCAACAATAATCTTATGTAGCAGCCATGGCATCAGCAATCAGGAATAGAGTTCCATGGCTGGCTAAGCAGGCTTTCCAAGTTTCTCTCCTCAAGGCAACAGGTCTTTGGACTATTCCCCTCAACGGAGTAAACAGACCTTGGGATTAAGGGACAGGCATAAGACAGAAGACCAGGTAGAAAGAAGAAAGCTTCTCTTGTATTAAGCAGGATGGAAACACACGTCATTTAATTTGAATAGTAATGGGTATGTGACTTCATTTTGAAGATGAGCTTGATGAAATGGTGAAATGGGACATATGGCCACACACGCTTCACTAAATCACTTAATATCGATAATCATACTGATTGAGAATGCCTCACAGAATCCACTGTCTGAGCCCACCAGTTGTACAACTAAGTTATATGAATTTGTCTTCTATCTTTTGAGCACCTACAGTCCAAGGAATTCTAATACTGAATCCTTTCAATTGGTCATGTAAATGTTAAAGCTTGAAGGGGTCTCTAAGATCACCCAATACTATCCTTTTGTTTTTCACATAAGGAAAAGGAAACACAGTTTAGAGAGTTGCACCTCACACAGGGGACGAGTAGCACGTCTGGGACTCTGGACTAAGTTTGGTGTTCTCTTGCCACTGTTCCATAGCACCTGAGTAAGAATTGTTAATGCCAAGGCCATTGATGTGGGCAAGAATCGCCATGTGAGAAAGCAAGTCTCCATATACAGTGATATTCACCTTTTCCTTCATTTCCCAATCCCAATGTCATCCATGAAAAGATGGAAAACCTCATTTAAGAAAGGTACTCTGAAGAGTCAACTCTGTAGCAACCAACAATTACTGAGTGTGTGCAGTGAGGCTGTATGGTTCCCGGCTAGAAAACAGCTACAAAGGCCCCTGCAGCGATGAGTCTGTAAATAATGCAAGTGATTGCCTTTTGTGTGGACTTTAAATACATGCACCAGTTTTAGGGCCAATTATTCTCCTTGATGCACACTGAAAAATATCCTTGAGAGGAGATCAGACCAAACATCAAAACCCCCACAAGGCAACCAAAACAGAATCATCTGGAAAAGACCAAAGCCCCCAAAGACACTGGAAATAGCAAATCCAGGAAATGGCAGGTTAGCAGAATTTAAGTGTTTTATGGCTTATGTAGAGAGGAAGTTTTCAAGTTTTTATTTTTAATTGACACATTAATTATACATATTTATAAGGTACAGTGTGATATATTGATACATATATACATTGTGTAATGATTAAATCCATCATATCCATCACCTCACACATTTATCCTTTGTGGTGAGAATATTCAAACTTCTCCCTTCTGGCTATTTTGAAATATACAACATAATATTATTAACTATAGTCACTCTACTGTGAAATAAAACACCAAAAGTTATTTATAAAAAGCATATTTTAAAACATTCCAAATGTATGTTGATAGTATAAAGGTAACTATTTTGCTAGAATTTATGTGTGTATTTTTTCTTGGACCCACTATATATTTATAAATAGATACAGAACTTTAACTTTTTAAAATGTATTTACTGTATAAATATACCCATTGGAATCTCTTGAACACGGGAGGTGGAGGTTGCAGTGAGCCGAGATCACACCACTGCACTCCAGCCTGGCCAACAGAGTGAGCCTCTATCTCAAAAAAAAAAAAGAAAAAGAAGTCCCCATTGCATATTGAGAAACTAACCCTGAAGAGCGGTAAGAACTGTCTTTGTATCTTCTTCCATGAAGAATTAATGGACCCTATAAAGAAACTCTACAGATAGAAATTTCTATACATACTTTTTAAAGCACATCTAGAAATATCTCAGCTTAATAGCAAGAAGAAATCTTTCCCTTGAGAAGATTATCTCGATTTCTTAGAATAAACCAACCCAATGCCCACTTTATTTTATATTTACAGAATCTTTTACCACTGGCACGAAACAAGCAACATGCTAGTTAATTTGGCAACTTAAATTTTGCAGTATGCTCCCTGGTTCCAAAACAGTATAAACAAGATTTAACCATATATAAGTATCACTAAATGAGCTTGTGCTTGTAGAGGTGCATACTGAGATATTTATAGATACCGAAAGAAAAACAAAGAGGAATAAATTTGGGGTTATTTCAGCACTAACATGAAATAAAATAAAAATGAATACTGATTTCATTTTATTTGAGCAAAAGGAACTCGTTCCGTAATCAGCTAAACACATTATCTGACCTGACTGGCATAAAGGGACAGACATGTTTTGGTATACAGTGCTTTCATCACTTTCTAATTATGTAACTTTATGAGCCTATGTAGGTTCTTATTTTTGTTTTACAAATGAGAAAACAGAGACTTATATTAAATATGTCCCAGATATTAGTACTGCAGTGACAATTAAACATCAAATACATGTCTGGACTGTGGATTCATAATACAAATAAGTTTTTTCCCTTCTTTCTTTACAGGAGTCTTCAGACAATAGTTATTGGTGATGGTACACATTTTATAAGGTGATGACTATGTGCTAGGCATTGTGCTACATGCTTTACATACAGCGTCACATTTAATCAAATTCTGAAGGCAAATAAGAAAATGTTATAGGTTAAGGAACTAAGGTCAAGGAAACAAAGTCACTTGCAAAACATAACAGTAAATGGCAGAGGTTAGATTGAACATCCTTAATTGTTTCATTCCAATTACTCCCTTTTTCACCAAACAAAACATCCCCACTTGTATTTCACTCTCAATCCATAACAGGCTGAGGCCCCAGTGCCAGCCTCCTTACTTTCCACCTTCATGTAAAATGACACGTAGAAGCTGTGAGGGCAGAGGGTGAAGAGAGGCAGGGAGCCAACTGTGGAGAACACAGCAGGCTCTACCATTCCACTGTGTGGGTATGAGAAACCCTGATGCCACTGGACCAAGGAGCAGGACTGGTGGTTACAGCCACCTGGAGGGACATTCTGCACTGAGTTCACTTCTTATTCCATCCATCCTTTCTAAGTCCTAGACAACCTCTAAAACAAAAGTTGTGCAACCATTCACTTCTACATAGTGAAGCTGATATTTTGGCATCTCATCAAAATAGCATTTTAATGGGCACAATAATAACCGATGCCAGGATTTCCCCGTCATGGAGAAGTGGGTAAACCTGAGAACACTGCTATATACACAGGGTAATAAGCTGACAGTGAAAGTAACCATAGACATTTATAAAGTGAGGTATTTAATAACTTTTTTTTATAAAAGGAAAGTTTTCCTGCACGCTTCCAAGTAAACTCTCAGAAAGGTGATGCTGGGAGGTTTTGTCATTCACCCCACTCAATTCACTTTCCCACTGCATGTCTGTACCATGAGCTATGCTGTAAGAAAAGGGTGAGACAAGTGAGGTGCCCAGGGAGCAACACTTATGAAGGCGCTTACTCTCTGGCCAACCCTATACTTGGGATTCCTTTGTGCTTCATCTCAGCCCTGAGGCTAATACAGATTCTGCATTGACTGAGCATGAGGTGACCATGGATGGCTTAAGATGGCACTGGACACAGGGTTCCCAGTGGCTGCTTAACTCTTTAGGCACGCAGGCATTGGCATCTGGGATTGTCCTGGAGAAAACTACCACTGTGGCCCTTCCCCAGGATCATCTCTTGTTCTCTTTGAAAGAAATGACCTTCCTCACCTTATTAATTTAGCTAAATCCTACTTCTTCTTCCCCTCAGTTTTCCTTTACAGAATCCACTAGCATCTGAATTTTAAAGGAGGATGGCACTTAATACAAATGAATCTCTAATATGTGGGACTCACAGGCAGTCCGTGAGCAGGAAGCTAGTGTTTTAACCCTTACAAGGGAGAAACGTGGCAATGCCTGATACTCAGGTCTGAGACAGAACCAGTTGGCTGAGTGGAATTTGCATTATGAGCTAACAGAAACACCTCCAATTGCCAAAAGAGACTTAATTCTCTTTGTATTATCTGTATAACAAATATTAAAGGATGAGAATATTAACTGCAGCATTATTTATAGTGGCAGAAAAAGCAAAATAACCCAAATGTCCATGGAAGAAGGATGACTGATAATACTATAATAATACTTAATACCATGGAATTAAATAAATGAGAAAGTATCCTTATATATTCTGACTTAGAAAGATTTTTAAGTCATATTTTTGAATGAAAAAGGAAAACAGAAGAACAATGTATCTAGTAGGAAATCACATATAAAAACAACCTCCCAAATTAATTTGTGTATTTTCTCTTGGGACCAGTATTTGCTAGCAAATGCAAAGAAAAGTTTTAGAAGCATGCATATCAAACAGATCACAGTTGTGTGGGGAAAGGGGGCCAGGATTGGGGTGATGATATAAATTGGCTTTTAAACATATAAAACATACACATTTATTTTGTGACTAAATATTTGTAAGTAAAAATCTAAATGTATAGTGGCAGCATTATTAGTGGCTACAACATTATACACTGAATCTGCTTATAAAATACCACTGAATCAACACATAGCCAAATGACATCTGTGGAGAGGGGCTGGAGTAACATTAAGGGAGACAGAAAGTTTTTTTCCAAGTTCACTGACATTTTACCTCTTACCAACTCTTGAGTTGGCTACAGACAATGCAAATGGGAATTCAGTGGTGTGAGGCCTTCTTTGTAGATGATTTCAGGCCTCTGTCCCAGCTAAGGGTCTTCGTGTTCCTAATGCAAAATGTGTAGTTGAGACAACATGCTGATCAGTGGGGTTATTATTGACAACCATTCCCTTGACTTTAGTGTGTAAGGCCCTATTTGCATATTCACTCCTCCACCTATGAGCATCTTACTTATGAGAGCAGAACATTTACCATACCCGCTGATGGCTGGTATTTATCATATGTTCTCTTTACAAACCAGCTTGCTCACCAATGCTGATGCTTTTCTGCAAAATGTTTAACTGGAACATGCAAAACTGGTGGATGTGGCAACTTAACAAAAATCATTTGGGGTCAGATGCTATCGTGTAATACCCACTGAAATGAACAAGCCCCTGAGAGCGAAGGTGGAGTCCTAGAAGGTAGAGTTGTAATTTTGTGACTACTAAACATAACAACTGCATTGACCAACATTTATATACCTGGACGCTTATTGCTAAGTCACATTTTAATTGACATTATAATTTTAATTTTATGTGGCATAGATGGTATTCCTTTTGAATATAAAATTACTTAATCATCACTGATGTTTTATTTGATGTTAGTCAGGATTTATAAGATCTCAATGGGCCAGGTGCAGTGGCTCACGCTTATAATCCCAGCACTTTGGGAGGCCAAGGTGGGTGGATCACGAGGTTAGGAGATCACCTGGCTAACATGGTGAAACCCCGTCTCTACTAAAAATACAAGAAATTAGCCGGGCATGGTGGCGGGCACCTGTAGTCCCAACTACTCTGGAGGCTGGGGCAGGAGAATGGCGTGAACCCAGAAGGCAGAGGTTGTAGCGAGCTGAGATCGCGCCACTGCACTCCAGCCTGGGCGACAGAGCGAGACTCCGTCTCAAAAAAAAAAAAAAAAATCTCAATGAACTGAAGAGTGAGGGGTCACAGGTGTCATTCAGCCTTGGTCTATGATTGAGTAGCATCTGGAACAATTTGATCCCTCTGTGTTTCAGCCTCCTATCATCAATACCAAAGACAAACTAATGTAACTTCCTTGACTGATTGAGCTGGTTATAAAAAAAAACAAAACAAAACAATTCTTAAATTAGCTTGAGGGGCTTCCAATGCCCTTTACAGTGTCTAAACATGCTAGTACCTGCAAGTAATAAAACTCCTGTCTTTTGCATTCCTTCCCCATTAAGTTTAGTTATTTTATCAACCTTTTCATTTTTTTCCCCCATGGTACCATGCTAAGACCTCACTGACCCACTGCTACAAAAATGTTACTTGTATTTCCTTGGATGTTGTGTTATCATTCAAAAAAATCATAGCTTATTCCTTTCAAAGGTTCTAGGAATCCCTAACATCAGAAATAGGAATCATTGCAGTCCTTTTCTATGCCTTTCCCTCCTTGAAAAGAATAGTATCTATTATTTTGATAATCTTAAAAAAAAAAACATATTTAACATTTCAAATACAGAGTACATAAATGGAAGTCTCACCTCCTCAAGTGGATTCTCTGTACTGTGGCTGGCTTGAGAAAGGAGAAGGGGCTTTATCAAGTAGAAATGGCGGATTGGTAAGGCTCCTACCTCCTTATTTCTCCTTTCTCCTTCTTCGTTCCCTTTCTCTCTCTCTCTCTCTCTCTTTTTTTTTTCTTTTTCTTTTTCTTTTTTCTTTTGTAGAGATGGGGGTTTCCCTATGTTATCCAGGGTTTTCTTGAACTCCCAGACTCAAACAATCCTTCCACTTCAGCCTCCTGAGTAGCAGGGACTACAGGCACGTACTACCACACCGGCTTCTTTTCTAACTTTTTATTATCAGAATTTTCAAATATGTATGAAGAAAAGTAATGTAATCAATTCCCATATGCTCATTACCTATCTCCAAAAAATTATCAGTGCTTACCTGTTTTTTAACACTTTAAAACAAAACTCACACAAATATGTATCTCTAAAACCAAGGCTGTTTTCTTAGTCTAGCCAAAATGTCTTTATCATGCCTAAATATATAATTCTTTAATATCACTTATGATGGTTAACTTAATATGTCAACTTGACTGGGCCATAGTATGCCCAGATATTTGGTCAAATGTTACACTTCTGTGTGTTTTTAAATGAGATTAACATTTAAGTCAGTAGACTGAGTAAAGCAGATTGACTTCTCTAGTGAGGGTGGGCCTCATCCAATCAGCTGAAGGCTTAAATTCAACCGGCTGACAGTTCCCAAAGTAAGAGAGAATTCCTTCCCCCTGATGGCATTCAAATTGGAACACTGGCTTCTTTTCCTGCCTTCGGTCTTGAACTGAAAGACAGGCTCTTCTGGGTCTCGGTCTGCTGGCCTTTGGACTAGAACTACAACATTGGCTCTTTGATTTCAGGCCTTCAGACTTGAACTAGAACTACACTGTCAGCTCTCCTGGGTCTCCAGCTTGCTGACTTACCCTGCAGATCTTGGGACCCACCTACCTCCATAATCGAATGAGCCAATTCCTTACAATAAATCTCTCTCTTTTTTTTTTTGAAACGGAGTCTTACTCGGTCGCCCAGGCTGGAGTGCAGTGGTGCAATCCCGGCTCACTGCAACCTCTGCCTCCTGGGTGCAAGTGATTCTCCTGCCTCAGCCTCCTGAGTGTCTGGGACTACAGGCGCACACCACCATGTGTGGCTAATTTTTTTTTTTTTTTTTTTTTTTTTTTTTGTATTTTTAGTAGAGATGGGGTTTCACCATCTTGGCCAGGCTGGTCTCAAATTCCTGACCTCAAGTGATCTGCCCGCCTCAGCCTCCCAAAGTGCAGTGCTGGGACTACAGGCGTGAGCCACCACGCCTGGCCAATAAATATCTTTCTAAATAAATATACATCCTACTGGTTTTGTTTCTCTGGAAAGCCCTAACTAATACATTACCCGAATTAGTGTATGTTCAATTTTCCTCGAGGCTCAAATGTGTCTTTTTACAGATCATTTATTTGAATCAGAATTTAAATAGGTTCCATACACTATTTTAAAGTTTATAGATACCAACTACATTTGAGACAAATTTACGATTTTTTTTTCCTTTTTATAGCATTTCTTAAATAATACTGCATAAACCCCATGACACAGAATATTAAACACCAAATTTTAGAATGTGATTCTGGATTTACAAAGGTCAGAATGCATGTTTAAATGTGTCAAGACTGAACATAAAGAGAAAGCAAGATACATTCGTATTAGCACTACTATACTTTTGAAAAGTCAGTGAGTTCCTTTTGTGATTCCAGGTTCCACATCTATAAAACAGGAAATGCAAATATGAAATATCTATTTGGCCTTCCTCATCATGGATATAATAAGGGTAAAGGGTAACTTCACAGGATTAAATAACTTGAAAACAAAGTATCGAGAAAATGAAGACATTTTTATTTCAATATTGTCATCGTGATCTTCATCCAATAAACATTTCTCTTTTTTAAATTTGCAATTGGGATCTTATTCTCACATGAAACTTGCACCATTAGTGCAAAGTTGTGCTTCATTGCTAAAATGAACAAAAGCAATTACATCGTGCTGTAAGGAAATATGCCTGGTCTTTGATCAGAAGTAATTCTGTCAGTATAACACATGCTGAAAGGCAGCAAAGGTTGGCCTCTCAAGGTCACTACTCCAGACACTTACCCGGTACTATTGAGGTAACTCTGTCCCAAGCTGCAATCCTTTGACAGAGAGGATGGATTGAACCAAAATGCCGGCAGGCACTGGCCATTGCTGTGTCGCTCATAACCATAGTCGCTGTTAGGAAAGAGCCGAGAAAAACCTTTCAGTAGGTGGCAAAATTACTGAAAACAATTCCATGTCAGTCCACAGCCAAGTGCTACACTAATCAATTAGTCAAAACAAACAAAAACAAGACAAACACACACACACACACACACACACACAAGCATTCCCTGAATCAATGACTTCTCAAAAATAGAACTTTTTTCATAGACTATCTATCAGTTATTCAGGAAAATATCCTACATAACTGGTCATTCCATTTAAACACTCTTAAGTTGAGTGAGTAGATTGTGTTCTCATTAGAAGGATACACAATACAGATGGCTGGGCCCAGAGAAAGCTGTAATGAGAAAACAGGCAGTGGTGGGGCTCAACCCTTGGTGAGAAATTCATCGCAGAGTTTAACATGGTCACATGTGGCACAGTCCTCATTACTGGTGATGTCTTTGGGATGCTCTTCTAAGACATCTGGATCTACCAAGTAGAGCTGAGCCAGGTCTCTCTGTGTACACTCCATATGCTTCAAAGTTACAGCCAAAAAGGAAATGTCCTTCAGGAGTGTCTCGAGCATTTCCCCTAAGGAAATGTTTCATACTAGGCAGTTAGCACTGCCAGTTGGAACTAACTGCTTTAAATCCTCTCTCTACTTTGGAAATAGTCAAAGACTTCCCTCTCAGCCTCCTCTCATTCATGCTTCCAGAGGCCTCTGAGTTGCCTGATATTCTTGGCTTCTGGCAAATGAACCTGGGCACAGAGAATGACAACAAATTGCACCTCCACATGCACAGACAAATCGCAGGCAGCAATCGGCAAGCATTAGTATGAACTGGCCCATCTGTGTAATGGAGGTGAGATGCTGGCACACAAGGGTCAGGAAGGGAGAAATAGGCTCAGCTCAGAGGCCTGTCACCAGGCAGCTGGTACTTAGAATTTTGCACATACCAGCAGGATTTGGTGCTGGTTCAACGCAGCACGGGCAGGAAGACTTCAGAATTGCTGCCTATAGGACAACCAGTGTTCACTTTGGGGAGTTACTTTACAAATGCTGGAGAGGGACAGGCAAGGTCATTTGGGGAACTGTCCAGGAGAAAGCCAAACCAAAGAGAAACACTCAGGGACAATCACCTTTCATTACACTACAGCCAGGTGTAATCACTGAAACTCCAGCTGCTGGTAGAAACCCAACAAGGTCGTGATGAGCCTTCCCAAATATTTTCAGAAATCATGCAGTTACAGAAATCCCATTGGATCAGAAAACCTTACAATGGCCTCCTTCGTGATTAATTTCCCACTTCTCAGAATGCATTTCAGCTGGTGGGATGAGTAGCAGATCCAATCACAAACGAATGCAGGGATTGGGCCAAGACTGAGGGGCACGAGGGATGTGGGACAGGAGAAATCTAATTGCTTTCCTTATCTGGTATTCCTTTCAGTCTGGACTAGCTTACAATTGAAAAAGAAAAACAACAACAACAACAAAAGACTGGCTTCCTTTGAAGCCTGTAGAAAAGATTCCCAGAGAAGCAAATGTTTTGAGGAGAAATCAGGACGTTGGGACATCTCATCTCATTTTTTTTTTTTTCTCTGTGGTTTTCTACCAGAGAATAAATTTGCCTCCTGCTAAAGAATGGCTGTTTCTTAAGGCAAAAGCTAAACTACTAATGTAAGATGCTAACTTCCTTTGCAAATCTTCCTTGAACAGGATAGAAGAAGAAGAAGCCGTTGCTTCAGAAAGAGGGATGTGACAAATGACTTAAAAATCTCATGGTAGTTTTCCCTGTGAATGCATTTCAGGGTGTGAGTCCCGAAGGGTAGTACAAAGATAAAATATTTTTGTCATTGTGATAATACTGCTCTAACTAAAACAGAAGTCACAACTGGGGAGGCCCCTGAAGATTTCATTTGGAGCTTCAATGTAACTGAAACTCTGTTGCCCTCTGGCTGAGCCCAAATAGATATTTCATTGGCTCTTGGCTTGGCGTCCTCACCAACAAGGGGTACAGCTGTGGGTTACTGGTCTGACTGCTGGCTGCCACTCTTGTCAGACCTTCTTAGTGCTAGAATATCTCCAGATGTCTATCACAAGAGAAGGTTTAATTTTTCTAAGATATGTGATGCGTATGTACACAGTATCTCAGTCCAATCACTTATATTTTAATGATTCAGTATGTAACCTGAGATTGCAATACAGCTAGAAATAAATTGTTAAAAAATGACTTTAGTTCTTATGTCGGTCAAGTTTGGTAACACATATGTATACATTTAGTGATTGTGTTCTCTAAATTAAAAACAAACAAATAAAGGAAAAGCAAAAAGAAGAGGGAAGGAAACAATGGAAAATGAGATGGAAAATACCAAGGGAGTTACCACCTACTTGTCCTCAATAATGTGTAAGCCTTACCTGAACAATTAACACTGACAACAAGCCAAGGGCTTCACTGTGCCCACAAGCTAGTTTTCTGCTGAGTAAATGTCTCAAGAAGGACTCTATGGCACATTTAGAGTTTAACCTCTAAATGTCTCAGTACTTCTCCAGTTTAAATTAGCTTAATCCTGGTAAAGCAAGAAGTCTCCTTTATCGCTAGGTTCACTGAGTTACAGATTTGCAATGCCATTGAATCCATCCTTGCTCTGAGTTCGAGAATGTCTTCCATGAATCTCATAAGCTGTGGTCAGCTAACTACGACTTGAAAACTTGCAGGGACAGAAAATTTACTGCCCTAAAAGGCTATTATTCCACTACAGGCAATCCTAGATTCTAGAAAGCTTTCATCTAGAACACAAATATGTTTGTTTTGTTTGCTCCCTAAAAAATACACTTACTGTTTCTTACTGTTTCCAGTGTTGCTGTTTGAAGCAGCACAGAAAGAATCTGCCTTTTTTTTTTTTTTTAAGAGATAGTCTCCCTCTGACACCCATGTTGGAGTGCAGTGGCGCAATCTTGGCTCACTACAACCTCTACCTCCCAGGTTCAAGCGATTCTCCTGCCTTAGCCTCCTGAGTAGTTGGGATTACAGGTGCCTGCCACCATGCCCAGCTAATTTTTGTATTTTTAGTAGGGATGGGGTTTTACCCAGGCTGGTCTCCAACTCCTGACCTCAAGTGATCCACCCCCCTCAGCCTCCCGAAGTGCTGGGATTACAGGCATGAGCCATCACGCCCGGCCAAATCTGCTCTCCTTTGGTCCTAGGAATCCAGCAATTATATGAAGATAATTACCAGCCATCTTCTGAGTCCTCTTTCAGTCTAAAGAAACTCTTGATTATCCCACATACACATGTACATAGCTAGTAAACTATGAGGTAATTTTATAAGAATATGAAGCTTGCCACTTAGCCCTATGTATGTTACTATTATTTCAATTCTAAGGTTTCATTCAGGCCCATGTGGATTTGATACACCGAATGGCTCCAGGAGATAATTGCACAAGCTCACCAATCAAAATCAGCCTCAGTGCAGACACAGGGTTCAGATTCCATAGCTCCTGCATATTTTCCTTGCATACACTTCCGCTCTGATTTTCGCTTCTTATATATCCTTTTTGCTCCCATGATACACGCTTCCCCCTGTAAGCAGAGGAGGATCACAAATACTTGGGCACATAGTTTGGACTTTCCCTGCTCCAAATGAGTGACGTTTAGGGAGACATTTGCAAATCTTAGTGTAATGTGAACTTTGGTAGCCCTCTTTGTGCTAACAACATTTTCCTTTTGCGGTCTAGAGCCCTCTTATACAACCTGACTATAAAGGCAATCCTAACAATCACTGAGGATTATTAAATAACATCCTTAATTTTGTGTGCACTTACCAAACCTTTATTTGGCAAAGTGTTGGGTGCAGTGCTATGAAGGACACACAGTTAAGTAAGACTCAGTCTGCACCTAGTGCATTGACAACAAATGTGTAGTAATTAAGTTCAATTCCCCTATAATAAAAGATTTACACAGTTGGTCATTTATGAGAGCATGAAAGAGGAGCATTGCTAAGAAATATAAAGATCCATTTTGCCTCGATTTATTATGCCTCTGCCCACACAACTTTATAGCACAGATTTTAATGCTCCTCTACCAGACAAGCGAGAGAGCTAAATTCAGTGTTTTCCCACAAAATAAATAAAAGCTTTGAATATCACAATGATTGTGCATCCCAAAGGAGAAAATATCAGCAATGTAAATGAGCGATTTTATTGTTTAGCCTCTGAATAGTGTGGGTGTTTCCAGATAACGCAGGGCCCACTATCAGACACACTCCTCCTCTTGTGTTTCTGAAAGATCAGAGTAGAATTTTGCTTAATCTACTGAACACCGTCTTTCTTGAGCAAACTCACTTTAACTGGCTTCGTTACACATCTACATTTAAACATATTACTTAGTCTAGGTTTGAGGTATATGACGTTTTTCTGCCTGAATATGGTGATGGCTTTGCAGCAAGTACTTCTACCATATCCTTTGAGAGATCTGTGGAATGACTTGTACCTTGGGAAATCAAGGGAGAGACACTTCCATCCAAGCATTTTGATATAAGCTGAATAGGTGAGAGGCCAGGACAAATGAAAGTTGCCTATTAATAATTCTGCATTCTCATACCAGGAGTACCTGGCAAGGAGGCAAAAAGTACTATATAGTTCCAAGGAATCAAGGCAAATGGGAAGAAGGATTTCTCTGGCAACACTCACCCAGCATAATTTTGTTATTTTATGTCTCTGTTTGCACTGCTAGATAAAACTGAAGATCTCGTCCTCATCCCCTCCCCCACCATGCAACCATATGACATTCTTAGATGAATTATGTTTGGATCTCAGTGCTGAATTGGTATTTCATTTTGAGTTGTAAGTCTAAGCCAAGCACATTTGAATTTTATCTCATTATATTTTAGCACAATAAAAACAGAAATGACTTCACAACAAGCTATAAATGGTGAGCTTGTTCACTGCTGTGGAACACAAAATGTGTAAGTAAACAGTGGATGGACATTTTGGCCTAGATCACCCTAGTTCCTATACCTTAGCAACCAGCTTTCCCCCAACACCACTCATGCTTCCTGCCCAGACCTTAGTCTCAGTTCTTTTCCTCCTACCTGGCTGTGCAGCTGCCAGGGTCTGTAGTCCTCTTCGGCACACCGTCTATCAAAAATGGACTTGTAGTCTACTTTGACCAGCTGCCATTCAGAGCGGTGGCTGAAGTGTCCAAACACTCTACAGAGTTCATGGTGATAAAAATAATCACAATGATAATAATGCCATGAGTAATAACTACAGAGAGCATTTGTGGAGTGTTCACCCTGAGCTAAGCACATTACATGAATCACATCATTTAATCCTCAAAACACATTCATGAAGAGGGTACTTTTTATTTTATTTATTTATTTATTTATTTTTTAGACAGAGTCTTGCTCTGTCACCATGCTGCAGGGCAGTGGTGCAATCTCGGCTCACTACAATCTCCAACTCCCTGGTTCAAGTGATTCTCCTGCCTCAGCCTCCCGAGTAGCTGGGATTAGAGGCATGCACCACTACACCCAGCTAATTTTTTTTTATTTTTAGTAGAGATGGGGTTCCACCATGTTGGCCAGGATGGTCTCGATCTCCTGACCTCGTGATCTGCCCACCTTGGTCTCCCAAAGTGCTGGGATTACAGGTGTGAGCTACTGCACCTGGCTGAGGAGGGTACTATTACTGGATCCACTTCACAGATAGATAATATGAGGTTCAATGAGTTTTGTTAACATTGCAAAAAACAAAATCAAGTCATAATAACAGGTAGAACCAGACCCAGAGTGTTTAATTCAAGAGCCCACTTGTACATATTGTGCCACAAGATTGGTTGGGAAAATATGGTTGAGAAAAACAATCATAAATTCTGTATTCTATGTGGTCCAAGATTAGACTTCTAGGTTATCTTGCTCATGTACATAGTTCCCATGGTTTCCATGCTATTTTACCTTCCCACCAGCCCCTAGCGAAAGTGATCAGCAGAGCCAAGTACTAATAATGGTTTCCTACATTGCACATTCTATTCTCTTTACTCAGAGAGACTTAAGTATTTACTGAGATGTTTGAATTACCAATCAGAGGTTTGAAGAAAAGCCATGAAGTGGCCTGCTGGGTCAGTTTTTAAAAATCTCTGTTTTGAAAATATAAAAATTGAAGAAAGACAAATTATGGAACGCATTGCTAATTTAGCTATGTTTCTCATTAAGAAAAGTGTAGCTATTAGTCATATTAGATTTTTATTATTGTTTTCTGCCATTAAAAAGTAGTAGTGGTAGGCCGGGCGCAGTGGCTCATGCCTGTAATTCCAGCACTTTGGGAGGCCAAGGCGGGTGGATCACGAGGTCAGGAGATCGAGACCATCCTGGCTAACACGGTGAAACCCTGTCTCTTCTAAAAAAAAAAAAATTAAAAAAATTAGCTGGGCATGGTGGTGGGTGCCTGTAATCCTAGCTACTCGGAAGACTGAGGCAGGAGAATGGTGTGAACCCAGGAGGCGGAGCTTGTAGTGAGCTGAGATCATGACACTGCACTCCAGCCTGGACAACAAAGTGCGACTCTGTCTCAAAAAAAAAAAAAAAAAAAAGAAAAAAAAAAGGAGTAGTGGTAGGGGAGAGAATTGGAAAGCTTACCAAGTATTGACTTTGGCTTGAAAGTTTTCATTGATGACAGATCAACTACTTTACAACCATCCCTATTTTCCATGTCCAATTTTCCAAAGGAATGAATTATTACAGTTTCATACTTGAAATTCAAAGTCCATGTACTGAAGCTCATAGGCAGGGTCATTAATCTTTCGCAAATTAATGATCATCACATTCCAGACAAAAATGAGTATAAATGCAATTTCACAAGAACAGACTGTTCTCACAGTTTTCCTCATATGCCTCACAATTGGGTTAGGTAAAGAGCCAGGGAAAAATACAATGCTTTGTGGGATTTTGATGAAACTCTATGTTCTGACTTAAAGCGAAATCATTCCTATATGCCTGAGATTTTCTATATATGCAGGTTCTTTATTATTAAAGTTTTAAATGTACAGATTTATTTCCTATTGAAATTGTCACTTCTAATTTCTCTTAGCGCCTCAGTCTGGGTCTCCTAAAAACTATCAAAGAACCAAGAAAATAGCTGCCCACATTTTTCTTCCCTATTTTCTGTACGTTCTTGCAGTAAGATGCAACAGCCTTAACCTAACAGCTGCAAATCAAACAGGCTTAGCTATAAAACATTTTTGTAGATTACTCTTTTCTACGAAGGCTGGACCACATCATAGTTTCAACTTACGTCATGATGAGAGTCTCTTCTCCAGGCTCACCCAGAACCCCATCCACAAAAAGTGGAATAGATGTGAAACTGTATTTGCTCCAAGATCTCCCTTCATCAAAACTCAACCTAATGATATAAAAAATATCAGTCATCAGATCTCCGAAGGAAAAAAAAAAAAGTCATTTCAAAGGGAAGACACTCTCAACCCAGAGATAATACATTTTAAAAGTAGCTGAGACATTGTCAAAATGAGCCTTTCATATAAATAAGTATTCTTAATTATATCGGAAAATAGAAATACAGTTAGCCAAGCCATGGGGACACAGATGTATTAAAACATCAATAAAGGAACAGCTACATTAAATGGGAATTAACTATAAGTCTTTTATAAAATTTTTGAAAGTTTGGATATTTTTTTATTTCTTAGACCTCAAGCTCTTGACCCTGTCCAAAACCTCTCTACTGTCTAACAAGTCTCACAGGTGATACTGAAGAGTGATGACCTTGTAAGACTTACTTAGATTTCAATCAACTCATCTCTAAGTGACCAAGTCCTCAGTGTGTCCTTCTTACAACTATAAATCCTGGCTGACCTCACTGAATGAATGAGTACAGGATAGGCTCTTGAAAGCAAGAGAAGATAATTCTTCAGTCCTGACGGTCACTGGAATGGTCTAAATGCTTGTGTCCTCTCTAAAATTCAAATGTTGAACATCTAATCACCAATGTGATGATATTAGAAGGTGGAAACCTTAGGAGGTGATTAAATCATAAGGGCGGACCACCCATGAAAGGAATTAGTCATCTTATAAAAGAGGCCTCAGAGAACTGCCTTGCCCTTCCACCATGTGAGGACATAGCAAAATGGTGCCATCTATAAACCCAAAAGTGGAGCCTTCATCAGACACTGAATCTGCCAGCACTTTGATCCTGGACATCTCAACCTCCAGAACTACGAGAAATTAGTTTCTGTTGTTTATAAGCCACCCAGTTGACGGTATTTTGTTATAGCAGCCCAAATGAACTAAGATGGTCACCCAGGATCCCTTCTTTTGCTCTGCGTTTCTTTATGAATGCCCTTGCTCAAGCTTAGCCTGTTTTTCTTTTCTCTTTTGCAGCTTTCCCTTCTGTCATCAAAATAACTAACAGTAGAAGGAAAACTGGGCTTTTGATTTTGGACAAACTCATATATGGAGAGAACCACTTTCAAAAACACGGATGAAAGGGCCTATCGATAACTCCTCTGGAAGTTAGTCCTTATACATCCATCTGTGGGACATGCACAGGCAGAATTGTGGAATATCACCTCAAAAAAGAAAAACAAGAAAGCAAGATCAGGAGAAATGAGACTGGAGCAGAACTGTGATGAGTTGATCATCTCTGTATGGAATGCAAAAATGGATATGGATATTAAACTCCAGGAGATGTTATTTGGGAAAGGTGACTGCAAGAAGTCAAGCTATTCAGAGACTATACCTGATCATGAACATTGTTCTACCTGTAATCTTGTTGAGAGAACAATATACTGGTGAGGGAGTGAGGGTGAAAGTACCATAACATTTGCAAAGTATAATGCAATTTCTCTCTCAGGGAGTAAAAAACTCTCACTCTCCCTCTCTCTCTCTCTCTCTCTCTCTCTCTCTCTCTCTCCCTCCCCCTCTCTCTCTCCCCCCCCCCCCCCCCCCCCCCCCCCCCCCCCCCCCCCTCCCCCCCCCCCCCCCCCCCCCCCCCCGCCCCCCGTCTGTGTCTCTTTCTCTTTCCTACCACCACTGCTCTAGTAGACCTTGACATTCTGAAACTGGCCCAACTGTCCTATAGAACCGATGTTTACGGTTTCTTTGAATAAACATAGAAATTGATCCTCCCTGTCTTCAAACTTGAGAAAGTTACATTTGTCTTATCTGAGTTCTTTTCTCAGGAAACCAACCATCAGGCCTCCCAGGTAGTATCAAGGAGCTGAAACTTACCAGACAAAGACATCTGACAATGAGAAGCCAGACAACTTACCCATCATGACTGTCTAATTGCCAACTTGCCTCCTGTGGACCACTTCCTCTTCCTCACCTCCTCTTCTTTATCCTTCCCTAATTCCTGTTTTCCCACACCTGGTTACGTTTCTTCCCTCTATATAAACCCCTAATTTTAGTCATCAGACAGATGGACTTGGGACTGATTGCCCATATCCTTGGCTGCAGCACCCAATTAAAGTTTTCTTTCCTGGCAACATTGTTGTCTCAGTGGATGGGCCTTTTGTGTGGAGAGTAAGAGGACCTGAACCAAACCTCGGCATTTTGGTAACAGATTTACTGCAAAAACAGACACAGTTCGATAGCCTGACTCCTAGACTGATCTTAGCAGTGCAGGACCATCAGGTGCAGATCACACAGGCAGCAGGTGCCCTTACCAAAGATGTCGAATTGGGAGAGATGTGTGTTTCATAGCAACCAGTACTCCACCTTGATCCAGGTACAAAACACTGTGCTCTTCTTCAAAGATCTGGATGAGGAAAACACATACATGGACACACATCCACATCCACACATACCCAACCTTCAAAGAATAAGTCTTCATATGAGAACAAAAATCCTTCCCATGATATAAATAGGTTTCCCTAAATCTTTGGGAAAATAAAGTTATAGAACAATTCTCCCCAACATAGGCTACTGTACCATTGGTGTTACACAAAATAATTTTAGGTGTGTATAAAATAAATTTGAACAATGAATATTTATGGGTTCATGCTTAGATTCCTTCATTTTCATGATAATTTCTATTGATTCCCAGTTATGATGATGTCAGAATATTGGTTAACTGTCATATATTATACATCTCTAGACAGAGGGAACCTTAGAAATCATTTACTCCAACAGTCTCATGTTCATAAATAAGGAATCTAAGGTTTAGAGAGATGTGGTAACTTGCCTGAGATCATGCATACAGTAATGGACGGAACTTGGACTTGCTGCATTACAGTGCCCTTTCCAGATCTTATTACTCTGAAGTTTCCGACTGTTATCAAAAACTGTTCTTGTTTAATTAATAGATGTTCCACCAAAATCATGGTGAGTTCTGTTGTCATCTTTGGGTACATGTATCATTGGGTCTTTCTCCAAATGTAGAGAAACAAATTTGAAGTCAAATGGAGACACAATGGAAACAATCTCTAGATCCTTTCTGTATAAGATGCATACTGTTCTCTCAGATTATTAGTATAGGCTTGCCTGGAGTTACATTACAGACACTCTTCTTCCAATTTGTTTATTTCTTATACCCAAGATGCACCCCAAGACTACAGAAGTAAAGACTTCTTTGCCTTGTTTGGGGTGTTGGAAAGAAGAAAATGGGATCCTAGCTCTCTGTTCTCCAAAGGAAGTTTACTTAGGATAGTCCAAGTTTCTACATACCTCCAAGATCAATTGCTATGGGGTTTCTTATGCAAATTTCTTCCCTTCCTCCTCCGCTCAAAATATCAGAATCCCACTGAGGATCTATAAAGAGTCTGAAGCTAAGAAATGGCAATTGGAACATAATGTGGACACCTCTATCTAAAATGTAAAGCAGAGTGCTCTCCTTGCTAAGTGTGATTACCTATGCATTAGATTTCAATTTACAGTGCTAGTTATTGTATGATAATTAAACATCGGTAGGTTATTAAAACATATTTATTGAGGTATAACCACCACGCATTAGGTGCATGTCTTGTTAAGATTGCTAAACCTTATTAAATGCCTGTTTTATAAGCTATGGGTACCTAATTTTCATTCAGAAGAAAGGCATGAAGCACTTAAGCTAAACACACTGGTTTAAAGTATTCCATTTCTACTTTCTCTAACATATGCATCCTGATGGTTATTACTCTGTCTTTTGCACATGAGATTTAAACATCTCAGAATACCACCTGGGTAATGGCCATTTCTATATCTGCATTCCTTCCTATTCTGACTTCAAGGCAAGGGGAATTTATGGAGCCAACTCAGCATTAGATATGTAATCTACCCTTAAGGCTGCATATTCCCTATATGATAAACCCTTAGGTATTCTGGTTTTCATCTACAGGAAAAAATTTAGTCAGACTTAATTTGGTTTCGTTGTGACTTATAAATGTCCTTACATACAAGCTCTGAATAAGGAACATCTTTATTAAATGATAAAAAATCTAATTCTATAAATATTTGCTAAATTCCAAGATTTAAGACTTTTATTAAAAAAGGAAAAACAAACATATTCACAGTCGTTAGGATTTATGTGTAGCACTGCTGAAAAAGTTCCCAGATTTG